>NC_060139.1:600993689-601691189 GCF_021461385.2 Schistocerca piceifrons | reverse complement strand
ATATGACGAAATTAAATATTTAACTAAAAAAACAGAAGCCTTGTCTGCCCTTGAGAATTTAAGTTCCATCTCGACACAAGAAATTATTCCAGCTAGAAATGGATAACCAAGCACACCTCAGTGTCGGATGGGCCCCCAAAACCGGTAGTATTTTTACTGGGCTTTCAGGAATTCTACTTTTCATTTTCAAGTTAGACATACTAGTGGCAGCGATAACCAAATCGTTGATGCTGTTAGTCATATTTTCAATGGAAGTCGGAAGTAAGTAAACAACCGCAAGTCAGCCATGTACCCGCGCGTGTCTCTACAGTTCTGAGTGAAATACCGTTACTTCTTGGTGACGTGAGGAGAGACAGAGTCTAGATTCTCGCTCAAGTGATGTCAAACAACAACTTAATGACGTCAACAGATTTCGAGGTATTCTGTTAATGAAGGTCTTTCGAGGTACCTTAGCAGCTATAATGGTAATCTAAAGATTCAGAAACCGGTCCAGCTGAGTTTAAGTATTTTCATGAGTTGCTATGGACTGTTTGGGTACATACAAAACAATCATGAAAATTAAGGAGCGTTTAACTTGCGGCAGTTTCAACTCCGCCATAAAGAAACTAGTCAATCTGTGTCTGGACTGTTCGACGGGGATGACTAATTCAAATACCTGTCGAGGTTTCTTGCATTCTAGCCAAGAAGTGAAGCCCATGGGTAAGTTTTTTGTCGATTATCTGGTGGTAACATATAAGTATTTTGCTCGTTTTGTTTCCCTAGTTCCGAATAAAGCAGTGACAACCGGACTTACTGTCCAGCATCTGACGAAAATATTTTCTGTATTTGGGCCACCAGGGTTCTGCTAAGGGACAATACGTCTAGGTTTCTGTTACGGTAGTTAAGAAATTTTGCTTCAATAATGCAGCTTCTTACATCCTGACTGTATCTTATTACTCGCATATATCCTTTGCCTAACGTGTCAGCCACAGTCAGAAATCGGCCTATATTACTAATCACGCTGAATTTCAGGATAAGTGGGACTCTCCTACCGACTGGCTAATTTTTTTCTTTAATACTGGACCTCATGAAACCAATAAGTCTACACCAGCAAAGTTGATATTTGTGTGTCCTTATCACGGCATAACTGTATATGGAAGTGGCGAGCCACTTATCACGGGATAATTATATTTTTTTATAATAATATTTTTTATGATTTTGGTTGGGGTGGCTTCAAATATTGTGAACTAGCATGAGACTTTTAATTAACTTCTACCGTGATAACACTCGTACGGACATCGGCCGCCCCGAAGTACGTACGATATAATAATTTGTAAACACAACGCGCGACTCACCACCTTCTAATAAAAAGTTTGCATTAGCGCTGCTATTTAGAAAAGAAAATATGCGTATTCTTACGCAAACTTTAATTATTAATATGGGTCTCAGGGGCTACTGGTTGTTTATGTACCAAAAGTCATAAAGATTGACTGAGACATTCCGGAGCTTATTGAATGAAATGATTTTCAATATTTCTTGTTCATTATTTGCTAGGCAGAACTGGAGAGAATCACATCTGCCTTTGGCGGCCAAAATGAAACATACTGAACTCATTCAGTGCTGTGAATTTTGGTAAATGAAATCTATCACTACTCTTTTAACTTTGAAATTCAAGAAAGATCGAAATTGAGAGTACTCTTGCGTTTACATTTAATATTTTGACATGAAATTTAGTTAAATAATACAGTCAGCGTAATGGCCGACTAAATCATGCTAGAGGAGATAAGCTCGCTGCACTACAAAGTTCTGTAAACGTTCTCTGATCTCCATGGCCTATGTTACACAGAGATTATACCAAAAAACTGTTTTGTTAATTATATCGATATTTGTGTTTTGGTAATAATAACTTACGTTTCTTACTATTTGTTATACATTGCACAGACGTACTTAGTCTTTAGATAATTTATGTTTCACACGTCTCATAGCAAAAACTTCTTTTCCCTTTCTCCAAATGTCCATTTATATGACGTACCGTCACATCCTCTAAATTCACCTTTATCCAATGTGTCGTCGATAAATGACTTTCTTCCCAGAAACTGCAAGCAGCAATGAACAATATTTGTCCTTCGTCCTAATGGGTGACTCCCAGGTATGACAGGGCGAGGGGCCTAATCTTGTTAAAATTCGGTAAAGTGGATTTAAAAAAAACATTTGGGCAGGTAATATTGGTATTTGAAAGATTTCAGTGAAAATGCTCCTCCATATTGTTGTCTCATATGATTTCATCAAGTTTACATCCCAAGAACTTTCTTGTCCAGGAAGTAGACGTCAAGAAAAAAGTACACTTATGAGTCAGTGTAAGCTGGGGGCCCAACAACCGGGATGCTGAACTTCATACCAACTTTAATTAAATTTGCCCAAAACCCTTTATTCCTTTTAAGGCGGCGGGGGGAGAGCGGAACTGTGTGTGTGCATTAGTTTTTATACTTGCTGCTCGTTAAACTTCTTGTACTTCGTATCATAGTGATAGGATTCCCAAGTCCCACAAGAGGTGACATAGCCACGCACTCCCGTCACGGTTTGCTTGTTGTTCAGCATGGTAACTACGGTCGCTCCCCGTGGAATGATGTTCGATTCCTCATATTGTGGATGAGAATCCTTAACTGTGGAAAGCGTGCCTACTCCATTTGAAGAATTACTGCTTCTTCCTGTCTTTGTGGTCGTGAGTATGCATCATTAGAGTCGGCTCGTGTACTGTTTCAACTACTTCGGTGTCCGAATGCTGAGCTACAGTTATTTGCTATGCAACCGAGAACAAGAGTGGAAAGAAAAACGTTGAACAGCACCTTTTGTTACGTGTGACACCAGTACTGAGTGGGATTCACAAAAGCCGATGTCCTTCGAGAGAGGCTTTACTACAAAGATTTAATTTTATTTCTCGCGTGTAACACTTTGTAGTTTTTATTATTGGTTTATTATTTTTTATTACTGGTTTATTGTTGGTCTCAGCCCTCAACGTGGATCAGCATTCCTAGTTACCAGTATATGGCCGAGTTGTTTTAAGCCTGCTTGTAAAAGGTAATTGTGCGTTTCTTTTTAAAGAACGACGTTTCAAAATTAATCTTTTTAAATTCTACGTTTCTATTTAAGGGTGTACGTATTAAGACTGTTATAAGAGGTTAATCATTTACAGTCTTTATTTTGGTTTAAGTACTCGCGTGTTAATTATTTTCAAGATTAGAGTGTTAAAGCCTAAAATGGCCTTAAAAGATTCCTCGCAGTGCGGATAACTCATTTCTATTGTGGCTTTGTCGTTACGTGCTTGTGTGCTTGTTGTATTAATCTGAACTGGAGGGACCGAGCGATGTGTGGACTAAGATGAAGCTGGTCATCCTATGTCAACGCCTGATTACTAACAAAACGTATTTGTTTTCAGCACCTTCATTTTTAATTTAATGCTTTCAATGTTTTCATCGCTTAAATTTTGGAAAAAATTGATCTATCACTGTTTATGGTATCCTAAACTCATGTGTGTAAAACTTTTTCATGTTTAATAACCGATCATTATATTTGTCGGATTCATTAACAACTTTATTCTATTCAAGTAATAGCAGAAGGAGACGAGCCAATAGAGGTGCGGCCAACAGCAGGTCGTCTTTTCTGACGAGTGCTGTATTTGTTTAGAGCAACAAAACGTGTGCGGAGACTCCGAGGAAAACGAGCATTACCAGCCTGTATTCGTCATCATTATAGGCCCCTAGGGACCTGACGTGATACTTTAAGGTCCCATCGAGAATACAATACCATCTGAAGAGTTATGGCAGGTGGCTATGGCCTAATGCTAGATGTCTCCGAGACAACAAGATAACGAAAGACTACGTGTTGTTAATGCTGTCCCGATCTACCTCTATATAGAAGACGTTCGACTGTTGTCCTGGCCACCACTTTCTCTAGAGCTCTAACCTGCTGAAAACACACGAGCAGTAGTTACCGAGAGAGTGGCACCTCGACTTTTGCAATCCACTACGATTGCTCAACTCTTACCACTGAGCTAAAGCAGCATGGAACAACGTACCCCTGTCGTCCAAGCCCAAAGCGACTAGCTGGCCGTCAGGAGTAACCCTTCCAGTACCACTGCGGCTGTGAGGGGAGGGTGATACTCTAAGACCATCTTTTGAAAATATTGTAATCTAGTCAGTTACTCCGAATTTTAAGATTTTGAAACAAATATGTATTGTTTTTAATGAATTCTTCTACCAGATTCCACATATTTTTAGAACATTTCAGTTGAACTCAACACAAAAATTAAGCATTCTCATAGTATAAGTCAAATAAATGAATGAAATTAATATTATTTTAAATTATTGTGGTGGACGTAGAGCTGGTAGTGCAAATTATTGAAAATTTATTGCGTTACGTGTGCTAAAAGTCATTTTCAGATTCTGCACCATATTTACATATCAGTACCTCTTTAAAAACAAGTTGTTAACATAATTCAACATCAGTTAACGAATTTCGTTTTTATTCTTTTATCTTTTTAAGGGTAGGCAATGCACGTTATGGAACATGCCTCGGTATTGCTAGGCAGTGCGCATACCCCCGTATCATCTGAAAATTGAAATCTGTATCCTCTTTGTACAATATTTTATAAGAACACGGAGAAAAATTTCGTTAGTTGGTATCCTTCCTGGCGTTACAATTTAATGGGAGTGTAGTAATACAGGGCCGTACTTCCGTCTTAGTGGAACATGGTAGTCCTTCGTTAAATGGTGCTCAGGTACTAAAAGTATCTTACGTAAGTTACGGTCTTTCTACGAACTGTATCTACTAAATAAAGGTCATGTCATCAATCCTCATTGCACTTTTTAAATCTGATAGCGGTGAAATGAATCCTTGCCTTGAGTTTGTAGTATATCACGTAATTTGATTAATATTTCTATTGTCAACTAAATTAAGAGTTTTTTTTGCTAGCAGTGTTGATAACAACAATAAATTGTTAAATCCGAACAAGTATTCGATCGACATACACTACCAAAAATATCAATGAGGCTGCGACAGAGTTCGGCGCTCTTCGCATCGCAGAATTATTACGTGAACGGACAATTTTCAACATTATTAATGCATTGTATTTTCAGTCATTCTGAGAACTCTTAGGAGTAAGTCAGTGTATCATCCATAGGCTCTTTTTTGTAACAGATGCATTTTTGGCAGCCGCCATTACTGAATTTTCGAATCGAGTAAAGCTAGATGAAATATTACGACTCAATAAGAATCAGAATTAAGTCGATACTTAAAGGAAAATGTACTGACTGCTCATTTCAGCAAATATTCTGATTAATGTTTATAAAGTATGTATGGTTTTGTTTCGAGGAATACAGATTAGTTATTACGATATCCTACGGCATCTCATTGATCATACGGATTGATGCACAATGGATGCATAGTAATATCCGGCAGTCACGGACTCATTTCCTTCAAGAAATACTACTATAATTTTTGGGAGTTTTCTTACGCCCACATATTGGACAGTTACCATCTTCTTTCGATGGATAAAGCCCTACTCGCACACGGATTCCAGGCGATCTATGGAGATCGATTGGAAACTACCTGATAGATTTCATCTTCTGAGATTACTTGCACCATCTTTGTTGAACAGACTACCACGTTCTTCAGAAATCTGTACGACCACACCAGCAGAAAATAGTCTACTAAATGGAATGACGACGCAAAGTTAAGTCAGTGTACGTTATTAATATCAGGAAATGTATCTCATTGTCCATGGTTAGTTTCAGGCTTTATGCAAAAACCTTTTCTAAGATTTAATTCCTTTAATTTTTTATACTAGTCGTTAGTATTTCATTTAGGCTTCTTTAATAACTTTTCATTGTATTGAAGATGAGTTAATTACAGTCAGTTGGAAAGATATTTTAATTTTCACTTTGAAGAACCACTTTAAATGGTCTAGCCGTGATGGAAGCAAACAGCCTAACACTTTAAGGACTTCTTATGGTGCTTCTGTTAGAGGAGAGAATATCTTTCGCTTCCCGACAGACATCCTGTTTGAAAGCGGCACCAAATTCGACTTGCATTACACTATTTGCTTTAATAACTAGAAAAGCTGTTAACTTCTGATGGCTTAGCTGAAATTTTGTCATTTGTAATGAAATTAGCCCTCGTCGAAAACTATATTTGAAACGGTGCTTCAAGACCTTGAGACCCATCCTAGAGCGCTCTTTCGAATGCTTTGGCTCCCAGCGTGAGTGGGGATCACTTTGTGCCTCAATCACAGGCACCACCGAGCCCTTTCGGACTGGGAGGCTGCACATCGGCAGAGTGGCCGGCTGTTACCTGCGGCTGTTCGCCTTCCTTTGTTCCCTCTGTTCCCTTTGCTGCAAGTGACGTCTGGCTGATTCGACGGAGCTGCCTACGGCGAAGGCCACGGGTAGTGATTGGAACTTCCCTTAGCCGTAGATTTCTACATGACACAGAAATCCAGCTTCTTCATCCACTTAAAACAATGAACAAAAGTGTAGTGTGGACTGAAGACTGACAAGAAATAAAGAATAATGTGAAGTGATTCTGTATATAAATATCCCTTTTCTGTCGAACAAGTAGTATACTATTGGAATGAGCTCTATTCACCAAGTTACAGCACATCCATTTGTTTCACCGTCTGGTTGAAGTTATCATACAGGATCTGTATGGAAAACGCTCTAAATTAATAAGAAAGTAATGAGATGTCAAGAAAGAACGATGATACGAAACTTTTAAGTCTAACAAACTTCAGTCTTGCAAATGTTAATTATCTGCTGAATGTACCGCAATTTCTGTCTTACTCTACAGCTTTTGCACTGTACAACTCCCTCCAGCACCATGGAAGTCATTCCCCGATGTCCTAACAGATGCCCTATCATCCTGTCTCTTCTCTTTGTCAACGTTTCTTCCTTTCCTCTTCGATTCTGCACAGAACGTCCTCATTCCTTACTTTATCCGTCCACCTAATTTTCAACGTTCGTCTGTAGCACCGCATCTCAAATGTTTCGTCTCTCTTCTGTTCCGGTTTTCCCACACCCCATGTTTCACTACCATACAATGTTGTGCCAAAACGTACATTCTCAGAAATTTCTTCCACAAGTTAATGTTTCATACGAGTGGGCTTCCATTGGCCAGGAGTGCCTTTTTGCGAGTGCCAGTCGGTTTTTGACGTCCTTCTTCTTCCGTCCGTCGTCGGTTATTTTGCTTGTATAGGTAGCAGAATTCCTTAACTTCATCTACTTCGTGACCATCAATCCAGATTCTAAATTTCCCTGTGTTCTCAATTCTGCTACTTCTCATTGCTTTCGTCTTTCTTCGATTTACTCTCAGTCCGTATTCTTTAGTCATTAGACTGTTCATTCCATTCAGGAGATCATGTAATTTTAATTCCACTCATGAAGCTCCTTTTATTTAGTAGAACGATAAACAGTCCAAGATGAAAGTATTATATTTTTCATTCGATGACTAGTTTCCATCTGAGACCCATTTTCAAATCAGCGTAACAAAGTTGAAAATCGCATTTCTGAAAATCTTATAAAATGTGTAACATACTGTTTTTTAATGGGCTCCGTCCAAAACTATTCATGGAATGAAAAATAAAATATTTTCAACTTGGATCGGTTTTTCGTTCTATTGATTAACAGAAGTTGCTGACCCAAGTTATTCCAGCATGCTTGAAGTTCGTTCCTTTTATTTCCATCATCGCTTCTTCGATGTACAGAATGAACGGTAGGGGCGAAAGACTACACCCCTGTCTTACAGTCCTTTTAATCCGAGCACTTCGTTCTTGGTCGTCCAGTCTTATTATTCCCTCTACGCTCTTCTACATATTGTGTACTACCTGCCTCTGCCTATAGCTTACCTGTACTTTTCTCAGCATTTCGAACATGTTGCACCATTTCATATTGTCGAAAGCTTTCTCCAGGTCGATAAATCCTACGAAAGTATTTTGATTTTTCTTTAATCTTGCTTCCATTATTCACCCCAACGCCAGAAGTGCCTCTCTGGTGCCTTTACCTTTCCTAAAGCAAAACTTACTGTCGTCTAACACTTCGTCAATTTCCTTTTCCATTCTTCTGTATATTATTCTTTTCAGCTAGTTGGATGCATGAGCTGTTAAGCTGATAGAGATAATCCTCGCGCTTGTCAGCTCTTGCATTTTTTTGAAAGCCAGATGGTATGTCGCCAGACTCATACGTTCTACATAGTCATTTTGTTGCCACTTCCCCGCAATGATTTTAAAAATTCTGATGCGTTGTTGGCTATCCCTTCTGCCTTAATGGTCTTAAGTCTTCCAGAGCTCTCTTAAATTCTGATTCTAATACTGTATCCCCCATCTGCACTCCGTTCTCTTCTTCTGTCTCTTCTCCCTCATAGAGCCCTTCAATGTTCTTTTCCCCCTATCCACTCTCTCCTCTGCATTTAACATTGGAATTACCGTTGTGCTCTTAATGTTACCTTGCTTCCAATTTCACCGAAGGTTGTTTTGACTTTCCTATATGCTGAGTCAGTCCTTCCCACAATTATTTCTCTTTAGATTTCTTCACATTTTTCATGGAGCCATTTTGTCTTGGCTGCCTGCACTTCCTATTGATTCCATTCTTCAACTATTTGTATTTCTATTTCCCTGTACTTCTTTCTTTCAGCGATCAACTGTAGTATTTTCTTTTGTACCGATGTTTTTCTTTCCAACTTCTGTGATCGCCCTTTTTAGAGACGTCATTTCTTCTTCAACTATACTGCCTACTGAGATACTGCTTATTGCCGTATCTCGTCGTTCCTTAGTAATTCCGTATCTCACTTTTTTGCGTTTTGATTCTTCCTGACTACTTTCCTAAACTTCAACATACTCTTCATCACCACTACACTCTCTGCTCTACCTTCCTAATCATGAAGAACCCTACTTCCGTTATACGATTTCCTGCTGCTATCGGTATTATCCTACACTCATCTGACCAGAAATCCTTGTCTTCTTTCCATTTCATCTCACTGGCCCTTAGTGCATCTAGGTTGAGCCTTTTCATTTTAACGCCTTCACGTTCCTGACTTTTCACGTCCCGACTCGTAGAACGTTATCCTTTCGTTGGTTATTCAATCTTCTTCTCATGGTCACCTCCTCCTTGGCAGTGTGCTCCCGGAGATCCGAATGGGGGACTACTTCGGAATCTTTTGCCAATGGAGAGGTCATCATGACGTTATAGGCCACATGTCCTGTGGATACACGTTATGTGTCTTTAATGCAGTGGTTTCCATTGCCTTCTCCATCCTCATGCCGTAGATCATTGCTGATTCTTCCACCTTTATATTCAGGTTCCCATCCCCAGGAGAAGAGAGTGCTCTGAACTCTGTCCGCTCCTTTGCCCTGTTTCACAAGGCCGTTGGTATAGTGAGGGTAACTTCTTAAGGCGGAAGTCTTCGGCCGCTGCTTTGATGTTCGTGATAAAATGTATGTAAATCCGGCAGTCCAAGAAAATCTTTATGTCGTAGTGTAAGCGAATCCAGACCTACTTTCACATGCAAATATATTTACTGATTCTGGCTTCAATGCTGCTGTGTCGCACGTAGATTTTTCTTTCTTTTTAATTGTCTACCTGTGATTAACGGTTCTACGCCATTAATTACTGCACGACGTTTTTAGTTGGTTTTTAGGTTAGAAGTATTTGTAGTTCAAGTACATATACAGATATGAAAGATATCGTATCTTGTACGATGTGTTGTATTAAATTTCTTAGCCATTTTCTTACGCTCGTATTAATCATAAGGCTAAATTCCAGAGTTCTTTGCCGAACCCATCAGTAAACTGTGATAACGTTTTAATAGGTCCATCGAAGAGAAGTATCCTGACAATTTATTCCAGCTACCTTGTAAGACGTATGCTTTGCCGGCGATGGGCGAGGCATGACAGAATCTCTGACCAGAGAGTAGTTTATCGTTAGTTGTTGCTTGTCGCTAGTCTGCGCTCGTCTGCGCGAGTCGACAGTAGCGAGTCGGTAGTAGTCTGGAGTAGTCTGCGTGAGTCGGAGGGAGTCGGCATGCGTCGGCTGTGTGCTCTGCTCGCGACTCTGGTCAGGACTCTGGAGGATGAGTATTGTTGTAGAAGGTAAAGAAGCAGCCTTGCGCATATTTAATAATTTATGTTAATTGTGATTTAATTTGTTCAAAAAAATGCTCCAATAATAATTTTTATAATATAAAGTAACTCTTTTAAAGAAAAGCATTCATTTCAATTTAAAGAATTTTTCCAATGCATTATCATTGCATCCAAGAATCAAAAACAATATACGCCAGCATTGCACGAAGCTGTGTCGAAAAATGACTAATTAAGAGCAGATATAATTGTAGTTTTATTGAGGTAAGAATTTTTGATACAGGGCCGAAGGTCAGCGCCGCTGTCCTCATAAAATTCATCAGGTTACAAAACTTTTTTATTATTTTTGGTGTTTAGGAATATTTCTGTTTCGAACTTGACATTCAATGAGAAAATAATTTTGTGGGAATATTAAGTGTGAATGCATTTCTGCGCACAGACAATAAATGGGAGCCAATTTTGTTCAGAGGTTACAATATTAGAAAAATTCATTTAACAATATTCTTTGGGCAGGCTACACTTGGCTCACATTTCCATTTTTTATTATTATTTCTGTACGGAGGTTACAGTTGGCTCCATTTCCGTTTCCATTTCCATTTAACAATATTTTGTGGGTAGTTTACGCTTGGCTCAAATCCATTTAATTATTTAACATATCTGCGGGGAGGTTACAACCTATGTTACTGGGAAAGTTACATTTAAACTCTGCGCAGCCAACAAGCTCTAGTGTGTAACAACTGTTTGATTTAGTAGGCCATTAAGATCCTTGTTCTTATGTGGTATGAGGAGGTGCAAAGTTCACTGACTTGAAATAGTGGTTGTGATATGTTAGACAGCATTTGCTGAATTTATTGCTTGAAAACTCTCTTCGGTGCTTCCAGAACATAATGTCCTAGATGGATATGTGCTTCAATGTCGTGGGACTTACTATCCACGGAAAGGTATTCTATTGCCCAGAATCGGTTTTACTTACTTTATCGCTTTGCAAAAGAAGAAACTGTAAATCTCGAGTACTATGAAACTCTTCGGAGGCAGATGGAAGAAAAGAACTTTTTCTGTTATCTTTCCTCCTCGCAGTTTTATCTTTCATTAGTGGAAATGTTGTTTGGTAAAGGAAAATCTCAAAAATTTTCCTGTATTACACCGATGGAAAAGAATTTCAACAGAAAGAAGGGGTTGTGGGA
This sequence comes from Schistocerca piceifrons, assembly GCF_021461385.2. Lineage (NCBI taxonomy): Eukaryota > Metazoa > Arthropoda > Insecta > Orthoptera > Acrididae > Schistocerca > Schistocerca piceifrons. The sequence continues at coordinate 601,679,903 of NC_060139.1, read as the reverse complement.
CATAAGCGAAAGTTAACAGATGCGTTCCACATCCGAAAGGTGAATTGTATTCAAACTTCAGGCCAGTCGCATAAGAGTGGCGCTAGTAGTGCGAATATGAGAATGAAAATCGGGTATGCTTTAAATACACCCTGTATTGGTTGTGAGTCGTAGCTAGCTTTGAGACTGCACGTGGTGAGTTAATTTTGGCCGAGAAAGTCTTTAAGGAGACAAAGACGCCAATATGAGCATCTCAGTTTGAACGAGGTCGCGCCATAGAGCAACGAGAAGCCGTAGGTTCTTCTACGATACAGCAGAAAGATTTGCCAGGAACGCAGCCAATATTCATGATTATTGGCAGTAGTGGTCACGAGAATGTACTGTGGCAGGAAGGCCGGGCTCTAGACGGTCACACGTCACAACCGAGAGGGAAAACCATCGTGTTCGGCGTATGGATCTGGCGTATCGCACCGCATCTGCAGCAACAATATGAGCAGCAATTGGCATCACAATGACACAACAAACTGTTCTAAATCGGTTACTTCAAGAGAAACTACGAGCCAGGTACCTGTAGCGTGTATGCAACTGACCACAAATCATCACCATTTGCGACTTTAGTGGTGTCATGCGACAGCTGATTGGTTGGCAGAGTGGAGGTCTCTTGTGTTTGTTGATGAAGACTGGCTCTGGGTCGGTGCCAGTGGTGGCCCTGTGTTCTTTAGAAGAAGGCCATTTGAGGCTTCAGCGATCCTGATTGCGTGCTAGACACACAGGACCTACACCTGAAGTTATGGTCTGGGGTGCTATTTCGTACGACAGCAAGAGCACTTGCGTGCTTATCCCACGTACCCTGACTGCTACTTTGTGCGTCAGTCTGGTGATTCGACCTGTTGTGTCGCCATTCATTAACACAATTACAGGGAATGTTTCCCAACAGGACCACGCTCGCCCTAATATCGCTGTGTAACCCAACATGTTCTACAGAATGTTGACATATTGCCTTGGCCTACTCTATCATAAGATCTGTCTCCAGTAGAGCACATATGGGACATCATCGGCCGACATCTCGGCTATCCACAAATAACGCAGTCCCTGTATTGACCGATCAAGTAGAACACGCACAGAACTCTGTCCCACAAACTGACATCCGGCGCCTGTCTAACACAATGAATGCACGTTTGCATACTTGTTCAACATTTTGGCGGTTACACCGCTAATTGATATACTAGCATCTCACTTTTGCAATGGATTACCTCTTGTTTAAATTAACCTGTGCTCTGGCAATGTTAATCAATTATATATTTTACCTAGACACATGTATTCCCAAAATTTCTTTCCTCTACATTAATTATTTTTTGTTGCTGAAATATTTTCCGTCGGTGTATTTGTTTGAATATGCACAATATTTGGCACGTTTTGGTGCCCTCAGATATCCACACATTCTCGTATGTGAGGACATTTGTATATTCAATATAATTGGTGTTATGGCAGTTGTAGTTGAATGTGGAACTGATTTCCCGTAACAACACCTTGGAAAGCAGTGCACTCGCTGAAAAAATGTTGGACGTTCTACATGGACAAATAATTGCACCGAAAAGATGGTTGATCAAGCCCAACAAACAACCATTGTATGTATGAGGCAGTTAGTTCTCTCTAAACGTACTGTTAACAATTTACGACGAAGCCAGTTAACACAGTACCTGATACAGACTTGCAATCTGTCTTCAAATGTATTGCATAATGTCCAAGGTTTTCGTTAGCAGCCTTTTTATACTCAATTGAATCTGTTTCTATTCAGCTGCGGACTCGTCATGCCTCTCTGGAAATCTACTATACGAGATGAATCTAAAAAATTAAGGTGAATATGTCGATGACTGTTTGTTACAAGTGTACGCACGTCCAGGGGCGCCACATAATGTCAACTACTCCAGACTGAATGAGGTTTCTTAGCTGAGCAGAATAAGTTTGAAAATATACAGCAATGTAGCGGCCAATAAAGATCACGGTTTGATAGAATAAAAAAATGAAGTTCGTGCAAGTGAACGGAAGACAAGCGTGGGCCAAACGTTGGTTTATGATTAGTTTGTATGTGCCATGTCTCCAGTAATCATGAATAAGCATGAACCATGTGGTGTGACGAGTGGTGATACAAAATCAGCGACAATTTCTGAGATCGAAAGATTTAGTGGTTAGCAAGTACAGATTAAACACCATCATTTCACAATAATTTTGACAATGCTAAGTTCCAAATTACGCCACAGAGATTCACTGACAAGCAGGGGAAATTAACACGTATACATCATCCCATTTTACTGGAAATCATCATCTCAAGAGATTAGACCTAATGCCACTAATCTGAACAGGACTGAATTGGAATCCGTCTGGGGAACCATGTGCATATATATACGTTCATCAGATTTCAAAAGGAATGCAAACGTAAAATCTTCGACTGATGCAAAAAGAAGCCTCCTTGTTGCTTTACAAAAGTCAGTATATCATTCAACATGAAGTTATCTGACAATGGCTTAGGAAGCCAAAAGCCGGATACTAACGAACTGTTAAATAAGTATTACTGTGGAACATTAATACTGCGTTATCAAGTTTTTAGTATGTCTGTGTTCCTCTAAGAAACGACGGAATATTCCTCAAAAACTAACGAACTAATAATTTTGTTTGCATGTCTTCCTTGATTTATGAAAATATTGAACTCTTTAGACGCGTGGTGCATTATCACTTTATGATAGCAAACTTCTATTTGCAGTAACCTGACATTTAGATGTCTCTTTTCATCCTAAGACGAAAGAGTGGAGTAGTGAGCTCTTGTGTTTCATTTTCTAGCAGAAACACATTTTACATATGTACCCCAATGCTTTCTCTGAAGCATAGTGTAAGCAAGAACTGATGCATTGAGGTACGCGGTATTTGCCATGCCACATTTCTGCAAAGAGCTGACCTGCTGACTTTGCGTATGCAGTTTGCTTCGCTGAAGACCTAAAGGACTGAATCTAACATCACTCAAACGTTTGCAGTTCGTGTCTGCTAATTTTCTGCCCGACGTTAGCGACTCTGGCATTATTTGAATTATTTAAGCGTAACAGGATTTTATTGCGACTAACAGAATAAATTAAATCGTAATTAAATATGCAATTATGTTTTAATATTTCAATTAGGCCGATCTCTAACTCGGTAAGAGCTTATACGCTTGATAAAACGAGCAAACGATTTTATGCGGGATAAGCAAGCGTAAAATAGGATATGTGCCCGAGGACTTAACGACAATCATTGTTTTCCAAACAGAATTAACGAATGAACATTCCATTAAATCTCCACAGCCAACTGATGAGATTTATTTCCATGCCCGTGAATTTTTCTTAATTAAACCAGAAGAGGGGTTTAATATAAAGTTTCGTACTGCACCATTCTCTAACAAACCTCTTTTTTTTTACTTCTCAGTACAGTGATTTCGCTGTCAGTACATTAGCTAAATACTTTTTCATGCTTCAGCACATTCACAATCTGCGTTCACATCAATACACCAACTTTTGTTTTAAGGAAAACACAATTGCCTTTCCAGGTAAGCAGTAGGATTTTTTTAATGATTTGTGATGTATTCTAAATTCTGCAGAACAAGTTATGGTATAATATATAGTTTATGGAATGCCCCTGAAAAAATATTCCGCCCACCGTAAGAAGTAAAAGCAACATGTAAGCTTAAATCTGGACACGTTTCGTTGTCTTTATAGATAAAGTACTCGATGTCCGAAGACTGTTTTGATGCAGCTAAAAACCATTTACGGATTAGGCCTTACTCTTGTTCGGACTGGCGTACTGCTGCCTACAAGGCCATGCGAGGAGTTATCAGTGAACGTCGTACATGCAATCAGTATATCGCCAATCTCTCCACCCGTTATTGATAGTAGATGACTCGTGCTAAGTCGCTGCTTCTTTATTCCATCAGCTCCTCATCTGGTCTCACAAGCCAAGGTCTCAGTAGTCCCTTCACGAGACAACCCTACAATAAAACATATCTGAGGAAATACCAAGAATCGAACTCGTGTCTTTTCGCACCGAAGGCAACGACGCAAACTATTCGGCTATGGATGTGGTATTTTTTTTAAATACAACTTCATAAATTCTTAAAAGTACATTCTGTAAATTTCCTTATTCTATTTATTCTATTTAAGTCTTGGCCTTCCCACACACTTCCCTCCATTACAAAACTATTTTTTGATGCTTCAGATTACGTCCTATCAACCGATCCCTATCGGTCGCGGTGTAAAACTTCTTCCCTTCCCAGATTTCTCCCAGTAGTCCTCGTTAGTTATTTGATCTACTCCTTTAAACCTCAATATTCTTTTCTAACATTCCATTTCAAGAGCTTTTAACCTTTTCTTGTCTGGTTTGTTTATCGACCATCAGAGTGGAATGGTGCAGTGCTGAGGCGTTGGAATCGTGTTCTGTTGGATTGGACGCTGTTTCAAGTATCTGTACGGCCATCTTGATTTAGCTTTACATGGGTTACCTAAATCGATTATCGAATGCCAGAATGATTCTTCTGAAAATAACCTTGCCAGTTCCTTTCCCGTACTCTCCGATCTCAGGGTTTACTCCGTCTGTAATGTATTCGACGTCGAGATGACGCTAAATCTTAGCCTTCCTTTGTTTATCGTCCACTTTCCACTCTCATACATGAGTGCACCCCAAACAGGTACTTCAGGAAAATATTCTCCGACACTCAAATTAGTACATGATGTTAAAAGCATTTCTCTCTTCCGGAAAAGTGCGTCTTGCTATTTCAAGTCCACATCTTGCCCACTTACACTGTCAGTCATTTTTGTATCCTAACAGCAAAACCCATAACTAATTTTAGCATCTCATTTATAACCTTATTCCGCCTGTTACGTGGCGAAATAATTACTTTATCATTGAGCATCAGTCTGCTCTTAGGTGCAGATCACTTTGCAGCACTTCCAGACTTCAGTCCCGTGTCCCAGACAAAAGTAGAATCAATCACAAAAGCGAATACTTGTCTTTAGCCCACACATGTAACACGTAATTGTTAGAATAGTTTATTTTAACACCGTTGGTTCTTTCTGTAGCCTTCATTCTGCCTGAATTCCCTAGCCCAAAAACTCTTACTTAATGTTGTTGTCAGGCAACAAAGAACTTAAAGTAAGTAAACAGAGGTTGAATAAATCTGCCACTATGTATTAAGTTCCTCTTGATCAAAAACTCTATTGGTATGATCCTCAAACCGAAGATTGGCTACCTTCATCCATTTTAACCTGCTCATGGTAGTCCAAACTTCTATACAATTTTAAGCCGCACCCTTTCTTACATTACCAAACGAAAAATTTCTTGTTGCCTCGAGATGTGACCTATCAAGCGATCCCTTCTTTTAGTCAAGTTGTGACATAAATTTCTTTCTGACAATTCGATTCAATACCTACTCATTTGTTATGCGATTTACCCAGCTAATTACAGTAGTCTTCTACAGCACCGCATTCCCATAGCTTCTATCTTCTTCTTGTTTTAAATACCTGTCATGCACATTCAACGTCATTTCCACATATAAGGCTACACACCATACAACTGCGTTCAGAAAAGACCTTCTAACTCTTAAATTTCTGTTAGATATTGAAAAATGGATCTTTTTCACAAATGCTGTTCTTACTACTGCCAGTCTGCATTATATGTCTTCCCTGGTTCTCTCATCATATGTTTTGATGCCCAAGTAAAAAAATTAATTTGCTACTTTTAGTGTCTCCTTTCCTAATGTAATTCCCTTATCCTCGACTAAATTCCCTCACCTTTTCTTTACTTTTATTTCTTCATCTTATAAGCTCTCTTCAAGACATTATCCATTCCGTTAAACTGCTCTTCCAAGTCTTTAGCCGCCTCTGAGAGAATTACAACGTCTTCGGCAAACTGCAAAGTTTCCTTTTCTTCTCCCTGTAATTTAATTCCATTTCCTAATTTCTAATTGATCTCCTTCACAGTTTTCTCTGCGTACATACTGAACAAAATCGGAGATAAGCTATAACTCGGTCTCCAATTGCCTGCTATTGTTGCTCTTTCATGTCCTCCGACTCTTACAACTGCAGTGTTGGTACTGTACAAATTGTAAATAAACTTTTGGTCCCTGGATGTTATACTTGCTACCTTCAAAATTGCGAAAGCTGTAGCCAGTACACAGCGTGTAAAGCTTTCTCTAAATCTGTAATTACTATAAACGTAGTTTTGCTTTCCTTCAACTTCTATTCTAAAGTAGGTCATTGAGTCACTACTGCCTCGCGTGTTCCTACATTTCTCAGAAACCCGAATTGATCTTCCCTAAGATCAGTAACTACCAGTTTGTTTTCTTTCTTCTGTAAGTATTTCGTGTCAATATTTTCCAACAATTACTTATTAAACCGATTGTTCACTTGAAATGAAACCTCTCAGCACTTTCTTTCTCCGTAACTGCAATTATTATACCATTTTGGAATTTGTATTTCGTCTGTCTCATACATCTTGCGCAACAGGTGGCATAATTTTGCAATGCCTGTCTCTCCCAAGGATCTCAGTAACTCTGAGGGAATATTGTCTCCTCCAGAGGCCTTCTTTGCACTTGGGTATTTTAATACCCTGTTAAATTCGTCTGGCAGTACCATATGTCAAAGGTCATCTTCGTCTATTTCTTTTTATCTTATTGACCTCAAGTTTGTATAAGATATATTCCTTCCAGCTTTCAGATCTCAGTACTTTGGTTAGCACTGGCTTCACATCTGAAATCTTGATATTCCTACAGTTGCTCCTCTTTTGTCCAAAGATTTCTGCAATTTTCCTACAGGCCATATCTAGCTTTACCCTAGCCACGCATTCTTCTATAACATTGCATTTATTCTCTAGCCATTTCTGCCTAGCCATTTTCCACTACATGTCAGTCTCAATTTTTACACGTCGGTACTCCTTTTCGTCTGCTTCATTTTGTATATTCTTGTGTTTTCGTTAATCAAATTCAGTAACTTTTGAGTTAGCCAAGGATTTGTACTAGGCCTTATCCTTTTACCTATATGATCCTTGCTGCCTTCCCTATTTTATTTCTCATAGCTACCCATTCGTTTTCTGTTGAATTCATGCCACTATTTCTGTCCAATGTTGCCTAATGCTTTGCCTAAGCTCTCTACAAACACCGGTGTCCTCAGTTTATCCAAGTAGCTTTTTGCAATTTCCTAAGTATTATTCCGTTGTTTATAACCAATACATTATGATCAAGCCCACATTTTCTCCTGGAAACGTCTTACAGTGTAAAATCTGATTTCCGAATCTGTACCTTACCATTACTCAACCAATCTGAAAGCTTCCGTTGTCCTCTACGTGTACGAATCTTTTTTCGTGATTCTTAAACGAAGCATTAGCGACGATTAAATTACGATCCATTCGAAAATTCTACCAGGGTGCTTCCTCTTTCATTCTTTTCACCAATTCCATGTTCTCCTATAATTTTTCCTTTTAGAAAATTCCAGTCACCCATCACAATTAAATATTCGTCTCCTTCAATTATCTGAATAAATCCCTTTATCCCATCATGCATTCTTTCAGTCACTTCGGCATCTGTGGAACCATTTTCCACTAGTATGGTGGATTTCGTGTCCATCTTGGGTCCGACAAAGCGTTCGCCATGCACTTCACGATATCTTTCGTGCATTTTTACTTCGTTATTCATACTTAGGTAGCTCCTGCATTACCCCAGTCCGATTTTGTTTTGATAACCCAGGACTGACCTGACCAACAATCCTGTTGTCCCTGTCACCGCACTTCACTAATTCCCTCTATATCTAATTTCAGCCTAGCCATATTAGTTTTCTCTATTCTACCAACCCAATTAAGGGACTTAAAGTTTCACGTGACGACCTGTAGAACGCTTGCCTCGCTTCCACAGATGACAACATCCTGAAACGTCCCCTTAGAAAAATTAGTGAATTACTGTGCTGATAAATCTCTGACATTATTTGATTTTCAAACAGCTGAGCAAAACTGAACGTACTCAGACATTTCGCTCTTTACCTGTTCTGATCAACACTAAACTGACACACAAAATATTTAGCGCAACGCAATCTGACTTTCAATAATCCCTACAAAAGAATGGCCCTGACTAACATTAACCTATACCTTTCACAAATCACTTACCTCACAAAAATCTTCATTACTCGAACTACTGCAGTACGGCGAGCGCCACTACTGCCAGCTAAATAAAAGATTCAAACTACTGAAGGCACTAACTGCTGATAGGCACAGTTAGCAAATGAAAGATTTTGATAGATAACAAACAATGTATTTACCTTAATAGTGTTCAAAAGTCGTAATATATATAGCAGTTCATGACATCCATTCTTACAAATGTACTGATGGAAACACGTCCAGATCATCCGTTCTCAAAAATCCACCATCTCACTTACCCACATCCACCACTGGTGGCGGCTCACCTCCAATTGCGCAACGCTACTCGCCGTTAACGTCCAGCTGCCCAACACTACAATAGCCAACAAAAATGCAAACCAGCCACAGACTGCTCACAGCACAGCCAGAGATTTTCATACAGAGCGCTACGTGGCGTTACCAATAAAAAAACCTACACAGCCTACTTACAATCCTCTTGTGTAGTCCTTCCGCAGAGACACGAGTGTGGGCTATTTAACATTCAGAATATTTTACACAAGACTTGCCGTCATCATTCAGCCATACAGTACAGTTTCGTGGTCTCAGGAAACGAAATCACACTTGTAGTTTTCCCTTGGTTTCAGCATTCGCAGTATCAGCACAGTAACGCTGTGGTGGTTAATGTCACAAACCGAAATCTTTCCATCATCCGGACTAGTGCCCCTGCAACTGCTGAAAGGCTGCCGCCCCTCTTCAGGAACCATACGTTTGTCTGGACTCCCCATAGGCACCCCTCCGTTGTGGTTGCATCCGTAGTGCGACTATCTGTATTGTTGAGACACGCAAGCCACCGCAACTATGCATGGTCCATCGTTCCCTGATACAGGAGTATTAAAAACTATAAAGTTTCACTTTCGACGCATTCACTTTTTATGACATAGTCATAACCGGTTTCAGCCCTCCATGCCTGTCTTCAGATGTTGTGGGCGACATTTGGTGAACAAACATTCATGCATTGACAACACACAAATGTTGTTCGCATGATGTCTACCACGGCCACTGAGGGCCGAACCCGGGAGCGATTATGTCATAAAAATTGAATGAGTCAAAACTAAACATAACTTTATAGACACCCATGAATCATGGACATTGCCAAAGTCTTGTGAATTTTATGTCTCTACAATATAGAGAACCATACCCCAGATGCATCCAAAACGGATGTTCTGTGGACAGACAAACATGTCAAAGGGTGGTTCAAATGGCTCTGAGCACTATGGGACTTAATTTCTCAGGTCATCAGTCACCTAGAACTTAGAACTACTTAACCGGAACCAACCTAAGGACATCACACACACCCATGCCCGAGGCAGGTTTCGAACATGCGACTGTAGCGGTCGCGCGGTTCCAGACTGTAGCGCCTAGAACCGTTCGGCCAAACAAGTCATACCTGAAGAGGGACAGCAGCGTTTCAGTAGCTTCAGAGGTAACTGCAAGTATGATGGACAGATTTGGCCTTATAACGTTAACCATTTTCGCAAAACACAGTAAAATCTTATGCAAACGTTAATTTTTCCGCAGAACCTGGCACAGCTCAGCTTCTAAATACTACCACAGTTCCATTAATGGCAGTTACTATTTATAGTAGACATCGACTTGTTTATTCAGCTGCAGTTTTTCCGCATATAGAGTGGAAAGTTTATTGCTCCAATCGTCACGCACATTATAGATACACGAGGCACCAAAACTCACAAATACCGAAGGGTATGAGGCAGTATCACCATTTGCTCTTTTTAGATTTTCATGAGAATGTTCAAATTCAAGCAATAAAAATGAACTACTAACAGCGTCTTACTCGTGAATACATAAGGTTTTTCTTTTATCGTGTACAGTCATCCGAGGCTCTCACTCACGCGTATAATAAAGAATGCTATTACAAATCCGTAGTAGCCGTCACGGAGTGAACACGTCGAGCGATGATTACAGGCTGGTTGTTTATAATAGTGTTGCTTTTATCTCTCGGACCGGAAGCGAAGGAAACACTCGGTTTATCACCGCTAGTCAACCCAACTGTGTACTCAGAAACTGTCTTTGCGCAACCCATAATCTCAAGTATGTTTCCCAGATGGTCTGCTATTTCCATCCTTATTTTCCCTGTATCAGATTGTTGTATACAGAATGTGATATCGCTGTTTGGAGACTCTTCATATTAATACGGCTTCCACAAATTTTTAATAGAACTATAGATAGTCCCTTTTCTCTGAAGTGTCACCTTTGCACCAAGTAATATTCCAATTATTACTCTAAGAATTAGAACGTCTCTATAAAACTATAAGAAGAAGATGGCATTATAAAATTTTTACTTTTAAACTTACGTGTAAGGGGTAGATAATCAATAACATTTTTACTCATTCTGGGCCAAAATTTATACATTCATCAGAAACTGATTACTACTATACGTAACGCAGCGGACACTTCAGTATGAAGATTTTATTATGTAATACATTTACTACACAAATATCACGTTGGGAACTTTAATATACCGTGTCTCTAAAAATTACGAAAACTCTCGATTTGTGTATTAGTGTATTTGTGTATTAGTTTCGTCAGACTCAGGATGTGAAACGTTTGTCTACAACTGAGCAAAATGGGCTATAGTTTTCATTCCGCTAGCTGCAAGAACGTACATGCAATTGGCGCATTTGCCTAGCTGAGGATTGGAGGAGATGGGAGGGGAAGTCTCACTCTTTCTGGTGCTCTGTGCTATTCAGCACCTGTCATATGCCGTAAAATTCACCGCACAGATCACCATTGTCTGACTTAATTACACTACTCGCAATGATTGACGATCATCTACCATCCAATTTTCAAGATATGGTGATTTCCTCTAAACTGGTACTGTAAGGCATTTAGCGTCTTCATTCGAATTACAATATCATTAACAAAAATTAGAGCAATTATTTCTTCTTGTTAATATTTATTTAGATTCGTAGTTTCTCTTTGGTTTCCATAAGGCTTTGCACTATGTATAACGTGAATAACGTAGGAGACAGGTTACCATCCCGTCCCCTCCCATTCTTAAGTAGTACCATCCTCTCATGTTAATCGTTTTAATTGTTTTAAGCTGTACTCTTCTTTTGTCACGGGCAGTTTAATGGAACTCCAGGACTTACGTTCCTGTTCCAATCTTTACGTATCAGAGTAGTAATTAACCCAATGTTCTCAGTTATTTATTGGCCATATACAATTTCTGTCACCTCCAAGAGTTCTTGCACTCTACAGAACTCTCTAGTACAATGGAAGTTACTCTGTAAAACGTATGTTCCGTCATTCTCTCTCTCTTTTTGCAGAGTATTCCACTTACTCTTTCCCTTTCAGATTCCGCTTAGAAACACTTCATTCCTTGTAAGTCTACCTTTTCCACTATCCTCAGTAGCATTAATTCTCAAATGCGTCGATTCTCTTGTTTTCCGGTTTTTCCGTAGTCAACTATTCACTTCTATTCAATGCTGTGCAACAGACGTTCATTCTCTAAATTTCTTCCACAGACTGAAACCTATGTTCCACATTTGTATATTTGTTTATAGGAATGCCATCTTTTCCTGTGATAATTTGCTTCCTACATCCTCCTCGCTTTCTTCGTCATGTATTTTTTGCTTCCAAGGTAGCAGAATTTTCTTATTAAGTTTGGTGCATTCGCAGGTGAATACGAATGTTTTCGGACTATTACGTTAACAGCTCACGCAACAAGGTTACTAACAAGAATAATGTACAACACGATGGAAAATGAAACTGAGAATGTGTTAGAAGACTTCCAGTTGTCTTTAGAAAAAGTAAAGGCACTATATTGATGGTTCTGTCGATGCGCTTGATATTGGAGGCAATATAAAACAAATTCAGGACACTATCACATGCCTTAAGGTGTAGAAAAATAAACTGGCCATGTGAGAGTAGAACTAGCGCTCTGAGCGTTCCATACCAACTTAATGACGTTTATAGATAGTTCACCCATAGCGGTGATCAAGAATATCGATGCCTTTTGCCTGTTAGCAATATTGATACTGTCGAGATATGGGTCCCGGGAATTCCCAGACTTTCGAGAATGTTTCATTTTGTGTTTGAAGTCCACATCAATGACAAAAGAAATATTTTTTTCGCGTGATACAGTTACAAATTAAAACATCTCGGAGTTTTTCCTTTACTTGTAAAGTTAAATCTTGGTTCTCGTAAATTAAATTAATTAGGAGAACAGGAATTACCCTTCAAATTTTCATCAGTAAGTTTACGAGTATCAAAATATCTGACATAAATGGCTGTATCTTTTGACTGCATTGACTTAGAAGCGTACATTGCCTACAGTGTCAAGGGACTATAAACCTTAGTACGAGAAATAATTTTCAGCTTGTTATGTCTACTCATTCCTGTGAAAAGGGGTCTTAACAGACAGATGGACAGACACAGAGTAGGATAACAAATGAAAAAAAAAAATATTCCGTGTTACATAATTACAGATTAACGCTTTTCGAAACATTTCCTAATCTTGTGCTGTTAAACTAATACTCGCAGAAACGCCGGTGATATCTCTTCCCCTCGTATGTGAAACCTCCCGTGTGAAAGTCTACCCCAGTAACTGGTAAAATTGGAGTCGCTAACAATGCAGACACCCTTTCAACAAAGCTGACATCGTTCGCTCAGCCACGCTAATATTAATAACGAATATTACAAATTATGTAAGCAAGGACTCCTTAAAAGGAAAATAATATCAGTGTTCGTTCAGGCACCTGTTGTGGCATCCAAAGAAAAATATACTTTTACGCACCAGTATTTGGTAACTGAAGCGTTGCATTACATACCTGCATTTTCGTTGCCACCCGGTCTCACTGAGACTCGTACTTCAAATGTAGCAGTACGACATTAAATCCTGAATTTTCTGGAGGATAATCTGTACTTCTGGGTACCACATGTGGGCTCTTTTGAAATCAAAGAGACGTGTACAGTGTGACAGACAATGGGTTTTGGAAATAATGTTCCTAATAACACAAGATTTTCCTGCGCGATGTACACAGTGAATGTGCCTCGTAAATTTAATTTAAATCCAAATTTTTCTTCATCATTTGCAGAAAGAAACTCAAAACAAAAATTTACAAAATGAGGAATTGCTCTGGAAAAGTGGAAGTCCTCTAATGAAATATTGTACTCATCTGTCAGTTCCTTCATTCAGATGCTGTCAAGTTAATGACGTAATCTGACAGATGCTTCTTGCATTATTTACATATACGTCTTGCCATTACATCACTGACTGTTTCTTGTTTTTTTCATAAAGACAAGGCGGATACTTTTTGAATCTCGTATTTTCTAGAGAATTAAATTGACGAATGAACCGATAACGTTTCATACAACAAATGCACTGTGAAAGACGTCTAGGCTACGAAAGAGTCAGTTCTTTACATCAGCTCTAGCTGCAGAGCATTCCCCTTGAAAAATAAAACGCTTTGTAAAGGTACTTGGTGCAAATTAAAGGCTTTATTATTTTAGTGAACATGATAATAACTGGTGCCAGGTAGTCGCTTTCAGATACAATATCAGAGCGAGATGAGGCCGCGACATTTTCATATTGTTTTTAGGTGTTAAACATAGCGTATAGTGGAAACTCCCGGCGAGAAATGTATTCTGTTTAGATCAAATAGGCAATTACTTTATGATAATTGGGCAATTGCCGAGAGAATATGCAACTTCTTACACCTTTTGTCCATTCTTACATCACCTTTACTGCTACTGATTTCTAATACAGGCAAGGCAAAACATCCCCCAACAAGGTACCACTAAATGTAGCTAAGTACGCAGTCATAATTTGTTATCAGCTGTCCAGGTCATATCACCTACGAATGAAAAACGTATTTATTTTTGAATCACCAGTCTTCTAACTGGTTTCACGCGGCCTGTCACGAATTCATCTCATGTGCCAACATCATAATTTCAGAGTAATTCGACCAATGACCTCAGCAGTTCGGTCCCATAGGAACTTACCACACAGAGTAATTCTTGCGCCCAACGTCCTCAATTATTTCTCGGATGTATTCCAATATCTATCTTATTCTGCTGTTTTTACCCTAAACAGCTCTCTCTCCTACCTTGGAACTTATTCCCTGAAGTTCTAAAACATATCCTATCACTCTTTCACTCCTTTTTGTCAGTGTTTTCCATTTGTTCCCTTCTTGGTCGATAATGCGTAGAACCTCCTTATTATCTGTCCACCTAATTTTCAACATTCTTCTGTAGCGCCATATCCTAACCAGTCTTCTCTGTTCCGGTTTGTCCCACAGTCCATCATGCTATACAATGCTATGCTCCAAACATACAGACTCCGAAATTTCTTTCCCAAAATTCTACAAATCACGTATTGCATCGGAGGCACTTTGTATATCCTTTTAGCAGTCTGTCACAGTTACCACCTTTTTCAGTCTATATTGGTTATCCTTAGTCTTCCATGCCCCTAATTATTAACTATGCGCAAGAATATGATTTTATGTAAGAAGTCTGTAGCACAGACAAAGTTGGTAACTTTCCTGTAAATCGGAATTTATAACAAGCGTTTATTGTGAACGAAACAATGGGAATTTTTTTCGAAATTAATGTCAGTACAGCAGTAATTAACATACAAAGGTCTAAAAATTAGATATATACTGCCATAATACTACTGGTTTATTAATTTCAATCCTTAAAGTGTACAGAGACATGACTAGAACAGTATAAATAACTCTGAACTGTAGCAAACGACTGCGATTTATCCAGATGAAATTACTGACCGATTTTTAATGTCCTTAGAAGAACCTTGCCTTCTTCTCCGTAGAGAAAATTATGGAACATAAATCACTAGTTTAGATGCACCATTAATTCAGCTCCTAATGCGGCCATTGAGAACCGGTTGCCACAGCCCAGCAGTTTCACGTGAGGCTAAAGATTATTTCCGTAGCAGCATTAAAATGGGGTACAGCAAACCGAAACAGACGACTTAAAACAGGCTCTCGTGGTCTGCATGACAGTCATAAAACCTCATCTTCTTCCCATCAGACTTCAGCGTAAACGATCTGTGGCGTTTTTTCCTTTTAGGTCCATTAGTCACACTAAAATATGAGTGTCACGAAGTATAGTGAACACAGTTGGTGTATTTACATTTGTTAAGCCATGAATAAATCTTACATAATTCGTTATTAAACTTGGTTTTCTGTTTCAGCTTTTGCTTCTTTCTCAGCACTGGCGCTTCAGTAGTTTCACTGTCCGACGACGGACACATTTTCGAAAATGCTCCAAGAACCGTAACATTCTCAGCAGCGACAACCAATAGTTTTGATCGACTTCTCACTCGCTACTGAATGGGGTTAAAAACAGCGTTACTGAGTGCATGCAGATTTTCCATCTTAGTTCTCTTCATAGCAAATATCGATTTTTTTTACTTCACTTACATTCACAAGAGAATGCTGAAGATTAGATGGGTAGATCACATACCTATTGAGGAGGTACTGAATGGAAGTGGGGAGAAGAGAAATTTGTGGCACATCTTGACTAGAAGAAGGGATCGGTTGGTAGGACACGTTCTTAGACATCAAGGTATCATCAATTTAGTATTGGAGGGCAACGTGGAGGGCAAAAATCGTAGAGGGAGACCAAGGTATGAATACAGAAGGATGTAGGTTGCAGTAGGGACTGGGAGATGAAAAAGCTTGCACAGGATAGAGTAGCATGGAGAGCTGCATCAAACCAGTCTCAGGACTGAAGACCACAACAACAACAACAACATTCACAAAATTACCTCTAATAGAAACGTTCGGATAAAGAACAGATTGCATTATGAGATATAGTTTCCGTTTTGGTGTAATCGGGGTTTGTACTCTTCCAAACAAGGGTTACTTCTCGAGTAGAGTTTTCAGGAGCAAAATTGGGTCAGACTCTCCCAAACCTAGATACCTCACAACCTTGAGCTCAGCACGTACGAGAAACCAATTTCTATCTAGTAAAAATTTTGACTAGTGCCGCATAAGTTAAGATTACACTTTCTAAATGTTTGTCACTTGATAGTGGTCGTTTAGTTTGATGCGGGTTATGAAAAATAATAAAATAAAAGAAAGTTCTTGCGCGCTTTATTAAATTTAGAAATTCCATTTTGACTTCACAGTTAGTTCATCTCACACCGGAAATCGACTTGTTTTGGCTGAGATCTCGTTTTACTGCGACGTTTGAGATCTAGAGAGGCCACTGCCTACTCGTAGCCCTTCCCGGCAGCGTCAGTGTTACAAAGAGTTCGGTTGTTCATTACTGATGCGGGGCCGAAATCTGTTCTGTTCTGACTGAGAAGTTTGCGGCCCACTGTGTGCGGTTCACGCCGACTCGTCAGGTCACTTTTCGTAGAAACGTGTCCAAGTTAGGAGAACCGAGGTAGCACTCCACGGTCCCAGGAATTCTCGCCCCGTTTCCCAACCACGGCTGTGGAAGGAATTCCTGTTGACATACATTTATTTCCGCTGGAGTGGTCGGCGCTTTATGACATCCGAACACGCAGGTCTCAAACACTGTTGACAAAACTTGCAGTCCTTGCGAGAAAAATAGCGTGATATTTCTAGCGGCAGCCACTGTCGCAAAGTATTTCAGGACAGGCTGCGGAATTTGATATATCTTGTTTGCCAGGTAGAAACGGTTTCATCGACGTCAACCACAAACGACATTCAATGGGATGCCTTGAATCACCATCGCCTGTGAAATTATGCATGAGGAAATCGTAGATGTACAAGAAATAAAGTACTTCTATGTACGTTTCCGTCACCTTCGCAGTATACACCTTTCAGATAATTTCTTTTATTTGTTTGTGTTTGATAACTCAAAGATTGTCTACCGTTGCTGAAATGCTCGCGAGAGTTTCACCGTTCTACCAAGCAGCAGTTGAGAATATTTCATCACAGATAAATGGTTATTTTGTATGACAATTGCAGAACATCTTCATGCAACGTTAAACATCTTTCCAGATTAACGTTTGGACACCATTTATTAAATATCATACACACTTACCTCTTTAGAATCTGTATGACAGATTTATTTCCTGAACTTTTCTAAGGTTCACCGAATACTGCTTTGCCTTTTTCCTTTTACGATTGCGATATTTATCGACTTCCTAAACATCTTGCCCTAATTCGAGAAATATATAACTTAGTTCGTAATTCGTTAATAAGCAAATATCAGCGCTCCGACTATCAAGTTCTTGCACTTGTCTGTATCGATGGCAACTGCTTCTCAAGAAGAGAAAATCAATAAAGGAAACACTGTATAGTATTTTCTAAACTTTGAGCACTTGCATGTAATAATTGATCCCGCATAAGTCTCAACAGACATTGCTGCTAACAACTTCCCTTACTTCCCATGTACAAAACTTTCCTCAACTCCCATTTTGACAGCTAGTAGTAGGGACAGAGAGCACATTATGTTGAGCAGGAACTCATATCCACCCAAGAACGTTTCCGTGATACAGAAAGAAACATTTCGTAAAATATATTTCAATCTATCTCATCCGATGTGTGACATAGCGCACAATGAGCAATCTTTAAGGACAGTTTAATGGGACTGTATTCTGTGAGGGTAAATAATCTAAATCGGCTACCTACATATTTCCACAATTCCTTCCTTGTAGATGTGATGCAGTAGGATCCAAGCCCAGAAACGTTCCGTTTTGATTAGATTAAATTAGATTAGATATATTTTTCGTTCTCATTGATCCGTAGCTAGGAGATCCTCCGGGATGTAGAATATGTCAGAAAAACATAAAAATGTTATAATTATTTACAATGAAAC
Organism: Schistocerca piceifrons; assembly: GCF_021461385.2. Classification (NCBI taxonomy): domain Eukaryota; kingdom Metazoa; phylum Arthropoda; class Insecta; order Orthoptera; family Acrididae; genus Schistocerca; species Schistocerca piceifrons. The sequence goes on along the minus strand of NC_060139.1, from coordinate 601,661,948 downwards.
ACAGATGTACTATCCATAGAACCGAAGTGAATGATTATCATGGATGTAGAGGACTCAAAAAATTTTTCCTTTGAAAGGTAATAAGAACTAAAATGCAAAACGATTTTGCAGCATTTATATACAACGATCGCGTTACTGCACTGAATTTGTTCAGAGATCAGACTGAATAAATACTCCCATTTTTTACTGCACTGAATTTGTACAGAGATCAGACTGAATAAATACTCGCATTATTTGACATCATTAGTAAAACACACACACACACACACACACACACACACACACACACACACACGCGCGCGCGCGCGCGCGCGCGCGCGCGCAGACACACGCACACTCACACAGACACACATCACTTGGTTCAACTAAGAAATTCATCAATAGAGTAGACGATGTAGACCACACTTTGGGCTCCTGTTAAACTGAGTAATTAAGCTTCTTATATCTGCTAGCAAATTATTAAAAATCTTTGTTCCTGTGTAGTGAACACATTTTTGGCCAAAAGTAAGAGACGTTAAATCTTTGTGAACACTATTCATATTTCTAGTACAGATACAATTTATTTTTAATGACATGTTTCATAAAAAATAAATGTACTGGGAAGCAGTAGTTAATATTCATGGTTCCCCAAATAGGCTTCTGCAGAATGTTCTTGAGTTCATACCACATATAATTCGTATTACACGTTTTTAGACCCGGAAAACCTTAGCTCGACTTGATCACTTATACCAAAAAGTAATCCCATATGAGATAATGGAATGGAAGTAATCATACTAGTCGGATTTTTCATTTTTATATCGCCTATGTTTGACGACATTACCATTGCAAATAAAGATTAGTTCAGTCGCTTCAGCAGTTCTGTGGCGTACTCCTACCAGTTGAATATATTATCAAACAGTAATCCAAAGAGTTTTACACTGTCCACTTCCTCTAATTCTCATCACATTTTGTCCATGTATTATTAGGAAACCTCTCAGATGTTTTGAACTGCACGCAGTGGACATATCACTCCACCCCACGACGGTCGTGCAGGAACAGTAATTAATTATTACAGAAAGGAAAAACAGTCTGTGATGCAAAAGGCTTTACGGCTAACGACGCGTTTCTCGCATCTGGCCCCATCTTCGGATTATCTCAAAACAACGAAGACCGCATTATTCAGATAATGGGAAGCCACTATAACATTAGGCTAAAGCGGAATAGGAAGTCGTCAAATCTGTACCAGGAGGGGGGCTAAGCTTCACAGACGTACAGTACGACATGGGAACACGCAGTTCAGAGAACCCATTCGCAATAAAGCCTTTCGCAACAGACACTGTCCTTTCTCCTTTTTTGTGTGCATGTGGTGCGATTTTTCTTTTTTCTATGTCTAATAAGAAAGAATTGGCTGGGAATAATTTGTTAACGTCCATGGAAATCCATTAGCCGAACTTTCTAAGACTACTCTTGATTTTCAATTTATTGCACTGTTTGTATTGTCTGGAAATAAATGAATAAAATAAAATAAAACTGGCTTCTTGTAATGTTAATGATGGAACGTCATTGACATACACAAAGTTTAATTAATTCCTAGGTGGATGATCCCTGATAGCTTAATACACGTCTCTTTCCTGATGACACTCTTTGTTTCCTGTCAAGCATGTATGACCTGAACCATTTTCCAGCATTTCCTATTGAGCCGTAATATTCTAATGTACTGAAATGGATATGTGATTTATCCAATGAGATTCCTTTCACAGATCACAAAACATGCCAGAAACTTGTAATTTATTCTCTAATTAATTAAGTACATTTTCACTGTATGTATAGATAGCCCAAACTGCGTCTTTGACAGTGTTGTATATGCTGTCATATGGTTAGAGACCAACTGAGCAGTACGTTTTCTAAAATTTAATGATATATAATAACTCTGAAGACCTCGGGCATGGATGTGTGTTATGTCCTTAGGTTAGTAGGTTTAAGTAGTTGGAAGTTCTAGGGGACTGATGACCACAGATGTTTAGTCCCATAGTGCTCAGAGCCATTTGAACCATTTTTTAACTCTGAAGATCGGAAAACTTTCAAATCGCAATCTCATGGTACGCTACGTAATGGTAGAGCAGTACAATAAATGTAAGGAGAACGTTCTTTGGATAGTCTCAGTTCGTCACATACCATTTTCATCCGACTAAAACAACGGTGGGAAGAAAGTGGTACTTTCACAACTAGGTGAGCCGTCTAGGGTGCTTCGTGCAGCTAGGATTGTGGACAATGCTATGAAATCACGCAGGTTTGAAAGGAAGCCAAATTACTTGGAATCCAAGAGGTACATTCTGTACATGGGTTTATTCCCAAAACATTATCTATTAATACACCTCTAAAATCCGCATAAGTGTCTAATAGGAATTGTAAAAGACTCTGTGTATTTCACAAACCACATTATGATAAGCAGTCAGTTCTGTCCATAACTAAACCTGTCACTAATGGAGCAGTTGCTGGTAGACCTGTGTGTGATTTCGAGTGTCATTTAATCGTAGCGGCCTTTTCACTAGATGTACGCAAGAGGAAACACTATATTGCTTCAGTTTTCTAGGGGCGTACGTTCTCGTAATTTTAGCCGCAAATCACACAGTGAGTCACCTCACTAGTAGCGTCTGCCACTCGAGCCGGAAGGACACCTCCGTGGCGCTTTCGCGCTTACTAAAAGAATCTTACTGTGACAAAGGCAGTGCAGTTTCTCCCACCTTCTCTGTTTCCTCTGTCAGTTGTTACTCTTAAGGGCACCACAATGAAGATCAGCACTGAAGTACTGGTCGATCGAGGGCGTTTCATTTTAGTGACTGTACTACACTTCCTGCAGAGCCTCAGTGTGCAAACTGCCTTTACCTCGATTACTTTTAGTAGTCTGTACACTTTAAAACACTCTCACTCATATTTTCGGAGATTTATTGGATGCGACAACTTTCGATGATTGTGTGGCAGTGGTGTCATCATAAGTAACGAGGAATGAAATTTTCAGTCTACAGCGGAGTGTGCGCTGATATGAAACTTCCTGGCAGATTAAAACTGTGTGCCAGACCGAGACTCGAACTCGGGACCTTTAGCTTTCACGGGCAAGCCCTCTCCTTTCTTTCTTCCAGGAGTGCTAGTTCTGCAAGGTCCGCAGGAGAGCTTCTGTGAGTTTGGAAGGTAGGGGACGAGGTACTGGCGGAATTAAAGCTGTGAGACGGGGCGTGAGTCGTGCTTGGGTAGCTCAGCTGGTAGAGCACTTGCCCGCGAAAGGCAAAGGTCCCGAATTCGAGTTTCGGTCAGGCACACAGTTTTAATCTGCCAGGAAGTTTCATAAGTAACGAGGATTTCCGTGTATTTATGACCAAGACGTTATTTTTTACGGTGGCGTCTACTGCCAAACATTGCAGCAGCCGTCGAGCCTCAGCTGATTTTTCTGACTTTCGCTTCCACATTAAAGCGCAGCCTAGCGAAGTTTCTGTACAGTTAAGACGCGCGGCAATCTCCTATTCAAAAAGAAAAAGAAATATGGTGGTAGCAATATTTACATTATTCTATCAGCTCCTCATCGAGATGAGGACTAGAATCATCATAAGTTTTGGGGTTCAGAAAATAGTAACCTCAAGTCATTATCAATCCAGACCAGCTCCAAAGCGCCATCTTTGCTGCACCTACAAGTAAGAGTCGCTTGCGAGCTGGCAAGATGGTGCTGCCTGTTCCTTGGGGAGTGGACAAAGAGAGTGGTGAGAGACGAGTGTGTTTCTGTCCAGGCCACCTACAGCTTAGCAGTGGATGGCTCACCGTGTCCGGCCCAGGGAAGCACCAATGATGCTGAGGATGACTGGGGTTTTGTGGGTCTGCTTGTGCACGGTGTGTGGAGTGCACGCGAGCGCCTCTTGGCCTGGACAGTATATTCGGACAGTTGCTTATGAATTGCTTTGGCGGTCATTCGCACAATGGTGCTACAATTGATTTTGACCTTTTTCATATCTTGGTTTACGGTGTTCTTCCAAGGTACTTTCTGGCGCCAGTTAATTTTATCGGCAGCCCGCGTTTCGCTACTATTAAACTTTGGTAGACGCTATTGAGGCACATCTTTTTTCGGTTTTGAATTGTTTGCGTTTCTAAAGTGTTCTGTTCTGTTTGCGAGGTTTCTCTTGTATATAATGTAGTGTAATGCACCAGATTATACACATCGGTCCATTGATCGTGACCGGGCCAAATATCTCACGAAATAAGCGTCAAACGAAAAAACTATAAAGAATGAAACTTGTCTAGTTTGAATGGGGAAACCAGATAGCGATACGGTTCACCCGCTAGATGTTGCTGCCATAGGTCCAACGGATATCAACTGCGTTTATTTAAATACGAACCCCCATTTTATTACATATTCGTGTAGTACGTAAAGAAATATGAATGTTTTAGTTGGACCACTTTTTTCGCTTTCTGATAGATGGCACTGTAATAGTCACAAACATATGGGTCACAATTTTAGACTAACAGTTGGTAACAGATAGGTTTTTAAATTAAAATACAGAACGTAGGTACGTTTGAACATTTTATGGCGGTTGTTCCAATGTGATACATATACCTTTGTGAACTTATCATTTCTGAGAACGCATTCTGTTACAGCATGATTACCTGTAAATACCACATTAATGCAATTAATGCTCAAAATGATGTCCGTTAACTTCGATGCATTTGGCAATACGTGTAACGACATTCCTCTCAACACCGACGTGTTTGAGATTCCCGATTCTCGTGCAGTTTGTCTGCTACTGATGTGCGGATTAACCGCGATAGCAGCTAAAACACCTACTTGGGCTTCATCATTTGTTGCAGGTCGTGGTTGACGTTTCACATGTGGCTGAACACTTCCTGTTTCCTTAAATAACGTAACTATCCGGCGAACGGTCCCAACACTTGGATGATGTCGTCCAGGATACCGAGCAGCATACATAGCACACGCCCGTTGGGCATTTTGATCACAACAGCTACACATCAACACGATATCGACCTTTTCCGCAATTTGTAAACGGTCCATTTTAACACGGGTAATGTTCACGAAGCAAATACCGTCCGCACTGGCGGAATGTTACGTGATACCACGTACTTACACGTTTGTGATTATTACAGCGCCATCTATCACAAAATGAAAAAAGTGGTCCAAAAGAACATTGATATTTCTTTACGTAGTACACTAATATGTAATAAAAATGGAGGTTCCTATTTTAAAAAAACACAGTTCATAACCGTTTCACCTATGGCAGCGCCATCTAGCGAGCCAACTATAGCGCCATCTGGTTTCCCCCTTCAAGCTAGACATGTTTCGTTCTTTGTAGTTTTTTTCGTTTGATGCTTATTTCGTGAGATATTTGGCCCGGTCACTATCAAAGGACGACCCTGTATTTCTACGATCCGCTGCAGGAGATTTGTGACAGAATACCTTGATAAGTATAATGTCAAACTAGGCAAAGAAGAGGCTTTCACAAGCGTGTTTGGTAAGTAAAGTCTCCAAGATGAAACTGGTAATAACCGTAAGATGCTTGTCCAGTCCAATTCTGAATACAAATTAAAGGCAGTAAGTACCTGTTTCCCAAGGAGAGATATCTACAAACGGTCGTGGGAAATACAAGAAACAAATGAAGCAAGTAAAATAGAGAATTTACTGGTATCTGATACGGATAATGTGCGCGCTTCCCGAGGAGTTAATTCCGATTCTGACCGTCATCTAGTAGGAGCCAAAATGAGGCAGAAACTTGCTACGACTGCGAAAGGAAACAGTACCAGAGAACTACTGAAAGATAGGTCTACTGTTCAAGAGTATCAGAACCGACTGAGACAGGACCTATGAACAAAAGAAAGTGAAGACTATGTAAACAAAGAATGGACAGAATTAAGAATGCCTTTCTGACACCAGTACACGAAATACATGGGGAAATAGGGAGACTCAGTAATGGAAACGTATGATCATGTATGTAGGCAGGCTGTGGAACAGAAAAAGGAAGCAAGGCCGAAGTGCTAACAGCGAATTATAAGATCAAATCAAGCATTATATAATGAAAAGACAATAGAGGCAGCGAAGATACGTACGAGAAAAAACGGCGGAAGCCGTAAGTAGAATGACAGAGGAGGTGGAAGAGCACTATCAAAGGAATGAGAGCAGAAAGTTTTATAAGAAAATTAAAGAAGAAAGTCAAGAATACGGCCCGAAAATAACAGCACGTAATAGAAAGAGCGAACTTCGTTGTCAGATAAACGAGTTGTTTGAGGTAGGTGGGGAGACTAGTTCAAGGTAATTCTGGACGGCAATCCTGTCTGTAGTGACCAGCCACTTTACGACCAGCGCAGATCTACAAATAAGAGAACCAACAATAGGGCAAGTACGGAAGACAGAGCACTGTCCAAAAGCTACAAAGCAGCAGGCTCTGATGGAATAACAGCAGAACTGTTAAGTATTCGGAAATTTGTCTCCATAAGCGAAACCATAAACTAGTCATGTTGATTTGGAATCAAGAAGGAATCTCAGGTGAGTGGGCCTTAGGGACAATCCAACCAATCCATAAGAAAGGAGACAAGACTTGTTGTTCGAATAAGATATTCTCTCGAGTTGTCTACAACAGGTTAGTTCGATATGCAGAAGAGACTCTGGGAGAATATCAGTGTGGACTTAGGCATAACAGATCAACAACATGTCACATATTTGTGCTGAGACAAATACAAGAATACTGAGCTACATAAAGTTTACGTAGACTTCAAGCACGCCTTCTATAGTCTTGATAGGACAGAAATGTCATATGACTTGCTACTGCTTAGTATATCGTTTAAGTATGTTTCACTTACACAAGCAACACTGGCTGGTTTCAAGGCAGCAGTGCGAGTGATTAGAGAACTCAGTAAACGATTCACCATTAGTAAAGGCGTTAGACAAGGAGACGCCTTGTCTACAATGCTTTTTATTTATATTCTCGAAACAACCTTAGAAAGTTTCAAATAGCTCGTCGCATAGCCACGAAATGTCAACTCAGATATGTGCATCTGCTGATGATGTAGCAGTTATTAGTAGAAGAAGACATTCGCTAGAGAGAACAACATGTGAGCGGAAAGAAGGCACATCAGCTAGGCGCCTTGCTATTAATGAAACAATGACTAAGTACGTTAATTTCACCGGGAAGGAATATAATAACTCTAATAAACTATCATCAGCTGGTTTCAGTTTTGGGCACTTCCAGAACTTAAACTATCTGGGATCTGACATTAATAGGACACATTCCAACTGAAAGCCATGTCTACGTTATTCAATAGAGAGCTGAACTTCAGATTTATAAGGTCATGATCAGGCCAGTTGTGACCTATGGCTGTGAAACTTCTACCCTAACGAGTACTGACGAGCAGCCGCTCAAGGTACCTGATCACAGGCTTCTGCGCAAGATCTATAGGGCAGTGTAGGATGACAATGGTTTGTAGAGATCTAGAAGTGGATCTCCTAATACAATGAGCTGACATTGTAAGAGCAATAAAAAGAAGAACAGTCTGGTTTGGACACGTCGTTACTCTGGATGATGCTAAAAAGGTTTTTGAATGGAGGCCAAATGGAAGAAGACAGAGAGGTACGCCACGAAAACGATGGGTAGACTATGCAAAAGAAGATACAAAACCTCTCAGGGCTTCAGGAAAGCGGACAATTACGCTGGAAAGAGCGGAATTTAGGAAACTTGTTGAAGAGGCTAACAAGGAGACAGCACGACCGTGGGGTCGGGGATTCGTCCGCAATTTTGTGTGGTGAAAGAGGACCCCTAACACCTCACGTGGTTAAAATATTAGGACGCACTACTCGGAAAATCCCGAGAAAAATCCATCCAAAGTTTCTTAGGTGACGTATGAGCATAAAATGTTAGTCCATTGTCGTGCTTCCGTCTGGCCTACATAGTTAGCTCTTGGACCCTTACGCCACAGGTCTCGGGCTCGATTCCTCTTCCGGCACTTTTTTTGTTTCTTTTGTTGCCTGGCAAAATTGCAGCGCATTGTTGCAGGAGAATAGAGAAATTAATTCCCGGGAAGATTGTATAAAAATTCATTCTATAATTCACCATCAATTATCGTCACCAATATTCCGAGACATGATTTAATAAGCCTGGTTTGCCTCAAAATTGTCAGAAACTCTAAACATTTTCGTAAATGTCAATGGGGCATGTTTTTGTACAGATTTATTGCAAAAGCCCTGTAATTGTAAAAAATCCGCTTTTATATGTTGCGCAAGATGTCGCAAAAATTATTGCTTTGTTTGTTTTTACGATAATTACCACTGCGGTTCTTGTTTATAATTATTATATGTATAAAAACTGAATGTTTCCCAATCGACTTTGTTATTGTGATTAAACAGGCAATGTTTCTCCTCATATACTTTACAACGAAAAATGGAAAACTCACCTCCATGAATTGTGTTGTTGGACAGAATGAAAATAATTTTTATTCAATAATGTAACTAATTTGTTAAAGATAATGTAGAATAAAAGATAATGTAGAATAATTGGTGGAGTAACCAATGAAAATGATACAGAAGAAACAAAAAGTGCTAGAGGAGGAACCGAACACGAGACCTCTGGCGTATGAATCCGAGCCCTAAACACCGAGGCCACCCTGCGGCTGGGCGATGTGCTAACATTTTGTACTTATAAGGCACCTAAGAAACTTTGGATCGATTTTTCCCGGGATTTTCCAGCCAGTGCGTCCTAATATTTTAACCATGTGAGGTGTTAGGGGTCCTCTTTCACCACACAAATTGGGGACAAATACCCTACCCCAAGATCGTGCCGTCTCCTTGTAAGACCCATTCAAAAGAGCAGATGAAGAGAACGCACAAAATGCGAACCGAGCCTTCCACTCGCCATCCTAACGAACTGCGCTCTTAAATATTGGCGACCCCACATGTCTGGTAACTCTAGAGACCAATTACAGTTAACTTAGCTCTCTCTCTCTCTCTCTCTCTCTCTCTCTCTGTCAGGGTTGAACTTGTGTCTAGCGAAAATGAGCTTAAATGTGTTAGACTTTCAAATTCCTGCAGAAACAGCAAATGCACGGGACTTGAGCCATGAGCAATGAGCCGAGAGCGACAGTCGGTACGGATGAATCAGCGCAGACGCTGGGCCGCCTCTCAACTGGACGGTAGTCCCGTCCCAGCGGCAGAAATCTCGTGAGAACATCCACAAGGACGACCTGCATTACGACTGGGCCACGGGAACGCTGCGCCCCCTCATTTCCTGCTGCGCCTGTCTGAAACTGAGCCATTGTTTTAGTCAAGAGAAGACAGCTCTTTACAACTTCCGCCACTGATGAATACTGTATTCGGCGACGTAAGTCGTATTTCACTCCGCTTCTTTCCTGCATTCAGATAATGTCTCCCTATATCCGAACAGGCGCTCACGTAGCCGTGTGCCCGTCCATTAAACGGGGCAGATAAGCAGACAGGTACTGAACCAGTAGAAGCAAACTTACTGTCCCGGAAATCACATTCCACCTCTATATCAAAACCTGTCAGTAGAATGAAGACGTTCCAGTGGGAACGAATTCTGGGAGGAGATAATACTCTCCCCTCTCGCCGATGAGCATACAGCAACTACTCTATTGCCGGCTGGCATTCATAAGGAATAGTTAAGTTCGTCTCTGCAGCGAACTAACATAAATTCGCACCATACTTCTCATCGATCACACTACACATTCATAGTTTTACACGGTGGAGGGGGGGGGCGGGAGGGTCATCAGTAATCTGACTGGTTTGATGCGGCCAGCCACGAATTCCTCTCCTGTGCCAACCTCTTCATTTCATTGTAGCACTTGCAATCTACGTTCTCACTTACGTGCTGGATGTATTCCAGTCTCTGTCTTCCTCCACAGTTCTTGCCCCCTACAGCTCTCTCTAGTACCAGGAGTCATTCCCTGATGTCTTAGCACATATCCTATCATTCTGTCCCTTCTCATTGTTAGTGTTTTCCACATAGTCCTTTCCTCTCCGATTCTGCGCAGATCCTCCTCGTTCCTTACCTTCAGTCCTCCTAATTTTCAACATTCGTCTGTAGCACCGCATCTCACATGCTTCGATTTTCTGTTCCGTATTTCCCACACTTATTTCACTACAAGGCAATACTGTGCTACAGACGTACATTCTCAGAAATTTCTTCCGCAAGTTATGGCCTATGTATGATACTAATAGACTTCTCTTGGACGGGAATGCCTTTTCTGCCTGTGCTTTCTGCTTTTTTGACATTCTCCTTACTCAGTCTGTCACCAGTTATTTTGCTGCCTAGCTAGTAGAATTCCTTAACTTCATTTACTGCCTCACCAAAGATCGATATGTTAAATTTCTCACTGTTCTCATTTCTGCTACTTCTAATTACTTACGTCTTTCTTCGATTTACTCTCAGTCCATATGCTGTTACTCATTAGCCAGTAATTCCATTCAGTAGATCCTGTAATTCTTCTTCACTTTCACTGAGGATAGCAATATTATCAGCGAATTGTATCATTGATATCCTTTCACCTTGAATTTTGATTCCACTCCTCAACCTCTCTTTTATTTCCATCATTGCTTCTTTGATGTACGGGTTGAACAGTAGTGGTGAAAAACATCCGTATCTTAGATCCTTCTTCGATCTTAGTCGTCTACTCTTATTATTATCTCTTGGCTGCTGTACGTGTTGTTTATTACCCGTCTCTCCCTATAGCTTACCCCTGTTTTTCTCACAATTTCGAAAATCTTGCACCATTTTATATTGTCAAACGCTTTTTCCAGATCAACAAATCCTATGTACGTGTTTTAATTTTTCTTTAGTTTTGCATCCAATATGAACAGCAACGTCAGAATTGCCTCTCTGGTGCCTTTACCTTTTCTAAAGCAAGACTGATCGTCATCTAAAACAGGTTCAATTTTTCATTCTTCTGTATATTATTCTTGTCAGCAACTTGGATTCATGAGCTGCTAAGCTGAATGAATGATAATTCTGACACTTCTAACCTCTTGCAGTCTTCGGAATTGTGTGGATGATACTTGTCCGAAAGTCAGAAGGATGTCGCTAGACTTACACATTTTACATATCAACGGGAATAGTCGTTTTGTTCCCACTTTGATTTTAGAAATTCTGATGAAATGTTAGCTACTCTTTCTGCCTTATTTGATCTTAAGTCCTCCAAAGCTCTTTTAAATTCTGATTCTGATATTGGATCCCCTATCTCTCCTAAATCGACTGTTGCTTCTTCTTTTATCATACCAGACAAATCTTCCCCCTCATAGAGGCCTTCAATGTACTCTTTCCATCTATACGCTCTCTCCTCTGCATTTAATAGTGGAATTCCAGTTGCAGTCTTAATGTTACCACCCTTGCTTTTAATTTCACCGAAGGTTGTTTTTACTTCCCTGTATGATGAGTAGGTCCTTCCGAAAATCATACATACACCGATCAAACACACACACAGACACATCCACATGCAAACACACACATACGTGCACAAGATTGTCCCAGAAATATTAGGTCTACAACTTTGCAATAGTTGGTAGTAGCGGCATGTTGTGGTGCAATTAGTAGGCTCTATGTGTCACACAATTAGCTTAGACATATGTAAACATAATGCAATCAAAATGTTTGTCCCACAATATGCGACATGGTCGCGAACTGAACAGTGACTCGCATACAGAACTGAACCGTGGTACTACTCTATTCTTTAGAAAATCAAAATTACAATCTCACCACAGTTATTTAAAGGAAATAGGAAGCCCGAGATCACTGGTAATGGACAAGCTTGTGATTGTTTCCCAATTTTAATGTGACTCATAACAGACTTTATTATAAACTTCAATTCGGACATTTGCCCCCTTACTGATGCAATATACAAAATTTCACTATAATTTAATTACATTAGCAAGAATAAGAATCATATTTTGCATTCGCAACCAAAATCATAGATAGTGAATAATCAGTCATAAACAATCGTTCTTGTTTAACCATATCTCAAAAGACTAGTAACACTAAACACTTGCAACCCAAAGTTACATAGGCACATAATACCACAATTTCATTACAAAAACAAAGCTTAATAGAACTGAACTGCCCACATAAAGGCCGACAGTCAAACATGCATATACTAAAAATGCAAAGTGGGCCAACGAAGGTCGCAAAACTGGCACACAGGAAAAATAAAAAGTTGCACATTCATTAAAGATACACGAGTGATTAACATAAGTGTTAAACAAGAATGATTAGTAATAACTCAACCAGTAAAATAACTTACAGAAACGCTAATATTAACAAAGTGGCCTCACTTAACTTTAGAGAACTACGTTAAGGCCCACAGCAGTACTTGAAAGCAATAACACTACGATCGGCAGGCAATACGAGCGTCCACTCCCCACGGCTTGTTCACAGGCTCACTAGCAGGCGGTATATATTTATATACATAGTCCGACCGGCCTCAGAATGAGCGGTCCTGACAAGAATCCATAACCGTACCGACGCCAGGAAAAGAGCGGACTTAATAAATGGCCTGCAGCACAAATAGATTGCTATGAAAACAAGGTCAAATCACAGCCACACTGGAACATATAATAAGCATGCCCCCAAATTCTTATGGAGCAATACTCTAAAATTATCCGTCTCCCAGTAAATTAGCCTTAAGGCACTTTCAACATTAAATAAATATACCAAATCCTGCCGTAACAAATGATTAAACCATTAACTCTACGGCTGCCGGTCGCGTACACAACTGCAACCAGTCCCCAAGTGGTCGATACGTCCTAAAACAAGTTAAAACTTGCATGAAAACCACTTAAAACACACACTCTACAGATGATGAGAGACGAAATGAGGACCATTAGCCTCCTTAAAATAGCCATGTGGAACCTAGTTCAGAACCATCTCCGGTAGCTACCCATGCCACAATAAGTTTCAACAATCTTCTTAGTTAAACACTGAATAAAAGTCGTACGTAACTTGGAGCTTGCAAATTACAAGTTGGGAAGCTGTTCAGCGTGAGACGACGAACCCACCACAATGTCGCACGTCAAGGCGCCCAGTGATCGGCATCGTTCTTCCGGCGCGACAAAAGACAAGGGCGGCGAGTACGGCGAGGACCGTGCACCACGGTTAGGGACGCGGGCTTGTTTTCAACACAAGTTGGCTCGTTGAACGCTGACCGGAGACTCACTCGTTACACGTTTACCCGGAAAACCGCCGGGGGTAGCAGTCAAAGATAGCAAGACAGCCGAATAGCGATATTATTAGCGATGCAAGTACAACACCGTAGCGCCAGCCGCCAGGGCTCAAACAAATTTCCTTTACTTCACGTCTATAGTCACAAATGTTTTGTCATCAGACTACCTGTTTCGGTCTATAATGACCATCTTCAGATTTGTTTTATAAAAACATAAACTAATATACTAGAGCCATAGAGTCTTGCATATGACAATGTAACTGTGGCTCCAGTATATTACGTCATGTTTTTAAGAAACAGATCTGCAGATGGTCATTGTAGACCGAAACCGGTACTCTAATGAAAAAAAAAAATTGTGACTGTAGACGTGAAATACGAGAATTTGAAATATTTGTCTATTTGTGATTGCATCATAAAATTTACTAAATATGTCAAGCCGTCAGGAGTGACCGCAAAGTATGAGGCGCCATGTCACGGATTGCATGGTCCCTCGCATCAGGGGTTCGAGTCCTCCCTCAGCCATGGGTGTGTGTGTGTTGTTCTTAGCATAAGTTAATTTAAGTAATGTGTAAGTCTAGGGACCGTTGACCTGAGCAGTTTGATCCCTTAGGAATTCACACACAGCAGATGTTGATGGAGCCTGGTAGGGCGCTAAAAGCATGAGGTATTTTTATGATTCTTAGCTCGTAGAAAAGGCTTTTTTGGAGTTTAAATCAATTGGCGGTTAGCCCATCCCTTAGCAAATCTTGCCAGACAGGCATAAGCCGTACAGGGCAGACAGGGCAGCCCCGCGTCTAGACAGGACTACAGCAGAACAATGGCATGATACCTGCCTCGGCGCCAGCAGAAGCCTGGCCTGGAGCGACGGTCCAAAGGAATGCATCTACACAGTGGAGTCGTAAACGGAATTTTATGCAGAGCCATGCACCATAAAAATTAACGTTTTCCTGTTTACCAACGGTGCAAATAGGCCAGTGAACCACTTCCCCTTGGCCACCTCCGTTGTATAAGAAAACTCCAGTGTCTGAGAAACGTTTAGCCATAGAATCTTTATTAGACCTTGTAGCTAGGAATAACAAGCTCCAAGGCACAGGCGATTTAGATAAAGATCTTTCAGATTGTATCTCTTTGCTTTTGGCCATGGGAAGAGATATGACTTCAAAAAAAATTATCTCTTCCCCCCTCTGCAGAAACTTAAAAAAGCCAGTAATTGGCGGTTTCTTTCTCTTTAAGACACGCAGGTTTCATAATTCTTGCGATGGTTCGACATGAGTTTGTGCTGTCATGTGAGAGGGGAGATTTGGCGCCTCTAGAGGCTTGTGATTGGCTCAAGATGGGGTGAATGCGTTGTCGTTCATGCAATTTGCAGAAAAATGGAATTTCTTTTCTGGAGAGGTGCGAAGCACTCGGGTGCACGACTTTGATCTGGTAAGCACTTCTGGTCGAAGCTCTGGCATGTGTGGTTGGTACTTGGCACCTGTCCGGAGACTGACTTCACTTGCGAGCAGTTTAGACTGGGGAGCCTCTGGTGAAGTTCTTATCATAACGACAGTTTAGCTTCTAACGTCTCAGACGACTCGTTCACCGAGGGCACACTTATTCGTTTTTGTTTTTTTTTTTCCTTTTTTTTCTTTTGGTTTACCAGGCTTGATGTTTGGTATCAATGTGCGGCCTGTCGCTTAAGTGAGCCAAATTGTTCCTTGGCACGATCAGCGAACAGGTGTGTGAAATCAACCATGATGTCAGGGCTCTGGTAGAGAGTAAATTGCGGTCCGTCTGCCTGATCGCTAGACCGTGAGAGTTTTGCATTTCTTTTGTGGCCGCGATCAATTCACAAGTGCCACCTCCATATCTCACCTCCTCAGCCGCACACTTCTCGCCAGCTGCAAGTCATGTCGCCACACGAAGTTCGCAGGGTAACGTACTGCCGCTCCGGCAGGGTCAAGGCGTACAGATCTCAATCGCCATTTGCTCTCAGCTGCACCTATGTAGAGAAACTTCAGTAGATTTGAACAGTCAAAGTCTGCTCAGCGTCAGATTAACTCAGCTTGAGTTTCCCACATTTTTAGGGGCAGAGTACTTGACTCACTGATGACCTAGTTAAACTGTCTTTACCACCAAGGATCCACCCAGTGTAGTAGTAAAGCACCTGTTAGTTGTTAATGGTATTCGATCTATAGCTTGTTTAGTATAATTCATGTCTTTTTTGCGAAAATAAATGTTGTTATTACACTAAAATTTGCCAGCATTCTAGATCAGTTAAATAGTCCCACCATAGTTACCTTTCAACGCTATAGGAAAGGCGTTGGGCAACACGGAATTTAGAGAGTGTACTTTCCGAAAAAAGTCGGACAACACAATACTTTCTACCACCTCTCGCGAAACGACCACGACGATAAAATACGAGAAATTAGAGCTAATACAAAGGTCTACGCACTATCATTCTACTCACGAACTGTTCGTGAGTGGAAGAGGCAATACGTGACCAGTTACTGGTACCAGGAGTTCGCTTCGCCACATACCGTCAAGTGGCTTGCGGATTGCTGACATAGATGTAGATAGTTCGTTTTAAGACATATTTTCGATGATAATGGTATTTTAACTATAAACGCATTAAATTCGTGTGCTATGGCATTTGAAATGAGGGAAGCTGCATTAGCTGTTCGTAAGAGGTGGTTTATGAGGGAGTAAAATTGACATATATATTCGAAACGTTTCACTAAACCATGTTTTTATTCCGAAAAAAGAAAATTGTTCACGGCATTCTTGCACGTAATTTGCCTGCGTGCTGTATCTTTCCAAACGCTCAACATGCAAAGAGGTACATCACAATTTGGACGCGACTAAACTGTTTCTTTTCGGCACTTTTTACCTTACCGTCCTTACTGACGGACGATATTACGAACGAAACACACAGTGGCAAGATACAGTGTCCTGTATTCGAGTACAGTCACTTCAGAATTAAAACACAAAGCGGTTACACCATGCTGCCTCTCTTGTGCTGTCTACTTCGTTATCAATAGCGGGAACGAACTGCATTGGGGGCTATGAAGATTTACCCATTGCACAGGCAAGACGGCCGTCGTCCGCCTGAAGAACTGCACTGTTCAGGTTCCGTTGCGACAGATTTAAGTCGCTGTTGTACAGAAATTGTTGCATCACGTTATCAACCCACAGGAAGTCTAATGACTTGTGCTACACACAGGGCGAGTCACTAACTATTGCCACCAATAGTAACTCCAAAAGTATCATAGGAGCTAAAAAGTTTGTATGACAAAAGTTACATGGGACAAAGGGGGTTATAATATGACGTTTCAAAGATTGCTAGGTCGTCTTTGTTTTCGTAAATGGGACGCTATGGTTTGGTACTTATTTTCTGATAGCGGCTATCGAGACGAGTCCAATGATGTGTAACAGTAAGGTCCTTGAAGGCCAACGAAGGTCAAAAGGTAACATGAACGTCCATTTACAGAAGGTGTTCGAAGTGACGACCATTGGTATCAATGCAGTGCTGCAATCTTTTCATCATGGATTGAGTGGTATTCCTTATCACAAAAAAATGGTTCTGAGCACTATGGGACTCAACTGCTGAGGTCATTAGTCCCCTAGAACTTAGAACTAGTTAAACCTAACTAACCTAAGGACATCACAAACAACCATGCCCGAGGCAGGATTCGAACCTGCGACCGTAGCGGTCTTGCGGTTCCAGACTGCAGCGCCTTTAACCGCACGGCCACTTCGGCCGGCTTCCTTATCACATCGGCACTTATCGAAGCACATGCTCTGACAACGCTCTCTCCCATACCTTCAGGTGTAGTTTGAACGCCTTTATAAACAATGTCTTTTACGAATCCCCACAAGAAAAAATCCAGAGGTGTCAGGTCTGGTGAACGAGCCTACCACGACACGTCTGCTCCACGTCCAATCCTACGATTTGGAAATTGTCTCTGCAACTCATTTCTAGCCATTAGCGAGAAATGTGCCGGACACCCATCGTGTTTATCCAATATTCTGTTCCTTGTTCCTAAAGGTATTTCTTCCCAAAACAGACCTAATGTTTCTTGTAGGAATGTGTCGTACTTCCTACCACTAAGATTTCCTTCGATGAAATAGGGGCCTATATTTCTGTCCTCGAGAATCCCACGCCAAGCATTCACCGACCACTGTTGTTGGTGTGCAACTTGCCGCAACCGACAAGAATTTGTCCTTGCCTGATAATGATTATTATGCAAATTAAAATTTCCCTGGTTAGTGAAGGTAGCCTCGCCAGTAAATAAAACCGAATTAATACAAGTGCCGTCCCTCTCAATCTGAAGTTGAGCCCATCGGCAGAATTCAATGCGACGCTTACAATCCAGTTAAATCTTGTTGGAGACTGATATGGTAAGGATGATATTTATGGCGATGCAGAACACGAACAACACTACTCTGGCTCATGCCATATTCCCTTGTGATTTGACTCAAACTAACACAAGGATCTCGAACCACAGTGGCAAGAGTACCAATCTCCGTTACCTCGTTAGTATCTTTCCTTTGCCGGATATGTTTCCGATGCGTTAAAGATCCAGTTGTTCTCAGTTTATCATACACCTATTTAAATGTACGACGTGTAGTATGAGTACGTTGGGGATATCTTGCGTGTAAGTCTCTAGCTCTCACTTAATTTCGTTAGCATTCTCCGTAAATGAGGAGCATATCGATTTGTTATTCGAAAGAAAACATCATTCACATTCGTTTGATTCGACGATAGTAGTCCAACCGTTCATATTAGTGTTGCATTGCGAAACCGTCGATTGGTGTTTACGTGTCAATCTCACGTTAGATGGATACGCCGTATTCGGCGAATATTTACTGTTTGCACGAAATACGAGAAAGAATTGTTAGAGCATGTGCCCAAGTGATCAGGAACACCGCTCAATCCTAAATAAGAAGATTGCAGCACTGCGTTGATACCAATGGTCATCACTTCGAACACCTTCTGTAAATGGACGTTCATGACACCTTTGTGAGCTTCATTGACCTTCAAAGACCTTACTGTTGCACATCAATGGATTCATCTCGATAGCCACTATCAGAAAATAAGTGCCAAACTATAGCATCTCATTGAAGAAAACAAAGTTGACCTTCATATCTATGACGCGACCCCATCTAGCAAGAAAAGTCCAGCGTCATATTATGGCCCCCCACGTCCCACGCAACATTTGTTCTACAAACGTTTGAGCTACTGTCATACTTTCGGAGTTATTCTAGGTAAAATGTGAATGTGGTGTAACTAGGGTCATCCGTCGGGTAGATCGTTCCCGGGTGCAAGTCTTTGATTTGACGCCACTTCGGCGACTTGCGCTTCGATAGGGATGAAATGATGATGATTAGGACAACACAACACCCAATCCGTCAGCGGAGAAAATCTACGACCCAGCCGGGAATCGAACCCGGGCCCTTAGGATTGATATTCTGTCACGCTCACCATTTTTTTTTACTGTGTTAGAAATAAAAAAAATTGACAAACGGGACTCGATCCAACGATCCAGCGATTACTGGGCTTGAACGCTAACCACTTTTTTTTAAAAATCTATATTGAACAAACTTTTAGTACATATATATACACAAAGCAACAGTTCTTCTAGGTACCATTTAAACAGATACAAATTAGTATTAGTTAAACAAAATATTAGAATAACATTAAATACAACAAAATATCACATATTCTCTCTTCTTCCTTTTTTTCAATAATCTTTATTGAACAAACTAACAGTACATATATGTAAACTATGCAAGAGTTCGTCAAGGTACCATTTAAACATATACAAATGACTGTTAGTTAAACATAAATATAAGTAAACATTAAATACAACAAAATATACATATTCTGTCTTTTTCCTTTTTTATTATTATTTTTTTCTTTGTCGATGCATGAGAACGTGGATAAGGGTGTTGCATCATGTGACAGGTGGGCATGGCACACCCCAACTTTGAGGGGGAGTCAAGGAAGTCGCTGCGGAGATAACCGGCAAAAGTTTGTCGGTAAGATGGTCTTTGGGTGAGGGTGCTATTCACGGTCATATTTTTGTACCCGAAGTCAAGGACTGTATGCGGTCCACTCTGAAAGAGGTATTCTAAAGCCTGCCCTCGAAACCAGGTTAGGGTATGGTGCTTAGCAAGAGGGCAGTGAAATGTCTGGGGCAACAACAAGAAATCCGGGGTTACCGTCGTTGGCAGGGCACGGAGGTAAAAGCTCACGATTCGTTGGATGAGGAGCCATACGTTTCGTTTTAGGGGAGCACGTAAGACGGTGCTCGTAGGGGTCTTCGAGCTGACAGTCAGGGCAGAATGGGGAGGTGGCCAGTCCTATGCGATAAAGTCGACTATTAGTCGGGAATTTGCCATAGACTAAAACATACCAGAGTGCAGGCACAGACAACGGTAAAAAGGGTGCATGCACACACCCCCAAACCGTTCGCCAGTTAATGTCAGGATGCTGTAGCACCATGAGGTCGCAAGGTTTGGACAGCATAAACAAACAGGGAGGACGGGTGACTGGAAGATCGCCCCGAACGTAGCTGAGTTCTATGAAATAATTGGCGACGTGGTACAATAATGGAGAAATAGATGCCACATTGAAAGGTGGATCGAGAGAAGCTGGTCGGAGGATATCTAAGAGAGTGCCCCTGCCAGTGCCGCAACAGAGTGTGGACAAAGAGTCCAGAAGATCGTGCCCGCACGTTGACGAGTCCGAGGCCACCTTTTGCAGGAGGCAGTGTTAGAGTGTTGTAGCGGACTTTGAAAAGTGCCCCTGCTGACACGAAATATCCAAAGGCTGCTTGGATGCGGCGGCCAAGGAGTAACGGCATTGGGAGGATTTGGGCGACGTGTACCAGTTTAGGGGCGACATACATGTTGACATAGGACACACGTTGGAGTTGGTTTAAGTTACGGTGCACTTGACAGCGGACATGGTGCCGAATCGACTGCAAAAGCCGCCGGTAAGCGAGGGCCGCTGTGCGATGTATGGAGCTCTAAATTCGTTACCCAAGTAACGAAGGGTGGGACTGACTGTGAGTGGGGTCGGCACCATAGCCGGGACGCTGCCGCTGCGCCCAATGTGCATCAAAGTCGATTTACGGACATTATGAATGCTATCAGAAAGACGTCCACACTGATGGGTCCATTGGGTGGCGTCACTGAGTTCCGTGGAGGAGCAGGTGAGAAAGAGGAGGTCGTCCGCATAAGCCCTGCAGTTAAAGGTGTAGTCACGTAAAGTCTAGAGGTAAGACCAGTGATGAGGGTCTCAAGTGCAATGGCATTTAGTAAAGTAGACATAGGGCATCCTTGACGCACAGAGCGGCGAATAGGAATCTTTCCTACAAGCCTCCCATTGACTTGTACCAGCGAGACCGCGGTAAGTAGTAACCGGCGAATGGCATCGACAAAAAGTAATGGTAACCCCGTACTCGTCGCCACCATGAGGAGGAATGGGTGTCGAACGCGATCAAAGGCACTCGTGAAATCGATGGATACCAGTGCTGCACGAAGGCGACAAACCGACGCCAGCGCGATGAGGTAACGGCATTCTCCTAGGGCTATTTCTAAGATAGCTCCACAAACACGTGCAGTCTGCTCCGGTGAAAGAACCGTAGGTAAGACGGTGCGTACGTGCGCTGCTAAGAGGCGTGCATAGATTTTATAGTCTGCATTCATCAGTGTAAGGGGGCGATATGCAGAGACATGAAACCCTCCCTTCGGCTTAGGCACAGGTGGAAGAATGCCAGTGACGAATTCAGGTGGAATTTGGAAGGACGGAGTAAAGAGTTCCTGAATGATTTCCGTCCAGCGAGAGAGCATTAACGTGGTGAACGCCCGGTAAAACTCCACGGGAGACCATCTGGTCCCGGTGATTAGTTCTTAGCCCCCTTGTTGATCGCATCTATCACCTCTTCTGCGGTGATGGCAGACATCATGGACGTTGACTCCGCTTCGGTGAGGGTCCGATCAGGGCAAGGACGGAGATAATCAGGAATTGGCGTTGCCATCGGTTCATCATCATAAAACTGGCGATAATGTTCAGCAAAGGCAGACACCACTGCTGCCTGTGGTGTGTGGTGAACACCGTCGGAGGTCGTGATGTTGGGGACGAAAAGTCAACGTCGACGACTATGGTCGGATGCGGCATGGATTGTGGATGGGGTTTCGACTAGGGTCACCCGTTGGGAAGACCGTTCCAGGGTGCAAGTCTTTCGGTTTGACGCCACTTCGACGACTTGCGCATCTATAGTGATGAAATGATGATGATTAGGACAACACAACACCCAGTCCCTCAACGAAGAAACTCTACGACCCAGCCGAGAATCTAACGCGGGTCCTTAGGATTGATATTCTGTGTCGCTCACCACTCAGCTGCCGGTTGCGGACTGTCATTTTATGTGGCAATAGTTAGTGCCTCAGCCTATATGTCCTCGTCTCTGTTCTACGCAGTTACCAACTGTCCCATGTTTTAAAGAGCCCAGTCCGGATGATTTCAGTCGCTCCCTTGGCATGTAGCCGAAAAGTCATTGGATTTTTATTGACTTTTGGATGAATTAAAAGACTAGGTGACATAATTATTTTTATAGTAACAAATAAAAAGAAGAAATATTTTTCGGCATGTGAGTGCATGACAAGCTTCGCTCTGTTTGATTCGAGACAGTAGCTGTAAATTCCCGTTTTGGCTCAGCGATTATAGTCCTTAAATACAAGCAGCATAATTTTATGCTGCATGAACTCGTGTGTGGCCGACATCTGTGATCTCTGATAGTCATTTTCCGACAGAAATCGAGATGTTGGTTACTGTGTCCATTTTACCAGACCGGGTCATTCTCGCAATTATTCTCCAAGTAGAAAATCAATCACGTCAGAAGGGTATCATGCTTTTTATTGACGGACAGTCATATACTACAGTAAAATAAACAAATAATATCACCACCGATATATCCCTGAAGTCAGTCACATCTACACATACAGTACATATTGAGGTTAATTAAGGTTGGGGGAGGGGGTGGGGGTGGGGGTGAGACTGGTTACTGTGAACCAGCTACGAGCTTCAATGAGCTCAGTGGTTGGTGATCCAAATGATTTATCCTCACATCCGCGATAAAAGGACACTAAAAGATAACAACCATAGCTATAGTAGAGGGCTGAGTAGAAATAAAAGAGTTCCAATGGCAGAGTAGTGTGAATTAGGAAAGTGATTGCAGGGAACTCGGCTGACATAATTCGCAGGAATTGTACTTAGTTCAGAATACATAAAATGTTGGCATAGTTGTTATAGAAGTTGTCCATACTTGCTGTGAACGTACCGTGGTTGACTCAAATGGCTCTGAGCACTATGGGACTTAACTGCTAAAGGTCATCAGTCCCCTAGAACTTAGAACTACTTAAACCATTTTTTTTTGTCATCAGTCTACTGACTGGTTTGATGCGGCCCGCCACGAATTCCTTTCCTGTGCTATCCTCTTCATCTCAGAGTAGCACTTGCAACCTACGTCCTCAATTATTTGCTTTTATTCCAAACTCTGTCTTCCTCTACAGTTTTTGCCCTCTACAGCTCCCTCTAGTACAATGGAAGTCATTCCCTCATGTCTTAGCAGATGTCCTATCATCCTGTCCCTTCTCCTTATCAGCGTTTTCCACATATATTCCTTTCCTCTCCGATTCTGCGTAGAACCTCCTCATTCCTTACCTTATCAGTCCACCTGATTTTCAACATTCGTCTATAGCACCACATCTCAAATGCTTCGATTCTCTTCTGTTCCGGTTTTCCCACAGTCCATGTTTCACTACCATACAATGCTGTACTCCAGACGTACATTCTCAGAAATTTCTTCCTCAAATTAAGGCCGGTATTTGATATTAGTAGACTTCTCTTGGCCAGAAATGCCTTTTTTGCCATAGCGAGTCTGCTTTTGATGTCATCCTTGCTCCGTCCGTCATTGGTTATTTTACTGCCTAGGTAGCAGAATTCCTTAACTTCATTGACTTTGTGACCATCAATCCTGATGTTAAGTTTCTCGTTGTTCTCATTTCTACTGCTTCTCATTACCTTCGTCTTTCTCCGATTTACTCTCAAACAATACTGTGTACTCATTAGACTGTTCATTCCGTTTAGCAGATCATTTAATTCTTCTTCACTTTCACTCAGGATAGCAATGTCATCAGCGAATCGTATCATTGATATCCTTTCACCTTGTATTTTAATTCCACTCCTGAACCTTTCTTTTATTTCCATCATTGCTTCCTCGATGTACAGATTGAAGAGTAGGGGCGCAATGCTACAGCCTTGTCTTACACCTTTCTTAATACGAGCACTTCGTTCTTGATCGTCCACTCTTATTATTCCCTCTTGGTTGTTGTACATATTGTATATGACCCGTCTCTCCCTATAGCTTACCCCTACATTTTTCAGAATCTCGAACAGCTTGCACCATTTTATATTGTCGAACGCTTTTTCCAGATCGACAAATCCCATGAAAGTGTCTTGATTTTTCTTTAGCCTTGCTTCCATTATTAGCCGTAACGTCAGAATTGCCTCTCGCGTCCCTTTACTTTTCCTAAAGCCAAACTGCGCATTCTCAATTTTCTTTTCCATTTTTCTGTATATTATTCTTGTAAGCAGCTTCGATGCATGAGCTGTTAAGCTGATTGTGCGATAATTCTCGCACTTGTCAGCTCATGCCGTCTTCGGAATTGTGTGGATGATGCTTCTCCGAAAGTCAGATGGTATATCGCCAGAGTCATATATTCTACACACCACCGTGAATAGTCGTTTTGTTCCCACTTCCCCCAATGATTTTAGAAATTATGATGGAATGTTATCTATCCCTTCTGCTTTATTTGACCGTAAGTCCTCCAAAGCTCTTTTAAAATCCGATTCTAATACTGGATCCCCTATCTCTTCTAAATCGACTCATGTTTCTTCTTCTATCACATCAGACAAATCGTCACCCTCATAGAGGCTTTCAATGTATTCTTTCCACCTATCTGCTCTCTCCTCTGCATTTAACAGTAGAATTCCCGTTGCACTCTTAATGTTACCACCGTTGCTTTTAATGTCACCAAAGGTTGTTTTGACTTTCCTGTATGCTGAGTCTGACCTTCCGACAATCATATCTTTTTCGGTGTCTTCACATTTTTCTTGCAGCCATTTCGTCTTAGCTTCCCTGCACTTCCTATTTATTTCATTCCTCAGTGGCTTGTATTTCTGTATTCCTGATTTTCCCGGAACATGTTTGTACTTCCTCCTTTCATCAATCAACTGAAGTATTTCTTCTGTTCCCAACTTCTGTGATGGCCCTTTTTAGAGATTTCCATTCCTCTTCAACTGTACTGCCTGCTGCGCTATTCCTTATTGCTGTATGTATAGCGTTAGAGAACTTCAAACGCATGTCGTCATTCCTTAGTACTTCCGTATCCCACTTCTTTGCGTATTGTTTCTTCCTGACTAATGTCTTGAACTTCAGCCTACTCTTCATCAATTAAACCTAACTAACCTAAGGACATCATACACATCCATGCCCGACGCAGGATTCGAACCTGCCACCGTAGCGGTCGCGCGACTCCAGAATGTAGAGCCTAGAACCGCTTGGCCATTCCAGCCGGTGGTTGACTCAACTCTGTGCTCAGACAAACAATGATATCAAATGAGAACTGAAGACCTCAGCACAGGGGTAAAAATGTCAACTAGTGGAAAAGTTGTCTGTGGAGAAACATGATGCGGCTTAACAACTCAGGTATCGTATCAACGATAAATTCTCTCTTTTAAATTAGGCACAGGGTGAAAATTTCTGATGTAGCGGCTGGTGTATAATCTGGTCTTGAGTACACATAATGAAAGTTTCATGGACGTCAGAGCTCGTTTTGAGGGCTAACACATTCGATCTGATAGCTCTACATATCATACACTTCGCAGTGACTGATATGAGCCCAAGGGAAGTGGTTTAATGCGGACTTCGACTCATTCAGCTATGCTGCACGCGCTTTGACCGCTGAAACTGTGTCCTCGGCCGATTCGTATCGGTTAAAGCGGCAAGCGGGGGCAGAGACGAGCAAACGACGAGTAAATAGGTGGCCCGGGCGCGCTGTCGGTCACGACTGTTCGCATCGCGAGGTCCCACGGGGATGATGTCCTCGGTGACGTCATGTACAATTAAGCGCGGCCCGGCCGTGTTGGCATGTCGCGGCGCGGCAAACAGCCGCCAGTTTGCCCGTCAGGTCCCTGCTCAAACAATATCGCTGGCTGCTGTGCTCGCCGGGCGTGTCCAATAGCACATCAAACGCTGTTTGACCGCTCCCCGGCGCTCGCCAACTCGGTTAGCGTCGGCGGCCGCTATACGCGGATTGGTTTGCCCTGGCCGCTTACAAGCACGCAACGCACGCACCTTGGCGATGCTCAACCGTGTTCCGATCTCGCAGTGCGTCTTAGCGGAGATTTAGCTAAGGCTCCCACAAGGGGAAAGTCATGCCACAAACACCGCCTGTCAGAAGCCTGTTTTCTGACTCCCATGTAACACTTCTCCGTATATCAAGTAACTGACTTACACAACTCTCCACGCAAGGTAGTAACACAATAAAATCGGACTCACGGAGCTGTTATACAAGGCGGTTAAAAAGGGAAAACAGATTTCAATTATTTATTGTTCAAATGTGTGTGAAATCTTATGGGACTTAACTGCTAAGGTCATCAGTCCATAAGCTTACGCACTACTTAACCTAAATTATCCTAAGGACAAACACACACACACCCATGCCCGAGGGAGGACTCAAACCTCCACCGACACCAGCCGCACAGTCCAAATTATTTATTACAAACTGAGGCAGATAGAAGCACATAGCCGGCCGGAGTGGCAGTCTGGAACTGAGCGACCGCTACGGTCGCAGTTCGAATCCTGCCTCGGGCATGGATGTGTGTGATGTCCATAGGTTAGTTAGGTTTAATTAGTTATCAGTTCTAGGCGACTGATGACCTCAGAAGTCGAATAGTGCTCAGAGCCATTTGAACCATTTAGAAGCACATAGCACATCTCACTGCATGGAGGAAGGTTCGAAATTTTATGTTCGCACACACACAATAGCATACACTCAACATAAGCAGCATACGTTGCTCGAGGAACATCGAAACAACAGTCCATTTCATTCCAAAGACAAATCAACAGATCCCTGTTTATCGAATCGACAGCTTCAGGAGTTCAAGAAGAGTAATTGCCATAGATGGAACAAAGACTCTCTCCTATGCACCCCACAGAAGCAAACGCAAGGTGTGACGTCTGGCTACATGGGAGACCAAAAAGAATGAACAAGATCAACACCCCAAGGTGAAAATGAGGCAGGACGCCGTCATGCATAAAAATGAAATTACTGGAATCTTCGTGAAGTTGAGGAAACAACCAATTTTGTAGAATTACCGGATATGACACTCCAGTCACAGATTCCTCCACAAAACACAAAGGTTCACAAACTTTATGAACAGAAACGGTACAAAACACATCCACTTTCGGTGAGTCTCGTTCATGTTGGACGACGACATCAGGAGTTTGTGTCCCCCAAACTCTTACATAATGTCGATTTACTTTACCCGACAAACGAAACGTCTATTCGTCCGAAAAGATGAGTCTTTCGCAAAAGGTCAACCCACACAATGATGACTCCAAGAAATGGAAAAAAGAAATCCATACTCTGTTTTGCTATATCTTGGAAAACTGTAATGCAAAATTTGTAACATCTGTTACAGTCGCCGTAACGCAATTGCTGTAGTAACTGCAACTTGTAAGATTTCATGCACACATAAAAAAAAAGTTTTCCATCACCTCGGTCCCGAGATTTCAGGAACCTGTACAGAAAATTGGAACAAGTATCAACATAAACATCTTTTCCGCCCTTTTTATTGCTCATGAAAACCACACACTGCATGTTGTACCACCATACTGCGACACCTTCAGAAGTGGTGGTTCAGATTGCTGGCCACACCGGCACCACTAATACCCAGAAGCACATTCTCTTGCATTGATGCATGCCTGTATTCGTAATGGAATACTATCCACAGGTTCATCAAGGCATTGTTGGCCCCGTTTGTCCTACTCCACAACGGCGATTCGGCGTAGATCCCTCAGAGTGGTTGGTGGGCCATGTCGTGCACAAACAGCCATTTTCAATCTATCCCAGGCATGTTAGACAGGGTTCATGTCTGGAGAACATGCTAGTCACTCTAGTCTACTCATGTCGTTATCCTGAAGGAAGTAATTCACAAGATGTGCACGATTGGGGCGTGAATTGTCGGCCATGAAGACAAATTCCTCGCCAATGTGCTGCCGTTATGGCTGCACTATCGGTCGGAGGACGGCATTCACATATCGTACAGCTGTTACAGCGCCTTCCATGACCACCAGCGGCGTACGTCGGCCCCACATAATGCCACCCCAAAACATCAGGAAACTTTCATAACAGTACACTCGCTGGACAATGTGTCTAAAGCGGTCGGATAACATTTCTAATTGTTTAAATTAGTACTGTAAACGATATTAGTGCAGGCGAAGTGCCTTGAGGTACAAGGTGTGTGAATATATGATTAGCGTAGTTAATTCATCCAAATAATAGAAATCTTAATCATGTAGGTAAAGTGTTTGCGAATGTTAGTGCTAAGTGTATTGTTCTAGTAAAAATAAAAGGGGGTTTGCCTCCAAACACGTCTCCGACGATTGTCTGATTGCAAACATATGCGACACTCATTGGCGAAGAGACCGTGAAGCCAATCATGAACGGTCCATGCGGCATGTTGTTGGGCCCATCTGTACCGTGCTGTATGGTGTCGTGGTTGCAAAGATAGACCACGCCATGGACGTCGGGTGTGAAGTTGCGTGTCATAAAACGTATTGCGTACAGTTTGAGTCGTAACACGACGTCCTGTGGCTGCTCAAAATGGATCAAATGGCTCTGAGCACTATGGGGCTTAACATCTAAGATCATCAGTCCCTTAGAGCTCATAACTACTAAAACCTAACTAACCTAAGGACATCACACACATCCATGCCCAAGGCAGGATTCGAACCTGCGACCGTAGCGGTTGCTCGGTTCCAGACTGAAGCACCTAGAACCGCTCGACCACACCGGCCGACTTCTGTGGCTGCACGAAAAGCATTCTTCTACATGGTGTTGTTGCTGACAGGGTTCCTCCGAGCCATAATTCGTGGATAGCGGTCACCCACAGCGGTAGTAGCCCTTGTCCATGTCAGGACAACATCGCTTTGGTTCACTGAGACACGCTTGGACATTTCCCTTGTTGAGAGCCCTTCCTGGCACAAAGTAACAATGCGGACGCGATCGAACCGCGGTATTGACAGTCAAGGCATGGTTGAACTACAGACAACACGAGTCGTGTACCTACTTCCTGGTGAAATGACTGTAACCAGACGGCTGTCGGACCCCCTCCGTCTAATAGGCGCTGCTCATGCATGGTTGTTTACATCTTTGGGCGGATTTAATGACATCTCTGAACAATCAAAGGGATCGTGTATGTGATTCAATATCCGCAGTCAAAGTCTATCTTCGAAAGTTCTGGGCACTAGCGGTGATGCAAAACTTTTTTTTGATGTGTGTATGCAGACATCGTTTCAGAACATGCCACACCGTCGTTTAAGGACGTTTGAAGTTGCTGGCCTACCCGTCTTGTGGAATTCCCAGACTCCGTGTGGACGCATCTGGGATACGCTCGAAATTTTCATCAGACGTGCTTGACCGAGCAGTGCTCTTCCCTTTGCATACGCAACTAGGTTCCGAGAACTTTATATAACAGTCTTAAATCTGCTTGTGCAGAGGCGTCTTCTTGCTGAGTGGGCGGCGGAATGGATGTTGACTAGAACAATGGATAGACTTCGCGCAAGTTCTGACACACAGAATGAGTTCTTTTGTAGTGTAGTCGTCGTGTTGCAACAAAAATCAGCGCAGTTGTATCAAAACTTTGAACCTTCCTCTCTCCAATGACATATTCAATGTGTTCCTGGTTTTTATAGTTTGTAGTTTGTAAGAATCATTTGAAATCAGTTCTTTGTTTTCGAACCGTCGTGTACAGAGGGAAGTGAGAAGTATTGCGCCCTGAAGCATCTGTCCGATATTTATCAAATTTTGTACAGATTTTCATCACATAACTGGTATTAAGTGATGAAACTTCAATTCCGTTGGGAATCGATGTCCATCATTAGCGTCAGTATTACGTGTCACCAGCGTTGGTTGGAATTCTTGTATTCGTTGTAGCATGGAAGTATACGTCCCTCGAACGTCATCTTGAGAAATTTCTTGCCATGCCTTACCGCCGCAGAACGTTCCATGTCTCGCATTCCATCTTTACCGCGCCGTGTTCTAGTCCTCTGATGGGCTGAGGCTTACTGTGACGCGATTCACGGGCGGACACGTGCTGCCAGCGCTTTTAATCATCATCCTACGAAAGAAAACTGTATGCGTTATGAACAGTTGCGTGCTCAGCGTCGTCGCATTCTTCGCAATAGCTGGCTGGGTATCACTCACTAGCTCTTTTAACAGTTCCCCTCCCCCTTCTGTCGTGTGGGGCAATCTCCGTCGGTTTTCTAGGACCGAGGTCCTTTCCCAGATGTTCAGCCAGACCGTTGCAGGTGATGTTATTATGGACCCTATAGCTGTCGCCAACACCGTGGACCCCTATTTTACGGAGATTTCGAGCTCCATCCACTATCACCCTGCCCTCATTCCTCGGAAACGAGCGGAGGAGCCTCAGATGCTGCCCTCCTCTCACAATCGCGAATCCTACAATGCCGCCTTTACTGTGAGGGAGCTAGATCACGATCTCACTTCATCCCGATCCTCTGCCCCAGGTCCAGACAATGTTCACATTCAGATGTTGCAGCATTTTCTCTTACCGGCAGGCACTTTCTCCTTGATACATACAATCGCATTTGGGCAGATCGCACTTTTCCCAAATGCTGCCGTGAAGCTGTACTTAAGCCAGGCAAAGACAAACTTCCCTCTAGCTACAGCCCCTTCTCTCTCACTAGCTGTGTTTGCAAGGTGATGGAGTGTACGATTCAAGAGGGGTTGGTGTGGTGGCTCGAACCTCCCTACCTATTAGCCACTACACAATGTTGATTCCGAGCGCACCGTTCTGCAGTTGACCATCTCGTAGCTTTGTCAACCCATGTCATGAACGTTTTCTGCGGAGGTCCCAGACCCTGGCCTGTTTGTTGGTTCGGAGAAAGTCTACCTGTTGGAGGACTGGTATCCTTCGTACGCCTTACACGTGGGGCTTCCGAGGCCGCCTGCCCCTATTAATTCAGGAATTTCTAGGAGACCGAATTTTCAAGATATGCGTGAGTTTGGCCTTGTTAAACACCTTCATCCTGGAGAACGGGGTGCCTCAAGACTCCGGCTTGATTGTCATCCTTTTTTTCTATATCCATTAATCCTATTATGGCCTCTCTCCTGCCAGGCATCTCCGGCTCTTTAATCGTTGACGACTTTGCGATCTACTCCAATTCTTTTCGGACTTGTCTCCTTGAACGGCGTCTTCAGTGATGTCTCGATCGTCTTTAGTCGTGGAGCATCGACAATGGCTTTCGCTTTTCCACTGCCAAAAAAGTTTGTATGAATTTCTGACGCCGCAATCAGTTTCTTCCTTCGTCCCTGTATTTCTGGCCTGTTGCTCTTCCGTTCGCTGAAGCTACCAAATTCCTGGAGTTCATGCTTGGTACAACACTTTCTAGGTCCTTCCATGCATATTTCCTGACTGTACACTGTACCTGGTCTCTCAGTGTCCTACGTGTTCTAAGCGGGATTTCCCGGCCAGCGGATCGGACCATCCTCCTCGGTTTTTACCAATCCCTTGTCGTTCGAAACTAGACTATGGGCGTTCCGTCCGTGCATCTTATGCCGTTTTAATGTAGTGCACAATCGCCGAAACTGTTTGGCCAATGAAGCTTTTGACATCAGCCTAGCTGAGAGTCTCTATGCAGAAGCTGCTGAACTACCGTTTTCTTACAGGCGTGATGTCCTCCTCACACGTCGTTTGTCTGCTATGCCCGGCCACCCATCCTTTGCCTCATTCTTTGATGACTCCCTTGATGCCAGTATGAGGCATGTCCTTCTCTGTTACCTCCCAGAGTCCGCTTTCGGCTACTGCTCTTGCTGTTTAACTTTACGCTGCCTGCCACGTTTCCAATGGATATGAATCCTTCACCACCTTGGCTTCATGCGGCGGCCCAAGTTCATTTTGGAATTCATTCGCTTCCTAAGGAAATTACTTTGGATTCGATCTATCGGTGTAAGTTAGAGACGGCACCTCGTGCACACTGATGGCCCTAAGACCGAATATGGTGTCAGCTGTGCCTTCATCATTAGCACCGATCATTATCGGTACCAGCTTCCAGAACGCTGTTCAATATTTGCAGCAGAACTCTTCGCCCTCTCTCAGGCCACCCTGTACATCCAGCGCCACAGGCTTTTTAATTGTGCCATATGCTCTGATTCTCTCAGTGCCCTTCATAGTCCCTGTGTACTGCACACAGTCCATCTTACACAGTTCATCCCTTAGTGCAATGGGTCCAAGAAAGCTTCAATTTGCTCTCTGTTGAGGGACCCACTGTGATGTTCATGTGAGTTCCTGGTCACGTCGGTCTGACACGAAATGAGGTTGCTATCACCGCCGCCAAGGCTGCAGTCCTCCTACCTCTATCCGCTAGCTCCTCCATCCCTTTAGATGATCTCTGTTTTGCTGATTGTCGGAAATTGGTGTCATTGTGGTATCACCAGTGGTCTTCTCTTCACGGGAACAAGGTCCAGTGAATTAAACCTCTCCCAGCGGCTTGGCCGACGTCATCTCGTCTCTCTCACCACGAGGAGATAATGTTAACTATGTTACCCATTGGGTATTTTCGTTTTAGCCATTGCCATTTGTTAAGTTCAAATGGCGCTGAGCACTATGGGACTCAACATCTGAGGTCATCAGTCCCTAGAACTTAGAACTACTTAAACGTAACTGACCTAAGGACATCACACACATCCATGCCCTAGGCAGGATTCGAACCTGCGACCGTAGCAGTCACGCTGTTCCGGACTGAAGTGCCTAGAACCGCACGGCCACCGCGGCCGGCATTTGTTAAGTGGTGATCCCCCACCACTCTGTGCTCATTGTCGTCAGCCTTTGATGTTTCGTCATTTCCTGATCGAATGACCCTTTTCTTAATCACTTACGTACTTACTATGTATGTTTGGCGTCTGAGTCATCGGCTGCTTCAGCGAACGACGCGTGGGCTGACTTCGGCGGTTTACTTTTTATCCGCCGTATCAATATGTCGAAGGACATTTAATCTTTGGTTCCGGGACCTCCGCTGGTTTTGCAGCATATTATGTAGACCTTTCTCCAAGAGGAAGTCATTGTTCTTAGCTCGTTTTCTTTCCGTCGACTGGGCTTAACGTATAACCGCTTGCCCCTTTTAAGTTATTTACTTCTTGATGGTCTAAAGTTATGACATTGGCGCTTGTGACCTTGGTTGTTTTTGCTCCCTTAAGCAAACAAAAGAAAACAAAATTACACGCCAATCACATCCCGACAGCGCTGCCTGGATATTGTTGTCTACCCCCAAAGAGGTATATTTATACGAAATACTCGTTTGAGATGCATCGTCAAGATTCTGGCGAAGATCTTAAAATCACAGTTGAAGAGGGTGATGAGACGATAATGTTCAATTCGTGGGCCTCTAGCAGGTTTTGGGCTCCTGAATAAAGGCGCCTCTCACAATAGGCAGCGGAGTGGGGTCTACTAATGACAGTAATTCTTGGTACATCTCCTTCCATCGTGGGGCCATCAGATCCTTAAAGGTCCGGTAGAATTCCCTAGGAAAACCATCTGGTCATGTTGATTTGTTAACTGCCCTCATGGCAAGACCGACTGTAACATCATCGCCCATTCTCCAAAAGGGGTGCCGACGCCTTATCATCAAGTGTGCCAGTAAGGGCTTGGGAGACTGCTGTCAAAGTCATATCATCATGGGGCACCTTGGTCGGTGATAGTGGCTGACGAATGAAAGAACAATGCACTCGATTGTTACCCGGCTGGTAACAGAGTGTATACCAATTTTCGTCGTCATTGCCTTTTCTGTGATAGTGTGGTGCATGGAGGGAGGTTCTCCGCCGAGCCTGTTCTGGCATCTGGTTTGCACCATAGCACCTTCACGCCTATGTCGGGTACGGGTCAGAATCTTTGCTTTGACTCATGGATCTCCGATGGCGATCTAGGGATGGTGGGAGTGCCGTACATTATCGGGATAATAGAAATCCGTCTTGTCAGAGCGATCTTTCCCTACCGTAACCAACCAGGGCACGTCGCAAAGCCGGTCTGAAACATTCGAGCCACCACTGAAGCGTGACAGATACCGTAGCAGTCAACTTTCACATGGTGCCCACGTACTCGCCATAAGTTGCCTACATTATTGATCCTGTAGGAATGTCACATTCAAATTGCATAATCTCCAACATCTCCACACCATCTGCCTCGGGAGGTTGACCATGCAGATATATGCACTACGCCCAAGAAAGCCATGCGCCAACACTCCGCTGCTGGAACCACAGTTCCAAGGTCAGAACAGATGCGATCGAATCTGCTGGCAGAATGACTGGTCACGTTATTAAAGCCAGTGCGATCACCATGTACCACATCCCTAGTATTAGCAAGACGCTGGTGCTTTACCAATAGTCGCAGTTCGGGGCACGGAGTGTAGTTTGGTTGTTGGTCTTTCTTTGAGAGAGCACACTCTTAAAGTCTCGACCGACAATGATGTGGCTATAGCGACCCAAGAAGAGAAGCGTAATTTCTTGGGCATAAAAGCGTGACCAGGCCTATCTTTTATCTGTCCCAAAAGGGGCATGGACATATTCAATTCGAGTCTCCTGCATTTTGATCACCAGTCCCGGCGACATTGGCAAGTATGTCACATTCGATACCTCTATTCCATCTCGCACAAGGGCAGCCGTTCCACTGCCTCTCCCAGCAGTAGGAGTGACGTAGGCAGTAAACCTAAGGCTCCTATAAGTACGAGCTGGCACAGCCGCCACTTTGTTTTACCAGAGCTCTGAAGTGTAAACGTTCTGCGGTGCTATAGCATTTGTCTCACGACACTTTAGCAAGAAATTATGTGCGGTTATGCTGCCATAAATTGACTGTTAACTGTCGTCGCGAAAACTGGGAACCCGGACGGAGCGCACAGTTATGTATAGTAAGTAAATCCAATGGGATATTCGAACGTAGGTTTTTGTGTAGCTGTTTAGAAATTACTACCTCTCAACAGAGATTCTGCCTGTAGGGAGTTAGCGGCCCCGAAATATCATAACACGGCAAAACGTTCCAGAAAATAAATTATTTAGAGCACAATATGTGTGTCTTATAGTATACTGACAGTCATTAATCAAATAAAAGCCACGATCGCTTAAAACTTTTATTTAGATGACCGTTTTTGGCAGAATTATGCCTAAACTGCTGTCATCGGATCTATCTGCTATTTTTAAAGTTGAGAAAACTTGCCAGTTCCACTATCGGCATTTCACAATAGGAACACAAAATCTAAAGCATTAAGCCACTGGGTTGACATGGCCTAGGTCACGTCGAAAGCTATACTCAGTTTAACTCTGCCGAAGCCTGTCATCTACGTTAAAGTTTTAAGCGATCTTGGCATGTATTTCAATAACGTCATCGATATCAGATCGCCCTCCGGAAGTCACAATGACGAACTTTGATACTGATAGTGTTTCTGCAGTAATGTTTGTTGCTGTGTCTGTAGGGTTAGTAAGCCTGTAGTATGTGGGGCTCTACCTTGAGATGGGCGTTTGGTATTGTCCGAGATAAGCACCTCATATCATTCAAGAAAAGCTAATATACAAAAACATGAACAATTTTACATCAACTTAAGAGGAAAATATATGAGCTCATAAAATACCCAACTCTGTGGTATTGAGCTCATCCTTTAACAATGTATGTACCAGAACTTGGCTAGTCATCTATTTCAATTTGAAATACAGTACTGGAAGTTCAGCATAATCAGCAGGTAAAAATCTTTATGTGTGTATTTGATCTATATTTCTTGTAAACGACGACTTATAAAAGCTTTCACAAACAAACTGAGGAAGTCACTGCTTAAATAGAGTTTGAAAGCAGTGATAAGTGTCAAACTTGTGTTTTGTTTTTCATGTGAGGGTGTTCCTTAGTATACTTCCACATTTTCCTATGTTAATTAGGTATGCCTAACCAATCTTTAGTGCAATGTCTTCGCAGTTGTTAACTTAAGCCATTTTCCATATTTACACATAACTTGTGCTTTACCTTGGAGAAGGAACTGTGTAGTTTGTAAGTGTTAAGTGTGTCCCGGAAATTTAACCAAGCAAGCGTTCATTCGATTAGAAGTGCCGTGTTTGCTGCGTTTCGTATTTATACTTGGTTACTGCGCAAATTTGCACTTTAGATTCAGGCGCGCCAACTCGTACTAATTGGAGCCTGGTACATGATTTAATAAAAGTCATTATCGAATATTTAATTTTAATCCCCCGAAGAAAATAAAGCATAAACATAACACGCGATTACATCACAGAAATTTAATGTTTCTTGCACCTTTATTCATCATTCGGACAGCTAAGAAAAGCAGCAATAAGCAAATAAAACGCGAGATTTTTGCTTCTAATCCACGTATCGATGTATACATGAGGTGAATGAAAGCTCAAAACAGCACGATCTAAGGCTCTATGCAGGACACTTCTAAAATAATTCAGAACACTTGAACAAAACAACACGATGCACCAGCCAGTGTTTTTAGGAGCTCTAAGTAAACACGTAGATGTCTGGGGAGGTTTCTAGTCGAACTTCCTGCAGCAGAGCAACATCCATGTCCACCGTCTTGAGCATATCGATCAGCAGTTGAAGTTGGATTTGTGTGCATATCATGTTGATATTGATGGAAGCAATCTTGCAGGCTACCTGCTGGTCCGCAGGCAGTGGAAAGTTCGTAACGAGAGGGGGGGGGGGGGGGGAGTGGGTAATTGAAGCAGTAGGCCAACCGTGCCAAACCGCCCCTTCACCGCTCAACTCATTTTATCGTTCCTATGCTGCCGAGACAACAGTCGACTGTGGGTTGTCGTCAGAAGATTCGGCAACTCTATCATTCACCCAAGCCATCGGATGAGTGGTAAGGTCTTCAGAGGTGTCCACAATGGGACATTATTGCTGCTGTGGTACTTCGCATGACGTAGGGCGTCGTCGTCACGGTGGTCAGCAATCAACGGCTGGATGATCGACAAGTGCGAATGGGCAGCACGCAAGGTGGAAGAACACGTATCAGAATCCGGCGTAGCAGCGTCCATCGGAATTTCGCCATGGCGCTGAGAGATCGCGTCGACTCGCGACTGCGTCGTGGCTGCACTGGCTGAGGTCATCTTTCGCTTCTCATGGCGTTTCCGAGCGTGCGTCTCTGAGTCAGATGACGTCTCTGGACAAGTGCGGCACAACCATCTCATAGACTTCCGTACCGCCATGGGGCTTCTCTTCAGTTGATTCTAGAGCCGGGGGAAGGGAGGAGGGAGGACTGTATTAGACATCGGCTGCCCCTCCACATCCCGTCTTGACATCGCCCGTCGCGAATGATCGTGTGGATGTCAGGCCCATGCATCTTATTGGGGTACGCCCCTAGCGATACTACATATGTCGCAGGTAAGATGTCAGCGTGGAGGAAGGTGTCAGATTCGTAGGTTGGATCTAGGCAATCCATCGTAGCACACGCTCTGAGCGAACATGGCCCTCCTTCCCGCAACGCGAGCAGGTCTTTGGCTGGCCGTCACACTGCTCTGCATCCGCCGATGTAGAGGTGCTTGCCGCACTCCATTCCATACAGGGTAGGTCGTGAATTGTGCTCGCGTCTCCGCGACGTGGCTGTGAATCGTTCCACAGGCCCTGACTGCAGCCACCAAATCGTGCGCCGGCACTTTGAACTGGAATATGTGGATCGTCCTGAGTCCGAGACCTTTATAATATATAGTCACTGGACCAATGTTACAGTCCGAATGCCGGAACTTGACTTCGTCCGTCGTCTTCTCTAAAATTCCTCGCATGCAGAATCAGTTAACAGTTTACCATAAAACACGCTGCTCACAACTGAGAGGTGGATTCCAACAAGATCAGTACTGGGGATCTTCACATTATCTCGAAGAAATCTTTCTACCACCAATACTTCGGAGAAGCTGAATTTCCGCATCGATTTCCGATATGAAATGGCCTTTTACTTCGAGGGATACTCATTCGCGCGAAAGCCGCTGTAGCACGTAAACAACTCGAAACCGCGCGCCGTGGCGAAGACGTAAACAGCGCCGTCCGCACCGAAGGCAGACAGCGACTGCTTTGGCTGTCAGTGCACGACTCTATCAAAGCTTCCATATGTCGTCGCTCAGGCCACACTACTTGCCCTCGAACACACATTATGTAATTCCCGTAGGAAGAACACAATATCCGCACCAGACTGTCTGTGGTAGGAAGGACAAGTCCAAAAGGTGACTAAATATCATTCGTATTGTGAACTTTCTCTTTAACAAACATGCTAAGCCAGAGTTATTATAATGTCTTGAAGAAACACCTGGAGTAGTACTGACAATTAGGAAACAGAATAATTTATAATCGCAAAACTGTACCAGATCGTTTAATAGCGAACAGATTAACTACAATAGTAAAAACTGCTGTGGTATTACAATAAACGAGCCAAAATTCTTTCTCGAAAGAAACTTTAAGATTTAAATTACAAAATAGACGTATAATCCCCAAATAACCACCATACAAGGAAATTAGTATACCGCCGGATTGCGGAGGTGCGCAACGCACGCAAGAGATATAATCAGACAAAATTGATGTTACATATTGCAACCTGAATGCCAATTTGTCAGTGAGAACCTTCACGAAAATAACGGATCTTAAATCTCCTGCCGGCCGCGGTGGTCTAGCGGTTCTAGGCGCTCAGTCCGGAGCCGCGCGACTGCTACGGTCGCAGGTTCGAATCCTGCCTCGGGCATGGATGTGTGTGATGTCCTTAGGTTAGTTAGGTTTAAGTAGTTCTAAGTTCTAGGGGACTGATGATCACAGATGTTAAGTCCCATAGTGCTCAGAGCCATTTGAACCATTTAAATCTCCTAGTATTTGGGCAGTTTAAAAACCAACAGTAAGATTAATAACCATTCAGTGCCAAGGCCATACTTGCTTAAACACATATAAGTAAACTAAGCTGCGTGGGGTAGCCGCGCAGTCTCACGCCTCTTGCCGCGGTCCGCGCGACTCCCCCCGTCGGAGGTTCGAGTCCGCCTTCGCGCGTGGGTGTGTGTATTGTCCATAGCGTAAGCTTAGTGTGTAAGCTTAAGAACCAATGACCTAAACAGTTTGGTCCCAGAAGATCTTACCACTAATTTACAATTTACAAATTTAAGTAAACTAATCTAGTAATTACGCAACTGGCAAATTATGCGGTTAACACTTTAACAACAAGCACCAAATAATAAAACAACACCATCATACTTGATAGTACAAACGCCCAATAAGACAATAAATGAAATTGTGCTCTCCAGTAACTGTATATGCAAGGCGTTGCATATGAAATGAACCCAGTTAATATACAAACAGGCGTCGCCACATTCCGACTCCTTGCAGTAGCCAACTAGAGAGTTCAGACCGAACTTCGTAAATAACACTCATATTGGAGTATTAAATAAAGGAACAAATTCTGCCTAGAGACAGAAGCAGGATCATTAACAAGAAGTCTGATATGCAACGAGACGTGATCCTCGAACAAACAACCTGATAACTACCGATGCTTGGCTCCCGCACCTCCGACAAACCAAATGGGAAGCTGAGCAGACATACCTGTACAGTGATCCAGGAGGGACAGTGTGGAGCCGACACGCAACTTCAACACAGCGGCGGACCGCCGCCCGCCTCAAGGTCCGGTCGAGCGCTGAAGCACGCAACACGCTACTTCCCTCGGTACACACCCCACACGTCCAAAGGTTTGCAAGCCACCACAACCGAGGTAATAATCGTTCGCAATGCAGGAACCCGCCTGAGTTTCTCTTCCTGGTACGCTCAGAGTGGGTGACCGTTAACCCCCTAAAGTTGTATTAACCACCAACTGTCGGCACACACGGCCTCAAGGTCCGGTCGAGCGCTGAAGCACGCAACACGCTACTTCCCTCGGTACACACCCCACACGTCCAAAGGTTTGCAACCCGCCACAACCGAGGTAATAATCGTTCGCAATGCAGGAACCCGCCTGAGTTTCTCTTCCTGGTACGCTCAGAGTGGGCGACCGTTAACTCCCTAAAGTTGTATTAACCACCAACTGTCGGCACACTACTAACCTCACCGTCAGTTTCCAACTCGGTCGCCTCACCCCGAGCGAACAGTTTGACCTTCTTGGTCTCACTGTCACTGCCCTCGCGCCTCCGATCTCCGCGCGAACCACGCCCTCCTAAGGCAAAGAAAAGACCGCGGCGTCACCTATCGGTGGCGTAATGGTTCAGGAAGAACATTTCAATTCAAAATGGGTGCCTGGTATCGGCGGATAAATGCATGCATGCATACAGACTTGTTCGAAGGAATACTATCGTACTTATTAACAATAAAGGCACTGCCATACAGTATAATGTATATGAAAAGACTAGTGACTAACAACATTCCACACGGAGCACGTCCGTATCTCACCACTGACTTCTAGTATCAGCCGCACGCGGTTGACGTCGACAAGTGAATGGGCCTGAAGATGACGTTGTGTAAGTAGGCTGTTTAGGTTTTTATATTGGTAACGCCACGTAGCACTCTGTATGAAAATCACTGGCTGTGCTGTGTGCATTCTGAGGCTGGTTGGCATTGTTGCAATAATCGCTATTGTAGTGTTGGGCAGTTGGCTGTTAACAGCGCGTAGCGTTGCGCAGCTGGATGTGATAAATGTGGTGCATTCAACAAAGCTTGTTTCTGGATCACAAATTCAGAATGTGCTTGCCTATCCCAGGACCAAATAGTGCTTTTACCTGTCAATTGACATAATCTAGAGGTGTCTAAAGCAGAGTAATGAATAAATTTACGAAAAAAAGTTAATTAAACCCAAAAGGCAGCGTAGTTGTTTCTTCGTCGTAGGAACAGTAATGTCACGTAAAGCTTGAAGTTTTTCCGGGTCAGGCGCAATGCCTTCTGCTGAAATTACATGTCCAAGAAATTTTATAAAAGTTTTGCCAAAGTGCGATTTGCTAAGATTAACTGTGAGTCCTTGCTCACGTAAAGTTCGTAACAGTTGTTCAAGAATCAGATTGTGTTCAGACCATTTGTTCTTGTTGTTGTTGTTGTGGTCTTCAGTCCTGAGACTGGTTTGATGCAGCTCTCCATGCTACTCTATCCTGTGCAAGCTTTTTCATCTCCCAGTACCTACTGCAACCTACATCCTTCTGAATCTGCTTAGTGTATTCATCTCTTGGTCTCCCTCTACGATTTTTACCCTCCACGCTGCCCTCCAATACTAAATTGGTGATCCCTTGATGCCTCAGAACATGTCCTACCAACCGATCCCTTCTTCTGGTCGAGTTGTGCCACAAACTTCTCTTCTCCCCAATCCTATTCAATACTTCCTCATTAGTTATGTGATCTACCCATCTAATCTTCAGCATTCTTCTGTAGCACCACATTTCGAAAGCTTCTATTCTCTTCTTGTCCAAACTATTTATCGTCCATGTTTCACTTCCATACATGGCTACACTCCATACGAATACTTTCAGAAATGACTTCCTGACACTTAAATCAATACTGGATGTTAACAAATTTCTCTTCTTCAGAAACGCTTTCCTTGCCATTGCCAGCCTACATTTTATATCCCCTCTACTTCGACCATCATCAGTTATTTTGCTCCCCAAATAGCAAAACTCCTTTACTACTTTAAGTGCCTCATTTCCTAATCTAATTCCCTCAGCATCACCTGACTTAATTAGACTACATTCCATTATCCTTGTTTTGCTTCTGCAATAAGAATGTCGTCTACATACGTTGTGATTCTATCTTTTAGTGCAAAAGTGTGTATCGGATGTCGTCAAAAGTAATAACATTTTCGTGACCAAGATTCTGCGTGTCAAAAGTAGTGCTTGCGTTACTGGAAGATGCAACCTGTACTGTAGCTAGTCAAATTCTATCTGACGTGCTATCATTTGCGGGAGGATGCTGTGGCATTTCCACTATTTGTACTGTTCTGTTATTTCTTCCTGACGTATTACGTTCGGGATGATATCTACTGTCTGGTTCATTCATGATAATTTGTTGTTGCGGATGATTTTGCTGCTGATAAGACCGACTGTTATTAAACGTACGCTGAAAATTGTGCTCATTACTTTTACGTCTGTCATAGTAGTCATTGCTATATGGTGCGTTGCGATAGGAATTAAAATGGTGTGTTTTCTGTACGTACTGGTTTCCTTGTTGCGGTGCGTTATTATTTGGTCGAGCCGACGCTATACGTGTAGGCGGCGAAACATTAAAGCTTGGTTGACCTTGCACATTACACTGTTGGTTAGGTATGCTAACTGGCTGGTTTTGATGCTGTTGCGGAGAAAAACCTGTATTCTTACCAAAATGTGTTTGCGACTGCTGAAAATTTTGTACATACTGATGATTAAAATTTTTTTCACTTATTAAAATTATGCTGGTATTTCTTTTTATTTCGCGAGTGTCTAATGAAAACTGCCACTTTCGGTAAAACTCGTCATATCAGATTTCTTTACTCATTTCTAATCCTAGATAGATCGATAATTGAAGAGCTGTTCTGATAGATGTAAAGGATAGTAGAAGAGAAGGCAGCAGTGCAGAAAACTAAAGATGAAACAGCACTACTACAGCTCGGGGCCCTGTGCACGCTACGGCACATATTCATCGAAGTGTAATGAATCCCCTGAGGTCTATTACGCGCTGCAAATAAATTTTAGTTTCTGCGTTATAGGCAATGCCGATGAAAATACAAAAGCAAATTGTTGTATCCATGCCAATTCTAGTTTCTGCATTACAGGCAATGCTGATGAAAATACAAAAGCAAATTGTCGTATCCAGGCCAAAGCGTGTACCTGTGCTCTGTCATTTTTAAATACCTTAAATTTTTTTACGGATAAAAATTGCTTATAATCAACGTTGTCGTCTCTGTATGTTTTTGCAGGTTCAGGATTGCGTGAGAATCTATTTATCTGTGTCTTTTCGGATTCTAAGTCGCGCGGTCTCTGTAAATTACTTAAATTATACTGGCTGTGTGGGTGTGACAAATGTTCGGAACGTGGCGTATGCTGTGACGTGTTAGTGACTGAAACAATTTTCATTTCTGTCACTTTACAACGTTCGTCAATTTGGCTGATCTGTGGTTCAAATTTCTTATCGACTTCCGTATCCAGAGTGCGTGAAACTGCTGCTGACATTAATTTAAACTCGTCGCGTATCTGTGTTGCGTTTTCTGAACATCGTTCAGTGACTGCACTAATTTCATCTCTAACTGATTCTGTTGTGGCTACACGTGTACTACTTAATTCTTGCGCAACAGATCTAATTTCTTCACTACTGTTACTAGCACAAGCCTTAATTTCCTCACATAATTGTTCTTTAGTATCATGGCGTTGCACGTTAACGGCTGTAATCTGTTCACTAAGTTCTTTGTTCTGCTCATTAAGGTTGTCGTGTTTTTCGTTCGACTGTTCGAAACTTTCATTAAATTGTTTGCACGATTCATTAAGTTGTTTATAATTGTTATCTAGTGTTTCACTCAGTTGTTTGAAATTGTTGTCGAAATTTTCATTAAGTTGTTTGAAACTTTCATTAAGTTGTTTGCAATGGTTATCGAAATTTTCATTGATTTGTAGTAATAATGCCATAACTTGATCCCAGCCAAAATTAGCGGCTCTATTCTCTGTACTGTGTGATGGTGTATGTGCACTTGTCACGCTTTTTGTAACCATTAGGTCATTCTCCGATTCACAAAAAGGTTTGCCAATCGGATGTGCACTGTTGGTCGCTACACCGGAATCAAATAAATCTGACGTGTTTTGTGAATATTGTTCACCTTCGTTTGAAACAATTATCTGTTCACTACGTAAATTTCGCAAATTAGGCGTGTCAAACTGGGCAGCGTTCATTGTATCAGAAAGTGCCGCGTCATCAATTGTCGTTAAATTAACAGAGGACACAATTGAATTTGTTTGCCCATAATTAGCATTACAATCATTATTAGTGATCGGTACGCACTGATTGTCTGTAAATGGAGGACTATCATTAAGACACTGAGTGTCGCAAGTATTATCGGTCAAATTATTCGAGTCGGCTATTTCACTCATTGCACATCGCGATGTACTGTTAACAGTTTTTCGCGGCATTTTTACACAAATCAAAATGAAGCACAAAAATGAAAGAAAGACGAAGCAAAAATTGGAAGAAACACAATTACAACAAATGATCTGTGAAAGCAAGAGTGACAAATCGGTAAATGCGTTGCGCCAGATGCAAACTACATTTAAGTAAATAAGAGCAGATATATGACTACTTCTCAGAAATTCACAAAGAAATACGATCCTGGCAGTGTAACCTCCCCACAAAAAAATTTAAATATGAGTAATGAATGTGATTCTAAATTAGTGTAACCTCCCTACAGAATAAATTGTAATTAAATAATTATTATGGATAGCGATTCTAATTTTTGTGTGACCTCAGAACAAAATTGGTTCCCATTTATAATCTCCGTTCACAAATGCATTCACATTTAATGTACCCACAAAATTCTTTTCTCATTTAAAGTAAGCTCGAAACAGAAAAACTCCTAAAGCTCATAATAAAAAATTAAATTCAGTAACCTGGTAAAATTAGCAATGCTGGCTTATACATTTGTGATTTGTGAAAGGAAGCAACTGATTTTTTTGAAATGAATGCTTTTTTTAAAAAAATTACTTTATATTACCAAAATTATTATTAGGACATTTTTAAAACGTTTGGATGACAGTTCAGATACATTACTAGATATGCGTGACGCTG
This sequence comes from Schistocerca piceifrons, assembly GCF_021461385.2. Taxonomy (NCBI): domain Eukaryota; kingdom Metazoa; phylum Arthropoda; class Insecta; order Orthoptera; family Acrididae; genus Schistocerca; species Schistocerca piceifrons. The sequence continues at coordinate 601,617,664 of NC_060139.1, read as the reverse complement.
CTTCTTTACCTTATACAATAATACTCCATCTCCAGATTCCTGGCCAGAGCAGACTGCTGGCAAGTGCAGACAACCTCACACAAGCGACTAGCAACAACTAACTGCTACAGTTACACCGTTCGTACTGCAGTCAACACTGCTCTCTGGTCAGCGATTCTACATCGCAGGCAACGCATACCTCTTACAATCTTTTGTGGGAGTTTCCCATGGTCACCAGGCGAATACCAGAAACTGCAAGTATCCCTCCCAAATGTTTCCCCTTGAGATTCTCTCTGCCGCACTTTATGCCTGCCGGGATATGGTATTTGTCTGTAGAGAAACGTGACCCCTTAACCGGCTGCAGGAAAAAATTTCGGCACTAATGTGGATCCTACTGATCTGTTAGCCTAATAACTTTCGTTGTATAATTTCCTTGAAAGCGAAGTCAGTTAAATGCCAAATAATGAAATAAAGATTTCATTTCAAAATAAAATCAATTTTGATCTTTAAGTCACTGCGGTTATAGCTGATTGATGCACGCGGCACTAAACGACACGTGACCTATCCGAGCTGCTGAGAGGAGGAATGCCGTAATGGAGACGAGAGTGTATTTTGTAGACCCCCAAACCCTGCGGTCGCCGTACAGAGAAAGGCAAAGAATGGGACCGAGAAAATATAAGTCCTCCAACAGAAGGGAGAAACTGAAAAGAGAGAAAGCCAGTAGGCCCGAGCGTAAAAGCACAGAAAGAGGTATAGAGCGGTCGCCATTGGATGTAATAAGACGCGAGTTATGCGCCAGACGGGCAGTCTATACGGAGCCATTAAGGCGCAGTTATCGGCAGAGGGCAGGCGGCAGCGGCAGCCGGCAGCCGGTCCAGGAATGCAATACTGGCCGCACGTGAGCGGCATGCTGCCGCCGCCCGCTACATGAAAAGGAGAATTTTTTTAGCCCTCGCGCACTCGCCAGCTGACTTCCGAGCTATTACGCCAAAAAAGCCGGCCGGCGCCACTCCATGTAGCCGGGTTCTGCCGGCTTAGCGGCGCGTGCTCTCCTAACGAGCGCTCCCGCTCTCTGCAGCAGCTGAGTCAGCCTTTGAGGCGGTGGTCAGCTTTTCAGAGCAGTATCGAATTAGAAGAATCTCCTGTTTACGACTTGGTTCTGGAATGAAGCAGTGAATCCGATAGAAACTCCGTCTTCTGCTAGGGTTCTACTTGCAACGCATCGAACATTTTGTGAATTTTCATCCTTTTATTACAAACTATATGAATTTTGTGCGTTACTTACGAAACTTAAGGGCTAATGGAGGCGAGCAGAGCTACAACAGAGAAGTAGCAAGTGGCTGTTCCCACAGATAGACAGGCGCAGGTATCATCTGTTTAACATACAATGAAGAAATGCTGGTCTATCTTTCGGGTTGTATGAGCGTGATCCTGGAAACCTTTTGTTCCTAGTGTTCCGTCTATAGCTACTTTGGACATCTTCAGAGGTTCGTGTGCTTCCCCCTTACACGGAATCCCTTGAGTGCAAAGTCGTAAGTTCAGTCTTTACTAAGGCTCATCTGAAAGTGTTGTACACTACTGGCCATTAAAATTGCTACACCAAGAACAAATGCAGATGATAAACGGGTATTCATTGGACAAATATATTATACTAGAATTGACATGTGATTATATTTTCACGCAGTTTGCGTGTATAGACCCTGAGAAATCAGTACCTAGAACAATCACCTCTGGCCGTAATAACGGCCTTGATACGCCCGGGCATTGAGTCGAACAGAGCTTAGATGGCGTGTACAGGTACAGCTGCCCATGCAGCTTCAACACGATACCACAGTTCATCAAGAGTAGTGACTGGGGCAATGTGACGAGCCAGTTGCTCGACCAACATTGACCAGACGTTTTTAGTTGGTGAGAGATCTGGAGAATGTACTGGCCAGGGCAGCAGTCGAACGTTTTCTGTATCCAGAAAGGCCCGTACAGGACCTGCAACATGCGGTCGTGCATTATCCTGCTGAAATGTAGGTTTTCGCAGGGATCGAATGAAGGGTAGAGCCACGGGTCGTGACACATCTGAAATGTAACGTCCACTGTTCAAAGTGCCGTCAATGCGAACAAGAGGTGACAGAGTCGTGTAACGAATGGCACCTCATACCATCACGCCGGGTGATACGCCAGTGTGGCGATGACGAATACACGCTTCCAGTGTGCGTTCACCGCGATGTCGCCAAACACGGATGCGATCATCATGATGATGTAAACAGAACCTGGATTCATACGGAAAAACTACGTTTTGTCATTCGTGCACCCAGGTTCGTGGCAGGCGCTCCTGCCCGTGATTCATCGTCAAGGGTAACCGCAGCCATGGTCTCCGAGCTGATAGTCCATGCTGCTGCAAACGTCGTCGAACTGTTCGTGCAGTAGGTTGTATTGCAAACGTCCCCATCTATTGACCCAGGGATCGAGATATGGCTGCACGACCCGTTACAGCCATTCGGATAAGATGCCTGGTATCTCGACTGCTAGTGATATGAGGCCATTGGGATCCAGCACGGCGTTCCGCATTACCCTCCTGAACTCACCGATTCCATATTCTGCTAACTGTCATTGGATCTCGATCAACGCGAGCAGCAATGTCGCGATATGATAAACCGCAATCGCGATAGGCTACAATCCGGCCTTTATCAACGTCGGAATCGTGATGGTGCGCATTTCTCCTCCTTACGCGAGGCATCACAACAACGTTTCACCAGGCAACACCGGTCAACTGCTGTTTGTGTATGAGAAATCGGTTGGTAACTTTCCTCATGTCAGCACGTTGTAGGTGTCGCCACCCACGCCACTCTTGTGTGAATGCTCTGAAATGCTAATCATTTACATATCACAGCATCTTCTTGCTGTCGGTTAAATTTCGCGTCTGTAGCACGTCATCTTCGTGGTGTAGCAATTTTAATGGCCAGTAGTGTATTAACAGTTATAAGAGGAAGATTATTAGCTGGTAGTGACGCACCATGTCCGTCAGAAGCGCGACAGAAACTGAGTGTCCGGAAGGTGCAGAGATCAATCTCCTATGTATTACACTCCGCAGACTGGATATCGCCGACATTGAAGAAGTGTTCAGGACAAACCATCAACTTTCATCATTAATACTGAATGAAAAATGGCGTTCCACAGTGATCACAAAGGCTCGCACCAGCGAGATCGAAGCCGAACTCTTTGAGGTTTGTAAACTGTCCAGGTCGTTCAGCTAGGTCTCCACTCTCTAAGAGTGGATACAAAATCATATTTTTCTAAAGGGGTGATGATGACTGACAGAATGTGTTGGCATGCAACTGAATGTGAAACAGTCTGTGGTGGAGCTTATGGTGAAATTGGCTATCTTCTAAGGCGTAGCTGTAGATACATCCACATCTACGTGATTACTCTGCTATTCACAATAAAGTGCCTGGCAGGGGGTTCAATGAACCACCTTCCTGCTGTCTCTCTACCGTTCCACTCTCGTACGGCACGTGGGAAAAACGAGCACTTAAATTTTACTATTCGAGCCCTGATTTCTCTTATTTTATCGTGAGGATCATTTCTCCCTACGTAGGTGGGTGCCAAAAGAATGTTTTCGCAATCGGAGCAGAAAACTGGTGGCTGGAATTGCATGAGAAGATCCCGTCGCAACGAGAAACGCCTTTGTTTTAATGATTGCCACTCCAATTCACGTTTCATGCCTGTGACACTATCTCCCCTATTTCGCGATAATACAAAACGAGCTGCCCGTCTTTGTACTTTTTCGATGTCATCCGTCAGTCCCTTCAGATTCGGATCCCACACTGCACTCCAATACTCTAGAATAGGGCGGACAATCGTGGTGTAAGCAGTCTCTTTAGTAGACCTGTTGCACCTTCTAAGTGTTCTGTCAATGAATCGCAGTCTTTGGTTTGCTCTACCCACAATATTATTTATGTGATCGTTCCAGTTTAGGTTATTTGTAATTGTAATCCCTAGGTATTTAGTTGAATTCACAGCCTTCAGATTTGTGTGACTTAACGCGTAGTGCGAAAATCTGTTTTATAGGCACTGAAAAAACAAACATCCAGAGCCTGCATTTGTTAAGCGGTTCCAGGTGACATGAACTGCAATGTCACACATTTTTAGGAGGGGTAGTCTGTTCTAAAGGATTATGATTCTTATACGCAAACCGGCAATTAACCATAATCAAATATTTTGGCCGGCTATTGGCAAAAAGCAGTGCTCGAACCATAGTTGTAGATCTTTTGCCTCAAGTTTTCCACTCTTGCTTGCTGTGACGTAAATACACCCTTCTGTCCTTGCAAGACCACGCACGCGGGGAAGAATCGTTGTGGGAAGAGAACCTCCAGCTTCTCGCAGCACAATAAATAACATTCCAGCAATGTTCAGGTTAAAGTCGGGATAATTACGTACCAGTGCGTTAAGGTATTGATGTTAGTTGATCTTGATAGTACTCTAAGCTCTAACTTCCAGCTCTAATTTCCAGGATTCCTTTCATAAGCTTTTCCTCTTCAAATCTCGACTGGACGAGTTTAAAACAAATTCCTTCCTGAACGATACGGGCAAAGGCCTTGCTTCAGTGGATACACCGGTTCCCGTCAGATCACCGAAGTTAAGAGGTGTCGGACGTGGCCGGTGCTTGGATGGGTGACCGTTCGGGCCGCCGTGCGCTGTTCCTATGCTTCGGGGTGCACTGAGCCCTCAGACTCGTGATGCCAATTCAAGAGCTTCTCGACCGAATACTTGCGGCTCCGGTCACAGCAAAACCATCATAACGACCGGGAGGGCGGTGTGCTGACCACACGCCCCTCCTATCTGCATTCTCAACTGAGGATGACACGGCGGTCGGAAGGTCCCGATGGGCCACTTGTGGCCTGAGGACGGAGTGCTTTGCTTACTGAACGATGAGATACGTTTGTTTATTTCGTCTACAAATTTTCGAGCCGACTCCGCAGTTTGCTGTGCGTCGTCACGTTGGTGCTTTGTTTCAAATTTCGTTATCCTACGTCTGCCAATTCTGTAACATTGAAGGTAAGGACTGATTCGCTACTTCCATTGAAATAACTGTAATCTATGTCGCGCTCAGTTTGATGTGCACAACGTAGCAGGTCACTATTATACACGTCCTGTAAATTGTATCGAGCATCTTTGAAACGTGCAAACAAAAGTTTTTCTAACAAGTGAACCTTGTCCTTCCCTGAATATCCGTAGTTCTTCTTATGGGCTACACGATCAAACCGCTGCGGACATGTTCTAAATCTGTTCATGATCGTTTTTTTACTATGCTGACGACGATCTTCCACGTATCTGAAGCTCTTGTCAATATTTATAGGTAAAACTATTCGATTATCTACATCTAGTGGTCGAAACACGGTGTTTTCTAGATCTCGATAGAATTTGGTTTAGTGCCCGCTCTTTGGACAGCGACTGTCCTTTACTACATTTCACTGGAGACGGGATTTGTGACTCCCTTCCCGACAAGGATGATGAATTACATGGCTCAACAACTGTTTCCATAACGCTTGCACTTGTTAAGCACGGCCGGCCGGTGAGGCCGAGCGGCTCTAGGCGCTTCAGTCTGGAACAGCGTGACCGCTACGGTCGCAGGTTCGAATACTGCCTCGGACATGGATGTGTGTGATTTCCTTAGGTTAGTTATGTTTAAGTAGTTCTAAGCTGTAGGCGACTGATGACCTCAGATGTTAAGTTCCATAGTGCTCAGAGCCATTTTTTGCTAAGCACGTTGGCATCATAGTACTCCTCATGTACATTGTCCGCATAGTCGAACGTATATGACACCACACATTCCTCTACCTCATCTCGCACAAACGCTAACATCTCATCTATCACTTCTTTCTCACGCTGCGAAATGCCTTGGGTTCGTTTCTGACGAAATATCAACTTCGACAAATGTTGATGTACATATGATACCGTGTTTGCTTTGTTTATAGTTGCCATTCCTCTGCTTCGTATCAAAACAACCAGAACTATAGCACTGTTGTGAGTTACTCGCAAACTATGCATTTCAACCATAATCCGTAGCATCATGCTGTGCTAACCACTGGATATCTCCATTAGCAGCCAATATTGTGGCTGCATTGTAGACAATATCTGGCGCGTCGATTGCCATAAATATCATTGGCCTTTTGCGACCTCGGGATCAATGGCTTCCTTGTGAGTAATGTCAACCGACCGGTCAGATGTGACAGCGACACAAACACCGCTGCTCTGACCGTAGCCATAGCAACTGAAAGCTTTAAGGACAATAGCCGTATAAACCGGAATATTCACTACCAACTAGGACAATCATTTGCGGAAGCTTTCACTGTATGATACACAGATAAGTCTAAGATTATCACCTGCTTAACAGTCTGCTGTTCCACCTCTAGATAGCAATGATTCTTTGTAGTGTGGGTTCGCGCAAGTAACAGACCCGTGGCTTGCCGGAGCGGAGATGGCACTTGATAGCGTCTCAGATATATTCCACCGGGTGCACATCAAGAAAATGAATGAACTGAGACATCTTATAACAGCAACTGAGGAAGCTATAACACTGTAACAGGAAGCACATATCTCGGTATGCTAGAGAACATTCTTTTCCCACAGTTGGAGACTGATTCGAACGACTTCATTTACCAACAGGATGGGTACCATCAAACTGGCACCTGGAAGTGCGGAAATTTTTAAATCGGATCACTCAACGATGGATCGGTGGAACTGGACCAAATGATTCAGCCTTAAGTTACTGGCCTCTAAGGTCACCGGACCTACCTGTATGTGATTATTTATTATGGGGGTTTATAAACGACTCTGTTTATGTGCCTCTGTTACCAGCAACAATGATGGAATTGAGACATCGCATAACAGCAGCTGTGGAAGCTGTGCTCTCTGCAGTGTGGGAACAATTTGAATACCGCATTGACATGTGCTGTGCATCTCAAGGGGGCATATTGAACACCTATGAAAAGGTATGAATAACCACATTTTGCGTTTGTCGTTCATCACAAAACAAAATTCATTGTACGTTTTTATTAGTTTCAGAAATATAGATGTGCCAAATCGCATGATTCTATTTGATACACCATGTATTTCAATACCTAGCTCTCTAGCTACATTATTCCGTGAGGTATTGAATTTTGAAATCTTCATTGGTTTTTGAGTCTCTCTGTATACTGCTGCCCGCAACAGCTTGCGTCCAATCGTGGTGCATGTTTGTAGCAGCCGTTCCCCTGGATAACAGCATAACCGGACAAGACAATTGATCTGGTGTAAGAAGGAACGTAATATATCCGACCATGTGCTACATTTCCATCGATCCATGGTCCTTTCTCGACGATTCTGTGCCCACTGCAATTGCAAATGACGATATCGTTGTGTGAACATGGGTGGTCTGCTGCAGGGCGCCATGTTCTCCAATGTGCACTGTGCGGTGTACTCCGAAACACTGCTTGCTGGATGCACCAGTTTTGTAGTCGTCAGAGCTGAGGTCGTTAGAGCTGACTCATTTGTCACTTATCCTGCTTTACACAGCAGGCAAGTTTCCGGCCTCCTCGTACTGTGAAGAGGTATCGATGTCCAACACGTTCTCACCTATACTAGGTTTCACCGTCTTCTAGCTAATTTTCATACACACTTGCGACAGCGGCTCGAGGGCAGCAGACCAGTGTCTTCGTTTCCCAGACGGGCGATACCCAACAGCTTTTTCTCAAAGCCGCTTACGTCAGTGGTTTTCGCCATTTGCAGCCAGTATCTTCGATAGACTGATTCCTTATTTTTTTCTTACCTGCTTCAGTGGTTTCCTTACCGCGTCACGTGCCCTCAGTGCCATTACGCGGCATTCAGCTTCGCGGTAGACGGGGTGATTGTAATACAGCAGAGTCCCACTAATCCGAACCTCGGTAATCCGAACATTCAACACAGTTTAGTAAATATGTATTAGAAAAATTGGCAAGAAAAAATTAGGTTTAAACAATGCACAACAATGAAGGAAACCTATCAAACTTACTAAAAGACAGCGGACATTTTATCCCCGCTAGACAAAAACTCAGTCATTGTTTTTTCGCGTAATGAAGACAGTCTGTTATATGATGCAAAGTTTCGCCATCATCTCATAAACGTCAAATCAGCATGTGTAGCAGTGGGCTGTTGCTCCAAATAACGTAGCGCGAGGTCAAAGGGCTTCTGCTGCGCCACTGTGTGGCGCCAGCTCTCCTTTGTGGCTTTCAGGATTATTTTCACTTCCGTCACAGCAGTCCACTTCTTCCTGGTCTTGAGCCACAGCAGCAACTAATTCAGCGTCAGTAAGGTTCTCCACACATGCCCCATCCGCTGCCATCCACTCATCTACGGCTCCTTATCCAGCTTCTTCACATCGAGGGATTGTCTGTATCATTTGTAGATTTTCCTCTTCATTTTCAACCAGGTTGTCCTGAAATTCAAGAGATGCTCACAGTTTTTTTCCATTTTCTCAGAGTATTTTCTGAAATATTCTGCCATGCCTCATCGGCCCAATAAACAACATCCTTCACATTGGTCTTTTTTATTTTGTCCACTAAAGGAATGTTATCATCTTGGATCAGCATCCTTAAAAATTGTTTTTTGTAAGTCAGTTTTAATGTTTGCAGTACACCCTGGTCCTTCAGCTGTAGAAGTGATGTAACATTCGGCGGCAAAAACTTCGCCACAATTTCTCCATCACATAATTATTCAGTGATGGGGTGAGATGGCGCGTTATCAGTCAAAAGGATTGCACGGGGAGACAAATGATTTTCCTTAGAAAACCGTCGAACAGAGGGAACAAACTGGCCGTGAAACCATTCTTTGAACAGCTTACCATCCATCCATGCTTTTTTCTGGTTGCGATAATATACGGGCAGGGATTTCATGTTACAGTTTTTAAAAGTTCAGGGCCTATCAGATTTGCCGATCAGCATTAAAGGCAGCTTGTGATTACCAGCAGCGTTGCTGCTCGCTAATACAGTCATACGATCTTTGCACATTTTTAAACCAGGGGCATGGTCTTCTGCTTTTGATGCCAGGTATTTGTTGGCAATCCCCTAAAATTAAGGCCAGTCTCGTCAGCGTTATAAATTTGTTGGGGGGAATACTTTCCCTCTCTTATAACTTTTTCAAACTCACCCATGTATTCCTTTGCTGCATCACGGTCAGAAGAAAGCTTCTCTCCAGTAATTGTTAGCTGACGGATTCGATGACGTTTTTTGAATCTGACCAACCAACCTGTACTCACACTAAAAGACTTATCACCATCCATTAACTTGTTCAGGTAAACAGCCTTCTACTGAACCAGTGCTCCACTCAAAGGAGTTCCCCTTTCCCTTTCTTCCGTAAACGAAAGGAAAAGAGCTTCATCCACTTTATCGTACTGGGACTGTTTCATAGTCTGCCAATTTTGAGGGTTTCTCCCGAAGACGTTGCACAGGCCTGTTCTAGCTTCACTCGGTTCTTATTCCAATCACAAGTGGTTGCTTTACCAACACCCAGTTTCGTTGCCGGTTTAGATACATTCTCATCATTGTCTATCCGCTTTAAAGGATTCGGGTTTTTTTTTAGAGTTGTATGTTTCCCTTTACTCATGACGAAAACACGTACACCGCTACACCTGAAAGAATACAATACAACTGTTACGCGTGCCAGCGATGGATAACTAACATAACCAAGCGATTTGCGAACCAACTGGCCGTACACTGACCTCAGACTCTACAAAGGTCTCAACAATGCACAACAACAAGGGCAGGGAGTGAAAATGAGTCATTGTTCCCACACTTGTTTCCATTTGTTACCATGGTGTACCTACTTATCTGCTTGGTATACTTCATTCTAGAAACTCGTCACCGTAATTTCGGCTAATCCGAACTAATAGGTAATCCGAACAAGGTCCGGCCCCAATTTGTTAGGATTAACTGGACTCTACTGTACTTCGGCTGATCATTGCAGTTTGAGCGACCTGTCTTATGTCCTTCATCCTGTCTACAGCCTTTCTTGCAGGCAAATCATTCTCTAATTCCACGATACAGATCTTAATGGTTATGCAAGAAACATTATGAATCTTGATACGTGGCCACCCGTTAGTGGTTGCTTCGGGAGTGGAAGGCCCGGACAATGGGAAAGTGAGCGTCATTCGTAACAAAATTGGTCAGGTAGAAGATGTGGAAACTTACGCACACTGAAGGCTCCGTATAAACCTAATTAAGTATATGGACAGTTCATCCATTCTGGGATTCGAAAGTCTCGACTATATTCTCATGTTATCGAAACTGATACCGTCAAGATATTGGTCCCAGGGATTGCAGCACCTCCAAAAATGATTTAATTTCAAGCCTGATGTCGAATAACAAATGGTAAGGGAAACAGTTTCTTCATGTGATCTGATTAGAAATTAACAATTTTCTAATTTTTTCTTGTAATTGTCCTGTGAATCCTTTCTTCTTGCCAAATTTCATCATTCAATGGGAAGTACCCTATAGGTTTTAATGAGTGAGTTTGCGGGTATGAAAATATGCGAACGCCTGCATCTTTTGATTTCATTGACTTAGAAGCTTACATTTACTACACCACCAAGCGACTACAGACCTCAGTATGTGACATGACTTTCAACTTGGTATGTTTACCCGATCCTGAGAACGAGTTGGCTTAACGGACGGCTGGACAGACAAACAGACAGACTACAGACGAAAATTTTTTTCGTGTGACATATCTACAAATTCATAGTTTTCGTATGTATTCTTTTCTTTATACTTTGACACCTGGGTTCTTGATCAAATTTCGCGATGGTAGGTCAACGGGAAGTACCCTACAGGTTTCGATGAGTGAGTTTGTCAGTACAAAATGTGTGACACTATCTTTTGTAGTATTGACTTAGAAGTTTCACTTTCTTTCTATCACCATGGGACTTTGTACCTTCATATGTGGCATAAATGTCAACTTGATACGTCTACTTGTTCCTGAGAAAAGGGGTTTTTAACAGTCGCAAAAATAAACAGACAGACAAGACAGTGATCCTGTAAGGGTTCCATTTTTACCGATTGAGGTACGGAACCCTAAGAATACACTTCAATAAGCCGCTGGCTGCTGCGAGAGATTAATAACCAATATAAGAATTACAATACAATAAGCAAAGCAGGTGTCTTGGTAAGTGACATTCAGCCCACTTCCCAGCAACACATTGGGAGACAGGACTCAATCCCCAACGTCACCCACTTGTCTGTATGCAACGTCACACACACACACACACACACACACACACACACACACACTAGTTGACGCAAGCACCGGACACTTCTAAAAGATGTATACAAAATGTCTTGAAATATATGGGACTAGCGCAAATAGACAGCTAACTAGCACTGTTTAGAGAGCAAACAATTCAGAAACATAGGTGTGCTGCCCACCAATGAAAAGGTATAGCAATGTTTAAAACGACAACATAGAATAATGTGTGAACCCCATTCAAAATAAGATCATACAATCGCTTCCAAATGATGGTCTGGAGCCGAGTTAGTGAGGCAACGCCTCTCCTCGCCACAATTCGATAAAAGCACAATGACAGTTCAGTGAAACGCGAGATGGAGTTAAATATACAGCAACCAGCTGAGATACCTGGCATTGTCCGAGTCAGGATATGTGGCCTGGGAGAAGGCACGTGAACCATTACTGAAATGAGATGCATGCAGGCGTATATCTCATTAAGGATAATATCAATGCAGTTACCCTGTTAGTAAAATGGTTTCCTCGCTGTGTGTGTCAGTGGATGAGTGTCAGTGGGTGAGTTTAGTGGACAAAAAACCATGAACTTTAGAGCCATAAATACTGTTAGGTAAAGCTAACTAATATATGACTTACGAACTTTACCGTATATGTGAAAATTTTCTTATTGTTGCATTCACGATGCGATGTAATAGTGACAGAGCCCTCAACGTGTTTCACCCTTACTGTGCTGGGTAGAAATGAGTGATTGTGTTCGGCATATATATCAATATAATGCACGATGTGAACGCTCACTTCGCTTAGAAAAAGCTATGTTCTCTATGACCTTTGAACTTTACCGTATGAGTGAATAAATTCGCTTATACAATCCTCACGCTGTTCCAGCATTACTGGCATTAACGTAACGTTATGCAGACATATTTAACTGCGAGGAACACGACTGGGCCAGTGTTAGTATAGTAGTATTGTCTCAAAACATAGTATTAAATAATGAAACTAGAAATGGATGCAAGTTACTTTATTTCATTAGGCATTTACTTTTCATTGCATATACGTAAGAATAATATCCTGTTTTCATAATATTTGCTTATAGACTATATTTGCAGTGGTTGATGGAAACGCTCTGAATTATGAAAATGATTCTACTCGCGAAGAGTAAGCGAAATGTTCACCCGAATCACTGTAGTATGCAGTATGTATTTCTGTTGCCCCCGAAACACTTTAAATACAGAGAATAAGAATGAAACTCTTCAGTAAATGTATGTACGAGACATTGAGTTGTACCGCTGATCAAGGCATGAGTTTCTGGACATTTCAACTTACCACATTCCTAACCGAACAGCACTCATATTCGCTAAGCTAAACACAATACAGCAAGCCCACCGAACTAGGTGCCCGGGCCCGCTCATTTCATTCCAATTCGCACAATGTAGCCGACCATTCGCGATGTTAAATCTGTTCGACAAGGCGCTAATACGGTACAGCCTTTTGACAGGGCCCTGCTCTGTGGTAGCAGACTCGCGTACGTTTCGTGGCCTTCCTCTCACTACCGATGGTTCCCTCCACTGCAGGCTGCTCTCCACACGGCCTCCTCTCTGTGCCTCGACTGATGGATGCCGTTGACGCGATGTATTCCTGGGCGCCGGTGTGGTCGGTCGTGCTCTGTTTTCCCAACCGGAAAACTTACCAGTTCTTATGCTAAAAGCGGGCTGTGCTCCTCAGGTAAACTTGCTCTAGTCCAGACTAACTATTTCATCGATGCGCAGTCACGATAAAAGAGCTAGGCCTACGGCATCTGCACTCCATAGTGGCCAGCGCTTTCGGAAGTAAAGTTTGTGGAGTGCACAAGTGTGGCGCGAGCTATCGATCTACGCAGCACGGCTCAAATCTCCATAGGTTTACCATAAAAAAATTCTTAGAGATTTTCAGTCATAATCTATGTTATGAATGAGGCGTAACTATGGGCCTCATGGAAAAAGGAGTGACCTGGTTGAATCACTCAATTTGACTCTTTGTCTGATCACGAGGTGTGGCCGTTAATTGCACACGTTGATCACCTAAGCTGACATGAGGATCAATGAACTATACTTGACGGAATGTATCTGGAACATCTTAGGTGATTAGAAAGTTAGTAGACAGGAATACAATTAAATACTTAGCTTTAATTCAGCATCAGCTGTGAAAGTCGATCTTGACTCTGTACAATAATATTTACAAGTTTAGTTATAGAGTGAACTGCGAATACTTCTCTACATTTCTGATTGCATCACACATATAGATCAACTGTCAGTGCATAAACTGTATGTGGCGCCTGGCTGGATCGTAGCTACAGACTTAGCTGAAGGCTATGCTAACTAGCGTCTCTGCAAATGAGATCTCTGAAGCTATAACAAGTGAACCATTCCTATCAAAGTCGGCTGTAGAACTGGCCAGTGCGCTAGCTTGTCTCGTAAGACCAGCCGAGTGGCGGGGCTCGGTCTGATAGCGTCGACAGTGGCGACTAGCAGGTACGATGTGCACTGACGGACCGCGGCCGATTTGAGGCCTACAACCTAGCTAGTGTGGTGCCTTGCGGTGACACCACAATGTACAGCTAAATTCGGGTAAAAATGTAACGACGGTCTGTAAGGTAATCCAGACACTGGCTATACCGGACAGTTATTTTCCTTCCTCGCTGGACAGAAAGCATTAAGAAAAAATATGGGTATGAAACAATGATAGACGGCGTGGTACTGACACACATCGGTATTCCGTACGAAAGAACCGGCTTCTTCTCTGATTGGCGATGTTGTGAAACCTTTCCCGGAAGACGAATGATGGACATGGCAGCAGTGCCGGCAACTCACTGGAGAGACTTTTTCACGAACGGCTGTTGGTTGACAGAAGAGGCATGCCTCCAGCTTTGTAGATTAGAGGCTCTGGCCGTACAAGTTCGCTTCGCGGGACGGGTTTAATGTTTTCTGCACTTGGTAAACACATCCATTCACTAAGCCAGTGCGTCCTTGTGAAACATAACAGGTTGCGCTTCTTTATTGCAGATGTACGATTACCCTGCAGCCTTCAAGACAAGTGTACATGCCTTTTAACAGAGCCTCCACGAATGCCGAAGGAGAGCTGAAGCGACAGCTTTAGTAAGTTTTCTATACACAAGGCTGTGAGTGTCCGCGACAATGTCCTAAATACATTTTAGAGATCTTTTGAGAGAATCCAACAGAAAGCAACGAAAGGAGCGAAATCTGCCTAGGATGAAGCGCCCATTAGCTGGCACTAATAAATCTTCAACCAATGATAAGATGCGCCCGGTAGGCAGAAGACAGGGTTAAAAACCGCGGAGCCATGGAATGAGAACTCTGTTTCAGTCTCAACTGTGACCACTTCATATTCAAGATACCATAGTCAAGACTAATACACTTAGTGCCTCAGACTTGGTGCTGTAGACTTGGCATATGTTGGCACTATGTGCTGATCGGATCTTATACTGATTTCAGTCTATTCCTTGTTGTACGGATTTCAGTGTATGCTGAATTTAATTCCAGACTAATGCTCATGTTTTTTGATCTTTCGAGTTTGTTTCTATTTCTGACACCAGTCTTCTGTTTCTCACCCCATTGTTGCTTTTGCCATTGGAGTCCGGCGCTGTTACGACTTTGCTGCCAGCGAGTAATCCTCATCGAAGCATTAGTTCTGTTAATTCCGATTCGTATGGTCCTATTTCTGCAATTGTGTTCCATGCGAATGTTCATTTCATTCCATCCTATCTCACTTTAAAAACCTCTCGTGTTCTGCTGCTGATTCAGAAACAGCATTTTGATTCTCACCGTAATTTCCATCTCGATGTCGGAGTACGATATCAGCGACTGCCTCAGCGCTCAGAAGGCTAAACAACTGACTACCGAAAGGCGAAGAAACCCGATTAAGTAGCGTTGGCCGATTGGTAATGATCATTCACGCAAGAGGATCGTACACACATAGTGTCCTTTGATGTCGACTCCAGCATGGAGGACATAGAAAGTGTCCGTCGCGGCGTAGAGAAGCAACTGAAATAGTTGAATATAAAAAAGTCTCCAAGTCGACATGGAATCCCATTTCGATTGTATGGAGGGTGACCTGCGAATTTTTTTCCTTAGCCTGCATATATCGCGAATCTCTTGGCCAGCGAAATGTCCAAGGCTACTGAACAGAGCACATGTGACTCCTGCGTATAAAAAGGTAAAACAACTAACCCTCATAATTGCCTACCAATATTCTTAACATCGGTTTCCTGTTGAATTCTGGAAATCATTCTAGGTTCGCACATAGTAAATTTATTTGCGAGATAAAAGCTTCTGTACACAAATCAGCACGAATTTTGAAGGTACCACTCGTGGGAAACTCAGCTTGCCCTTTTCTTACATGATATTCTACAGATCATAGTTGGAAGCCAACGGGCAGCTCCCATATTCCCAGATTTTCGGAAAGCATTTTCCACTGTGCCCCATCACGGATTGTTGACGAAGTTCCGAGCATATGGTTTAGATTCCCAGATATATACGTGGGTCTTACACATAATAAGTAATAGAATCCAATACTTAGCCCACAACTGTGAATTTTCATCAGAGCAGGGGTATAGTCAGGAGTGCCCCAGGGAAATGCGATACGACCGATCTGTTACCGGTAGGTTCAGTCCCTATGCAAGAATCATGGATATGCTTCGTAAAATCCAATGGGAATCACTGGTGGGAAGACTAAGCTCTTTCCGCAAGGGACTATAGCACAAATTTAGGGAACAGGTATTTAAGGCCGACTGTAGATCGATACTACTACTGTCAACGCACATTTTGAGTAAGGACCACGAAAATAAAACGCGAGAAATTAGGGCTTGTACAGAGGCTTTTAGACAGTAGTTATTCCCTCGCTCTGTTTTCGAGTGGAACAGGAGTGCAAACAACTGGTAGTGGTACAATGCCACTCCGACATGCACCATATGATGGTTTACGAAGTACTTCCATATGTAGACGTAGATAAGGCCCTTAATACGCTTTACTCGCACAAGGGAATTGGAGCGTTGAAATGCCGACAGCTATCATCCGCCCTGCGGCCACCGCTCGCCCAGATGCACCCTAGACAGCAGCTCCTAGCACACTGCTGCACACCTTCGTCTGCCGATCGGAAATTCGATGCCTTCGACAGAAGATACAAGAGGGAGTCGAGATCTAACTATCTCGTCAGAGAGCTCATAGCGTCTATAAAACCGTACTGTGTCAAATCAGTAAAAGCACCAAACGTTTTATGTATTTTGTAATGTTCTTTGCTTTAATAAATTTATGGTTGAAATTTCTATCCCAGTTGACTTCTTAGTCATTCAGTCATTCCGCCGAAGAGGACAGTGAGGTTTACTTCAGCGAAAAGGTTGACTAACGATCAGTATCGATGCCAGTAGTACATTAATTAATGATTCTGTTTACCTAGGGAAATTTCAGTCTACCATACTCTGAAGAACGCCAGGATTTAACTCCAAGAGTTGCTGATAAAATGTCTTTATTGAACAACTACTTCGGTCCACAGAGTATGATTTGGTTCTGTAAACCAGTTGAAAAGTTTCAAATTGCACCTGTTGTAGTGAAAACATTCAGTGACTTTCGACTGGTGGTACTTCGTATACATTCTTTAATACATTAAGATTTAGTCAACGTGTTCTTCTGGAACTTTGTAAACTTATTGTATCAGAAGTAAATAATAGCGTTACGAGACTTAGAGCCACTGTAACCATCGAGACGTAAGTAAGTTTGTTGGCCTGAACAGTTATGTGGGATGTGGTTTGAACTGTCAGTTTATATAAACGATCGTCATGCATATGTTGATACGCGGAGGGAATTTTGATTATCGGTTTC
This sequence comes from Schistocerca piceifrons, assembly GCF_021461385.2. Lineage (NCBI taxonomy): Eukaryota > Metazoa > Arthropoda > Insecta > Orthoptera > Acrididae > Schistocerca > Schistocerca piceifrons. Next base: position 601,600,574 of record NC_060139.1, on the reverse strand, counting down.
ATTAATAATTAGAATACATGTCTCATTCTGAGACTGACAGCCGGAAAATTCGATTTGGAAGATGTTATTGATATGATAAAACACGACGAAGACATCGAAACAGAAATGATTGTAGGAAGGACAGACTCAGCATACAAAAAAGCCAAAACAACCTTCGGTGACATTAAAAGCAAGGTTGGTAACATTACGAGTGCAAAGGAAATTCCACAGTTAAATGCAGAGGTGAGAGCGGATAGGTGGAAAGAATGCTGTAACAGAATTTAAAAGAGCTTTGGAGGACTTTAGGTCAAATAAGGCAGAAGGGATAGATAACGTCCCATCACAATTTGCAAGACATTGGGGGAAGTGGCAACAAAACGGCTATTCACGTTGCTGTCTAGAATGTATGAGTCTGGTGACATACCATCTGACTTCGGGAAAAGCATCATCTACGCAGTTTCCAAGACGGCAAGAGCGAGAATTATCACACAATCAGGTTAACAGCTCATGCATCCAAGTTGCTTATAAGAATAATATACAAAAGAATGGAAACGAAAACTGAGAATGCTCTAGATGATGATCAGTTTGCCTTTAGAAAAAGTAAAGGCACGAGAGAGGCAATTCTGGCGTTGCGTTTAATAATGGAAGCAAGACCAAAGAAGAATCAAGGGAAGCCCATAAGATTTGTCAACCTGGGAAAAGTATGTCCGAAATTCCGAAAAAAGTAGGGGTAAACTATAGGGAGAGACGGGATATCTACAATATGTATAACAGACAAGAGGGAATTATAAGAGTCGACGACCAAGAACGGAATGCTCGTATTAAACAGGGAATAAGACAAGGATGTAGCCTTTTGTCTCTACTGTTCAGTTTATACATTGAAGAAGCAACGATGGAAATAAAATTCAGGGTTGAGGAGTGGATATGAAATTCAAGGTGACTGGATATCAATGATAACGATTCGCTGATGACATTGTTATCTTGAGCGAAAGTGAAGAAGAATTATATGATCTGCTGAACTCAGTGAACAGTCTAATGAATACAAAGTATGGACTGAGAGTAAATCGAAGAAAGACGAAGGTAATGAGAAGTAGTAGAAATGAGAACAGCGAGAAACTTAACATCACGATTGATGGTCACGAAGTAGATGAAGGTAAGGAATTCTGCTACCTAGGCAATAAAATTCTCCAATGACGGACGGAGTAAGAAGGGCATCAGGAGCAGACTAGGTACGGCAAAAAAAAGCCATTCCTGGCTAAAAGAAGTCTACTAATAGTAAATATTGCCCTTCACTTGAGGAAGAAATTCCTGAGAATGTGCCTCCACAGTACAGCATTATATGGTAGTAAAACATGGACTGCGGGAAAACCGGAACAGAAGAGAGTCGAGGTATTTGAATGTGGTGCTACAGACAAATGTTGAAAATTTGGTGGACTGATAGGGTATGCAATGAGGAGGTTCTACGCAGAATCGGAGGAAAACACTCATAAGGAGTAGGGACAGGATGACAGGACATCTCTTAAGACATAGGGGAATGACTTCCATGATACTAGAGGGAACTTTGGAGTGCAAAAACTGTAGAGGAAGACAGAGAAAGGAATATACCCAGCAAATAATTGAGTACGTAGGTTAAAAATGCTACTCTGATATGAAGAGGTTAGCACAGGAAAGGAATTCGTGACGGGCGGCATCAAACCTGTCAGAAGACTGCTGAAAAAAAAAAAAAAAAAAAAAGTGATTGGCCGTGTGAAATTTGCCAGTCTTTCCTAGGAACTCAGTGACGGTTTCTAGTGGACTGTGAATGTCTCGGGTATTTTCGAATGTGCAAGTGTTCGAGACAGAGCGACAGGAAACCCTTCAGCCGAGCAGATAGGTGACGAGTGTACGGGATCGCAGTCTGGGTGGCATGAGTGAGGTCGGGCCACAATTTGCAAGGGCCCCCAGGCACTGTCCTCTCAAAACGACTGCAGTGTCTAAGGTCTGGCCTCCGGCGATACAAGGTCTCGTGCGGGAGTCGGGCCGATTTTTCCTTGCTTTCTAGTTTCTTTCCAAGATTAGTCTCTGCCACTCCTAGGACGTGCAGGCCTCCGGAAACAAACTCTTGGAATCCTATCTGCATATCTCGAAACAGCTTGCAAGACTATAGAAATTGGCGGGAGAACGAATGGTTGGCCTTGTGAAGTGTGACGTCAGAACGCAGTGCTGAAATGAACATTTTTAGATAGTAGGGGAGAGTTTAATGACAGAGAGTTTTATGATATCGCTATAGGCTGGAAAAGACGCGCTATTTTTGGCGCTCAGTGTGGGCGCCAAGTGAGAGATAGAGTCAGTCGGCAGCTAGCCCCTGGAAAGTTTGGTCTGAACAGGAAGTGAGTGAACAGCGCAAGTTCCGAGTGAGACATTCAGCGCCTGGATTAATATGGAAAGGCATCGGATGTGTGTACGACTCTAAAATGATGCTCTATTATTGGAAAAGGCTCTAAAGTTGGTAATTTCGTCGCTAAGAAGAAAATAATAGGGCAAATTACATCCAGAGGAAAGACCAGGTAACCACTATGTACTCGCCACCAATATTGCGCCATCACTTCAGCAAATCTAAGAGGTCAGATTTGTGTCCAAGTGTGGACCAGTACATTGAAGTGTTGTTTAATTTGCAATAATAAGGCAAATTGTGTGGAACTGTGTGTCCGACTCTTGAATTCGTTCCTCTCATCATGACTCTTAGGATCCATCCACACAAATACATCCGAGTATCCTGTGTGTTAAAATGTAATGAAAATAAATGGTTGATTATTTGCACAATCCTGAATGCAACAGGAGATATAGAAATACCGTGTGTTTCATTGAAATCAAGGGAGGCACTTAGTATTGCATTTATGAAAACCTCCATATTGTTTGATTTGTTTTTAATTCAAAGTATTTGTGCTTCAAAGATTAACTGCATTTTATTCTGCCACTGAAAATTACTGGTTGTGCTAACGATAAAAGGAAGCACCTTATTTTGAGGTTGGTTAGAGTAAAACGCATTTGCAGTCATACTTAAGAACCTGTATGAAAACTCACTCTCATTAACTGTTTTAAAAGTCCTGCAAGGTGAGTGAAATTTGAAAAAAAAAGAAATATTACCAAGAAAATACAAAAGAAATAATACCTTACAAATTGTCTCAGAAAGTGTGTTTAGTTTGCTTTACGATAATGAACAGTTTAAGAGTCCCCAATTTAGAGTTGCTTAAAATGAATAAACCTACTTAAATAATGAATATATTGATTGCAGTTGAAGTAAATTTTGAGTTTTGTGTGCTTTGTGTAGTAACAATTGGAAAAACAGTTTGAGGGCCCCACCTAAGTCTTTGCCTATGAAAGATAAAGTAACTGCTTTTATTCATAAAAATAGAAAAAAGATTGCTTCATAGTGAGGGTAAAATCCTATTGAAAGTGACTTTTAATTATTTTGTACTATATCAGAAGAGAGAAAACTGGCGTTCTACGGATCGGAGCGTCGAATGTCAGATCCCTTAATCGGGCAGGTAGGTTAGAAAATTTAAAAATGCAAATGGATAGGTTAAAGTTAGATATAGTGGGAATTAGTGAAGTTCGGTGGCAGGAGGAACAAGACTTTTGGTCAGGTGATTACAGGGTTATAAATACAAAATCAAATAGGGGTAATGCAGGAGTAGGTTTAATAATGAATAAAAAAATTGGAGTGCGGGTTAGCTACTACAAACAGCTTAGTGAACGCATTATTGTGGCCAAGATAGACACAAAGCCCATGCCTACTACAGTAGTAAAAGTTTATATGCCAACTAGCTCTGCAGATGATGAAGAAATTGATGAATGTATGACGAGATAAAAGAAATTATTCAGGTAGTGAAGGGAGACGAAAATTTAATAGTCATGGGCGATTGGAATTCGTCAGTAGGAAAAGGGAGAGAAGGAAACATAGTAAGTGAATATGGATTGGGGGGAAGAAATGAAAGAGGAAGCCGCCTTGTAGAACTTTGCACAGATCATAACTTAATCATAGCTAACACTTGGTTCAAGAATCATAAAAAAAGGTTGTATACCTGGAAGAATCCTGGAGATACTAAAAGGTATCAGATAGATTATATAATGATAAGACAGAGATTTAGGAACCAGGTTTCAAATTGTAAGACATTTCCAGGGGCAGATGTGGATTCTGACCACAATCTATTGGTTATGACCTGCAGATTGAAACTGAATAAACAGCAAAAAGGTGGGAATTTAAGGAGATGGGACCTGGATAAACTGAAAGAACCAGAGGTTGTAGAGAGTTTCAGGGAGAGATTAAGGGAACAATTGACAGGAATGGGGGATAGAAATACAGTAGAAGAAGAATGGGTAGGTTTGAGGGATGAAGTAGTGAAGGCAGCAGAGGATCAAAGTAGGTAAAAAGACGAGGGCTAGTAGAGATCCTTGGGTAACAGAAGAAATATTGAATTTAATTGATGAAAGGAGAAAATATAAAAATGCAGTAAATGAAGCAGGCAAAAAGGAATACAAACGTCTCAAAAATGAGATCGACAGGAAGTGCAAAATGGCTAAGCAGGGATGGCTAGAGGACAAATGTAAGGATGTAGAGGCTTGTCTCACTAGGGGTAAGATAGATACTGCCTACAGGAAAATTAAAGAGAGCTTTGGAGAGAAGAGAACTACTTGTATGTATATCAAGAGCTCAGATGGCAACCCAGTTCTAAGCAAAGATGGGAAGGCAGAAAGGTGGAAGGAGTATATAGAGGGTTTATACAAGGGCGATGTACTAGAGGACAAGATTATGGAAATGGAAGAGGATGTAGATGAAGATGAAATGGGAGATAAGATACTGCGTGAAGAGTTTGACAGAGCACTGAAAGACCTGAGTCGAAACAAGGCTCCAGGAGTAGACAACATTCCATTAGAACTACTGATGGCCTTGGGAGAGCCAGTCATGACAAAACTCTACCATCTGGTGAGCAAGATGTGAAAATTACCGAACTATCAGTTTAATAAGTCACAGCTGCAAAATACTAACGCGAATTCTTTACAGACGAATGGAAAAACTGGTAGAAGCGGACCTCGGGGAAGATCAGTTTGGATTCCGTAGAAATGTTGGAACACGTGGGGCAATACTAACCTTACGACTTATCTTAGAAGAAAGACTAAGAAAAGGCAAACCTAAGTTTCTAGCATTTGTAGAGTTAGAGAAAGCTTTTGACAACGTTAACTGGAATACTCTCTTTCAAATTCTGAAGGTGGCAGGGGTAAAATATAGGGAGCGAAAGGCTATTTACAATTTGTACAGAAACCAGATGGCAGTTACAAGAGTCGAGGGGCATGAAAGGGAAGCAGTGGTTGGGAAAGGAGTGAGACAGAGTTGTAGCCTCTTCCCGATGTTATTCAATCTGTATATTGAGCAAGCAGTAAAGGAAACAAAAGAAAAATTCGGAGTAGGTATTAAAATTCATGGAGAAGAAATAAAAACTTTGAGGTTCGCCGATGACATTGTAATTCTGTCAGAGACAGCAAAGGACTTGGAAGAGCAGTTGAACGGAATGGACAGTGTCTTGAAAGGAGGATATAAGATGAACATAAACAACAGCAAAACAAGGATAATGGAATGTAGTCGAATTAAGTCGGGTGATGCTGAGGGAATTAGATTAGGAAATGAGACACTTAAAGTAGTAAAGGAGTTTTGCTATTTGGGGAGTAAAATAACTGATAATGGTCGAAGTAGAGAGGATATAAAATGTAGACTGGCAATGGCAAGGAAATCGTTTCTGAAGAAGAGAAATTTGTTAACATCGAGTATAGATTTAAGTGTCAGGAAGTCGTTTCTGAAAGTATTTGTATGGAGTGTAGCCATGTATGGAAGTGAAACATGGACGATAACCAGTTTGGACAAGAAGAGAATAGAAGCTTTCGAAATGTGGTGCTACAGAAGAATGGTGAAGATAAGGTGGGTAGATCACATAACTAATGAGGAGGTATTGAATAGGATTGGGGAGAAGAGAAGTTTGTGGCACAACTTGACTAGAAGAAGGGATCGGTTGGTAGGACATGTTTTGAGGCATCAAGGGATCACAAATTTAGCATTGGAGGGCAGCGTGGAGGTTAAAAATCGTAAAGGGAGACCAAGAGATGAATACACTAAGCAGATTCAGAAGGATGTAGGTTGCAGTAGGTACCGGGAGATGAAGAAGCTTGCACAGGATAGAGTAGCATGGACAGCTGCATCAAACCAGTCTCAGGACCGAAGACCACAACAACAACAACAACAACAACTATATGAAAAGTAACTATTGACGCAGGACTATGTCCATGTCCATTTTTGGATTAGTAGTGTCTTTCAGAACATTCGATGGTGAGGTAATTTCAATATGACAAATTATTATTGTTGAGAAGAGATAAAGTGTCAGTTGTTTCTGTGAGAGCTTGCACATACTATTTATGGCTGCTAGTATTCACTGTATCAATTATCTTATTGTAGTAGAGTTTCATTTCACTCCTCTGGGAAAGAAGCAACGGTAGCTTTCCTTTACCAAAATTCAGTACAGATTCTTTAAGAGTAATAAATCACATTACTGTGCCTAATTAGGCTGGCGACCGTATTTTATTTCATTTAAGTAAACTTGGTTACTTAAAACATTTTCCAAATTGCAATCTTTTTCTTTCTGGTTTCTTCCGTAGCACTGAATTCAGGTTCGATAAGCCAATCCCATTAGGTAACTCACGGTCAATTTTAGTTAAATCCTCCAAGCGGTTAACATTTACTGCATCATAATACCATATTTGGTAATACACATTGTAGGTCGATATAGTACGCGATGCAGCATAGTGCTATAAACTCACATTAGGCTCACTATGTACGCAGCTATTATTTTCATCAGTGACAATTTAATGTGCTAGAGCATCACTTAGTATAATAAATTCCACTACCTGTGCATTCTACAACCGATAACATGCTTCCAGTGAAATAAAATTCCTATGCACTGTCACTTTATTTTGCAAAGCTTCATTTTTTTTCTAAAGAATTACAATCCTTACTTATTGTAGCTTCACTCCATGCGGCGTAAGCGATATCCCATATTCAAATTTGCTTCCTTGGTATTCCACTTACTTTTGAGTGAAGCACTGTTCATCATTCAAATGTCGCTCTTAGACGAAAATACGAAAATAATGTGCATAATGAATGTCGGTGTAGCTTATTTACCACACAAGTTAATCTATGAGGTTCATTCAAATGAAAGCTTGTCAGTGCGTCTATCTTTGCCTTACACGTAAGGTGGCACCACGTAACTGCTGGATGGTGGCGTCAGCTATTGGTAGAGAGACTGACACGTGCGCACCGTTTGGTGTTGCATGGAGCCAGTGTGGTTTCACGCCGAAGAGAAAGTGGTCACACAAGTTACCATCCACTACCGAATATGCAGGCGTGTTAGCAGGAACAACGAGGAGTGATTCGATTTTTGGCGGCGGAGGGAATTGGAGGCCGTGAAATGTATCAACGGATGAAGGCTGTGAACGGTGAGTACAGTCTGAGTCGTTCAAGTGTTGTGGCATGGCGACAACGATTCCTTGAGGGGCGTGAGTCACTGGAAGGCGATATCGCTTCTGGACAGGCTCATCGTGTCATCACACCGGAAATGGTTGCGGAAGTGAATGCTTTAGTCTTGGACAACCGCAGAATCACCGTGGACGAGATCCATCGGTTACTGGATATTAGGGTGGGCACCTCCCACGCCATAATGCATCAGCCCTTGAGCTTTCGAAAAACCTGTGCGCAGTGGGTTCCACACCAACTGATTGCTGGTGCTGTCTTTGAGTCATATGCAACGTTATCATCAGGAGGAATACGGCTCTTCTAAACATGCTGCGTGGTGTCTGTTTGTTCTATATCGTGTCTCACTACCACTTTCGCGCAACGACGCTCTGAGCGTGTTTTTTAGGGAATTGACTAGTTTGAACCTGGGACCTGTTGCTGGTAAGGAGACGTCAGACCACACATGACATGTAGAAATCAGAAGAGTTCAGTGAGACTAGCGATGATTTAACCAAATACTTAATGATTTCAGCGTCAGCTCCACTGAACTCCCTATAAAAGAATCTTAATACTAACCAAATTTAGTGGAAGGGGTTCAAGGCTTTCCTATTTTTAGTTAGCTGGTAAAATAACGTCGAAAAAGCAGTTAAGTTTACCACTGGAAATTTTATTCTACTCACAAAACATCGTTTATAAATTGCAATATTGATAAAAGGAAATGTTTTAATACAGGATGGTAAAAACCAACTGCGTTCAACAAAAATATGAACGAATATTCCCTGAATGGGTTTCCAAGTTCTACAATGGATCGAAGGATGACTTATGCCATATCACATCTATAATCTAGGTTTAAATTAAGTTTCACAAGAGAGAAAACTATCAAAATGGTCTACAGTGACCCTCAATTATCTTTAATTACTTATCTAACTTGTCGTAAATTACAGTGGCTGATGTGGCTTCTCAATAACTATATAACAGAAAAACCATCGAGTTTCAGATTTTTACTTCAAGTGGCAAATGTGAACACCATGAGCTTTAATTGACGATCGACACTAGTATTATGCACAAAGTGGGTGTAACAGATGAGACTTCTGCAGTTCTCAGTGCAGCCTTATGCGCTGTTATGCGGCATCGCGTGCGTTCATTACCTTGTCAGAGTTCGTCAGGGGGCGGCGGACAGCACAGCTCCGCTCACCTCGCCGTCTCGGAAGCAACTCTCCTCTAACTTCTCCTTACTACAATTTACCGAAGTTGGTTTGGAAAAAAACTATCTGGTTGTGTTTTCATCTGACCAATCAGGGTCTCAATGTTAACCTTAAGCTCCGCCTACAAAAATTCTGTCTATCCAATGAGAACCGTTATACTTTTCGTGGGGGGGGGCAATGTTTTTTAAAGTTTGCAACGTAACAGAGAAGCGAAAAAGCCCCACGCTAAAACTTGCAGCTGGTGTGGTCCTTTTAGCGTTATCGTAAGATCTATACTGTTCTTCTGGAGGGCTCTATCTTTTAACATGGGCTGGGTGGTGGTCCTAACGTAACAGAGACGCGAAAAAGTCTCACGCTAAAACTTGCGGGTGGTGTAGCCCTTTTTGTGTTATCGTAAGATCTACTATACCGTTCTTCTGGAGGGCTCTAGCTTTTAACATGGGCTGGGGGGTGGTCTTGACGTAACAGAGACGCGAAAAAGTCGCACGCTAAAAACTTGCGGGTGGTGTGGTCCTAGCAGTTACCTGGCGACGTGGGTGTCCGTCCCTTATCGTAGGGCCTTCTCGCTTAACACAGATCTGCTCTCAGCTTCTGTTCCCGTTTCTCCCCTCGGAACTGAGTCTGTCTCACGGTGGGAAAGTATGACATGCATTTAGGCATTCTTGTGTTAGTCTGTGGTATTCCATTTGCTCACTCGTTACTCGTATTACTTATGTTAATTTAATGTCACGATTTATTCGGAGCTATGTAACATACTACTGGATTTGCTTATCATGTCAGGGTTTTCATGGAAGGTGTTGGATTTGCCTGACACCTTACATTCTCTGTCGCGTATTGTCACAAATGACGAAACATGGTATCACCATTTTGAACCGGAAAGCAAGCGAGAGAGCAAGCAGTGGAAACTTCACCACCTCCAAAGAAATCAAAGGCCGCGCCCACCAGTCCTTCATTTTTGACCACAAGGAACCACTGCTTCTCGAGTTCCTGGAACGGGGAACCACCATCAATGCCCAGCGTTATCAAGCCACTTTACGAAACCTTAGACGAGCCACCAAGTCCAAACGCCGAGGCATGTTGACTAGGGGTATTATCTTCCAGCATGATCATGCCCGCCCACACACGACCAATGCGGTGAAGACTACATTGCAGCAGTTTCGGTGGGAAACGTTGGAACATCCACCCTACAGTACCGACCGTCCACCGTGTGACTTTCATGTGTTTGGACCTCTAGAATAAGCCATTCGCGGACATCGGTTCGCAACGTACGACGAAGTGTGTGTCTGGAGCCAGGTCTGGATCCGACAGCAGCCTACTAGCTTCTTCTAGGATGGAATCGACCGGCTGGTGTCTCAATGGGGTAAATGTGCCCACAGTTTTGGTGACTATTTTTGAGTATGTGTACTGTGTATAACCACATTTTCGAGTTAATAAAATCGTTACCGTTACTATCCACTAGTGATTGGGTTTCATTTGAATGCCACTTATATAACGTGCGACCCCGTAGGAGAGTGGATCCGCGCGGCTGAGTACCATACAGAGGGCTCTGCTTCGATTCCTCGTACTCCCATGAAATTTTGATTGCTTGGAAGTCTGCAACGAAGTGCACTCAGCCTCGTGAAAGCCAACTGAGCAGCTACTCGACGACGTATTAGCGGTTTTAAAGTCAAGAAACAGAACAACACTGGAAGAGCGGTATGCCGACCACATGCCCCTCCATACCGCTTTCCGATGACGCCACTGGCAGAGGATGTCACGGCGATTCGTTTGCGTGATTAGTGCGTCTAGGCCCAGAACGCGTAAGTTTAACTATTAACTTAAAATGTACAAAGATAAGTCTTTGCTTTGACATATTTTATTCCAGCTGTGCAGTTGACAACGTTGCGTAATGCTGATAGTTAAAATAAATTAAATAGTTGCACTGTTTCGCACATTTTTATGACTGACGATGTAATTTTTTAGTATTTGGCAACAGCGAACAACGTATAAACGTGATGTACCTATGTTTTGCGGGACTAGTTTTGGCAGTGTCTGTTACATTATTCATGGATTTCATTGTTGAAAGCTACAAATTTTATTTCCTAGTACGAAGTACTAGATGTTTTCATGTGGGTACATGACACTGACAGTGACACTACGGTTTTAAAATGCTTGTTTTACAAGGGGCTTTCAATAAGTAATACAACAATTCCTATTTTTCTGAAAGCAAGTTGGTATTATGCAGGATTCTAATACACTGCGTTATTCCCCACTCTTTTAACTACAACACCCTATTTTTCAACGTAGTCTACGTTCATTGCGACGCACTTACGCCACTTTGTTGGCAGTGCGTGTATGGCAGCATGGTAACCACCCCATCATCCATGTACTGCTTCCCGCGGAGTGCATCCTTCATTGGGCCAAACAGTTGGAACTTGGAAGGTGGGAGATAAGGGCTGTAGGTTGCATTAGGAGTAACAGTTCAATGAAGTTTTGTGAGCTCCTCTCGGGTGTGTAAACTTGTGCGAGGCCTTAAGTTGCAGTGGAGAAGGAGAAGTTCATTAGCATTTTTGAGGTGACGAACGCGCTGAAGTTATTTCTCCAGTTTCCTGAGGGTAGCGCAAACACTTGATCTTTGAGCTATAAAGGAAGGTTTCAAACAGAATAACCCCTTCAGAGCCCAGTTGTGCAGCCAAGTGTTTGATTGTGATCAGTCAATCATAGAATGAGGGTGTCCGAACGTTCTAATGCTGCAGGTGTCACAGCTGTGTGCGGCAGGCATTCACTCTGGAGATAGGACAGGTTTGCGCGAGCCCTTTACTATGATAACAGACGCCTTGCCCAACGAATCACCGTGCGTTTGTTTCCTGCCAAACCTCCGTAGGCATTCTACAAGAGCCTATAAATAGACGCAGTGTTCTGGTTTTCCGCCAAAAGGAACTCTATGACAGCTCTCCGCTTCGAACGCACTTCCATTACAGATATTGTTTCGGAGGCTACGTATAGGGCCACCATCTCTCGGAACTTCATGAAAATCTTCAACCGAAATTGTTCGAGAAGAAAATATATTGCATTACTTATTTAAGGCTCTTCGTATTTTTTTTCCTTTGGTATAGAGGGATCTGATGGTGATCTGTGGAGAGAAAGTGGTTATTCAATAAAGAAATTTTATCAGCAGCTCTTGGCGGTAGATCATGACATTCTTCAAATACATACGAACTGTGGGGCGCCTCCTTCTTAAAATTACCAGAATCTAGTTCGTTTACAATTGCAGAATGCAAATGACTCAATTGGAAGAGAGCTGTGAACGGGACCGAACAGTTCGAGTTCTTTCAACCGTTCCACGCGGCAGTGGCAACGGCGGTGTAGCGGAGCAGGTGGAGCGTCACGGCGTGCAGACTGGACCAGAAACATTTAATAACGCGCCACGGGCGGGAACGGGGAGCCGGCCGCAGCGACCGCCGCGCCGCCGACATGCCCCATGGCGCACTGCACAGCTCGGCTGTCCTCTGCGGCCGCCACGCCAGTAACCGGGCCAAACTTGCCGTCACGCCGGCTCGCCCAGCCCAAGTTGGCAATGGAGCCCCACCCACCCTTGCGCCTGCGGCTGCGGCGGTGCACCTGCGGCAGCACGGTGCGGTGCAGTGTCGTCTCACTGGCTCCAGGCTCGCCGCTCCCAACGATAGTCCCTGACCGTGCCAATAATGCGCCTGAGCAACCTCGAGGTTGTAGCTCACTCTCGTGTCCGCGTTTGCTTACAAGTGACTTTGATTCTGGATAGGTTCCGCTTTAAGAAAACTTTTCTTTTTTGTATCCGACATAGTTACAGAATCATTATTGGTTTGTTACTTCCTTTATATTAAACTGGCTGGTACCTCGCCTTGCCCAATTATGTATTTATTCCAGTTCTACTAGCTCATCTCCTCCTTCTGCTTCTCTTTGTCCCTCTCCTTCACCCTCCTCTCTGTCCATCTCCTTACCCCCCTCTCTATCTCCTCCATCACTCTCCTTCCCACTGTCTGTCTCCTCGTGTCCTACTCTCTACATCCACCTGCTCCTGCCCCCTCTGTCCACCTGCTCCTTTCCCCTCTTTCCATCTCACTGCAGCCCCTCCTTCTCTGCGTCCGTCACCTCCTGTTCCTCTATCTCTTCCCATATCTTCATCTCCTCCTCCCTTCTCTCTCTGTCCGACCGTTCGTCCCCTCTGTCCACCTCATCTTTCCCCTCTCTCTGTCCATCTACTCCTGCCCTTACTGTCTGCCCATCTCCACTTCTTTCCCTCCCTCCTCTTCTCTTTATTTTTCCATTTCTTTCTCCCCCTCACCGTGTCCTCTTTTCCCCTCTCTGTCTGTTCATCTCTCTCTCTCACCTCCCTTCTCCCTCTACCCCACTACAAGATCGCTGGTTCTTACACCAACAGCATTTCGTGCCAGATGCTAATATGTGTACCATTTTGTTAGAAATAGATCCAGGGTATTAGGAGAAGTTTTGCAGTCGCAAGTTTGCCAGAAAAAACTCAAATGTAACATGTATTTAACGCACTTCACACATATTTGTATACAAATTTCACTTATATCTGTGGAGAATTTCCACCTGCAGTTTCGGTTTCACGTAGCTCAATCTCTGTGACTTTATATCTCCTGAACTACGTGTCACACAATGATAAAATTTTGTAGGTGCATTCAGCGGCATGTGTGAATACTGTATGCGAAATCTATTACGGTTGAAGTCAGTAGCATAGAAGTAATAAATTAAGAAGTCATGCCTGATGCTGCAGTTTTACTATTTGGACAGGGGAAAATGTAGTAAGCTATAAACTGTTTTCCATTTATTGTTTTTTGAGGCTTTTCAGCAAGAAAATGTTTCACGATGGTTTGAAGTTATGGTTCAAATGGTTCAAATGGCTCTGAGCACTATGGGACTTAACATCGGAGGTCATCAGTCCCCTAGAACTTAGAACTACTTAAACCTAACTAACCTAAGGATATCACACACATCCATGCCCGAGGCAGGATTCGAACCTGCGACCGTAGCGGTCGCCCGGTTCCAGACAGAAGCGCCTAGAACCGCTCGGCCACACCGGCCGGCTTGAAGTTATGCGTAAGGTTTGGTGTACGTCACTAAGTTCTCTCATACTCCAATACCGATTGAAAAAAGTTGGCGTGTTCAGGGATTGTGAACTACACTGCTTTGTCAGCCCTGACCCTGCCCTTTCATAGGTATGTGGTCCTTATCCTCATAGCGATTCTCTCCAGGCAATAAATGATATGCGTACCAAGTTTGAATAAAATCGGCCCAGAGGCTTAGGAGGAGATGTGGAACACATACATACATGTATACAATAATATATATGTACACTCATTTTTATAATATGTGCAGATAACAGGAAAAGCATTCTGTACTCTCTGTATTCAACTCACCTTTTAAAGAAAAATTTTTGCAATTGTGTGTGGCTGTGTGTGTGTGTGTGTGTGTGTGTGTGTGTGTGTGTGTGTGTGTGTGTGTTTAAGTGTCCGTGTCGTCTAATATTTCTCTGAGGGCAGAGAAAATAGTTACTTTGCAGAGAGCTGTGTTTTCATTTCTCGTAACATCTCCTTTAACTATAGCCTTTTGCACTAGTTAATTTTCCTCATTTATTGTCTTCTAAAGAGGACTGCTGTGGAATTTGAGAACTTTTAGGTGGGTCCTGATATCTGATGATCGGCGCTGAATATCCGTAAAAAGTGTTCTGCAAATGTAGAATGACAGTTGTCGCATTTTAGAGTTCTTCTATATTCTGCGTACTTAATATTGCAATATCTGCTTGTCTCTCCAGTATAAATTCAATTTCAGTCCTGACATGTCAGTCTATGAATACCAGAGACATCTGAGTAATGTTGGTTCTGACAAAGCACCAAATTTCGTGGAGCGCACTGAAATATAGATAAATACATATTTGACAGAACTGTGAGACGGGAAGCGAAGTAAATTAATTTAAGGTAGTATGTCTTCAGCAATATTCGTACTCAGGCAGCAGTATGCTTTGATTTTCTCCTCCATTCTCCAAAAATCCTTTTGGCTCACATCTACATGGGGAGAAATGATCACTGAATTAAGAAAACAGCATTCAGAGCTCGCTAAATGTCTCTTCCTCCATAGCGCTGTAAGAGATTCGAACGGTAGAGAAATACTCTACGTAACAGAATTAATGGATCACTTTCTCTAATCCCTGTAGTTGTCACCCATTGGGAAGCATTCGTTTTAAATTTGGCGTAAGGATGAGCCCATTCCCTAATGGTGCAAGAGAGTAGCGATCTGGAACGTCATTCTCGGGCTCGACAACGAATCGAACAGGAAACGGTCGACATATGCGAGAAAAGAACACAGCTATGAAGTTGTGATGTGTGAGCTGCATTAATGATGTCAAGTTGACACCAAACTATACTGCAGGTCTGTACAAAGCCACCGTGGACATGTTACGTGATGGGAGAGGTCGATGCAACCGCCGGCCGAAGTGGCCGTGTGGTTAAAGGCGCTGCAGTCTGGAACCACAAGACCGCTACGGTCGCAGGTTCGAATCCTGCCTCGGGCATAGTTGTT
The DNA here is from genome assembly GCF_021461385.2 of Schistocerca piceifrons. Classification (NCBI taxonomy): domain Eukaryota; kingdom Metazoa; phylum Arthropoda; class Insecta; order Orthoptera; family Acrididae; genus Schistocerca; species Schistocerca piceifrons. The sequence continues at coordinate 601,585,295 of NC_060139.1, read as the reverse complement.
TGTGATGTCCATAGGTTAGTTAGGTTTAACTAGTTCTAAGTTGTAGGGGACTAATGACCTCAGCTGTTGAGTCCCATAGTGCTCAGAGCCATTTCGATGCAACCCCACTTACGCACGTTTCCCATCTTTTGCCGCCTTCGCGACCGAGGTTTTCTTAGAAGTTGCCAACAGAAACATTCCAGACGAATCACCGGTCAGAATCGGCATGAAAAGGCCGCAGGGGTTGGCATAAAGGGCATAGATGGAGCCACGCCTTTCCCTGGGGCGTTGAGTCCCACACATTCGCCCGCATCTCGTGGTCGTGCGGTAGCGTTCTCGCTTCCCACGCCCGGGTTCGATTTCCGGCGGGGTCAGGGATTTTCACTGCCTCGTGATGGCTGGGTGTTGTGTTCTGTCCTTAGGTTAGTTAGGTTTAAGTAGTTCTAAGTTCTAGGGGACTGATGACCATAGATGTTAAGTCCCATAGTGCTCAGAGCCATTTGAACCCACACATTTTGCTTTCAAAAACGAATGTCCCCATTGCGGACCTTTGACACCCCTCTGTATGTACTTTTTGGGGCTGCATTGCCATCGAACATTATCACACGCGTTAGGGGTGCAGCACGATCGCAATTTTATTGTTATGTACAGCGTGAAACCACTAGGGACTGTTCATAATATTAGACGATATTTGAACGTGATGGGTGGCAGAAAAGAGTCTTATGCATTTTCATCCTTTCTGTTTCGCACCCTGCTGTGGCGTGATCATGGGGGGAGGGGGTATGTGGCCCCTCCCCTAGTTTTCTATAGCCCTTGATACTTTACCATCATTTTTCAGAATTCTAAAAGTAATGGAGTACATAAACAACCTTGTAACATAGTCGGAAGCGCCTGCAAATGCACACACCTCCTGAAAATACAGTTTCTTGCCTGTCACTGTGACAGAAGATACGCAAGCTACTTGATGCTGAGAGTCAGAGAAAATAGTCCTTGAATAACTAACGACTACAAAGAGCCTGGAGGTAGACTAAAATCAGACATGAAGCTAAAATTTTTCCAAAACATTCGTTATGCGTTTCTAACCAGAGTCACAGATAGGCTCAAGTCAGTTTGACGGCCGTTGCGACACATTTTACAGTACGTTCGTCCGGCTGTCCGGGCATCATATCGTGATGCATCGTACGTTGCTGTATAGAATAACGCTTCATCTTCGTCAACAGTGGATTCGTTAAGTTCAACGCGGACTCTTCACAGAATACTGCGAATTGGTTTCGAAAGGAAAGGCATCAACATCGATTCACCATGAGTTAGTTTAATACGAAACATAAGCAACATGTTTGTCATGGTGCTTATGGGCGCTCAGTGGTGAGGTTATCAGGCCTGCTTGTCATTTACTGCTTATTGAGAACCATGCTCTGCTTAAATTTTCCTTTCAGACTCTAGGCTCCCAATCTCATAACACTCAGTTTAGGAACTTTTCTCGGCTGTTATTATTTTGAGTCTAATGGTTTGGAACACCTTATATATAAAGAGACATTACCTCTACAGCTACTTCACAAGTTTTGTTACACATAACTAGATGTCAAGATAAGAAAATAAACTTTGAAAGCAATTTATATAAAAATTTATATTTGAAAGTCGTAGGTGCAGAAATTGACCATGTTTCCATAAAAAATAAAAATATCTGTTAGCGATAAGGAAAATAATCACCAAAAATTTCACATCGCAATTCAGTGAGCCGATGGTTTATTCTGACGAGAGGTACGTTCAAACACGTTACACAGCGAGTAAACATTGGCAGATAGGATTCGCGCGCCGGCCGCGGTGGTCTCGCGGTTCTAGGCGCTCAGTCCGGAGCCGCGTGACTGCTACGGTCGCAGGTTCGAATCCTGCCTCGGGCATGGATGTGTGTGATGTCGTTAGGTTAGTTAGGTTTAAGTAGTTCTAAGTTCTAGGGGACTGATGACCATAGTGCTCAGAGCCATTTGAACCATTTTTAGGATTCGCGCATCTATTCTCAAGCGATAGTGCCCATCAACATTAGTAGTCGGTTACAATAATCCTTTTGTAAGAATGTCGCAATCTGTTCTGCTGTTTGTGTCTCTGTGTTTCTCGCGTAGCAATTCTAGCACAGATCTCACTTAGACTTGTCAAGAGTCAAGCCACTTTAACGACTTTAAGAATGATTTACACAAGTCTCATACAACGAAAAGGGCTTGTAAACCAAGACACTGTGCATTAGAAAGACTTCAAAACTACATTTTATCCATATTACGAAGTTTTCATCAAAAATATAGGTAGTACATGATACTGAAAGAAAATGCTGTTGCAACCGTAGCATTGGAAATGAAGCCTTTGGAGCCCTAATTCTACAGGAGAGAATGCTACGTTTATCTACTTCACGAAGTAAGCCTGAGAGACTGGTTTCGTCCACCGATCTCCATCTTGGGCTTCCCCAGTATCTTTTGTGCTTCATTTCAGTACACAGTAACCTATTTTAGCAGTCGCTCCTTGCCCATTCGAACGAAATGGCTAAGCCATTATTGCTTATTATCTTGTTTCTTTTTTGTCATTTTTATTGCAAATATTTTCAATTCTTGTCTTATGTTTTCACTGCATATGTACCGCTGTGCACAGCAACTACCTCATTGGCTGGAAATCGCCTCTTATCATCTGTCTTTGGGTCCAAATCTTGGTGCAGTAAAAAAAGAGTTGTGGCTGCCATTGTACTGCAAAACTCTAATTGGCTGCCGTATGATTCAGTCTCTGGCAACTGTTCTCCTGTCTCTGCCGTGCATCTCACAGCTGTAAGTTTCAGTTATATTGGGTAGCAAGCTAACTTCTTTCTGTGTTTCCATAGCAGTAAAATAGCGTTGTCCTCGTTGAAGGTAATGCATTAAGAACCTTTAGTTATTGGTTCTCTTTACCTGCCATTCTTTGAGCTAGATGTGTAAGACCAAGACAAGGCAGGAAGCATCCTTTTCTGTCACCTAGACTTGCTGTGTAAACTTTATGGTCTCCTTCGTTGGAGGTTAATGATAAATTTCTATAGGCAGTTAACAGTGTCTCAAACTGCCTAGTATCTTCGTATAGATAATAAATACAATACGTGCTTCCGTTCAAATTTGATACCTTTTGCACAGACTGCATTACCACGTGAGCTACAGAAAATATTTCTTGTTATTCTGTTAGTTAATCTATTACCTTATATACTGTTGTAATTACGGTATGGAGTAGGACAAATGATATAAGCAGTAAACTTAACACCAAAATTGAGGACTTCACCATCGACAGAATGCTGGAATTCTAGTACATTGAAAGCAAAATTAAGAATCACGATCGCAGTAGGAGGAATGCAAGAAAATGACTACCATAGGCAAAAATGCCATTCCTCCTTACAGGATCCAAACATACGCCTTAGTTTGATGGGGGGAAAAACATCTAAAAATGCACGTTTGGAATTCAGTGTTGTATGGAAGTGGGAAAACCTAAAACGAATAAATGGATGTTGTTTACATGTAATGTTATAGAAGGATATTGAAAATATAGGTGGACTGACTAGATAAGAAGTGAAAAGGTTCTGGTTAACGCAGAAGAAGGGGCATAATGATACTACATGTATTGTGGCATAATGTTATACCTAGTAGAGAAATCCGTTGAGAGAAAAATTGCACGGGAATGCAGTAAGTGGAATACATACACTTTACGACAAAAAATATAATGAAATAAAATAAATAGGCTCACGACGAAGGAATTATCCGAATTGAACGGAAATCGGTAAATGTGATATATTTATAAAAAAGCAAATGATAACAGTTTCAGAAAAATTGGATGATTTGTGCTACAGAAAGAGCTTCACAAATTGAGAAAGTCAGTATCGCATTGATCCATCTGTAGCCCTTATACATGTAGTTATTCGGCTTGACAAAAATAGAGTTGTGGATGTCCCGCTGAGGGATATCGTGCCAAATTCTGTCCGCTTGGCACATTACATGGTCAAACTTCCGATCTGGTTTGAGAGTCACGCCCATAATTTTTCAAACGTTGTCAGGTGGGAAGAGATCCGGTGACTTCGTTAGCCATGGTGAGGTTTGGCAAGCAGGTAGACAGGCAATAGAGACTCTCACAGTGTGCGGGCGGCTGTTACGTAAGCCCAAGAAGGCTTGCTCTGAAGGGCAACAAAACGGGATGTGGAATATCGTCGACGTACCATTGTGTTGTAAGGGTGCCGAGGATGACACCCAGAGGGGTACTGCTATTAGAAGAAATTGACCACGCGATCATCACACCTCCTTGTCGAGACCTACCACGGGCGACCGTCAGGTTGGTATCCCATCACTCTCTGAGGCGTCCCAAGAGATGTCTTCGCAGCTCATCATTTCTTACTTTGAAGCCAGACTGTTCACTGACGGCAATTCTACTTCATTCAATGAGATTCCAGGTCGAGGACGTATCTAGAGACTCCCGGATAGAGGTGGTATTGCCGCCCACCATATGGCCAGACAACCAGAAGTGATGGTCTGGGGTGCAATTTCTTTTTATAGAAGGACCGTTTCGGTTGTCGTTCGCAGCTGTCTTACTGTACAGCGGTACTTGACGATGTTCTGCTCCCCGAGTTCTTGACCTTCGTATCAAGCCATGCTAGGCTTACACTTCAGCAAGGTAATGCCCGCCCATAAACGTCGAGGATTAGTACTGCTCGTCTTCATGCTTGCCAACCAAACTATGGGCAACAAGATCACAGGATCTCTCCACAGCTGAGAACATTTGGAGCATTATGGGTAGCGCATCCAAGCAGGTTGGGATTTTGTGGATCTAACTTTCCAGGTGGACAGGATTTGGCACGATCTGCCTCAGGGAAAAATCCAACAGCTTTATCAATCAATGCCAAGCCGAATAATTGCTTGCATAAGGGACACACGTGGATCTTGCGTAATTGGCTTTCTCAATTTATGAAACTCTTTCTCTTGAATAAATCATGTAGTTTTTCTAAAACTGTGCAGGCCGGAGTGGCCGTGCGGTTCTAGGCGCTACAGTCTGGAGACGAGCGACCGCTACGGTCGCAGGTTCGAATCCTGCCTCGGGCATGGATGTGTGTGATGTACTTAAGCCTAACGAATCTAAGGACATCACACACACCCATGCCCGAGGTAGCATTCGAACCTGCGACCGTAGTGGTCGTGCGGTTCCAGACTGAAGCGCCTACAACCTATCGGCCACCTCGGCCGGCAAATGCAAGAAACTAGGTTCTTAAAAAAAAAATAACGTCATATCAACGAGCACCTTACTTCGACAATATTTTGCTTGTAGTGTTACAAAGCAATGGATCTGGGTCTGAAGACGGAGCGCTGTTGGGTTGATGGGGACGAGAAGGAGGGGAACAACAGAGTGTGTGAGAGAGAGAGAGTGAATGGCGCGCGCGGTGCGGCCGGTGTCCACCGGAAGACAAATGGAGCAAGGCGGCCATAACTGTAGCGGCGTTCCGCGGCGCTGCGGGCCAATGGCGCGAGCCTAAGTCGATGGAGCCGCGACGTCGCCCCCCAATGCCGGCGGCGGCGGCGGCACAGGATGTGGGCTGCCGCTCCGCTGGCCATCGGGAACAATGCGACCAACAACACGCACACACAGCCACGCCGGGCCCCGTCTCCTAGGCCGGCGGACTCCGCTTTGGCAGCGCCTAGTCGCCTGCACCGTTGGCGATGTGATTCTGATTCACTGCGCAAGAGATTACTCCGAATATTAGACGGTACCTGAATCTCTGTGAACGCTTGCCAGTACCCGTAGGTTTATGTCTACATCTGAAATAATCGTAAAAATATGGGTCAGTGTGTGATAACTACTGTAGATTTCAAAAAGCCGTATGAGTCAATGATCAGAATCGCACTATTCAGAATTATAATGAAATTGGGAGTCGATAATATGGCAAAGCGAACACCGATACACACAATACCAAAAGTAAAATTTTATTACTTAATTATTTAAATCACTTAATTATTGGTTCAAATGGTTCAAATGGCTCTGAGCAGTATGGGACTTAACATCTGAGGTCATCAGTCCCCTCGAACTTAGAACTACTTAAACCTAACTAACCTAAGGACATCACACACATCCACGCCCGAGGCAGGATTCGAACCTGTGACAGTAGCGGTCGCGCGGTTCCAGACTGAAGCGCCTAGAACCGCTCGGCCACACCGGCCGGCACTTAATTATTGCTCCCAATGTGGAGCTAAAGATAAAAACAATTCCCAGTTCCCTATATTTTTGGCGCCCAAAGAGGGGCTTCGATTTGATTTCATTCTCACGCTTTTGCTAGTATGAGTACTTATAAATTTTCAGACATGACCAGGAAGAATTAACTTTCCGTACCATTAGGCCTCTATAAGAGTGGAAAAGAAAATTCAGGATGTGCTAGATGACGATCAGATTAGCTCTAGAAAAGGTAAAGGCACGAGAGAGGCTATTGTGACGTTGCGGTTGATACTGGAGGTGAGACTAAAGAAAAATCAAGACACGTTCATAGGATTTCTCGATCTGGAAAAAGCGTTCGACAATTTAAAATGGTGCAAGATTCTGAGAAAAATAGGGGTAAGCTATAGGTAGAGGCGGGTAATATACAATACGTAGAAGAGCCAAGAGGGAATAATAAGAGCGGACGACCAAGAACGAGGCGCAGGAATTAAAAAGGGTGTAAAACAGGGATGTAGTCTTTCACCCCTACTGTTCAGTCTGTACCTTGAAGAAGCAATGATGAAAATTAAAGGTTCAGGAGTGGAATTAGAATTCAAGGTGAAAGTATCAATGATACGATTCGCTGATGACATTTCTATCCTGAGTGAAGGTGAAGAAGAATTACATGACCTGCTGAATCGAACGATCAATTTAATCAGTACAAACTATGGATTTGAGAGTAAAAAAGACGAAGAAAGACGAAAGTAATGAGAAGTAGCAGAAATTAGACCAGCGAGAAACTTAACATGAGGCTTGATGGTCATGAAGTACATGAAGTTAAGGATTTCTGCTACCTAGACAGTAAAATAAACAATGACAGAAGGAGCAAAAAGGACATCAAAAGCAGACTGGCCATGGAATATGGGGTATTCCTGGACGAGAGAAGTCGTATCAAACATATGAGGAGGAAATTTCTGAAAATGTACTTCTGGAGTACAGCATTGTATGATACTGAAACATTGTATGGTATGGAAACTGGAACACAAGACAATCGAAGAGTTTTAGATGAGCCGCGCGGAGTGGCCGTGCTGTTTGAGGCGTCATGTCATGGATCGCGCGGTTTCTCCCGCCGGAGGTTCGAGTCCTCCCTCGGGCATAGGTGTGTGTGTGTTGTCATTAGCATAAGTTAGTTTAAGCAGTGTATAAGTCTAATGACCGATGATTTCAGCAGTTTGGTCCCTGAGGAATTCACACACATTTGAACATTGGAGATGTGGTGGTAAGACGAATGTTGGAAATTAGCTGTACTAATAAGGTAAGGAAAGAGGAGGTTCCGCGCAGAATCGGAGAGGAAAGGAATACATGGAAAACACTGATAAGGAGAAGGGGCAGGATGATAGGACATCAGTTAAGACATGAGGAAATGACTTCCGTGGTAGTAGAGACAGCTGTAGAGGGCAAAATAGTAGAGGACGACAGAGAATGGAATACATCCAGCAAATAATTGAGGACGTAGGTTAGAAGTGCTACTCTGATATGAAGAGGTTAGCACAGGATAGGAATTCGTGGCGGGCCGCATCAAACCAGTCAGAAGACTGACGACCCAAAAAATAAGCACTAGTGAAATATCACAACTTCTTTGGGTGCGATGTCAGACGCAAGAATGGTATGGTCATGTGTGCTGAGTGTGATGTAAATGCGCAGTATGAAATACAAATAGTGGCAGTTCATTTCTTTATTCTCGGTTGCCACAGATTCCCAGTGTTTTGTAATGCTGTTGTGATTATTCTGTTCAACGTTTCCATTGGTCTGTTTCCTGCTACCAGCGTTGCCATCAGCGTTGTCGTCTCAGCCTCTGTTCATTCTGTGGAGTGCTTTTAGTTCATATTTCCGTTTCTCTGTGCAATCAAGGTCGCAGAGACTGATATACACAGGAATCATTAGGCCAATCAAGGAGAGTTCAGGTATGACTGAGGAAACGTCAGGCATATCTGTGGGGACACACACAAATTCAGAAGACCCTAGGAACCGACAGACCAAATGAGGAAAGCTCGAAAGTGAACAAGGAAACACAAGGCACATCGGTGGGGGATAGAGTCCATTGGATCGAATTCTTGCGGTATTAGAAAACCAGACATCCCATTTAACCGCCATGAGGGATGGCAATAAAACACGATTTGTAAAGCTGGGAGCCGAGCTAAAACTTTGCATTCTAAAGACTAATGGGCAGATCGCAAAAGTTAGACGCCAGTTGGGAACCTAAAGCAAACAGTCACGGTTGCGTGTCACCAACTGCCTGGAGAAGGTGAGACGTGTGAAACGAAGTTTGACTACCTAGAAACGCAGGTAAGCAGTAAGATGACTGACATCTATGCATGCATAGGTGAGGAAAGTAGATCACTCAATGAAACAAACAGAGCGTCGGTCCTCGACAAGGAGTGTCTGCTATACGGCAAGGTAACGTTGGACAGAAAAACGTAGTTACAGAAGGGTAACTGCGAAGAAACCATGGATAACACAAGAAACACATCAGTTCATTAAGGAAAGAAGGAAGCACAAAAACGTTCGGTGCAGGAACACAGGCATGCAAGTCAGAAATGAAATAAACAGGAAGTGCAGGAAAGCTAAGGCGAAAAGGCTGCATGAAAAATGTGAAGAAACCGAAAAAGAAATGACCGTCGGAGGCACTGACTCACATATAGAATTAACAAAACATCCTTCGCTGAAATTAAAAGCAAGGATGGCAACATTAAAAGTGCAATAGGAATTCCGCTGTTAAATACAGAAGAGAGAACTGCTAGGTGGAAAGAGTACATTAGAGGCGCCTATGAGGGGGAGGACTACCTGATGAGTGACAGAAGAAGAGACATGAGTCGATAGGGGACAAATAAGAGATCCAGTAGTAGAATCAAAATTTAGAAGAACTTTGGAAGACATAAAATGAAGTAAGCCACAAGGGATGGATAACATTACATCGGAAATTGTAAAACCAGTAGCAACAAAACTATTATTCTCGTTTGTATGTAAAACATATGAGACTGACGACATACCAACAGATTTTCGGAAAATTATCATCCACACAATTTCGAAGATTACAGGAGCCGACAAGTATGAGAATTATCGCAGAAATCAGTTTAACAGCTCAGGTATCCATGATGTCGATGAGATGAATATACGTACCGAAGAGTGCAAAATAAATTCTCCCTCGGGCATGGGTGTGTGTGTTGTTCTTAGTGTAAGTTAGTTGTTGTTCTTAGAGTAAGTTAGTTTAAGTAGTGTGCAAGACTAGAGACCGATGACCACAGCAGTATGGTCCTTTAGTAATTCACACACATATGAACATTCGAAAATCGAGGATCTTTCGATTGACGATCAGTTTGGCCTTAGTAAAGCTAAAGGCACCAGAGAGGCAGTTCTCAAGTTGGGGTTTTCAATGCAAGCGAAACTAAAGAAAAATCAAGACACGTCGACAGTATTTGCCAACTTGGGAAAACCGTTAGACAATATCAAATGGTGCAAAATGTTCGAAATCATGAGTAAAATACAGGTAAGATGTAGGGAAAGGCGGGTAATATACAATATGTTCGAGAACCGAGAGGGAACAATAAGAATGGAAGATCAAGAACGCAGTGCATGGATTAAAAAACGTGTAAAACAGCGGTGTAGTCTTCACCCCTACTATTCAATCTATACGTTGATGCCGTAGTGACGGAAATAATAGAAGCGTTTAAGAGTTTGATTAAAATTCAAGGTGAATCATATGAGTGTCAAAATTAGTTGATGACATTGTTACCCTGAGTGAAAGTGAAAAAAAATTACAGTGTCACATCGGTCAGAGCACACGAAGATGGCGTAATGTAACGCCGAATCTGGTTGCTCAAATAAAACAACACCTGGAAATTTAGACGGATGAAATGAGTTTTGATTCGACATTCCATACTGAACACCCGAAGTTCTGCAACCATCTGCATAAAGATCGATTTACAGAGAATTACAAGGCCTGTTGAGCGGAATGAAGTCTAGTGAGTGCAGGGTACGGACTGAGGGTAAGCTGAAGAAACACGGAGGTAATGAGAAGTAAGACAAATGAAAAGAGTGACACACTTAACAACGTAATTGATGAGAACAGCGATAAACTTAACAGCGTAATTGGTGATTGGAAGCAGAAGGAGGTAAGTTACCTAAGCAGCAAAATAACCGATTGCGGACGGAGCAAGGAGACTATCATTGGCAAGAAGGCATTCCTGACTAAGAGAAATCTACTGGTATCAAACATAACAATCTGAGGACGAAATTTGTGAGAACGTACGTAGTGAGTCATGGACTGTGGGAAAACCGGAACAGAGGAAAACAGAAATTTTAATTGTGATGCTAGAGAACGTTGACATTAGGTGGACTGATAAGGTAAGGTATGGGAGGATCTCCGCAGAATCGCCTGGGAAAGGAATATGTGGCAGACACTGACAAGATGAAGGGACAAAATGGTAGGACACAGGCTAAGATGTCATTGAACAACTTGCATGATACTAGAGGGAACTGTAGAGAGTAAAAACTGAATAGGAAGACAGAGGTTAGGATACATCCAGCAAAGAGAACGGAGGGTGTGAGTCCTCGTAGTGTAGGTCACGTCAGAAAATTCGCAGGCCTCATTCCTGGTGTACGGAGTGGACATACAACTGCCTAAATTCGGTCGGACGTTCAGTACCTAAAGAATTTAGACGCTTATCTTCGTGCAAAATGAGTGGTCGAGTGTAATGCTTTACTTGTTGCACGGCAGAAGCTCAACCGGAGGAGGCTGCCTGTTTTGATGGTTCAAATGGCTCTGAGCACTATGGGACTTAACATCTGAGGTCATCAGTCCAGAAGTTAGAACTACTTAAACCTAACTAACCCAAGTACATCACACACATTCAAACCCGAGGCAGGATTCGAACCTGCGAGCGTAGCAGTCGCCCGCTAACGGGCTGAAACGCCTAGAACCGCTCGGCCGCAACGGCTGACGCCTGTTTTGAGAGAAGAGTTGTTACAATGTAGCAAGTTTCTAACAACGTACAGGAACCTTGCCGCACGGCCAATTGCAAAGACGGGCATATATCTGTTGGGTCTTGCCCACTCGTCTCGTATAGCTTGCCTAAAGGATGCTGCGTTCTCGGAATGCTATACAACAATTTAAGCAAAATCACATTAACAGTTTTTATTATAAGTAAGAAGATTGACAATACTTAACTTTAAATTTACAAGTGTCGCAAGTGATGGGCGACATGCAAACAGTAATGTTCTTCGCTATAGAAAATGTCCAAACAAGAAACGGATATGGATCGCTAATAGCTGTTCTGTGAGTGCCGGTCTACAATTGTCCTATACTCTGCGGCCGAGGCTGGCAGGAGCGGCTTTTATATACACTTCGTCTAGATGCCACTCCTTTCGTTGTGACGTCCTGGTCAGTGCGCTATTGGCTGACGTCGTCTCACCGCCTTCTTTGGTCTTGTGTTCTGCGCCTTGGTGCCGGTGCTTGTCGATACGCCGGAACAATATCGCCGACAGTATGCGCCATAGTTACCGTAATCCATAGCACCATACGCTGCTCACTTTGCCGTTCTGGTAGGCTACTTAGACGACAAAAAGACAGACAAAGAATGGTGTTGTGAAATGTGCTCACGTTTTCCTGCTATCGGGATAACATAATGAAATGTATTCGCATTTGTGAACATGAACAACCACCAGCTGTATAATAGAATGACGACAGTAAAAATGTGTGCCTATGTGGGTCTAGAACCCGGATTTCCCAGTTATTGCGAGCGGTTACCTTAACATTTGGCGCCGGCCGCGGTGGTCTCGCGGTTAAGGCGCTCAGTCCGGAACAGCGCGACTGCTACGGTCGCAGGTTCGAATCCTGCCTCGGGCATGGATGTGTGTGATGTCCTTAGGTTAGTTAGGTTTAAGTAGTTCTAAGTTATGGGTGACTGATGACCACAGAAGTTAAGTCCCATAGTGCTCAGAGCCATTTGAACCATTTTTTTAACATTTGGCTATCCGAACATGACTCACAGCTAGACACAAATTTCCATGTGTTGGCAGCCATGTGTCTAGAAACTGTACTCGTACATCCATTTGGTATACTCCTGTACGTGTGAGACATTTTACTTGAAAGGCACCTATCCGGTGACGGAGGACAAATACGACATTGCAGTGCCTCTGTTCCTTGAGAAATGCATGCGCTTCCGTGCATATGGAGGCTTGGGTCTGGCCGCGGGTCGCGGTTGGATTGCCAATTGGTAAGGCGACTGCTCGCGATAGTTTGGAAATCCGGGTGCGAGTCCTAGTCTGGCATAAATTTTCATTTTCGTCATTCCATTATAAAGCTACGGTTGTCGAAGTTCGACATTGCATTGCAGTTCGGAATAACACAGGCACTGCCGTATCGTATCGAGATAAAAGTTCCTCGATATTTTAGGGCCCTTGGACAAGACTGGAGAGCAGAAGAAACAAAGAGCGCTACATGCTAACGCAATGAGGGCAGAACATAGGGCGCCACAAAGGTTTGTGCAGCGCAATAACTGACAGAGGTGGCACAATAACGGACGAAGGAGAGAAGAAGGGAATATGCGAGAGTGAGATAGACGCCGTAGGGCATGAGTGAAGTGCCAGATCGTAGACGCCACGTGAATCGTGTACAAGCGTCACATAGTCAGACAGAGTGAGAGAGTGATGGAGGTCCACCACTACAGGCCCATTTCAGGCAAAGGTGCGTGAGATCGCCCGAGTGATTGACCAAAGACAACGCGAAGCCGCAGGGAACGGCTCAGTAGAGAAGGGACATCACATACGACGTGTGCGGTACTGGCAATCGCAAGCACAAGATGACATTGACTAGTTTTGCAACCTGTAAGGAGGCTAAGGAAATTTTCATGGATGAGCCACGGAAGCTAAAAGGTGCTTTAAGGGAACATAGATTCCAGATGAAGTCAGTTTATCTTCCGCAAGCCGTGATGATGATTCCATGCACACGGCCAACGTAAGAGAATCTGGTGGACATGATGTGACTGATCGTGCATTAGAGACCGTCGCACATGTGCTTTTAGGATTTACACTCCTGGAAATTGAAATAAGAACACCGTGAATTCATTGTCCCAGGAAGGGGAAACTTTATTGACACGTTCCTGGGGTCAGATACATCACATGATCACACTGACAGAACCACAGGCACATAGACACAGGCAACAGAGCATGCACAATGTCGGCACTAGTACAGTGTATATCCACCTTTCGCAGCAATGCAGGCTGCTATTCTCCCATGGAGACGATCGTAGAGATGCTGCATGTAGTCCTGTGGAACGGCTTGCCATGCCATTTCCACCTGGCGCCTCAGTTGGACCAGCGTTCGTGCTGGACGTGCAGACCGCGTGAGACGACGCTTCATCTAGTCCCAAACATGCTCAATGGGGGACAGATCCGGAGATCTTGCTGGCCAGGGTAGTTGACTTACACCTTCTAGAGCACGTTGGGTGGCACGGGATACATGCGGACGTGCATTGTCCTGTTGGAACAGCAAGTTCCCTTGCCGGTCTAGGAATGGTAGAACGATGGGTTCGATGACGGTTTGGATGTACCGTGCACTATTCAGTGTCCCCTCGACGATCACCAGTGGTGTACGGCCAGTGTAGGAGATCGCTCCCCACACCATGATGCCGGGTGTTGGCCCTGTGTGCCTCGGTCGTATGCAGTCCTGATTGTGGCGCTCACCTACACGGCGCCAAACACGCATACGACCATCATTGGCACCAAGGCAGAAGCGACTCTCATCGCTGAAGACGACACGTCTCCATTCGTCCCTCCATTCGCGCCTGTCGCGACACCACTGGGGGCGGGCTGCACGATGTTGGGGCGTGAGCGGAAGACGGCCTAACGGTGTGCGGGACCGTAGCCCAGCTTCATGGAGACGGTTGCGAATGGTCGTCGCCGATACCCCAGGAGCAACAGTGTCCCTAATTTGCTGGGAAGTGGCGGTGCGGTCCTCTACGGCACTGCGTAGGATCCTACGGTCTTGGCGTGCATCCGTGCGTCGCTGCGGTCCGGTCCCAGGTCGACGGGCACGTGCACCTTCCGCCGACCACTGGCGACAACATCGATGTACTGTGGAGACCTCACGCCCCACGTGTTGAGCAATTCGGCGGTACGTCCACCCGGCCTCCCGCATTGCCACTATACGCCCTCGCTCAAAGTCCGTCAACTGCACATACGGTTCACGTCCACGCTGTCGCGGCATGCTACCAGTGTTAAAGACTGCGATGGAGCTCCGTATGCCACGGCAAAATGGCTGACACTGACGGCGGCGGTGCACAAATGCTGCGCAGCTAGCGCCATTCGACGGCCAACACCGCGGTTCCTGGTGTGTCCGCTGTGCCGTGCGTGTGATCATTGCTTGTACAGCCCTCTCGCAGTGTCCGGAGCAAGTATGGCGGGCCTGACACACCGGTGTCAATGTGTTCTTTTTTCCATTTCCAGGAGTGTATAAGACCAGAGGCCATTAAGAAATATGGTGCCATGACACCCTACACCGCCCATGCGAGAGAAGAAGACGGGCTTAATAGTATGCAGAGAGAGAGACCAGAGCCAGATACCGTGACGGGACTTTGTCAAAGGATGAAAGTCAAGCCCCCATAGCAACAGAGAATCTTCTAAATAATAGATTTCAGCTATCAGTCATCGTTTTGAAATTTATTGGCAGATCCAGATTCCAGCTAGAAACTAGCCGTTCTCAATGCACTATCATTTTTTATCAATGCATGTAATGCCTGTTGGTCGGGCTTCATTCACAGTTCATTCAGGGAATTCACCCTGTAGATAGTAGCGTAAGGGTAGGGTTTGTGGTCTTGGAGCCACTGCTTAAATTCTGAATGAAAATCATCAGCAAAGGTGCCCAAAGTCTTCCGGCATAGTCACCCTCTATTAGTCAACGGTCTTATCAAAGAGGGCGGAGGAGTGGACAGATGTTAAGCTTTCTTACTCTTGAGGAAGGAGTCTGCCTCTAAAATTCAGAAGAATCACCAACGATCGATAGCACGACACTACAGAAAGCAATAAAAACGACCACATTAAGGAAACATGACATGTGGCCAGTAATTGGAAAAGTGTTATAACGATCCCTCCATTGCAAAAGATTTCGAATTAGTCCCCGATTCGAACTTCTGGAAGGGAACTGCCAAGGGTGAGGTACCTACGATAAGAAGATGGAATCACAAACGAAGGGATAAAATTCCATGCATTGGAGCATATAATTACAGAATTTTGAACGTCGTACGAAAGATAGAAATTCTGAAAAGGAAAATGTAATGCTCTAGAATCAGTGGGGAGCAGCGAAGAGAAATGGAAGGAACGATTTCTGGTCAGTCAAATACAGGGTAATGTCACCATCAGCAAAAAATAATGCGCGAAGGAACTATCCGAATGAGACGGAAATCAGTAGATGTGCTGTATGTGTAGAGACAAATGATTACAACTTCAGAAAAACTGCATGATTTATTCAACTGAAAGAGCTTCACGTTATGTTTTGATGTTTAAATAAAAGTAACAATATTGGAAAGAAAGACACAAGATAAATCATTGTGAAGGTGTAAACTGGATACAATTTAGTGCTTTAACTGAAAAAAAAAAAGTTTGAGGAGAATGCGACTAGAACATACTCGAATCTCTTTCAGTTGAAAGAGCTTCACAAACTGAGCTAGTCAAAAACGCCTTGGTCCACCTCTGGCCCTAATGCAAGCAGTTATTCAGTTTGGCATTGACTGATTTGTTGGATGTCCTCCTCAGGGACATCGTACCAAATTCTGTCCAATTGGCGCGTTAGAGGGACAAAATTTCGAGATAGTTGGAGGATGCTGCTCATAATGCGCCAAACGTGCTCAAACGGGTAGAGGTCCGACAGCCTTGGTCATCAAGGTGCGGTTTGGCAACCACGAAGATAAGCAGAAGGAACCCTTGCAGTATTTTGCGGAACCGTAACTTCAAGGTGACTTGCCACGAAGGTCAGCAAAATGGGCCTTAGAATATCGTCGAAGTATCACTGTACTGTAAGGCTACCGCGGATGACTTCTATGAAAGGAAATGGCACTCCAGACCATCACTGTCGGTTGTCAGGTCGTATGGTGGGTGACAGTCAGGTTGGTATCCCACCGCTGTCCGGGACGTTTTGAAACACGTACGTATTCAGTAGCAGCGATGGCGAGGCATGATAGAATCTCTGACCAGAGAGTTATTTATCGTTGCTGGTCTGCGCTTGACCGCGCGAGAGTTGAGTTGCATGTAGGGAGTCGGCAGTAGCAGTTGCGGTGGAGTTGCGAGAGAGTTCTGTTGTACGTATCGAGTCGCGATAGCATGTAGTTGCTAGTTGCACTCAGTCAGTGCTAGTAGCGCGCGAGAGACAGTCGGAGTTGTCTGAGGAGTCGGCGGGCGTCGACGTGGCCCTCTGGTCAAGATTCAGGACGAGGTATATTTTTTTAATAAGGTAATGAAGCAGCATTGCGCACATGTGATAATGTAATGTATATTTACTGTAATTAATTTGTCCAAGAATCGCCCCAATAATAATTTTGTTTTCAAAGCAATTTTTTAAGGAAACAATCATTTGAACTGAAAGAAAGTTTCCCATGCATTTCCTTAAAGAAAAGTTTTACTTAAATTCAAAATTGCACAGGGACTAAGATCGACATTTCGGTCTATTTGCATTTTCATTGTCACTGAGATTTCATTTTTATTGAATTGACTTTCATTTTTGTGGGGAGCTTACACATGGCTCAGATTGCTATTTTTCATTTAATTGTCATTGTCAATAAATTATTTTATTTGCTGGGAGGTTACACTAGGCTCTATTCTCGTTAACATTTAAATATTGTCATTCAAATTTCTCTGGGGAGGTTACACTTAGCACGATTGTCATTGTCATTCAAATTTTTGTCATTCGAAATTTTGCGGGGAGGTTACAGTTTCCAGACGTTTTCTGGCCATAGGGGACTCAGTTCTAAGCGGGACTCGTAACAGAGGACATTTCACCCCCGGTCGAAGACATGTCTGCAAAAGCCCGGACTGTGGAGGGATACCAATCTGAGATTGCCCCTCCATATGACCAGACAACCAGGAGTGACGAACCGGGGTGCCATTTCTTTTGTTTATTTTTTTCTTAGAGTGGGGCTAGGATTTGCTGTGAAGAGGAGAGTAGCTGAGTGAGAGAGCTACAGTGAGAAAATAACAGTCATAGGTGTGTTCTCATCAGATTCAAAAGCAAACAAATACCGACAATAATAGTTAAGGTAAACATGCCGATGTCGGAAGTAGCAGGTAAAAAGTATACGAGGATGTTAAACGGGCAATTCAGCATGTAAAACGAGATGAAAATTTAATAGTCATTGGAATTTGTAAGGCAGTTGTAGATGAAGGTATAGATGAAAGCGTTATGGGAGAATGTGAGTATCTCACGAATGAAACTCAAAATAGCACTCACACTCAGATTTAGTTGTAAAATAGACCAGCGAATAGCCCGTCAAAAACTGAACACAGTTGAAGTATGCAAACAGGACGAAGGTGTACTGCTCTGTGAAAAAAGAAGCAAAATAGAGACAGTGAATGTTCAAGCTCAAAATGTACAACATCTAGGGAGTTGCAAGAACCCCGAGGTCCCGAGATAGTAGTTGTATGGTACGATGTTCGACTGAAAAGGGGAGGTCTGTGTTCAAATCTCCTACGCGCTCTAATTCTTTTTTTTTTCACATAATTATGAACATTAGGTCCGGTCACTGACGTGCCCGTTCTCCTTCAGTAGATCTGGCAAGTGCCGTATTATACGTTGGTTGTAGAATATGAGTTATGTGATAAGAATATTACCGTCGCAAGTGAACTTGATGAATGGTGAGAGCAGTCGAATGCCGCAGAGACCACTCACAGAAATGAAAACTGTGGTATCGATAGTTCCGATGCCACAGCGTAGGTGCACGCTGGTAGGTTGTCACTACGAGAGCGGACGAACTACGCCGGCCACAGCGCCCTCTAGCCGACGCTGTGGAGCTCAACGAGCGCCGCTCTGCTTTCGGCCCATTTCATCAAGAGCAGACGGCCTGGAGACATCGCTTCAGCTTAACTTGTTATTGAGACTTGCATTTGCGTAGACCTGCACTTTGGCTGCACACCTACGAGCTCATAAGCCAAAAGTTACGTAGTATGTTTGTGTTGTGTACATGGTCCCGCGTAGTCAGCGCGTCCACTAGAGCGCGCCCCGCTAAGCACAACAGCGCAGGCGCAGCGCTCGTCCGTCTCCGCACTACGAGATGGCGCTGTCTTAGAGACAGACCAAATTCTGCTTCCGCCGATCCGCGTATTAATATGTAACGCAGCCAATGAGATTGCTGCTAACGTAGAACCTTTTCTCCTCGCGGATCACACTCGCGCAATGATACCTGAACGCTCGAGGTATTATAACGAGTATACAGACCTCAGATTAGTCAGCCTGCACCAGTCTGTAACAGTCTGCATTAGTCTGTACCAGTCTGCATTAGTCTGCATTAGTCTGTAGTCAAGTTTCAGTCTGCGCCTAATAAGATTATCATATTCCTGAACATAGCCATGAAGATAAATGAATAGACACTTTGTCAAGTATCAGAGATATGTGAGAATAAGATTAACGTACCAAGACCAAAGGAACTTCAGAATGTCAATTGTAAATAGCATCCAGAACCAAGTTAAGTTATTTTTATGCTTGTTATTATTTTAATAAATGTGTGTGAAAATTAATCAAGTTCTGTTTAAAGTTGGTCACCGTCAATCTGCTACTCTAAGCGTGCAAGTGGCCTTTCTATCGTCTGACCTAACGGCAGAAGATAAACATGCCACGATAAGACCACGAGACATATTGCTGAAACTCGCCTACTTCGTTAGAGCGACGAGTCAAATAATCTAATGGTGTGTGTACCGAAGATCTTACAGTACACACACCACAGTTTGCATATGTTTATACATAAGTAAAGGTGCTTTAACTTTACTTGCAGCATCGAAGTGCGTTACCTCACCTGCTCCTATTCGCTTCCTTCAAAAATTGTTCAAATGTGTGTGAAATCTTATGGGACTTAACTGCTAAGGTCATCAGTCCCTAAGCTTACACACTACTTAACCTAAATTATCCTAAGGACAAACTCACACAGCCATGCCCGAGCGAGGACTCGAACCTCCGCCGGGACCAGCCGCACAGTCCATGACTGCAGCGCCTGAGACCGCTCGGCTAATCCCGCGCGGCGCTTCCTTCATTCGGCCTATTTTGCAGATCTCAGGAACAGACCCAAGCGCCGCCTTCCAGGTGGGGACAAAAAACTAAACGGGTGTGAAATATGCTACAACGAAGGAAGTCAAGAGCCAAAACTTCCAAAACGGAACGCAAGAACCGTAACATACAGTTCTTGCGTAGGACAAATAGGAGGTACGTACGTCTGGAATTAGCTTCCATCCTCTCGCTGTTGCAAACGGACATTGCACCATGACACAGACACAAATCTGAATACACCCTATAGGCAAGTCAATGACCGTTCGGAAGTTCATAACTTTGTGTAAAAAAGTTATGGAGCGCGGGAGAGATTTGTCCACGAATCTTCCCCTTCTCAGTCCAACACCAGCATTTATAGGGTTTACAGAAATTAGTGTACAGAATTTCATAACCTGTTCTTCATAGATTCAGATAAAAATATATATTAACATTAAAAACATAATTTTCCGGAAATGCTGTTTAAAGTTCAACTTGACGTTTTCTATTATGTCATCTCTTCAGAAGCACTTAGATTTGTAGTAAAGATCCTCTATCCCTTCAAGGGTACTCATTTGGTCTCTTGTTTTCTGCCTTCTCTCCTTTACGAGGTCTTCAAATTGGTTTTTGGCTGCAGAGAGGCGCTGTAAATCTAATTTTCACACGATGTTTTGAGTGAAAGTTCCTATCTTAAAGCCCGTTGTGTCTCATCGCTTCATCTTTCCTACGTTCCCATCATTAAATACAAGAACTTTATCACAAATTTCAATTCTCACACCTATAGCAGATTAAAAAGTTGTCTTTACGGCATCTTTTCAGTATGAATGAATTTGGAAACTCATTTGGATTCTGTTTTTTGCATTGAACGCACGTTTTTAGAAGTTGGGGACCGACCAGAAACCTCTAAGAGGGCTTCATAACACCCAAGATACAATTTGGAAGCCTCCCCTTGTGAATGTAGTCTACTGAATCGTTGTTCACAGAGCTAGTACTGAAGTGTTGGCTCAATAAGTGGGCGTGACCAGAAGGTGGCGTCACACATTTAATTATTTTTCAGGTACTTCGCATTCGATTTCATGATTGAAACTTTGAGAACTTACTGTCAAGGAGTTCTGCTAATAAATAAAAAATAAACTGAAAAATTGACATTTTTAGCTTAATTTAATGACCGTCTCCCCCTTAAGGCTGACTGTTTTCGGAAGCAAAATTCGAAAGACGGTGACTGTTTTTGAGCGTAAGATCCCAACGGCGGATATAAAAATGGTACCATTAGCTGAGCATTAACTTGAGGCCACTTAAAGTCTTGTGCGAAAGGATTTAATCGATTAACACAATTGATCAAGTCGCCAGCTCTGGTTGTTGGCACTAAGGATTATTAAGATGTTAGACGCAGGTGGCACGTTGTGAGAGGTGACGGACGGTAAGATGTATTGGAGTGGCGGTGGGGAGGGAGGCTGGGGGGGGGAGCAGACTGAGTCAGTTAGGAACTGTGAGCCTCCGCGGAATCGAACCCTGGACCCGCCCGAGTCTGAGCGTTCGCACTTTACATGTTGTGACCTTTATGCTGTGGAACAAACTGCAGCCTGAGGCTGTTATACGGCTTGCGGGGATAAGAATGCGGCGGCGAAAGCCGGGCAGAACGTGTCGTCCCCGGACTGCGTTAGCATGGAGATCCGCTGGCACTGCGGCAGAGCCACCCAGCCGCGATCCGAGAGCGCGCGCATTAATTCCGGCGCGGCTGTCGGCGCCGCCGCCGTGAGCCACCGCCGCCCACGGTGGTCGGCGCCGCCCACGAGCCCCGGCCTGGGCCGGAACTGGGCGGACGTGACCGCGCATACGGCCCGCGCGCGCCGCCGATAATCTCCGCGCGCCGCAGAGCTAGCTGCCGCCCTCCGCCTCTGCCGGCCGCCTGCGACGGCTTTCGGCGCAGCGGAGTCCCAGCAGGCCAGCTGGGCTCGTCGCACTCAACCCCTTCCGTGGCCGCAGACCTTCACTGAGCCGTGGCTACACGCCGCTGCGTCTGTACTCCGCATGGCGCGTGCCGGGTGGCACAAAGTGCTCCAGAAGTACTAGCCACGACGCCTCTATATTCAGCGAAGGTACACGGGTTCAACAACTATCCGTACTCCTCTACACAATCTCGTACAAAATTCGGTATCTCAAAAGCGATAAGCCCTTTTATACCACCTAGCGTGGATTCTGAAAACACTGGTCATGCGAAACTCAACTTCCGCTTTCTTCGTATTATATCCGGCAGTCGAGCTTGTTCACTACCGAAAAGCTTTACTTCAGGAACATGTCAACATTTATTAACAAAAGTACAATATTACACAATACTTGTGATTGGGTTGAGGATTTCTTGGGAGGTTGCAGCATGATTTTCTGGATCGAGAGGCATCGATAGAATTAGAAGTAACTTCATGCGTGGCTAAGGAAAATGTGTTGGGAACTTCTGAAAGACAGTATCAATACTTTGGCACGTTTTCTCGGCGTGGTTGATTAATAGTGATCTTCTGGGTGTTGAGCCGAGTTCTTTCCATTTTCTGCACATTATTTTCACGACCGTGCTGCCAGTTTTGCTGTTATGTGTACTCGCTGCCTGGACTCCAATCGGACTGCGAGCTGTTATTGGTCACACGTCGCTATTTATAACTGAGCTCGATTCCCGACGTCCACTATGTCCTTCGATGTTCTTTAGTATTACTGGGCACGCGCTGGCGCTCCCTGATATCTAAAACTTTTTAGATAACATAGTTATATGGAGATAAACAGCGATAAATTTACTTATAGTCAATTATTCAAAATGACAGTCACAATCACATTATTTATTTTGCCGCCAATCGGTTTCAACCCGCGATGGGGTCATCTTCACGGCAATTTACCCATTTGATCGGTCGCTGGAGTCGTCACCCTGCCTGTGCACGGTTGGTAACCATAACCAACCGTGCACAGGCAGGGTGACGACTCCAGCGACCGATCAAATGGTGTAAATTGCCGTGAAGATGACCCCATCGCGGGTTGAAACCGATTGGCGGCAAAATAAATAATGAGATTGTGACTGTCATTTTGAATAACTGCCCTGAAATTTAACTTCCCACCGCGTTTTCCAACTCTGAACGATCTCACGGTCGGCGAGATTCCAATAAATTAACTGCCGGATCCCAACCGTTATTTAAATTGGAACCTCCGTCCTTGTTTATTACAGTTTATGACATCATTACTTCAATAGACTCCTCAACTGTACTGTCCCACAAATTTGGCGTTACACTACATCTACATATATACTCCTCTAACCACCAAGCGATGTGTGTCGGAGGGCACTAATCGTGCCAAAGTCATATTCCCCCCCCCCTCCCTCCTACCCCTCTGTTCCACTCGCGGACCACACGAGGGAAAAACGACTGTCTGAACGCCTCAGTACGAGCTCTAATTTCCCTTATCTTTGAATGGTGATCATTGCCTGATGTGAAAGTTGGTGGCAATAATATATGCTCTACATCCTCGGCGAAGTCGGATTTTGGAATTTAATGAGCAGCCCCTTCCGTTTAGCGCGTCGTCTTTCTGCAAGTGTGTCCCACTTTAAACTTTCAACGAGATTTGTAACGCTCTCGCGATGGTTAAATGTACCAGTCACGAATCTTGCCTCTCTTCTTTCGACCTTCTCAATCTATTGAATCAGACCCAACTGCTAAGGGTCCCATACAGACGAACAATGCTCTAAGAGTGGACGCATTAAACTATTGTAAGCAATTTCCTTTGTTGAAGGACTGCATCGCTTCAGGATTCTACCAATAAACCGCAATCTAGAGTTCGCCTTACCCGTTACTTGTGTAATCTGATCGTTCCATTTGGGAACATTTCGAATAGTCACACCCAGATACTTGACGGATGTTACCGCTTCCAAAGACTGGGCATTTATTTTGTACTCGTACATTAATGGGGATAATCCCTTTGTCATACGCTGTAGGTTACACTTACTAATACTCAGAGATAACTGCTAGTCATTACACCATGCATTTAGTTTCTGCAAATCTCGTTGATTTGTTCACAACTTTCGTGTGATACTACTTTCATGTAGAGTACAGCATTATCGGCAAACAGTCTAATGCCGCCGTCAATACCATCAACCAGATCGCTTATGTAGGCTAAGTCGTAAAAAGCAGCGGACTTCTTACACGCTATTCTTGTTTCTTTTAAAGTCTTTCCATTCAGGCGACATACTGCTCTCTGTCTTTTAGAAAACTTTCTATCCTACGGCATATGTCATGGGATAGACCGTAAGTGCGCACTTTTTTGAAGCAAGCGACAGTTCGGAACTGAGTCGAACGCGTTTCGAAAGTCGAGGAGTAAGGCATCAACCTGGGAGCCAGTATCTAGAGCCTATTGTATATCACGCACAAAGAGGGCCAACTGTGTCACGCATGACCACTGTTTCCTAAAACCGTGCTGGTTTCTGCAGATGAGCTTCTCAGAGTCTAGAAAGGTCATTATGCCTGAACGCAAAATATGTTCCATGATTCTATAACAAATCGATGTCAGTGAAATTGGCAGATAATTATGTGCATTCGATTTCCTACCCTTTTTAAAGATTGCTGTGACCTGCGCCTTCTTCCAGTCCCGTGGAACTTTCCAATACTGGTCTCATCGTATTTGATTTGATGATTAGTTTCGAGGCAGTGCTCAGTGACAACCTATCTACTTGGCTGTTTCCGTCAGGTTTACGCTAATGTTCCTTGCATATCTGTCGGGTCTATCCAATGAAAGTAGTCATATACATGCTTTCAGACACCCAGATCGGCTTTAACATTACAAAGGGAACGAAATACACTGTATGCCATATTTCCGTAGGACTATAGCGATCTTTGCGTATATTGGTCCGACATAAGGCAATAAGCGATTTTCGGTTTCTCTCCCTCGGTCTCAGTCCCAAACTCTTCCTCGGACTCCGTCCCAAACTCCTCCTCAGCCGTTCTTGATTCTGACTGCGCCGCCAGTTCAGTTTAATGCTCTGAGTACCCATTCCTTCGGACCACCAGTCGTTAACGTTGCAATTCTGCGACTAGACTCTCCTTGTCTGAAAGTGTTCGTGCTCTGCCGCCCACAGCCCTTAGCATCGGATTTCTACGCGATACGACAGAGGTTAGTGTGCAAGTTTTCTATATTCACAGCGTCCGAGGGATCTGTCGAGTCTTCTCTTAAATAAAACGGAGGGGAAAGATGATTGCCTCTCTTTTTCAAGTTCTAACGTGAATTTTATATTACGGTGGAAAGAGTTTGAAAGTTCCAGGAACTCTTGAAGCTTGTCCGCTCCCTGTCACCACACGAAAGACGTGTCGCTCACGGATAGAAAATCTGCGCACACTGACCTCTTGACTCCACGCCTCGACCCATCACCGTCCGTCATAAGTAAATTCCGTGCTTAAGGTTGTGGCCCATAGGGCTCGAACATTTTCAGACAAGCAGAAACTCGTCGGAGAATTACAATACCTACGACGGATCTTCCGAAGGGATGCGTACTCAAAGCATCAAACGGAATGGGCGATGCAGTCAAAAATCAAGAACACCTGACAAAGACGTTGAGGCTGAGACCGAAGAAGAGAAGCAAAAAATCGCTTATCTGCTTTATGCTGGCCCAGTATCTGGGAACATCGGTAGCCTCCTACGGAAATATGGCATACAGAATATTTCACTCCCTACAACAAAGATAAAAAGTTTTCTTTGCAATGTTAAAGGCGATATAGGTCTCTGGAACCACAGAACATGCAGCTCTATTTGGTGCAAGTTCGTCCACATCAAAAAATGTACGTAGTAGCTCACAGATAGAGTATGGATGGAAGATTACAGTTTCACGTCCCATCGACAACGACGTCTTGAGAGATGGCGGAAATGTGTGGAAGGAAACTTGCCGCCGATATTCACTTGAGCCGCTTACTGCAGAAAGGCAACTAGTCCTAAATTTAAAAAAAAAAACATTTTTACTGTTATTGTTCTGAGTGTATCAGTGCATTGCTTAAACAACAAAAGAGTTTGCATGGTAATACGGGTCTGGAAACACCGTCACTTTTCTGTTTACTGCAGATGGGCAGATGGGGAACTAGTCCGGGACACGTTGGTAGGAGGAGGTGGAAGTAGACTGCATAGGTTTTTATGTTGGTAACGCCACGTAGCACTCTGTATGAAAATCACTGACTGTGCTGTGTGCAGTCTGTGGCTGGTAGGACTCATTGTTGGAATATTCGCTTGTGTAGTGTTGGGTTGTTGGATGGGAACAGCGCGTAGCGTTTCTCCGTTGGAGGTGAGCCGCCAGCAGTGGTGGATGTGTAGAGAGAGACGCCGGAGTTTTGAGAGGTTACTATAAGCGGACGATCTGGACGTGTGTCCGCCAGAAAAAGGAAATTTGATGTCTTCTGAACATTATTAAAGTAAATACATTGTTTCTTCTCTATCAAAATCTCTCATTTGCTAACTATGCCTATCAGTAGTTAGTGCCTTCAGTAGTCAGAATCTTTTATTTACCTGGCAGTATTGGCGCTCGCTGTATTGCAGTAGTTCGAGTAACGAAGATTTTTGTGAAGAGAGTGATTCATGAAAGGTATGGGTTATTGTTAGTCAGGGCCATTCTTTTGTAGGGATTATGGAAAGTCAGATTGCGTTGCGCTAAAAATATTGTGAGTCAGTTTAGTGATGAACGGAATGAGTAAAAAGGAAACTGTTTGAATACGTTGAGTTTTGCTCAGCTGTTTGAAAATCAAATAAAGTAATAATTAAAATTTTCCAAAGGGGACGTTTCAGAGGGAAGATGCTATATGGGGGATGACATCGTGCAATTCATAAAACGTCCCTCAATAAACTGTAGCAAATTTCGCAATATTGAAGTGAAGGTGGACTCTTTTATCGACTACAGTTCTTGGTGACGTACATTCTGCAAAAGAACCTGTCTGAGGGGAGATGGTAACTCGTTTCTAGACACCTGAGAAAGTTTCTCACTATTTTAAAATACCGTGCGATGACCTTTTCTGCTGGAAAAGAGCATAGTGTTGCGTGCTACATGAATGTTGCTGGCTTGACGATGGATACTTTTAGGCTGAGAAAAGATTTACAACGTTTAGAACTGCCCTCAAAGGAAGTCAAAGTATCTACACTGTCTATAAACAGCAACAGAATGAATGACATCAAGAAATCTTTAGTCTATATCCTTCAAGACTAGATGCAGTTATGGCATTCATTCGCATCATAGCCGCCAATAAAGGCATCTCGTGTTGAAGTTAACTGAGTAATGCAAGCACGCAAACCGTCCCCTATTATTCAGAAATATGTAGCGAACACTGTTTATTACAATAAACGATGTTTATATGAACAAATCAATTTTAAAAGAAGTAGGGTTGGGTTGTTTTGGGGGAGGAGACCAGACAACGAGGTCATCGGTCTCATCGGATTAGGGAAGGATGGGGAAGGAAGTCGGCCGTGCCCTTTGAAAGGAACCATCCCGGAATTTGCCTGGAGCGATTTTAGGGAAATCACGGAAAACCTAAATCAGGATTGCCGGACGCGGGATTGAACCGTCGTCCTCCCGAATGTGAGTCCAGTATGTAAAAGAAGTAGCTTAGCCCTATAGTTAACTCGAAAATTGAATGTACTGCGGAAAGGGAACATGTCCAACACAAGAAAGTCGGCACCCTCTTATTCCTTGCGTCATACTTGGCTTTTGCATTTGCATGATAAGCAAATGTTCCTTTATTAAGAAACTAGAACAACACGTCAGAAGATAAACTGGATAAACCGCATTCAATCAGTTTCATTAAAAATGTTTTTTATGGTGTTGAGCCACAGTCATTTAATATTTTTTAAAAGAGTAAATCAGCGTTTGACTGTGTATTGTTATATTTATCTTTTGTAGTATTGAGATTTCGGCTTGTATGCCATTAACAAGCAAAAAGCTAAAGGTTGTTAGTTCATTATTAAGTCATATTTGTTAAGGTAGTCCAAAGTGGGTGAACTAGGTCAACACATTTCTTGTAAAGGTAAAAGAATGAGGACTCTAGAGCGGGTTGCATATAATATTACTTGCGATATTTCCGCCTCCGTTTCTCTTACTTTTTTTTATTTATTACATTAGGTCAGGCACGTTCCGGAAGAAGTATACGTTTCTTCCCTCGCGCCCCCTCCCCGTAACTCAGACACACACACACACACACACACACACACACACACAAAACCTAGAGCCGCCGAATTATTTTGAGAGAGAGGCACAAAGCCGCCTTTCTTACATTGTCTCTAGATGGTGCTGAGCATTTCTATGACGTTGTCGTTTTGTAGCTCTTTCTGTGAATATTCAGTTGATCCATCTGGATAACTATCACAGAAAAACTAAAGGAAGGAAGATTTCATCAGCGACCTCCATCGACAATTTTCAAGCGTGGGGCGGCGTTGGCTTTTACTTCTGAAGACTGCCCGTTCTCGTTTCCACCCACTCCACAACGGCCAAATGACCATATTTACCAACGATCTGCCATTCAGTTGCTGACATCTCAGTTAGAATGCAGACAGATAACTATTTTTTCACAAACTTGAAGAAGAAATGCACTTATATTTACATTACGGTGCAATTGTCTTTACCTGAAATAACGAGACAAATCCTTCTTGTATTAATAATTGCGTACAGAATCAAAATTTTCCAGGTTGAGGCAAGAGCTTTTCATATCTCTCCTAAGAGCACCCAGTTCCTTGAATGTTTTGGAGCTGAAAAGCTATGAATATGCAGACAATGAAACGAAAATTATCTATAGGTAAGTTCAATATAAAGTTGCTCGCCATAGAGCGGATTGTTCCCTAGAAATTTTACTACACACAAGGTATGTTGTGCGGGCGATGCAAAATAAACACGCAATTTCCCTAAAATATGAGATACAGGGCCGCGCGGAATGAGCCGAGCGGTCTTAGGCGCTTCAATCATGAACTATGCGGATGATCCCGGCAAAGGTTCGAGTCCTCCCTTGGGCATGGGTGTGTGTGTTTGTCCTTAGAATAATTTAGGTTAAGTAGTGTGTCAGCTTAGGGACTGATGACCTTAGCAGTTAAGTCCCATAAGATTTCACACACATTTGAACCTTTTTTTTTTTTTTAGACACAGGCTATTGGAGACCAGTTTAAAGTTTGACACCGATATCAAAATGGAAATGCAAGTTACTATATTTTTGTGACGTAAGAACGAAGTTATCTCTGAAACATTTTACTATTACAGTCATCCAACGCACGCAACCGCGCTCACATGGAGGGCTTGGACAAAAACATGGAAACTCCGCGGGAAATGTACACTATAAATGCACATGCTAGCCTAGCCTGCAGATTGCGCTGTATTATCAGGAACGGCGTATGTGCGATGTTATCAATACGTTGCAAGTGTCGGCCGTGGTCGGAACGGTGTTCCGTATAGTTTGAGTGCATTATATCACAGCTAAGTGAATTCTTACGTGGGCAAATTGTTGGTGCTCCTATGGCGTGTGTTTCCCTGGCAAAGATAACCGAAATGTTTCGCGTTTCAAGAGACACGGTATCGAAGATTTGAGCTGTGTAAGGGAAAGCGGAGAAACATCATCCGCTACGTCACTACGCGGACGAAAATGTGTGTTGTATGATCGTGAGGAATTGCCATTGAAAACATAATGAAAAATAAGAGGACGACAGAAGTGAAAGTCACTGCAGAACTGAATGTCGCACTCACAAACACTGCTAGCACAAAAACAACACGAAGGGAGCTCCAAGGGCGGGGAACAGAGGGGCGAGCAAGAATTCCAAAACCACTCATTCGAATGTTCCTAACAGGAAGACGTGGCGCCTAAAGAATAAAACCTGGACTATGGAGCAATGGGAGAAAGTAATTTGGCTGTATGGGTCTTCTTTCAGGATATTTACGTCCAAGTGTGAAACATGTCGGAATTTCGCTGACGTTTTGGGCAACCGTATCGTGGTATTCCATGGGTCCCATGAGCACTCTGCTAAATCGCATATATTGCCAAGGATTTTGTAGCCATTCTGGCTCCAGGCCCATTTCATAGTATAAAGCTCTGTTCCAAGATGACAGGGCCCCTGTTCAAACAATTCGCATCGTTCACGACTGGTTTCATGAGTACGAGGATGCATTGTCGCATCTACCCTGGTCACAACAGTCGCAAGATCTCGATATTATCTCAGGATATCCGAGAGAACACTGCATCGCACTTCTGAACAACACTGGCTCTGCCATATCGTATTTCGCCGCCGACACCGGGCAAGCGACTATCAATTAAAACGGCTCCAGTGTTCATCACTATACAGAATGGGTGTACGAATGGTGGTGGTACCAGATACGTGGTTGACAACTTATGGAAGTTGTGCTAAGGCGAACGCTCGCGATAATCAGTGAATCCGGGTTTGAGTCCCGGTCCCACACAAACTTTCGTTGCCGTTATTCGATTATATAGATGATGGTTCTCCATTGTCGCAAATACAAATACATTTTCTGTTTATTAATGATGCAGGCTAAGAAAAAAAGAAATACTGTGTATCTACACTGATCAGCCAGAACATTATAACCAACTACATAGTAGCTGGTACGTCCACCTTTGGCACGGATAACAGCGATTACGAGTCGTCACAAGGAAGAAATGAGGCCTTGATATATCGCTGGAGAGAGTTGCCACCACATCTGCACACAGAAGTCACACAATTCCCGCTGAGCTCTGTCGCCACGATCAATCACATCCCAGACGTGCTCGATCGGGTTCAGATCTGGAGAGTTGGAGGGCTAGCATATCCATTGGAACTCGCCATTGTGTTCCTCCAACCACTCCGTCACACTCCAGGCCGTAAGACATGGCGCATTATCTTGTCGAAAAATGCCATTCCTTTCGTAAACGTGATCGTGATGCAGGGGCGTACGTCGTCTACAGGCAGCGGACGATACCCCTTGGCCGTCGTGGTGCCTTCACGATCTCCAGTGCGTCAACAAATGCCCACATGAATGTTCCCCAGACAATAATGAAGCCGCCGACAGCATGTCTCCGTTCCGCAGTACAGGCGTCAAGGATCTGTTCCCCTGGAAGACGACGGATTCATGCCCTCCCATTGACATGATAAATAAGGTATCCGAATTCATCAGACCAACTGCGCCAACGTCCAGTGCCGATGGTCACGTGCCCATTTCAGTCGTAGTTGCCGACGCTGTGGTGTTAACATTGCCACATGCATGGGTCATCGGCTGCGGACGCCCATCGTTAGAAGTGTTCGGTGAACTGTGTTTTCAGACACACTTGTACTCTGCTCAGCATTAAAGTCTGAAACTAGTTACGCCAGAGTTCGACAGCTATTCTATCAGTCTGCCCAGCCTAAGCCGTCCGACATCTGTAATGACGGATGGTCGCCTTATCTAATGGAATAGAAATAATGCCAGGACAGAGGGAAAGTGTTACTAAATGGTAGCCTCTTCCCTACAAATCTCTTTTAGATTTCTATTACGAGATAAATTTGTAATGCAACAAGTTTCTCCTTCTTAGAAGCCAATAATCTTCATGTCATTTTCCCATCCTTAGTTGGTTGTATATTATTATCGTCACTATTATTGTTGTTATTTTAGTGGACATGTGGCCCGACTATGCAGCTAAATAAAAGGCTGTTCTTGATGGTGTGATAATCGATTCGTTTCTTTTTATTTACGAGGCATCCTCAGTGGCTCGTAATACATGTTTGTAGTATGTATAAAAACGTGTTATGTAATATTTCCGCCGGCCCGTGTAGCCGAGCGGTTCTAGGCGCTTCAGTCTGGAACCGTGTGACCGCTACGGTCGCAGGTTCGAATCCTGCTTCGGGCATGGATGTGTGTGATGTCCTTAGGTTAGTTAGGTTTAAGTAGTTCTAAGTTCTAGGGGACTGATGACCTCACAAGTTAAGTCCCATAGTGCTCAGAGCCATTTTTTTGTAATATTTCCACATATGTCGCTATGTTTCAATTCTTTGTTGCTAGGCGACAGATAGCTCTTTGGAGCGAATGTTACGCATCGTTAAATTGCTAGTTACTAAATTATGTGTCTCCGTGGAACTGTCTCGCGTACACCAGAATGTCTGATTTAAGAGATATGGAACAAATTCATTTAAACACCTCACTTTCACTATGATTCTCTATAAAAGTGTCTTAATAGCGTGTGTCTACGGCTTATGCTACTGCCAACTGCCAAATGTTACTGTGTTTTTTCGGTGTTCTTTTGTTTGCGGGCCGGCCGCAGTGGCTGCGCGGTTCTAGGCGCTACAGTCTGGAACCGAGTGACCGCTACAGTCGCAGGTTCGAATCCTGCCTCGGGCATGGATGTGTGTGATGTCCTTAGGATAGTTAGGTTTAATTAGTTCTAAGTTCTAGGTGACTGATGACCTTTTAAGTAGGCTGTTTAGGTTTTCTTATTGGTAACGCCACGTAGCGCTCTGTGTGAGAATCACTGGCTGTGCTGTGCGCAGTCTGTGGGTAGTTTGCATTGTTGTCTGCCATTGTAGTGTTGGGCAGCTGGGCTGTTAAGAGCGCGTAGCGTTGCGCACTTGGAGGTGAGCAGCCAGCAGTGTTGGATGTGGGGAGAGAGATGGCGGAGTTTTGTAATTTGTCATGAACTGCTATATATATTATGACTATTAAGGCAAATACATTGTTTGTTCTCTGTTAATATCTTTCATTTGCTAACTATCCCTATCAGTAGCTAGTGCCTTCCGTAGTTTGAATCTTTTATTTAGCTGGCAGTAGTGGCGCTCGCTGTATTGCAGTAGTTCGAGTAATGAAGATTTTTGTGAGGTAAGTGATTTCTGAAAGGTATAGTTTAATGTTAGTCAGGGCCATTCTTTTGTAGGGATTTTCGAAAGTCAGATTGCGTTGCGCTAAAAATATTGTGTGTCAGTTTAAGCACAGTCTTGTATAATTGTTCAAAGGGGACGTTTCAACCTCAGAAGTTAAGTCGCATAGTGCTCAGAGCCATTTTAACCATTTTTTGTTTGCGTAATCGTGTATGTACGCAGTTTGATTTCAGTGTTTTTTTTATTAGTTGCGAGTGTTAGTGTGTGTGATGACGGATGCTCTGATAAAACTTAGAATATGAATGGAAGAAACCGCAACTACTCGTAGAAGTCTCTTTATATATCGTCATGAAGGAGGATTGCAACGCAGAAAGGTGACAATTTCTTCACTTTTGCCTCAAACAGAGACTTTTTTATTGCTTGGAATTTATGTCATTTTTCCAGAATATTCTGTTTTGTCGTCTATTTGTTGGTTTGATATACTAACATGACGACAATACTGACTGTGATTGCTCCGAGAAACAGAAAGGAGTGCACATATTTGTGTGAAATGAGACTGCTAGAGACAACTACGGGATGCACAAATGAAGACAGCTGTAGGAATATAAAGAGGAATTAAAACAGGAAGGAAGCAGTACCAGAATTCAAGAATACGGACGCATATGGGGACAAGATGACGAGAGGTTGAAGGAAAACAGGCTGCCGAAGGCGGTACTGTGCCATGAGTCAAGGCAAGAATTAATGTGGGAAGAGAAGGCAGGAGATGGAAGAAAACGCTGTAAAGTCCCAAGAGCCAGTAGCGTCAACATTAAAGTGCAGAAGAAGCTGACGGTAACGTTGTGTACTGAGACTCACAGTGAAGTCATCAGGGTAACAATAAAATAACTCATATTAGTTTACCTTTCTGCATTACAATGACAGACATCTTGGGAAAGTGGCGTCGATTCTGACACTTTCAGCTTATCGATTTTGAAGCAGAAGACAAAGCAAACCGATAGATTTTCCAAACGGTTGAACCACAATGCGCAGGCACTGAACAATGGAGAACTTTTCTGAATACTCACATTAGGAGGAAAAAAACGTTAGAACGATTCTGTAATTGGCATTATGTAAGCAAGATCAGATGGTAAAAGGATGCGTGCACATGCGCATGACTCGTCTCCATGACTTTTATTTTCTCTTAGTACTACTTCAACGCCTGAAATTCGTATTTTTCTTGTAGGTCCGTCGCAAATGTACTGTTAATTTTAACTGTTAATTGAAAAGGATTGTTGACACAACGTACAATCCATTTCAGTCACAGCTAGTGACAGAAATATTTCTGTTCCAGATTTCATTTAAAAATGTGCACAGCCTGAGACATAATAATAACATTTCAACACATTTCATTAAATTCACAAAAAACGTTTTGACGGTTAAATAAAGCCGGGCGGCTCGTCCACGTGATGACATTTCACGTCAATTAAGCCACACACAACATTTCCGTCGCTTTTTGTCTGCAATTGTTTTTGCGTTCAGCACCATCTAGACACTGCGTTTACATTATTTTACCGTGTGTAGAACTAATGTTATAATTATTTTTACACTCTGAGAAATAGCCGCCGAGAAAGGCAGCGGACCAGGAAGTGTAGGATTTGATTCTTTAATTCTGATCAATGATCATACACAAACTATCGTCAGGTTGTCGGTTTCAGTTCATAATGGGTGAAACAGAATACGCCTCATATTTACCTAAGATGGTTTACATGGTTAATATTTTACTTATGCGTTTATCGATGTCATGTAAATGAGTGAATGATGACAGTTACCTATATTTACAGTTTGTTCCCCTATGCTCTCTCAAGAAGCATGGAATTTCCTTTCATTTCATTCATCTCAGCTGGGGCCTTTTATAAAACTATAGTTTCTTATTCAAGTTATTGTGGTTATTCAAGGAGTCCCAAAGCAGAACATAGTGTGAGAAGCACTTAACTACAGCTAAATTTTACATGTATTCTCCTGTAACCTTTTAAATCTCGTTTTAACATATCTAGTACAGAGAGCCTCATGATATTTAATTATGTATAATTGCCTCTGTACCCAGACAAGGCGGCAAAGCTTAGCTTTCTGAATTGTAAGAGAAGAGGTGAAGTTAACGAGTCTCTAAACGCAGGATGTTCACTGGCAATGGGCGTGATGATCAAGACCGTCAATACGGCAGAGTTGGTGCAACAGACATCATGCGAAATCCACTTCCATTTAACTTCCAGCAAGAGGCAAAGTGATCAACGTCTGATCACCAGAAGTGCGGCTGGAATTCTTGTTCTGGATCTAACACTCCAGCCCTAAAAACAGGACTCCAATCTAAATCTTAATTAAGTACCTTGAGGCTTGGCAGCACACAAAATTTTACCGCAGCTGGGAAAAATCCAGTCTTATCAAGAATTTACAACCAGATTATCGGATTCTGGGGCGCCTGGGTTGACACGCAAATAGAGGGAGTTGTAGTACTCTGGCCAGTTTCGTCCAAACACAAACCATTACTCTGCACACTAATTATAAACAGTCTTTTGCGAGCAGGAAGGCTACGTGAACTAGAGCAATCCCTAAAAGAGCACAAAATATAAATACTGGCACTCCAAAAAACAAGGCTGACTGACGAAAATTCGGTGGGTTTTGGGAATAAAGACTTATCAAAAGTAAAATGGAAAAACTAATTTCGTAAAATGCACCACTTTTATGAACTGCGTTTGCACTGAAGAAAAAGATATTTACTTCCATGACAAATGGGCAGCCTAAAAATAATAAGGTAATGATAAGCACCCTGAAATATTCAAATAAAACTTACACATGAATCAGTAAACATGTGTTCATCAAAGTTGAAAATAAAACGAAACTCTTAAAACGTGGGCAAATCAAGGGTAACACAAGAAGACATAATACTTAAAATTCTATAGTATCATGTCAGAATCCTACTAGGCGATTTCAGTGCACGGCTAGGCAAAGACAGAATGTACAAGAAACCAACTGCATAATCCCATCATATAAATTAACCAAGCAAGATGGTCGATCATTAGTTGAAACCTGCAGAATATTCACCCTTAAAATCATGTCAACACACTTGAAAAAGATACCATCAAAACAGATGACACGCCGGTGAATTTCATACTAACCATGTTATAGTCATGTATTCAAACCATAGAAATATTATAAACTTTGTAACGGGGCATCCTCCACTAGTATTACTTTTCCTAAACGGTAGTTATCGATACCAGTATTGAAACTTCCTGGCAGATTAAAACTGTGTGCCCGACCGAGACTCGAACTCGGGACCTTTGCTTTTCGCGGGCAAGTGCTCTACCATCTGAGCTACCGAAGCACGAGTCACGCCCGGTGCTCACAGTTTTACTTCTGCCAGTATCTCGTCTCCTACCTTCCAAACTTTACAGAAGTTCTCCTGCGAAACTTGCAGAACTAGCACTCCTGGAAGAAGGGATACTGCGGAGACGTGGCTCAGCCACAGCCTGGGGACGATTCCAGAATGAGATTTCCAGTCTGCAGCGGAGTGTGCGCTGATATGAAACTTCCTGGCAGATTAAATCTGTGTGCCCGACCGAGACTCGAACTCGGGACCTTTGCCTTTCGCGGGCAAGTTCTCTACCATCTGAGCTACCGAAGCACGACTCACGCCCGGTGCTCACACCTTTACTTCTGCCAGTATCTCGTCTCCTACCTTCCAAACTTTACAGAAGTTCTGCTGCGCACACTCCGCTGCAGAGTGAAAATCTCATTCTGGATACCAGTATTATTTTTCGAATTTTGGTGAGGTCAGTATTATCTCAGCTGCTTTTCTGAAAACTTTCATATAACTTTGTACACAGTATTTTATATTTCGAGCTAAAATCTACGGAAAGGAATTATTTTATATTGGATGTTATAATCGATAAGTACTAGTTCTGAATGTACAGTTAAAAATTATTTTTATTTAGAAACAGTTGAAATTACGAATTATTTGGCACACTTCAATAATTTTCTACTAATTACGCAGTCTATTACTTTTACTATGTTTAATTTTTGATACATTTATGAAAATTGTAAACCCTTTGGAATATTGTTATTTCTTCTGAGTGAGATAGTAGTGAGCATGCCACTGATGTTGTTGTTGTTGTCTTCAGTCCTGAGACGGTTTGATGCAGCTCTCCATGCTACTCTATCCTGTGCAAGCTTCTTCATCTCCCAGTACGTACTGCAACATACATTCTTCTGAATCTGCTTAGTGTATTGATCTCTTGGTCTCCCTCTACGATTTTTACCCTCCACTCTGCCCTCCAATACTAAATTGGTGATCCCTTGATGCCTCAGAACATGTCCTACCAACCGATCCCTTCTTCTAGTCAAGTTGTGCCACAAATTTCTCTTCTCCCCAATTCTATTCAATACCTCCTCATTAGTTATATGATCTATCCATCTAATCTTCAGCATTCGTCTGTAGCACCACATTTCGAAAGCTTCTATTCTCTTCTTGTCCAAACTATTTATCGTCCATGTTTCACTCCCGTACATGGCTACACTCCATACAAATACTTTAGAAACGACTTCCTGACACTGATGTTAGCGGACGTATTTTTGTATTTCGTGTGAACAACGTAATTTCGGTTTTGTTAATGTGAAAAGTCAAAAGAATGTATGATACACTAAAATGTGACAAAATATATTAGCATAACAATAAATATTCTACAACAAGAATCATCAAATTTATTTAGGTCAATTTAACCGTGAGGACCTAATATTTGAGAATTTCAGCTTCAAGAATCACACCCCTAGACAAGAACTGGAACCAACCCCACGTGAAAAGAAAAGTAAACTAGAAAAGTATTTTGTAATCTTCACTCCTCTCAAATCTTCGTAAAAGACTAATGTGGACAATACCTGCAGGTTGGAAGGAGGCGTAGATTACAAATTCCAAGTCGGAAAGGGTGGAAACATAGACTCAGACGATTACCTGACAAGAATAAGACTATGTTCAACACCTCAGAGGTTTCCAAAAAAGAAGACAAAACTTCTCAAATTTAACACCAGCAGGATCCAATCATCTCTCACGGAAAGAACTAAAGTAAAAGCAGTCGCATGGATAAAGCAAGTAAGGAATGTGAGTATACAACACAATATCAATAGGACTCATACAACAGTTAGAAAAGCAATGACACGGAAGCCAACTACAAAACATCCTTGCCAATGAGGAAAGAGACAGCCAAATTAGTAAGAACGACGAAATGGAAATGCGAAAAGGATCAACTGGCTGAAGTCGAAAAAGACTTCGAAAGAAACAGCAGATGATATTTCTGTAAGAACTTCAAAACAAAGGTCGTACGACTTACACCACTAAATTTTTGTCCCAATCAATAAAATGAGCAACAGACTGTAAAGAATCGAGAAGACGGAAGAAGCATCCCACATATTTCACAGAATTACTTAGTTGCCCAGAGCCAACACAACGATATCCACCCCAAGAGTATGAGGACATTAATCCAAATTCGTTACCGCCAGGTGAAGAAGACAGATCACAATACTCAAAGCAGCATCGGAGAAAAATGAAATCGTAATAGAAATCCTCAAATCAGCTGGTCAAAATATCGTAGAAAAACTCACCAAAATCATGTATGACATTTGGTAAATGGAACAACTTCCAGGAGGTTGGGAAAATTTGTTAATTCACTCATTACACAAGAAAGGAGAGAGAATACGTGTAAACAACTACAAGGTATAGAACCGAAAACAGTTACAATCATAAAACAGACACTGACAGTTACAAAGTCCGACGTTAAATTCATGAGGGAATTCTCAGGTATGTTTGAAATCAAAACAGGAGTAAGACAAGGAAGTGGGCTGTCTTGTACTTTATCCTTGAGAAAGTGATACAAGAACGGCGCAAACCGAAATCAATCCCCCAAAATTGATAAAACAAGCACTTTAGATGAAGGAAAGTTCTATTTATCAGTATAAATTCGCGCCATTCCGGGAGTCCGGCATCAAACTGAAATTTTCAAAGCAACTCCAGAAGATCTCTGTGTCCAGACGCTTTTTTAAAAGGCAGAGTAAATGCCTTCCATCAAAGAACTACCATAATTCATGGAAACGAAAAATGGAAATATTAAACGAATTCCATAGGCATCTCGTGAAACGAATCCGGAAAATGGAACTGAAACAAAAGCAAACGAAATTAGATGTCAAAAGATGGAAGCCACACGCAGACTTACCAAAACCATCTACAACAAGAAATATATCTCACAGCACATAAATCTAATTGTGTGGAGTGATGAGTCACGGTACACAATGTGGCTATCCGGTGGCAGGGTGTAGGTATGGCGAATGCCCTGTGAACGTTCTGCTAACGTGTGTAGTGCCAACAGTAAAATACGGAGGCGGTGGTGTCGTGGTGTGGTCGTGTTTCTCATGGAGGGGACTTGCACACCTTGCTGTTTTGAGTGGCACTATCACAGCACAGGCCTACATTGATGTTTAAAGCACATTCTTGCTTCCCACTGTTGAATAGCAATTCGGAGATGGCGATTGTGTCTTTCAACACGATGAAGCAACTGTTCATAATGCGCGGCCTATGCGGAGTGGTTACACGACAATAACATCCCTGCAATGGACTGGCCTGCACAGAGTCCTGACCTTAAATCCTATATAACATCTTAGGGGTGTCTTGGAACGCCGACTTCGTGCCAGACCTCACCGACCGACATCGATACCTCTCCTCGGTGCAGCACGAACTTGTAAGTCATTTTCAGCAAGGTGTCCGGATCCTTTTGATCACATAGTGTATCTTCACTTAGTGTTTTGAATGTAACTTTCTTCTCCTAATTGCGTTGCACTGCAACAGCTTTAATTTAATTTCATGCTCCTTGCTTCAAATATGTATCGTCTTTGAATGTGACGTCTCTATCATCTACGATCACTAATTCAAGTTATTTTAAGTCTTAATTGATACCATAGCAGCTGCTCGCCATGGCGCACGCAATCCCATGCGTTGTCGACATTGGAAGACAAAGAAAAAGCATCCCTCCTACCACGTCCCTTCACTGCACAATGATATACGTATATACAGGGTGGTTCATTGACAGTGACCGGTCCAAATATCTCACGAAATAAGCATCAAACGAAAAAACTACAAAGAACGAAACTCGTCTAGCTTGAAGGGGAAAACCAGATAGCGCTATGGTTGGCCCGCTAGATGATGCTGCGATGGGTCAAACGGATATCAACTGCGTTTTTCTAAATAGGACCCATTACATATTCGTGTAGTACCTAAAGAAATATGAATGTTTTAGTTGGACCACTTTTTCGCTTTGTGAAAGATGGCGCTGCAATAGTCACAAACGTATAAGTACGTGGTATCACGTAACATTCCGCCAGTGCGGACGGTGTCTGCTTGTTTGCTACGTGATACATTACCCGTGTTAAAATGGACCGTTTACCAACTGCGGAAAAGGTCGATATCGTGTTGATGTATGGTTGTTGTGTTCAAAATGCCATACGGGCGTGTGCTATGTATGCTGAAAGATATCCTGGACGACATCATCCAAGTGTCCGGACGTTCGCCGGATAGTTACGTTATTTAAGGAAACAGGAAGTGTAAAAAACATGGCTCTGAGCACTATGGGACTTAACTTCTAAGGTCATCAGTCCCCTAGAACTTAGAACTACTTAAAACTAACTAACCTAAGGACATCACACACATCCATGCCCGAGGCAGGATTCGAAGCTCCGACCGTAGCGGTCGCGCGGTTCCAGAATGTAGCGCCTAGAACCGCTCGGTCACCCCAGCCGGCCAGGAAGTGTTCAGCCACATGTGAAACGTCAACCACGACCTGCAACAAATGATGATGCCCAAGTAGGTGTTTTAGCTGCTGTCGTGGCTAATCCGCACATCAGTAGCAGAAAAATTGCGCGAGAATCGGGAATTTCAATAACGTCGGTGTCGAGAATGCTACATCAACTATATTTCTATGCACGATGGCGACGACTTTGAACGGCGTGTACAGTTCTGCCACTAGGCAAAAGAGAAATTATGGGACGATGACCGAATTTTTGCACGCCGTCTATTTAGCGACGAAGCGTCATTCACCAACCGCGATAACGTAAAGCGGCATAATATGCACTGTTGGGCAACGAAAAATCCACGATGGCTGCGACAAGTGGAACATCAGCGACCTAGGCGGGTTAATGTAAGGTGCGGGTTATGGGAGGAAGGGTAATTGGCCCCCATTTTATCGATGGCAATCTAAATGGTGTAATGTATGCTGATTTCTTACGTAACGTTCTACCGATGTTACTACAAGATGTTTCGCTGCATGACTGCGATGTACTGCGATGTACTTCCAACATGATGGATGTCCGGTTCTGAATCGCATATTTCATGGCAGGTGGATTGGTCGTTAAAGCACCATACCATGGCCCGCACGTCCACCGGATTTGACGACCCCTGATTTCTTTCTGTGGGGAAAGTTGAAGGATATTTGCTATCGTGAGCCACCGACAACGCCTGACAACATGCGGCAGTGCGTTGTCACTGCATGTGCCAACATTACGGAAGGCGAATTACCCGCTGTTGAGAGGAACGTCGTTACACGTATTGCCAAATGCACTGAGGTTGACGGACATCATTTTGAGCATTTATTCCATTAATGTGGTATTTGCAGGTAATCACGCAGTAACAGCATGCGTTCTCAGAAATGATAAGCTCATAAAGGTACATGTATCACATTGGAACAACCGATATAAAATGTTCAAACGTACATTCGTTCTGTATTTTAATTTAAAAAACTTACCTGTTACCAACTGTTCGTCTAAAATTGTGAGCCATTTGTTTGTGACTATTACAGCGCCATCTATCACAAAGTGAAAAATGTGGTCCAACTAAAACACTCATATTTCTTTACGTAGTACACGAATATGTAATAAAAATGGGGGTTCCTATTTAAAAAAACGCAGTTGATATCCGTTTGACTTATGGCAGCGCCATCTAGTGGACCTGGTTTCCCGCTTCAAGCTAGACAAGTTTCGTACTTTGTAGTTTTTCGTTTGACGCTTATTTCGTGAGATATTTGGCCCGGTCACGATAAATGGACCACCCTGTATATGTATCTACGTCATCACCCAGCTTCGCTGCTGACATGGCCGCCCGACTTTTCTCGCCCGTACTATAATTCCGGCAGCGTATTTTTGATTTGACAAAGGAATCAGAAACAGTGAACAGCTGAAAATCATGAATATTTATTCTTTACTTGTTTACAAGTTATCGTTTTTCAGAAGTTATTAAGCCTTAGCATCTGTTACAAATGGAAACTTATGTTCAATATTGGTAGTGAATTAACACTTACCATTCGCAGCCATTGGCTGTACGTTACTCCATCGTCGAATAAAATTACTATGTACTTGCTGACAAAGATCAGCCATGTTTATGACATTGGTATCGTCCAATACTGTTAATAAGGATTTTAAACTGCCCTGTGCCGATTCGAATATGTTGGATTTCGAGGGCTGTACTCACAAGAATCGATTGTTGACGAATGCTGTCCTGACAACGGCCTAGAGCTTTTGTCTTTTGTAGATTGTAATTTCCTTTCCGGAACTAAAGGTGAAAATAACACTAGTATCTCTACGCGTGTTTTTGTCCCTTGTTGAGCAGAAAACACATTCTTAAGAAACTTTTAAAGTTAGTTGACGTTTTCGTATCCGGCTGTTAGTTGCAAAACTTTGTTCGCTAGGCAACAATCTTTAGAATAAATTACTAATTGTATTACTTTTCTTGATCTTTTCCTTGTTAGTGGTAATTCTAATTAGTACATTTTTAATACTATCTAAAATTTCGAATAGCATTGCAGGGGGTGCGCATTATCGGAAAGTTCGAGAACCACTGCTGAAGGGAAGAGGTTACCGAGGTTCTACTGTAGTCGATTTTTTTGACAACATGAGCAAACCACATTGGACACGATGAAATGGTTTAGAGACACTATAAATGATCTGAAACAGGTAAGAATTATTCCCGAAGATGTCAAAACCGCGAAATCTTGAGGCTCAATATTCACCAATGGCAAGACGACCATGAGGAAAAACCGAACAACAAGACTGAGACAACATGAGGAGAGAAAGGAAGCCCACAAGATCAGAATAAAAGAAATGTCGGCAAATGGAAGGAAAATGCCCACAGTATTTTGCGTAGTCCTAATGGACACTTTGGCATTACAGGGTGTACAAATTTATTACGTCGTAGTATAACAAAATGGTAACTAGGACACTCGGGCATTACAATGTATGTACCCTACTGGCTATTAAAATTCCTTCACCACGAAGATGACATGCTACAGACGAGAAATTTGACCGACAGGAAGAAGATGCTGTGATTTGCAAATGATTAGCTTTCCAGAGCATTCACACAAGGGTGGCGCCGGTAGCGACACCTACAACGTGCTGACACGAGGAAAGTTTCCAACCGATTTCTCATACACAAACAGCAGTTGACCGGCGTTGCCTGGTGAAACGTTGTTGTGATGCCTCGTGTAAGGAGGAGAAATGTGTACCATCACGTTTCCGACTTTGATAAAGGTCGGATTGTAGCCTATCGCGATTGCGGTTTATCATATCGCGACATTGCTGCTCGCGTTGGTCGAGATCCAATGACTTTTAGCAGAATATGGAATCGGTGTGTTTAGGAGGGTAATACGGGACGCCGCGCTGGATCCCAACGCCCTCGTATCACTAGCAATCGAGATAACAGGCATCTTATCCGCATGGCTGTACCGGATCG
This sequence comes from Schistocerca piceifrons, assembly GCF_021461385.2. Taxonomy (NCBI): domain Eukaryota; kingdom Metazoa; phylum Arthropoda; class Insecta; order Orthoptera; family Acrididae; genus Schistocerca; species Schistocerca piceifrons. The sequence continues at coordinate 601,542,270 of NC_060139.1, read as the reverse complement.
TGCAGCCACGTCTCGATCCTTGAGTCAACAGATGGGGACGTTTGCAAGACAACAACCATCTGCACGAACAGTTCAACGACGTTTGGAGCAGCATGGACTGTCAGCTCGGAGACCATACCATGGTTGCGGTTATCCTTGACGCTGCATCACAAACAGGAGCATTTGTGATGGTGTACTCAACGACTAACCTGGGTGCACGAATGCCAAAACGTCATTTTTTCGGATGAATCCAGGTTCTGTTTACAGCATCATGATGGTCGCATCCGTGTTTGGCGACATCACGGTGAACGGACATTGGAAGCGTGTAATCGTCATCGCCATACTAGCATATCACCCACGGTGATGGTAAGGTGTGCCTTTGGTTACACGTCTCGGTCACCACTTGTTCGCATTGACGGCACTTTGAACAGTGGACGTTACACTTCAGATGTGTTACGACCCGTGGGCCTAGCCTTCATTCGATCCCTGCGAAACCCTACATTTCAGCAAGATAATGCACGATCGCATGTTGCAGGTCCCATACGGGCCTTTCTGGATTTAGAAAATGTTCGACTGCTGCCCTGGCCAGAACATTCTCAAGATCTCTCACCAACTGAAAACGTCTGGTCAATGGTGGCCGAGCAATTGACTCGACACATTACCCCAGTCACTACTCTTGATGAACTGTGGTATCGTGTTGAAGCTGCATGGGCAGCTGTACCTTTACACGCCATCCAAGCTCTGTTTGACTCAATTCCCAGGCGTATCAAGGCCGTTATTACGGCCAGAGGTGGTTGTTCTTGGTACTGAGTTCTCAGGATCTATGCACCCAAGTTGCGTGAAAAAGAAATCACATGTCAGTTCTACCATAATATATTTGTCCAATGAATACCTGTTTATCATCTGCATTTCTTCTTGGTGTAGAAATCTTAATGACCAGTAGTGTATAATTTAATGACATCATAGTGAGAGAAGATTAGTCCATTAAATCATTCCAGTAAAGTATTTAACATTCGCTGTAATTGAAGTTAATTTTTCATACACAAATAAGCACCCATGTGCGACTCGTAAACTACTGCTTTGAGCAAACGCGTCTTACCCGGTCTCAGATCATTGAGTTTTTCCTCTATGTTTTCAGAAATATAACGTGCCCATGGGAGTATATCTGGTAATGGAATGCGACTGAGACTTGTTTACAAGAGAAAAAAAGAAAGAAAAGAAAAACTATTACAACTTAGCCGCACATGTTAGCCGCGTGGTCTCAGACGCCTTGCCACGGTTTACGCGGCTCCCCCTTCGGAGATTCGAGTCCTCCCTCAGGCATGGGTGTTTGTGTTTTGTCCTTAGCCTAAATTAGTTTAAGTTAGATTAAGTAGTGCATAAGCCAAGGGACCAATGACCTCAGCAGTTTGGTCCCATAGGCTCTTACCACAAAATTTCAAATTACTACGTACCAAACAGTCGGTGCCCATGTAATCAACACCACTACAGTCGGCCGTGTATTAGGAATGTCGTCAGAGAAAAATAATATATACCTAGTTAACACGTTTTTCCCTTGGCTGCGAAGAACAGGAGTTTGGCATAGAGTTGCTCTTAATCTTGCGCTAGGGAGTGCCCTAGTCAGTTAGTCAATAGTTTCTGACTGGTTTTATGTGGCCCCTACAAATTCCTCTCTTGTACCAACCTCTTCATCTCAGAGTAACACTTGCATCCTATGTCCTCAATTATTCGCTGGATTTGTGATTTCTTAACGTATGTCCTCCAATCCTGTCCCTTTCTGTTGTCAGTGTTTTTCCATATGTTCCCTTCCTCGCCTATTCCACGTAGCACCTCTTACCTTATCAGTCCACCTAATTTTCGACATTCGTCTGTAGCACCACATCTCAAATGATTCGATTCTCTTCTTTTTCGGTTTTCCCACAGTACATGTTTCGCTACCATACAAAGCTATATTCCAGACTACATTCTCATAAGTTTCTCCCTCAATTTAAGGCCTATCTTTGATACTATTAGACTTCTTTTGGTTTGCAATACCCTTTTTCCCAATGATATTCTGCTTTTGATGTCATTCTTCCTCCGTCCGTCATTGGTTATTCTGATAGCTAGCAAACAGAATTCCTTACCTTCATCTACTTCGTGACCATCAATCCTGTTGTTAAGTCTCTCGTTTTCTCATTTCTACTACTTTCCGCTACTTTTGTCTTTCTTCGATTTATTTTTAATCCATATTCTGTACTTATTAGACTGTTCATTCCATCCAGCGGGTCATCTAAGTCTTCTTCTCTTTCAGGGCAGCCATGTCATTAGCGAATCGTATCAATGTTATCCTTTCATCCTGAAATTTAATTCTACTCCTGAACCTCTCTTTTTTCCATTATTGCTTCTTCGATTTACAGATTTAACAGCAGGGGCTAAGGACTAAATCCCTGTCTTACACCCTTTTTAATCCGAGCACTTCTTTCTTGGTCGTCCACTCTTATTATTCCCTCTTGGCTCTTGTACGGATTGTATAACACAGGTAATTCCCTATAATTCCCGTACCTTTCTCAGAAGTTCCGATCTTGCACCATTTTACATTGAACGATTTTTCCAAGTCAACAAACCCTATGTACCTGTCTTAATTTTTCTTTAGTCTTGTTTCCATTATCAATGACAACGTCAGAATTGCCTTCCTAGCGTCTTTACCATCACTAGAGCTAAACTGATTATCATGTATCACATTCTCAATTTTCTTTTCCATTCTTCTGTATATAATTCTGGTCAGCAACAGCATGAGCTGTTAAGCTGATTGTACCATAATTTTGGCACTTGTCAGATCTTGCAGTCTTCGGAATTATGTGGATTATGTTCTTCCAAAAGTCAGATGGTATGTCACCAGGCTCGTACATTCTACACACCAACGTGAATAGTATTTTTGTTGCCACTTCCCCGGTGATTTTAGAAATTCTGATGGAATATTGTCTATTTCTTCTGCCTTACTTGATCTTAAGTGCTCCAAAGCTCTTTTAAATTCTTATTCTGATACTGGATCCCCTATCACTTCTAAATCGTCTTGTGTTTCTTCTTCTTCCACATCAGACAAATCTTTACCCTCATAGAGGACTTCAATTTATTCTTTTCACCTATCCGCTCTATCCTCTGTGTTTAACAGTGGAATTCCCGTTGCACTCTTAAAGTTAACACCTGTGACTTTAATTTCTCCGAAGGTTGTTTTGAGTCAGTCCTTTCGACAGTCATTTCCTTTTCGAAATCTTCACATTTTTCATTCAGCCATTTCGTCTCAGCGTCCTTGCACTTCCTATTTATTTCATACCTCAGCGAACTGTATTTCTGTGTTCCTGAATTTCCGTGAACATTTTTGTACTTCCTACTTCCATCGATTAAGTGAAGTATTTCTTATGTTATCCATAGTTTCTTCGTAGGTGCCTTCTTTGTACCTATGTTTTCCTTTCCATCTTCCGTGATTTCCCTTTCTAGTGATCTCCGTTCTCCTTAAACTATACTGCCTACTGAGCTATTCCTTATTGCTGTATTTATACAGTTAGAGAACTTAAAATGTATCTCATCATTCCCTGATACTTCCGTATCCCACTTCTTTGCGTATTGATTCCTCCTGAGTAATCTTTTAAACGTCAGTCCACTCTCCATCACTACTAAATTGTGATATGAGTCTCTATCTGCTCCTGGGTACACCTTAAAATCCAATAACTGATTTCGAAATGTCTGTTTAACCGAGATGTAACCCAGCTGAACTCTTCCCGCATCATCCGGCCTTTTCCAAGTATACTCCCTCCTCTTGTGATTCTTGAACAGAGTATTCGTTATTACTTGTTGCAATTTATTACAGAACTCAGTTAGTGTTTCTCCTCTCTCATTCCTTGTCCCAAGCGCATATTCTCCCGTAACCTTTTCTTGTACTCCTTCCCCTACAACTGCATTCCAGTCCCCCATGACTATTAGATTTTCGTATTCCTTTACGTTCTGTATTACCTTTTCAGTATCCTCATCCACTATCTCTTCATCTTCAGATTGTGACGTCGGCATGTATACCTGCACTTTCGTTGTCGGTGTTGGTTTACTGACGATTCTGATAACGACAACCCTATCACTGTACTATTCACAGTAACACACTCTTTGCCCCACCTTCCTATTCATAACGTGCATGGCCTGGCAGTGTGTGGCCTCTTTGAGAAAAGATTAAGGCGGGGTTGTAGCCCATCTCCAACATCATTCGATCTGTATGTTGAACAAACAGTAAAGGAATGCAAAGAGAAATGTGGAGTGTAAATTAAAGTCCGGGGAGAAGAAATAAAGACCTTGTGGTTTTTCCAATGACATTTCAGTTCTTCCAGAGACAGCTAAGAATTTCGAAGAACAGTTAAACGGAATGGACAGTCTCTTGAAACAAGGAAGTAATACACACACACACACACATCAACAAATGCAAAAGGAGGATAAACTTCACGTGTGTCTTATTTTCTTCCCATGTATTTATTTGTTTGCCTAATTCGACTCCAGCCGGGTTTTTCCGATACATTATATATTTCAGGGTATCATTATATGTTTTCGCACAATGTCAGAATTGGCATAATACCTCAATAACATAAGACACGGACGGAGTCATACAGTTTTTTGTGTGAACCACACTAGCTTTTATAAACATATGCTGTAGGATGTATCACAGTCCGACAGTTTCAACATCTCACCAATTATTGCCTCAGTGACTCAACCTCTACTGCTACTGCTGGTGCTGACGTTGCCGCTGCACGGACAAAGATCAGACATCTTGTGCATGAGTCAGGGAGTCACAAGTGCCATGTGGTTTTTTGAAATCTAACTCACGGCACAAGCACGAAAGCTCCAAGAGACTGTCTTCATACCAGCCGCTGCTGCACGAGGCGTGGCAGTGAGTGGCCTGAATACTTACGCAGTAAGAACCACATAAATAAATTAATATTACTTACAGGCGACATATTCTCAGTATTTTTCTGTATACAAAGAAGCCTGCATGGACCCCTGGCTATAAGCAGCTGTTCAACACTGCTGCTTCGCATATTGTATAAAGGTATCTAACCCCCAATTTTAATGAGTTGCATAGACAATGGGTGACGATGAAAAGAGGTATAAGAGGGGCTGAATAAATAAACACATGATTCTAAAAGACAATTTCATTTACTGATTATCCATCTTAAAAGTATTTATACATTTTCTGAAGCACACATACATACATTCTCAGAAATTTCATCCTCTAAGACCCATTTTTGATACTGGTGGACTTCTCTTGGCCACGAATGCTCTTTTTGACGTTGTTAGTCTCCTTTTTATCTCTGCTCCGTCTGTCGTGCGTTATTTCATTGCCTAGGCAGCAGAGTTCGTTAAATTCATCTCGAAGACACTGCATAGCTGTGTGGGCAAAGCATCACCAAACACAGGCTTCAGCCGTTAGCAACATTAATAAGAAGCGTTCTACCACTTAGGGGAGACACTTACAATCTCATCGTATATTGTTGTTGACAGTTAGTTCCCAAGAGCTTCAAATGTATTGTGATTAAATGTTAAAAAAAGCCAAGAATATCAGAAAGACATCAACATTAGGAAAGTGTTTCCTTTTTGATACAACCGTCACGTTCAGTCCAGAATGGTAGGAGAATTGATTTGAAAGCTAAAATGTAGGCTCAGCAACAGACAGTAGAATAAGCACTAACTTAACGCGTTTAAAAGTAGGCGCCTTCATCATCCATCATCTTCGTTGTATTGAATACATTTACAAACGTTCATTAGTTCCTACAGCGGAGAGTGCTGTGTGTAGATGTTTCTGGTGATGAAGGCATGTACATCCGAAAAGCGTTAAATTAGTGCTTTTATATTTAGTGCGGCTGAGTCTACAGTTGAGCTTCCGCAGTGAGTGCTGTCATGACCTCACATTTAGTCAAGAATAAACTTAATGTTCAATATTAATTAAGTTCTGCCACTGGTAACCGACGGAGGATTATTGACATTATGGAGTTCAAAACAAAGTAACGTAGAAGACCAGCAGTTATTAAGTGAATGAAAACACATTTTCTATTTTTACCTCGAGTATTGGTTTCCAATGTGAGTATGGAAACGTCTGATCGTGCAGAACCGAAGAACTTTATAATCGAAATAAATGAAAATGACTCAGTAAAGAAATTATAAAATAAAATAATAAGAATAAATTGTGATGGAATTTTACGGCCAAAACTTAATCCGGTTATACGATATGGAAGTGAGGTGGATTGTAACGACCCGAAACTAGGCTACAAGGTTGATAAATGAGTTGTATGTGAACTTTAGGGTGTACAAGAAATAAACGAGAAACTTCAGAGATGAAGACAGAATAAGAAGCATAAATAATATGAGAACGCATTCAACACTACAGAAAAAAATGACAGTTCACTTCGAACTGGCCATACTCGTCTCTCCAGAAAGACAGATAGTTATTAGCCAAGACGATGGAGACCAATGAGACGATCAAAAACCGAATGAAGTAACAATCGTCATCGCTTCGTCTAAAAGTACATTCACATATCAGCCTAAACGAGCTCTCACTGCCTATCATTTCCTGCCGTCCTTGGTTTCTTCTGCCCAAAATTCTCAGACCGACATCTCCAAGCTATGTTGCTGCATTGAAATACAGCTTAGGTGATCCTATCGAGGTTCCCTACATTCATTTGCTTTGTCCTTCAAAGTATATGTATCCAAATCACTCCGCATACTTTGTACCCTACCCTCTCCAAAACATCCATTATACCTCGGAGTAACAACGTTTCCTCAGACTATGCTGTCGAAGCTTATTTGTTCGAAAGAATCCCAATTACGATTTCGTATGAAGAGCTTCATAACCGTTTCTTTCCTTAATTCGCTCGTCTGGAATTTGTTGACGTTCCATGCATCTGAAAAGATATTGTGAATATTTCTACTGGCATCAAGAACATTGGTACGATCGTAAAGCCTTACGAAAGAAGCGGTAGGAAATCCGTAACATGGGCAAAACTGTAGTTATTGAAAGAATTGCATTCTGACGACTACACCAAAAAGATCAAGTTTTTCGCTGAAATTCCGGAGGATACAAACGTTGACTATTTTTATGAATGATTATTTTTTTGATGAATCTGCTTTACCCTTTCCTGCTAAAGTTAATCCTAACTATTCAACATGAAAGAGACTGACCAGAAATTATAAGATTCTTTGCTGTAACTGTTCACAACGTGCAGCATTCTTCCCTGGTAATCGGGGATCTGTTCGAAGCGGGACCATCACTGAAGACAGTTCTATCCCAGTCAGTGAGATCCCAGGCCAAAACGCGTCTGGAGACACCCTGGACAGCTGTGGGACACCAACCGACACTGTCGCCCACCATACTGCCCGACGACCAAGAGTGATGATGAAGGTTGGCATTACTTTTCATAGCAAGACTCCTCTGGTTGTTTTTTCGCGGCGTCCTCAATCACAGCGGTACGTCGATGATGTTCTATGGTCCGTTTTGTTGCTCTTCAGGGCAAGCCATCATGCGCTTACATTTCAGCAAGATGAAGCCCAACCGTACACGGCGGGAGTTTCTGATGCCTGTCTTTCTGCCTTCCAAACGCTCCCTTTGCCAGCAAGGTATTCCGATTCTCCCCATTTGAGAACATTTGGAGCATTATGGGCAGAGCCCACCAAACATTTCGAGATTTTGACGACCTAACGCACCAATTGACATAATTTGGCACGATATCCCTCAGGAGGACAACCAGCAACTCTGACAATCAATGCCAAGCCAAATAAAGGTTTTCATAAGGGCCGAAGGTGGACCAACACGTTTTCACCTTGCTCAGTTTGTGAAGCTCTCACTCTTGAATCGATGATCCAACTTTTCTCAAATTGCAATCGTTTGTTTGTCTGTACATGTACATCACATCTACCGACTTCCATCCTATTTGGATAATTCCTTCGTGGTGCGTCGTTTCTTTTTGTCTTACATTGTATCAACCTTTTTACGTGCTTCCGTCTTCTGTAGATCGTGAGAAATACATTTTAATCTAAATTTGTTCCTCTTGAATGAAACTTTATTATTTAACTATTTTTGTCTATTTATTGATAAGAGTAATGTTTTATGACGACTTCTCTTTCTTCTTTCAATACAGGCTTCTAGCTATCTCCTTTACTTAATATATAATCCTGAATGCGGCTCCAGCGAGGAGCACGTATCATGTCACAGCCAGTTGTCAGTATTTGACGAAGTGGTGTCGCCTCTGGTATCATGCAGAGTATCAGCGTCGGCGACGTGGAAATCGACACGAGCCGCGCCCTGTAATCCCGAATGACAGCACACCCCACCTCCACCCCAGCGCCAGCCGCCCGGCGCCTCCCACCCTCCTTTGCCTTTGCCTCTGGCGCCGGTGCCGCCCCCGGTTGGAAACTTGGCGCCGCGGAGTCGTCGCGCGCAACTTGGCGCGATAACGCACGCTCCGCAGCCCGCGCCTGGCGGAATCTGTAATGCAGATGAGACCAACGGGTAGCGTCCAACGAGCAGGTGCATCGTCTCCGACACTCCGTCTGCGCGGCGCGTGGCGGAGCATGCTGCGCCCCGATCCAGACACTGCCTGTCCAAAAGACGTCACACTGATAACTCGCATATTCACAGGCCATGTAAACTCGAACATCAATCCCCTCACCAACACAACGAAGACTCAGCTAGAGAACGAACTCGAATTCGGGAGGGCGACGGTTTGAACCGGCGTCTGGCCATCCATATTAGGTTTCCCGTGAGTTCCCTAAATCGCTGCAGGCAAATACCGGGATGGTTTCTTTGAAAGGTGCGGCCGTTTTCCTTCCCAATCCTTCCTTCCTTCTTTCCTTCCTTCAATTGGCTAGTATTGTGTCTGCGTAAAGCCTCTCCCCAGCGACGCCTGTCTCGCCTCGCGCGGCGCGTAGCTTCCGCAGCACATGAAAGTCTCGCCTGTACGAGTTCCGTGGGTCTGCAATGGTAGATTGGGAGTCGTGTTGCGAAAGCGTCGCAGTTGTTAATTTTGTTATGTCTACTACTTGTGTAAGCTGAATATAGTAGAACAGCTTACTATGGTAGAGAGGAACAATTACGGAGCGTATCTTTTTTTATCTTCAACATTTAGCGGCCCTGTCAGCAACAGTATAAATATTAATTTTAATTTTAATAATGAACATCCTCAGTTGCACCGTTTACCTAGAATTTACCTAGGTTTCAGTCGGAATAACCCAACCTTCTTAAGAATAACAGTATCTATCGTTTGTCCATAGTGGACATCGTCAAGCTAAAACCATAAATCCATAAATTATCGTCAGACCGTAAAGCGTATCTGGCACTGCCTCTGCCCCACTTCGCGACAGCGTTACTTATGTCATCGTGAGTTATTTTAGCTGCTCAAATACCAAAATTCATTCACTGCCAGTGTCTCATTCTCTAATATAATCCCGCGCGACCGCTACGGTCGCAGGTTCGAATCCTGCCTCGGGCATGGATGTGCGTGATGTCTTTAGGTTAGTTAGTCCCATAGTGCTCAGAGCCATTTGAACCAAATATAATCTTCTCAGCATCACCAGATTTAATTCGAGTATGCTACCTTAATCTGTTTTATTTTTGTTGTCATCTGATAACCTGTTTTCACAGCACTATTCATTTGTTCAACAGTTCTTCAAGTCCCTTGCCGTCTCCGACTGAATTATGCCACCGCCAAACCCCAGTGTTTCTTATTTCTCCTTCCTGAACCGTAATTCTCTTTAAAATTTCTCCCTTATTTCTCCTATTGCTTACTCAATATACAGGGTGAATAACATGGAGAATTGGCTGCGGCTCTGTCCATCAGCTAGCACAACTGCAGTCTGGCTATTCTACATCTATTCCCACATGATTACTGTACAGTTCACAATTAAGCGCCTGACAGAAGATTCGTCTTACCATAATCAAGCTTTTTCTCTACCGTCCCACTCTCTAAAGGCGCGCGGGGAAAACAAACACTTAACTGCAGTGCTGTATTCCTAACAAATATAGTGGGTCGACTCATCTAAAGGAGATCCCACGTGTTGGATTACCGGTCAGACTCCTGCACGTGTCGGTTAGCCTATTTGCATTGGTTGGCACTTTGATGTAATCCTTGGGGTTCCAAAGATGTAGCGGAGGCCCCACATGTGAAATAAACATTAAGGATGAGAGTAGCAGAAAACGAATTCCACTGTGTTGTCATGACTAAGTTCATTGTGCTGAAGTCTCTTCCACAGTCAAATGTGCTCAAGGGGAGTGTATCAACACAAACCAAAACTGGTTTCAGGTTTTCAGGAATGTTATCTGCCTTACATTTATATATCTACATCTACATGATTACTCTGCTATTCACAATAAAGTGCCTGGCAGATGGTTCAATGTACCACCTTCATGCTGTCTCTCTACCGTTCCACTCTCGAACGTGTAACACCTCCGATTTATTATCCCGACCTGATCTCATCGAATAGCAGCCCAATATTTACTATTAGCATGACCGTGAACCTAATGGGGCTTGTAATCGGAATTGACTGCTACGGAAGTTGTTACTTTTCAGTTACTTCTGCTCAATACTATAATTCTGAATGTCTGGTAATGAGGAACACCAACACACGTTTACTAATTACGAACTTATATTCTTCTCAAAACACAGAAAAGGAGACAGCCACTGCTTCGTCATACATTTCTAATTACGGCTAATCTCAGCACAAGCTTTCTTCATTTGCCATTATCGTCACACGCTAATCCATCACTGCATCCAACACTGCAATCCAAGGTTAGGCCGGCGCGGTAGACGCGAAACCAAATATCGGCACTAGTAACGTCACTGATCACTTTCATAATGATACTTCTTCACTTCCCCGGTATTAATCTATTACTTAGGGGTCTACCCACGGCGATGACGACACCCCTCACGGTTAAAAACCCTGTATTTCAACAATGGCCTTCACACACATATACCCGCCAACCACACTGGCGCATCTCGACACTCGCTCTCTCAACACGTCACAATCGATTGTTCGTCCTATCGACCTGTGCCAAGTGCAAAGTTATAGTAAGGGCCTATGGACCCCTTACAAACGGCACGCGGGAAAAACGAGCACTTAAATTTTTCCGTTCGAGCCCTGATTTCTCTCATTTTATCGTGATGATCATTTCTCTCTATGTAGGTGGGTGCAAACAGAATGTTTTCGCAATCGGAGGAGAAAACTGGTGATTCAAATTTCATGAGAAGGTCGCGTTGCTACGAAAAACGCCTTTGTTTTAATGATTGCCACTACAATTACTACAATTCACGTATCACGTCTGTGACACTATCTCCCCTATTTCGTGATAATATAAAACGAGCTGCCCTTCTTTGCACTTTTTCGATGTCATCCGTCAGTCCCACCTGATGCGGATACTACAGCGTACAGCAGTACTCCAGAACAGGGCGGACAAGCGTAGTGTAAGCTGTCTCTTTAGTAGACCTTTTGCACCTTCTAAGTGTTCTGCCAATGAATCTCAGTCTTTGGTTTCCTCTACCAACAATATTATCTATGTGATCGTTCCAATTTAGATTATTTGTAATTGTAATCCCTAAGTATTTAATTGAATGTAAAGCCCTGAGATTTGTGTGACATCGCATAATCTAAATTTAGCTGATTTATTTTAGTACTCATGTGAATAACTGCGCACTTTTCTTTATTCAGGGTCAATTGCCACTTTTCGCACCATACAGAAATCTTATCTAAATAATTTTTCAAGTCGTTTTGATCATCTGATGACGTTACAAGACGGTAAATGACAGCATCACCTGCAAACAATCGAAGACGGCTACTCAGATTGTCTCCTATGTCGTTAATATAGACCAGGAACAATAGAGGGCCTATAACACTTCCTTGGGGAAGGCCGGATATTACTTCTGTTTTACTCGATGACTTTCCGTCTATTACTACGAACTGTGACCTTTCTGACAGGAAATCGCGAATCCAGTAGCACAACTGAGGCGATACTCCGTAGGCACGCAGTTTGATTAGAAGACGCTTGTGAGGAACGGTGTCGAAAGCCTTCTGGAAATCTAAAATTATGGAATCAATTTGACATCCCCCGTCGATAGCACTTATTACTTCATGAGTGTAAAGAGCTAGTTGTGTTTCACAAGAACGATATTTTCTGAATCCGTGCTGACTATATGTCAATTAATCGTTTTCTTCGAGGTACTTCATAATGTTCGAATACAGTATATGTTCTAAAATCGACGTTAGTGATATAGGCCTGTAATTCAACGGATTACTTGTACTTCTCTTTTGGGTATTGGTGTGACTTGAGCAATTTTCCAGTCTTTAGGTACGCATCTTTCTGTGAGCGGGTGGTTGTATATAATTTGGATAAGAAGGAAGAAAACGCTCACATATTTTTCTTAGATTTTCTTCTCCTTCTAGCCATGGGTTCAGAATGTCACTGTACTATTTTTACTGTCCAAAATATTGGTCTCTTTCGTTAAGGATTTAAATACTTCATTTTTATTCTAAATTAACCTTTGCCGCAAATTGTCGCTATAGCACTGACAGAACTGTTTGCTGTTAATTTGGATACTCATACTGCTTATTTCCGTTCTGGACACTAGTGAAACGTCTTTGAAGCGCCCTTCAGAAATAGGTTTCTCTGCTTGCTTCATGCAGGAACTTGGCATTTCCTTCAGTTGTCCAGTGGTTCTTATGACCTCGTAATTGCCGTACATGATGAGGGAATATTAACACTGCCCTTTTGGCGGTACTATAAGAGGGTACTAATCTGTTGAAGAACATCAGAAAACGGTGCAATGTTTCCCACGACCTCCGGATTTGATAGTGTTTTCTACCATTCCCTTAACTCTTCCCTTAAACTGATTTTCTAGTCATGTCATTCGAACGTCTACTGACGTGAGCGTTCAGTGTCTGGCACGAATTCCATAGTGCTCGCACTGCTCTACGGCTTCATGCTACACAACGCACTGAGAATACTTCAGGTATCTTCTTAAGTTCTGCTCCTAACTCTTGTGCAACGGCTGACAAGTCATGTTGATTCTTTGGAGACTGATGATACAACACATACAGTTCGATAAAGGAAATGATGATATAAGATTCCCACGCCCGGGTTCCCGGGTTCGATTCCCGGCGGGGTCAGGGATTTTCTCTGCCTCGTGATGGCTGGGTGTTGTATGCTGTCCTTAGGTTAGTTAGGTTTAAGTAGTTCTAAGTTCTAGGGGACTGATGACCATAGATGTTAAGTCCCATAGTGCTCAGAGCCATAGCCATATAAGATTGCAGAAACAACCCGTAATTCAGATTGCTGGCACAATCAATGCCGTTTGAATAGTTTGCTGTACTTGCTCTTAAGTCGTTCCAAAACACCTGAACTTCTGTGTAGCATAACACTTGCACCATCACTGCATGCTCCAATCAAACTCTCATTCAAATAACTTGAAGAAAAACCATGCTTTCAGAGACATTTTAAAAGTTCTGCTTCTATTGTTCCTGCATCTATCCTTTTAAGTTCAGTAATATCCAAAAAAAGGGTATTTACACCACTGATTTCAGGCCTTAAATACACTATTAAAACTGATTGTGAAGCAACAGACGTACGTTGAGAATGTGGGTTTCGCGGGAGGCGTGCCAGAGATAAACCCCTGCAGTCGCGCTATCCTCTGTGTCCTCGGTGGCTCAGATGGATAGAGCGTCTGCCATGTAAGCAGGAGATCTCGGGTTCGAGTCCCGGTCGGGGCACACATTTTCATCCGTCCCCGTTTACGATATGTCAACGCCTGTAAGCAGCTAAGGGTGTTCATTTCATTGTAAGATGTAAACTCCTCCGTGAGTACAGAGACCTTGGAAGTTTTCGATATTGTGGATGAACAGAGCTTCTTCCTCATACTGTCCGCAATGCAGTCTGTGATGTTGGCACAACTAAGTTTACTATGCAGTGCTTTGCCCTTGTGGAGAACGTTTTGAATCTGCAAATCCACAAACTTGTGACAGTCATATGGTCTGTAATTTTTTGCTTTAAAATATGTTGTGCGAAACACTTTCCGTGTACTTTCAAAAATGTCTTTGTGCTGTTCCTTTCTGCTGTTCAGCTACAAAGTTTTCTAGATCAGCAAATTGTCTTTCTTTTTGTTGTCTTCGTCATTTAAATGGGTTTCGGAATTTCTATGTTCATAAATATTTTTTCTCAGTAATGTCAACTGAACAGGTTTACTTCCACAAACTGCACCCACCGCAATACTACTCCTTTCTTAGAAATGTGCACTCCCTGTGATTTACTCACTCCAGTATTCTGCACACCGTTACACACTGAGCAACCCAATTTGCCCTCTCTGCACATTAACCACTCGGGCTTCGTCTTAAATTCTCTCCAAGTACAGTCGTTCCCACAAACAGGATAATTAAATATGTTTTGGGAATCCACGTAACAGGGAATTACTTCACACAATTGACATTCATCTTCAACAGTATCTGTTCCGGTGCAATTATTCGTATATGAAGTAGATGAACCATTATCACCTTCACCTTTTTTCGAAGCCACACGGACCACCTTCTGTAGTTGAAACCCTGGAACTAGATTTACTGAAGTAATCTACTATACTCCATTTCATACTGAAAAATTGCAGCCGGCCAGCGTGACCGAGCTGTTCTAGGCGCTACAGTCTGGAATCGTGCGACTGCTACGGTGGGAGGTTCGAATCCTGCCTCGGGCATGGATATGTGTGTGATGTCCTTAGGTTAGTTGGGTTTAAGCATTTCTAAGTTCTAGGGGACTGATGACCTCAGATGTTAAGCCCTACAGAGCTCAGAGACACTTGAACCATTTTTTTGAAAAATTGCACCTTTCACTTTCTAGAACAGTTAACACAATTTTCACTTAAAATGAAATATACTAGGCTTAAAATGGCAAAGTATACGCAGAACCGAAGGAGTCAGCGGAGCTGTTCACTACTACGCCTATAAATTCACTGACAAGAGTAGCCGCGCCGGCCGTAGAGCAGCTAAAGATTAAGGCTGTTAGCAATCGCACTGTACACGCACAAACGAAGGGCACAATAATGACTCGAAGTAATAAATAGGTCTACTGTAATAATGTCAGAGCAGAGCGTCAAGTCAAGAGTCGACATTCAGTATTGTGATTGGACAATTGAAGATTGCAATATCAGCATAAGGAAGCGGGAGATGTTTTTACTAAGATTAGGTTTCAGATATGAGTCAGGTTTTGTTGCATTATTAACGTTAAGGCACTGGCACAAGTTGAAGCAATGGTAGCGCTCGCGCTGCGGCATTTACACTGCCACGAATTGGTTTTCGTTTCCGAATGCCCATTCACTATCACATCGAGTTATAGAGTCAAATCAATCAGTGTCAAGGTCATGCGCCATTAGGTGAGGCGATAGATAACCAGGGGTTACATGATAATCAAGCGCATAAATAGTTACATGTTCGGGAGGCGGTGTAAATGTCATCCATGCGAGCGCCCGAAGGTTAAAGAATACAACATCAGCGTACCGAAGAACAGAATAAAGTGTTTCGAGACATTATTATCATGTGACGCGATGTAAGCATCTAAAGGCGAGTCGACACCAGATGTGCAACGCCGCGCAGCACCGCTCAGGCCATCACATAACGGCGCCCAGCAGCCCTGAACTACAAAGAATGGAGCCAAGTCTTTTTAGGTGGCCGGCAACTGTCTAGTGTGTGGGCCCCACGTGTGTGTGTGTCTACAATAATGGAAAACGAGAACTTCTGTCCAAACAGAGCGCGCATTTCCTTTCTTGTTCCGACACTTCACGGAACTTTTCACTGTTGTGCATAGCGGCGCTTTTTGACGTCAACATCGTCGGCGCTACGCCGGACCTTCTCCTTAGCTTTGCGCGGATCCACGACTCCATGCGCCAAATGTTCATTGTTCTTTTTTATTGCGTTGTTTGTGTGGGTCATATATCAATGCTCTGTTGACTCACAGATAACATGTTCTAAGAGGTACAACTCAGAATTGACGGTAATTAAATTTAGAGAGGCGATGAAAGAAAATTACTGTAACAAAAAATATTCTCCACGTATAATTGTGAGAGGACGGTGTAGCCCTCGGAAGAAAGTGCGGGACGAGGGTGAGGGGGGGGGGGGGGGCGTCCACTCGCTTTCCCCCTCCAGTAAGGCCCTGCTTAACCATTTCTGTGCGAAGTGCGATTTTTCTTATTTCACCTTGAAGATGTATATAGGTGGTCGCCACAAACTATTTTGGAAATCGGAGGAGAAAGTTGGTGCCTGAAATTTGACAAAAGGATCCTGCTGCAACGAAAAAGGTCTTTGTTTTAGTAACTGCCGCCCGAATTCACGAATCGTGTCCCCCGTCTTTCGCGATAATAGAAAACGAACTTTCTTTCTCTGATCTTTTTCGATTTCTTCCGTCAGTTCCATAAGATGCGGGTCGCACACCCCACAGCAATACCCCACAAGAGGGCGGATAAAGTTGGTGTAGGCAGTCTCTTTAGTAGACCTGTTGCAATTTCTAATGTTCTTCCAATAAATCGCAGCCTTTGGTGTGATTTCCCCACAACATTAGGTACGTGGTCGTTCTAATTTAAGTTATTCTTAATTGTAATCCCTAAGTACTTAATTGAATTTAGAGCCTCTAGATTTGTGTGATTTAACGTGTTATCGAAATCTGGCCAGCCTGGTTAGCAGCGTGGTCCAACGCACTGCTTTTCGGGTGGGAAGGCGCGTCGGTCCCAGGCACGAATCCGCCCAGCGGATTAGTGTCGAGTTCCGGTGTGCCGACCAGTCTGTGGATGGTTTTTAAGGCGGTTTTCCATCTGCCTTGGCGAATACGGCCAAGTTCCTCTTATTCCGCCTGATTTACACTCTGACGGCGATTGTTGCGCAAACACTTTCTCCACGTACACGTACACAACAAATACTCCACGCAGACATTGGGGTTTCACTCATCTGGAGTGAGACGTTCCCGAACCGCCCAATAACCGTGGGTTCGGTGTGGGGCGGCGGTGGGGTGCGGTTATGAACCACTGAAGGCTACGGCTGGGACGGAGCCTCTCCGTCGTTTCTAGTTCCCCAGTTCCATACAATACAAATCGAAATTTAGCTATTTTCTTTTAGTACTCATGTGGATGTCTTCACACTTTCCATAATTTAGAGTAACTTGCCACTTTTCACACCATACTGATACGTTGTCTAAATCATTTTGCGATTGATTTTGATCATCTGATGAGTTTATAAAACGGTGAATGACAGCACCATCGCCGGCCACTGCGGCCGAGCGGTTCTAGGCACTTCAGCCCGGAACCACGCTGCTGCTACGGTCGCTGGTTCGAATCCTGCCTCGGGCATGGATGCGTGTGATGTCCTTAGGTTAGTTAAGTTTAAGTAGTTCTAAGTCTAGGGGACTGATGACCTCAGATGTTAAGTCCCTCAGTGCTTAGAGCCATTTGAACAATCTGAACAGCATCATCTGCAGACAACCCAAGAGAGCTACTCCCATTGTCACCTACGTCGTTTGTGTAGATCAGGAACCGAACAGGACCTGTAACTCACGGTTCTGCTTTACTTTCCGTCAGTTACTAAGAAATGCGACCTTTCTGACAGGAACTCACGAACAGATAACGTTGTAGATGAGTTTTCGCTCCATGAATGTTGCCCCTGCTATCTTCAGAATTTCAAAGAGTGTATTCAACATTTTCAAAAGTTTCCTCTAAATTTAAAAATGTCTTAAACGTAGTTTCGTCTGTCTTCAGACTACGAATACTCGTCGTGTCAGTGTTGCCTCGCATGTACCTACATTTCTAGAGAACCGAAACGGATCTTCCCCGGCGTCAGCATCTACTAGTTTTTCCACTGCACTGTAAATTATATGCAGCTTCTAGATGGCATGTAGAAAATAATATGCTGACTCATTCATGACTTCCGCGTGATAGGGTTTCTGCTGACCACCAGACTCGTGAGACGCGAGTCGTTGCCGGTGGCAGCTTGGCGCCTGGGGGGAACGCAGACTCAAAGCCGACTCCTGAGGAAGGGAAAACGTTCCACTCACGGCGCCGGCGCTGCGTATCGAGAGGGCAATCTCTGAGGACTGCGGGCCGCCTGCTTCCGCTACCTTCAAAGAGCGTCACGATGAAAGTGCTTCCTCCTCCTCATCGATCAGCCGCCCGCCGGAGTAATCCCCCGCCGTTGCAACACCCCATCCCAGATCCATAGTTTCCACGACAGCATTCCAGCGCCGTAATGGAAATACCGCTTGCGACGTCAGCCTGCCATTTCCTTTGTCTCATATTTCAAAACCCGTTACACATGCGGAAAAACAAGGTATTTCTCGTCGTATGTGGGTGATGCCTCGATGTATCTGTAAGCAGTTTTGTAAAATTTGCGTATGTTCTCTGAAGAGGTATCAACAGTTAGTTGGCTCCGCTACTGTTATGTCACCTACCACTTCTTTTCTTGAGTTTCTTGTCATCATCATTTGGTGTCTGATGCTCTAACACCAGCTATGTTAGCAGACTAAGAGCTGCGTTGCCCCAAACAATGCAGAAATAAAAATTTCTTTCCAAAGTACGTTTCAGTCAGATACGGAAATTACACGTTTTACTGAATAATTTCTGAGCAAAGACCTAGGGCTGAAAACACTTCACTGTTTTCTTTACCTTGGTGACTGTAGTGTTAGGTATTCTAGAACTGTCATTAAATCATATAGGTTGTAATCTCGAACAACCTAATATTTACATACAGGCTCAGCAGTTGTTAGTTAAAGCTCTGAATTTCAAAACTACGGTATTTTTATTCCCGGTGTGTGCTTAATTCCAGTTCGCCGCTATTTCTGCATTGCAGTCTAGTTTCTTACTTTCGTTTTCTCGACAATTTTCTCTCTCATACTGCTACAACAGATACAGGTTTATTCAGTTGCCACTACGTATGGATTTTAAAAAACCACGCACAAGATTTTCATATTTTCTCCGTCACTATGCACAAACGGAAAAAATGAACAGGACCTTTTTCGAGGAAATTTAATGCAGTTGAATTCTGTACGGTGCAACGTTTTCGCTAGAGGCTGTAGTTCTCAGTTATACAATATAAACATACGAAATTGAACATCTTCCTTTTTTTCCTGAATAACTATAAAACTGTGGCTTTCACAGGAAAACTCGCCAATCACTATTTAACTACATTAAATTTCCTACAACAAAGTCCAGCTCATTTTTTCTGTATAACTAAGAGTTTGCACACAGCGACTCAGTGAATATGAAAACATAGTGTGTGGTTTTTTGGTGTTGCGGGTAGCGTAAGACGCATACATAGACTCTTTAATGAGGCCTGAATTATTATTCCGTCAGTCATGAACTAAGCGGATCTTAACTCAATGTGAAGCACCGGTGATGGCCTAACTGTAACAAAATATGTGGCGAGATAACTTTATCTTGCACAAAAATTCATTCTCCGGAGGTGTACAATATTTACGCACAACCGCTGTACAGCGGATGATTATACGGTGCGCATATAGATGTACCCTTGTTTGCCTTGCTGAAATCGATTACAGTGGTGTGCAAAAAATGTGAAGCACCTAGAAAATATGGTTGTATGTCAATGTAATTTCACACACGTACACACCATTAGCAGGTAAGTAAATAACTGGAGATGCTGTTCTCTATACAGGTATAACTACTACCAGAGTGCATTCGTACTGTTCCATGTTCAGTGTTGTTACTAGAGGTGGTAGGGTATTCGAGGGGCGTGAGCAGCGTCAGGTGTTGAGTGACTATTGTGAAGGTCACGAAGATAGGGGTTTGTCCGTGTGACGGAGTTTTGAAGAGGCCTCATCGTGCGTCTTTATCTGGTCGGTTGGTCGAATCATGCAGTACCCAGATTTGTTGGGCATTCAGATGTGACACTGGCACGATGTTGGGCTATATGGGAATGTGATGGCAGGCGTATTCGTCGCCAAGGTTCTAATCAACCAGGTTTGGCCACAGCAAGGGAAGACAGCAGTACTGTGCACCAAGTACATCGTAAGCCCTTCACGTCTCTGCCTCCATCGGAGAGCAAGATTTGTACTCCCTGCAACATTCTGTTTAATCCCAGAGCGTTAGTCGGAGAATACCAGTAATGGAAGTGGGGAGGTACCGTAGGTTACTGATAACACCACAATACCAATGGGTGCGTTTTGGTAGTGACAAGACCGGAAAGCATAGACTGCTGACTAACGAGGCACTTTGTTCAGCTATGAGTCGAAGTTCTGCACTATCCTGGTTGATTATCGATTGCTCTCATAGCGGCCACCCATTCTTCCAATGTTTTGGAGAGGCAGAACAGTAAAGAGTGTAATCAGGTATAGTCTCAGATCACGCCTGGTAGCGATTTATGAATTTCTGAGGGTAAAATGGTACATCACGGACATCCTGCGTCCTCAAGTGTTACCACTCGCGTGACAGTATTGCAGTGCCATTTTTCAACGGGACAATGCCCGTTCTCATATAGCACTTGCCTCTATGAAATGTCTTCTTGAGGTTGATGTACTCTCGTGGAAAGCGAGAGTCTCAGATCTGTTGCAGCAGAACGGACGTCAACGTGTCCAAGTGCCAACGTTCATCATGTGAGGGGTTACATAAAGAGTAGATTACGCATTTGTGCCTTCTGCCTGAGACTTCCGCCCGTTAGCCATACAATAGGTGATAACCCAGCTGTGCAACGATTTGATTCAACGAACCCAGAGAATTTTGTGGAAGACTAAACGAGAACTCCGTCACTGCACATCGGTGGTTTTCTTGAATATTCTCGTCATCTTTTGTCATCAGTTTCGACGCTTGGCCGTCATCCTCGTTTTTCATCGTGAACATTATTTCAGCTGCTTTTACACCTAGTACGCTACATAATAAGGGATTATCTTGTTTCGTATACTTAACACAGTTGCTGACAAATTTAAATCGGTACGCTATGTGATCAAAAGTATCCGGATATCCCCAAAACATACGTTTTTCATATTAGGTGCATTTTGCTGTCGCCTACTGCCAGTAGTCATTACACATCGTGAGAGAGCAGAAGGGGCGCTCTGCGGAACTCACGGACTTCGAACGTGGTCAGGTAATTGGGCGTCACTTGTGTCATACATCTGTTTCCGATGTGATAGTGAAGTGGAAACGTGATGGCACACAAAAGTGTACAGGCCGACCTCAAATGTTGACTGACAGAGACCGCCGACAGTTGAAGAGGATCGTAACGTGTAATCGGCAGACATCTATCCTGACCATCACACAGGTATTGTAAACTGCATCAGGATCCACTGCAAGTAACATGACAGTTAGGCGGGAGGTGAGAAAACTTGGATTTTATGGTCGAGCGCCTGCTCATAAGCCACACATCATGCCGGTTAATGCCAAACGACGCCTCGCTTGGTGTAAGGAGCGTAAACATTGAACGACTGAACAGTGGAAAAACGTTGTATGGAGTGACGAAACACGATACACAATGTGGCGATCCGATGGCAGCGTGTGGGTACGTTGAATGCCCTGTGAACGTCATCTGGCAACGTGTGTAGTGCCAACAGTGAAATTCGGAGGCGGTGGTGTTATGGTGTGGTCGTGTTTTTCATGGAGGGTGCTTGCACCCCTTGTTTTGCGTGGCACTATCACAGGACAGGCCAACACTGATGTTAAAGCACCTTGCTTCCCACTGTTGAAGAGCAATTCGGGGATGGCGATTGAATCTTTCAATACGATCGAGCACCTGTTCATAAGGCGCGGCCTGTGGCGGAGTTGTTACAGGACAATAACATCTCTGCAAAGGACTGGCAGCACGGAGTCCTGACCTGATTCCTATAGAACACCTTTCGGATGTTTTGGAACACCGACTTCGTGCCAGGCGTCAGCGAGTGACTTCGATACCTGTCCTCAGTGCAGCACTCCGTGAAAAATGGGCTGGCATTCCCCGAAAACTTTTCCAGCACGTTATAGAACGTATGCCTGCGAGAGTGGAAGCTGTCATAAAGGCTAAGGGGGCCCTTACACCATATTCAATACCAATACGGAGGCCGCTACAAACTTGTAAGTTATTTTCAGCCAAGTGTCCGGATACTTTTGATCACGTAGTGCATATAATTTTTGCCAACGAAAACATAATTAATGACTGTAATTCACAACTCGCGGAATTTTCGTTTGCGGCACACATTTGGAAGTTTTATTGTGAAATAACTAAAAACAAAAGAGGTTTCCATGCTGCCATGGCTGGATGCCGACTGAAAGGGCAAACGTTCAGACTAGAATATGGCCGCGCTAGTCCCGCCCACCAAGGCCGTAATTTTTCCCGAGCGCACGCAGCTTTACTATATAGATAAATGATGATGGCGTCCTCTTGGGTAAAATATTCCGGAGGTAAAATAGTCCGCCATTCGGATCTCCGGGCGGGGACCACTCAGGACGTAGTTATCAGGAGAAAGAAAACTGGCGTTCTACGGATAGGAGCGTGGAATGTTAGATCCCTTAATCGGGCAGGTAGATTAGAAAATTCAAAAAGGGAAATGGATATTTCAAATAACTTCCGGGAATTCAGCCAGGTAACACTTTCAGCAATATTTATTTATGGAACACTTCGAGGAACGTGCATTGGAGTCGGCTCCTTTAAAACCCGCCTGTTTCTTTAGATACGTTGACGATACCTTCGTTGTTTGGCCTCACGCTAGGGAGAATTTGAATGTCTTTCTAGAACATCTGAACTCGATCCACCCGAACATTCGTTTTACGATGGAGGTGGAAGAGGATGGTTGCCTTCCCTTTCTCGACGTGTTGGTTAGGAGGAAGGATGATGCATCATTGGGACATGCAGTCTACATGAAACGTACTCACACCGACTTGTACTTACAAGCTAATAGTTGTCACCATTCGGCTCAGCGTGAAGGGGTACTCCGTACCTTGGTACACAGGGCACATGTCGTTTCTGACGCTGAGACTTTGCCAGCTGAGCTGTCCCATCTTGAAGTTACATTTCGTCAAAATGGTTATAGTGATAGACAGATTGAACGTGCGTTGCGCTATCGACCAACTGTACATCGGGTGATTGATGATAATTCTGAGTCAACACCTAAGTCTACTGCCTTTTTGCCTTACGTAGGAAACACGTCCAATAAGATCGGTCGTATTTTACGGAAATACGATGTGAAATGTGTTTTCCGACCTCTATCTAAAATTAGAGCACTTTTGAGTTCGGTTAAGGATGATCTTGGACTGCGTGAGGCGGGTGTATATCGTATTCCTTGTAGCTGCGGCATGGCATATATTGGTCAAACTATCAGGACCGTGGAGGACAGATGTACTGAGCATAAACGGCACACACGATTACAGCAGCCAAATAGATCTGCTATTGCCGAACATTGCTTGGGTACTGGTCACCCCATGTTATATAATAACACCGAGATATTGGCATGCACGTCCAGCTATTGGGACAGTGTCATTAGGGAGGCAGTTGAGATTAAATTAGCGAGCAACCTCGTTAAATGGGATGGAGGTTTCTGTTTAAACTCTGTTTGGAATCCGGCTCTCTCCCTTGTAAAAAAACAGAGGAACAGAGTCAATGCTGCCTCACCTGCGAATTCATAGTCTCAACATCGACAGCTCTGACTTTGGTCATCTTTGGTGGCACTAGTGTTCAGTGTGTATGTGTGTGTGTGTGTGTGTGTGTGTGTGTGTGTGTGTGTGTGTGTGTGTGTGTTATCTTTCCCGCTTCTGTCGGAGAACCGAGGTATTAAATTTGCAAGTACGCCGCCTGTCCGTTGCAGTTTGCCTTGAAATTGGCGGGGTGTTCTCCCGCCGAAATATCGGCGGTCGCTGAAAGTGTTACCTGGCTGAATTCCCGGAAGTTATTTGAAAGTTGTATACGCCAGGAGAAACTCAGGTCTCACAGGGAAATGGATAGGCTGAAGTTGGATATAGTGGGAATTAGTGAAGTTCGGTGGCAGGAGGAACAAGATTTTTGGTCAGGTGAATACAGGGTTATAAACACAAAATCCAATAGGGGTAATGCAGGAGTAGGTTTAATAATGAATAAAAAAATAGGAGTTCGGATGAGTTACTACAAACAACATAGTGAACGCATTATTGTCGCTAAGAGAGATACGAAGCCCACGCCTACAACAGTAGTACAAGTCTATATGCCAACTAGCTCTGCAGAAGACGAAGAAATTGATGAAATGTATGATGAGATAAAAGCAATTAGTCAGGTGGTGAAGGGAGACGAAAATTTAATAGTCATGGGTGATTGTAATTCGAGAGTAGGTAAAGAGAGAGAAAGAAACATAGTAGGTGAATATGGATTGGGGCTAAGAAATGAAAGAGGAAGCCGCCTGGTAGAATTTTGTGCAGAGTATAACTTAATCATAGCTAACACTTGGTTCAAGAATCATGAAAGAAGGTTGTATACATGGAAGAACCCTAAAGATATTAGAAGATATCAGATAGATTATATAATGGTAAGACAGAGATTTAGGAACCAGGTTTTAAACTGTAAGACATTTCCAGGGGCAGATGTGGGCTCTGACCACAATCTGATGGTTATGAACTGTAGATTAAAACTAAAGAAACTGCAAAAATTTGGGAATTTAAGGAGATGGGACCTGGATAAACTAAAAGAACCAGAGGTTGTAGAGAGATTCAGGAAGAGCATAAAGCAACAATTGACAAGAATGGGGGAAAGAAATACAGTAGAAGGAGAATGGATAGCTTTGAGGGATGAAGTGGTGAAGGCTGCAGAGGATCAAGTAGGTAAAAAGACGAGGGCTAGTAGAAATCCTTGGGTGACAGAAGAAATACTGAATTGAATTGATGAAAGGAGAAAATATAAAAATGCAGTAAATGAAGCAGGCAAAAAGGAATACAAACGTCTCAAAAATGAGATCGACAGGAAGTGCAAAATGACTAACCAGGCATGGCTAGAGGACAAATGTAGGGATGCAGAGGCTTACCTCACTAGGAGTAAGATAGATACTGCCTACAGGAAAATTAAAGAGACCTTTGGAGAAAAGAGAACCACTTGTATGAATATCAAGCGCTCAGATCTATCTAAGTAAAGAAGGGAAAGCAGAAAGGTGGAAGGAGTATATAGAGAGGCTGTGCAAGGGCGATGTTCTTGAGGACAATATTATGGAAATGGAAGAGGATGTAGATGAAGTTGAAATGGGAGATATGATACTGCGTGAAAAATTTGACAGAGCACTGAAAGACCTCAGTTGAAACAAGGCCCCAGGAGTAGACAACATTCCATTAGAACTACTGACAGCCTTGGGAGGGTCAGTCGTGACTAAACGCTACCATCTGGTGAGCAAAATGTATGAGACAGGCGAAATACCCACAGACTTCATGAAGAATATAATAATTCCAATCCCAAAGAAAGCAGGCGTTGACAGATGTGAAAATGACCGAACTGTCAGTTTAATAAGTCACGGTTGCAAAATACTAACGCGAATTCTGTACAGACGAACGGAAAAACTGGTAGAAGCCGACCTCGGGGAAGATCAGTTTGGATTCCGTAGAAATATGGGAACACGTGAGGCAATACTGACCCTACGACTTATCTTAGAAGCTAAATTAAGAAAAGGCGAACCTACGTTTCTTTTATTTGTAGACTTGGTGAAAGCTCTTTACAATGTTTACTGGAATAATCTATTTCAAATTCTGAAGGTGGCAGAGGTAAAATACAGGGAGCGAAAGGCTATTTACAATTTGTACAGAAACAAGATGGCAGTTACAAGAGTCGAGAGACATGAAAGGGAAGCAGTGGTTGGGAAGGGAGTGAGACAGGGTTGTAGCCTCTCCCCGATGTTACTCGATCTGTATATTGAGCAAGCAGTAAAGGAAACAAAAGAAAAATTCGGAGTAGGTATTAAAATCCATGGAGAAGAAATAAAAACTTTGAGGTTCGCCGATGACATTGTAATTCTGTCAGAGACAGCAAAGGACTTGGAAGACCAGTTCAACGGAATGGACAGTGTCTTGAAGGGAGGGTATAAGATGAACATCAACAAAAGCAAAACGAGGATAATGGAATGTAGTCGAATTAAGTCAGGCGATGCTGAGGGAATTAGATCAGGAAATGAGACACTTCAAGTAGTAAAGGAGTTTTGCTATTTGGGGAGCAAAGTAACTGATGATGGTCGAAGTAGAGAGGATATAAAATGTAGACTGGCAATGGCAAGGAAAGCGTTTCTGAAGATGAGAAATTTGTTAACATCGAGTATTGATTTAAGTGTCAGGAAGTCGTTTCTGGAAGTATTTGTATGGAGTGTAGCCATGTATGGAAGTGAAACGTGGACGATAAATAGTTTGGGCGAGAAGAGGATAGAAGCCTTTGAAATGTGGTGCTACAGAAGAATACTGAAGATTAGATAGGTAGATCACATAATCAATGAGGAAGTATTGAATAGGATTGGGGAGAAGAGGAGTTTGTGGCACAACTTGACAAGAAGAAGGAATCGGTTGGTAGGACATATTCTGAGGCATCAAGGGATCACCAATTTATTGGAGGGCAGCGTGGAGAGTAAAAGGCGTAGAGGGAGACCAAGGGATGAATACACTAAACCGATTCAGAAGGATGTAGGCTGCAGCACGTATTGGGAGATGAAGAAGCTTGCACAGGATAGAGTAGCATGGAGAGCTGCATCAAACCAGTGTCAGGATTGAAGACCACAACAACAACAACAACAACAGTCCCGCCCAGTGTTGCTACAGACCTAAACGTAATCAGCTTTCTGGATAGCCCTCGTACAACAGTTCTAGGCCAGGTTTCCTCAGGAGAGGATACAACGGGCTTTACCACACGCTTCCCAACCGATTTAGTCCGTGCATCCAGGCTACAGGAGACGCATTGGCATAGTAGTAGGTGGAGCGATATTGTAATTTTGTCATTATTTGTAACCACTGAAATAACATCAGAAAACCCTCTCAATCCGTGGTTTTATTTCGATTTCTTCTTCCCATATGGAAGCTTCACATGTTTTGTCAATCGGTGTATATACTAATGAGCTAAAACATTTTGTCCACCACGAGACAGAATAATAGCTGGTAACGTGGCATGTAAGGAGAGTATTCAGTTGGGGGTCGATATCTAAAAGATAAGGGATCCAATATTAGAATATGAAAATAGAAGAACTTTGGACGGATTGAGGTAAAGGAAGGCAACAAAAATGGGTAACCTTCCATCGGAATTTCTATAATTGTAGGGGGAAATGGTAATCAATCGAATATTCAGTTGCTGTTTCCCATCTTTTTTCCGCGAGCAATAGGAGATTGGTATAATAGAGAACTGTGAAGGTAGTTCGATGAACCCTCTGCCAGGCACCTAAATGTGATTTGCTGGGTATCCATGTAGATGTAGATGAAGATCTGTGAGAATATACCATTACACTACCGGTAAAATGTCTCCGCGCAATTCCGAAGATAACAAGGGCAGATAAGTGCGAGAACTATCGCACAACCAACTTTACAGGTAATCCGTAAAGAACCAAGAGATAAAAATAGAAATGGAGGACGAAGAGACACGTTCTCAGATTAAAAATGGTGTAATACAGGAATGCAATCTTTCGCCGCTAGTGTTCAATCTATACATCGACATGACAGGACCAAGAGGAAGTCTCAGGAACGATAAGAAGAAGGGACAGGATGATAGGAACTGTTTTAAGACATCAGGGAACCGTCCCTTGGAATTTGCGGGACGTGCTCATGATGCTTGCTGGCTTTGTTCAGCCATTACTGGCCACTGTCCGATTTGGTGAAGAGTAAGCGAAAGATCAATCTGACAGTGGTAGTGCGCGACATTGGTTATTACGGATCATGAGGTTAGCTTGTTATTTATGTGTTTGTCAGTGTGTTGTTTATTTGTGGGCCTCCTTTAGGAATTTTCGTAATATCAGCTCATACTGAGTCAGTTTAATATGCAGGGTGAAGTCGTACAGTAGTGTTTCCAACAGGGGCTGCTGGGTACGAAAAGGATATGCAAAAAAAAAAAAAGGTTCTCCTGAAATGCTTCGTTACTAGAAAAGGTGGTTATGGTTTTCAGTGGTGTTGTCGAAAAGAAGGTTCACATATCTCTCGTCTCAGTATACGTGAACACTGTTGGTTTTCCGACATATTTGGATACTGACATTAATGTGGATCTGCAATTGTTCCAACACTGTCACATCTTCAAAACCGCATTTAGCGAAACACACTGGGGTACACTGGAGGACTTTTTGTAGAGAAACGTGTTCTTTTGATTGTATTGGTCATGAAGACCTTTTGGGGAGGACGGGAAAGTCGTCGAAATTTCCGAATCCAAATTTGGGAAGAGGGAGTTTCATAGAAGAAAGGGCGTTGTCGGAAGGTAGGTCTTCGGTGGAATGGAAAGAAGCAGCACCTCTTTGAAGTGGTACCCTCGAGCAAAAAAAAAAAAAAAGATTCTTTTCAGGACCCTGAAGAAGCATGTATAGCTAGAAAGGGGTGTTATTTCAGACTGCGTTTCTTTATACAATTATCGTGGCGATGAAGCTTTCGTTCGTATCTCGGTGAACCATAGCCTACACTTTAAGGACCCAGAGACGGTTGAACATACCAATAGCTCTGAGGGCTCACGGCCTGCCATCAAAAAATCGTTCCGTACTCCTAATGAGGGTAAGAACGCTTTTGTTTCTTATTTATTCGAGTATATGTGGAGGAGGCGTAGGAGCCACGAGAATGACATGGTTATGACATTCTTTGAAGCTGTTAAAAGGATTTGTGATCCCACGTAAAACAGTC
The DNA here is from genome assembly GCF_021461385.2 of Schistocerca piceifrons. Lineage (NCBI taxonomy): Eukaryota > Metazoa > Arthropoda > Insecta > Orthoptera > Acrididae > Schistocerca > Schistocerca piceifrons. Next base: position 601,513,507 of record NC_060139.1, on the reverse strand, counting down.
GCCGTTTTCTTTTTCGTTACTTATATTTATCTTAAGTGCTGAACATGTAACTACTTTCATTTCGTGCAGTGAGAGAGAATTCTGAATATGTAATAATGTTGTGTTGTTCAGTCCACTTCTCTGTTACTATTTTCTTATTTGGTTTTAAGAAGCCGCGCGGGGTAGCCGCGTGGTCTGATGCGCCTTGCCACGGCTCGTGCAGCTCCCTCCGTCGGAGGTCTGAGTCCCCTCTCGGGCATGGGTGTGTGTGTTGTCCGTAGCGTAAGTTAATTTAAGTTTGTTAACTAGTGTGTAAGCCTAGGGAGCGATGACCTCCGCAGTTTGGTCCCAAATGAACTGACCACAAATATCCAAATTTAAATTTTTAAAGAAGAATCATATTTTCTTCTCCATATAGCAGAATTGTGTTAAGCACGAACCTAATACCGCATATTCCAATTTTTCTACAGCTTGTCAAAAATAATATAATGTTTCTTACTATCACTTTGCGAGTTACTAATATGTCATTAGCGCTCAGGCTAATAGCATAGGTACGAATACTACGAAATTTCTTATGATTGTGTTACGATGGCAGAGTTTGTCTTTTGGCTGGAGCTTCATAACGCAACTCTGTTGTAGTTAGGAAGGTAATAGCACGGCTTACAATGACAGCTAGAGAAACGAACAACAATCATACGGACAGTTTCGTTTGTCATAAATATTACACCGTTTGGTAAGAATATTTGACAATTTTTGTGGTTATGATTAGGCAGGAACCTAATACGACAGCTTAAATTGCTTGCGAATGAAGCGAACAGCAATCATTCGCATCAAGTAGCACTTACAGCGTCCGTTGCAACTACAGTAGGTTTCTCAGAACACGGACAGAACGCAGATTTGTTTACAGTGGGAAACAAATGAAAAACTAAAAACTTTATTGACTACCTGCATCTCACTCCTCATTATCCCTCTTCATTTCTCAGGTATTAGTGTGACGGGTACTAACATGTTCATGTGTCGTAAAGTCCGCCGACACCGTAACTGCACTTAATCCTGAGTATTTTAACGTAAATAATTTCTTCCAGTGGCCTGATAATATATACTCTGATTTCAAACAGTGGTGAATGCTAATTTCCGCTATTAAATACGGTAACATTCTGCATGGTTAATCGTAGCAAGGAAAAGTTGGTAAATATAGTGTTAGTCAACTGCAGGGGAATTTACTGAGCTTTTGTCAAATAGATAATAAGTTAAAATGTGAGTTGAGATTTATTTGTAGAAATATTAAACCTATATGAAACGATCTCAGTTTTCACAATTACAGCATTGTCTTCAGCGGAGAGAAAACGGCATCCTTGCAGTCGGCCACCATTACGCGGCACATTTAAAATCTACATTATTGTTTTGCAGGCGCGTTACTATCAGCACAGATTATTTAATAATTTTTCTTCTACAAAAGCAGGAAGCCTGGACGATGAAGATTAATGACAAATTTGCCAGTCATTTTAAGGTATAGAGTGGAATTAAGCTGTACTACGTATTAAGGAGGACGATTTTAATTACAAAAAGTGAACATTGTATCTCACAAAGCATGTTGAAGACCAGAATGACAACCAGAAGCATATTTAACTTTACCAATAATTATCAAGCTGCCTTTGGTTGGGTTTTAATGTCTTTGTATGATATCGTGCGTATGTGGCTTAGAATTCACATAGCCTTGCTCGATTATTTTCACTGTTTTTTCAACTGAAGCAATAAGCAGACAATTTCACTAAAATACCAATAGCAATCATTAATTAACACAATAATGACAAGAAAATATAATAGGTAATTTAATCAGAATACGGGCACATTGAACCATTAATTATACGATAATATATAGTGAAGCTAGTACTGACTGCGAATGCAATCTGATTTGGGTGAAGGTTAGTGTCAAAGATGGACATAACAAGGTTATCGGCGGCATTTATATAATCAAATGGTTCAAATGGCTCTGAGCACTAAGGGACTTAACATCTGAGGTCATTAGTCCATTTATATAATCCCTGCTACAGAAGCAGTAATGGCAGAATGTTTCAGGAGAAACCTAGAGGTTATTTTTTGTAAATTTCCTAATCAGTTAGTAGTTCTAGGTGGACACTTCTAATTACCTGCTGTAGACTGAGAGACACTGGTGATTATGGGGGGTAGTGGGGACAGGAAATGAAATTGTTCTAAATGGCTTGTCTTAAAATTACCTTCAGCAACTGATCAGAAAAAGAGATTCGTGAAGTATCATACGAGACGTCATGGACACCAACAGGGCGAACTTTTGACTCGTCGTTGTATATCAGTGATCATCGTTATAACGTCCATGGATACGCTGTAAGAACGAATGTAAATAAAGGTAGGAATATATTTCTGCTCCAAGAGCGAAATATATGAAATTTCAGATTACCTGAACGAGTCAACGTGAAGAGTTCATCTTCAGGAGAGAAAATGTTGCACATCAATGGACAATGTTCAAACGCATTGCACAATATACTTTAGACACAAATGCGCTGAGCAAAGTTGAAAGGGGGTGAAAGAGCTGCTGTGGTGTAATACAGATTTCAATAAGTTACTACGAAATCGAAGAGAGCTTCACTGAAAATTTAAACGTAGACAAAGCCTCACAGACGAAAAAACTACTGAACGAAACCGAAATTACTGTCAAGAGGGCCTCATGGAAAGCGTTCATCGAATTAGAAAGTAACATTTTATCTAGGGACTTGACAGAAAGTACTAGGAAGTTTTCGTTTTGTGTTAAGTCAGTAAACGGATCGAAGCGATTTGTCCAAACTATGACTACAATGGATTCGAAATGGAGGATGACAGAGAAAAAGCCGAAATACTAAACGCTTTTTTCGAAGCTGTTTCACCTGAAGGCTTTACTGTTGTCGTAGAAACTCAAAATGACGGATATCTACCTAAGTGATCAGGGGACAGAAAAGGAACTACTCTCAACAGAGGAGAGGCACTGGTCCTAATGCGATACCGGTACTATTCCACATGGAGTTTATGAGGAAGCGAAGAAGCGTTCCTAACGATTGGAAAAAAGAAGCTTAGGTGATTTCTGTTTTCGAGAAGTGTCGTCGAACAGACACACAGAACTGTAGACCGTTAGCCTGACGGCGGCCTGTTGCAGAATTATGGAACTTTTTTTTTTTTTTTTTGCTCGCGTATTATATTATGGCATTTCTGAAGATTGAATATCTCCTGTGCAGAAATCAATATGGTTTCGGAAAACGATGAGCGTGTAAAACCCAGCTCCGTCTGGTCATCCACCAGACCCAGAAAACAGTAGATACTGGCGCCCAGGTTGATACCGTGGTCCTCGGCTTCCGGAAGGCGTTCGATATAATTTTGCACTCCCGCATAATGAACAAAATACGATAGTGTTCAAAATCAAACAAGTTGTGCGACTGAACTGGGAAGTTTATGGCAAACAGAACGCAGCATGTCATTCTCAATGGAGGGAAATATTCTAGTGCTACAGTAACGTCGATCGTACCCCAACGGAATGTCATCGGTCCAACAGTAGCCGATATATGGTTCAAATGGCTCTGAGCACTATGGGATTTTACTTCTGAGGTCATCAGTCCCCTAGAACTTAGAAATGCTTAAACCTAACTAACCTAAGGGCATCACACACATCCATGCCCGAGGCAGGATTGGAACCTGCGACCGTAGCGGTTGCGCGGTTACAGACTGTAGCTCCTAGAACCGCTCGGCCACCCCAGCCGGCCCACATATGATATTTCCAAGAATAGTGCATCCTATTAAAGAAATCATACCACATCTTCCAGTGACGCACCATGTGAAATTTATCCAAGATTCGATAGATGTTACTACGTCAAAACAGGAACGATACTTGATCTAAGCCAGCAGGAGTCAGTAAGTAATGTATTAACAGACGAAGAATGAAAGTGGTGAAGTATGATAAACCTCTGCTAATGTCAAGTAAAGTTGAGGAAGGCTTCTATTTAAACAACTTGTCAGCAGGAAAAAACGGAGGATCGGCAAAAGGAAATGAGAAACTGCCTTGCCGGAGACTGAATGTAGTAGAAGGATGAAATAGCTTCGAAAATTACGCAACTGTAATATTTAACTACATAATTCTCCTCTAGAACTACTGTCAATAAAAGCATTCCGTGGAATTCTTACTGCTGCGACTTCCAAGTACGCGAGTCTCAAATCCTGAGTGGAACGCACTGCTAAGCACGTGATATGTTGGAAGTTGCACAGTCAAATAAAATAATAACGTGAAGAAAGATACAGCACTGCCCACAAATCAAATTTATTTTTAGCGTCGATGGTGCTATTAACACGAGGCGGAAACGTATTTGTTGGTTGGATCATGAATCGTGACGAAAAACGTTTTTGTACTTTGGTTGTTGGCTATGGTAAAACAATGTGACGATAGGAGCCAAGTAACTATGTTGTCGTCAATGAAGCCAGTTTAATAATATGCATTTAGAACCATAGCTCCACTTTAGCTCTTGTTAGTTACAATGATCGTGGAAGACTGTTTTCGCCAGAATGTATGTTACCTTTCAGAATCACTCATTATTACTCCGCTATGTACGTCATTCCCCTATCTTTTTCCTGTTTATAGTTAATTGCGCATGGAAAGCTGACATTCAGTTTATTTTGCAGAGCAAACTAAAGATGTTGATCCACCAGTAATGTGTCCTTAGGAGGAGAAGAAGACAAATGTCTAATACACGCCCTGTAAAAATGCTATTGTTCATTATAAGTGTGCAGTAACGCCGAGAAGGCGATTATGCAATGTGTATAAACTTCTCACAACTTATGGAAATTATACTGCCGGCCAATATTTTTACTACTCCGGAAAGCATAGCACATAACGAAATTTTATTTATAGTGCTTCCACATTGTAATAGAAAGGATACATAATGAAATTCATATGTCCTTTGGATGAGAAATTTATCACGCAGATCTGCCACTTGTGTTTCCTGACAACACCGACTGAACACTATTGAACAACGACTTGAGCTGATGATAGACCATGTATTCTTTAAGCGTCGATATTACCGCTGTCTAATTCGAACGCTTGCTGGAGGTAGTTTTTCCTCCACGTAATCGATTTTTTCGCAAAAAAATGCGATTTCTTAATGAAAAACTAGCTGCGAAATATTTCTTTGTATGAGCTACTTGCCCAGGCCTTCAAAGCCCTATGGATCTCGACCTGTCGCCATGTCACCCTCTGCCTTGTAGCGTCATGCGGCTGTCGCGAGGGGAAACACGTGGTCAGCACGTAGCTCTGCTGGCCGTTTCGCCGTTTTCCAGACTATGGAGCCGCTTATTGTCGTTCGGGTACCTACTTAATTGGCATTATGATGTTGAGCGCACCCCATACCAGTCCTCCCGCCAAAGAAAAATTCCAGGCATTTCCGGAAACCGAACCAGGTCCTCCGCATGGTAAACATTTACGCTGACCACTCTACTAGGGAGGCGAATATTTCGTGACAAACAGAAAGGAAATTTCTTTAGTCCTACCTACGCTGCCCGGTTCCTCTGAAATACTATACATTTCCATATCCGGTCCGTAGTTACCTCTTAGCCACTTTGGCATGTGTTGTATGCCGTCTCCACTATGTTGGAAGTTTAAGAGCCAGCTATGTATATTAACTAAGTGATTTTAGAAATGGCGCTGCGTTTTTGGAAGCGGTCTTCGACTGATTTCGCATCCAGAAGAGCAGGGCACAAAAAGTCGTTAGGCTACCCTGATGAAAACATCGCGAATAGCAATAATGTAGTACCAGGAAAACAATGTTTAAGGATTTCGTGTTGATGATATCATATGATCGTCAGAAAAACTGTAATTTACATTACAAGAAACACTATCACAGAAAACCTTCATGAATGCAAAGCAGATCGCTCCTGTTGATTACATTCAAACTGGATGTATGATAAGAGCCCTACATCGCAAAAGAAAATAACAGTTTTATGATCAATATATCTGTGTACCAACAACAGTTTCACACTCCATATACTCTCTTGTGAAGACTGCTTTTACCACCGGCTCATAATTGGAAAACGTATGCAAATCTGAGACTAGTATCTAGTTTGCCTCCCTCTGGCAGAAATGGGTCAAACTGCCTTACAAGAATTAACGTAGCTTTAACAAGAATAAGAAATATAACAAATTAAGAACGAAGAGGTGGAGGCAATTTAAACGTGGTGCTATCGAATAAAGTAAAATATTAAGAGGACTGATAAAGAATTACTAAAAAGCACGGGTGACAAAAGAAGTCTTGGTCTGTAGAAAACATCCGCTACGGCATCCAGTAGTACTTATGTAGTTAGTATGTGCTGGGAGGAGCTGTAGATGGGAAAATAGTAATGACATAGACTGACTAGAAAACGCAGAGCCGTAAAGAAAGTTGGTGTAGTAGTTATATGGGATGAAAAGAATAGTTGAAGACTGGGAAAGACGATGGGCAGCATCAAAAATGTCGCAAACCGTATGAGTCAGAAGACGAGGAAAGGAAAATTTCGTTGAGTATATATGTGTGTGTGGGGGGGGGGGGGGGGGGGGGAAGGCGGATGGGGAGTAACGAATGGAGGTGTGTCTGTGCTAAAGCTAGTTCGTTAAGTGATTCGGTACTACTTAAAATTTCATTTAGAGCTACTCGTGTTAATATACAACGTTTATCCACATCTTCACCGAGGCAAATTTTATTTTCAGGAACCAGTTGATCCATACCATAGAATAGCGGAATATCGCGAGCTTCATACAAGGAAAAAATTAAAATAAACTACTTTCTGTCCATTAGGTAAGACAATCCTTGTACAAAGAATAACATGATGCCGTGTGTTTCACGGTGTATATATATCATTTTAGTAATTGTCAAAGCAACCGGCTATTGATAATTTCTAACCTACTCAAACGCTGCATCGCTAGTTTGCAACTGTATTTTCAAGTCTCACTCTTTACTTTCTGGCAGACGTCAGGTTACTTCCCCCTCTTTACTTCCCCCTCTCCAATTACTTCTCAGATTCCGTCAGGTATCGAAATATGTGTTACATACTTGCCCAGAACGTTGCAAAATAATCATGCATTATCGCAGTAATAAACTGCTGATTAAACAAACGACAAATGAAAAAACTAGTGTATGTGATGGATATTTAGCACAACAAGTTATATGAACATATATTTACTGTTAACTCTACCTCCTTGAGGAAAATACTGGCCAAAAACTTTAGACGAATCTCTAGATTATCATGTTCACAACACATTGAGGTAATTAGAGAAGGGGGAACATTCAGTGATGACGACAGGCATGAGACTCATGAAGCAATCATCCAAGCATATGCCTGAAGTGATTTAGGAAGGCATGGAAAACCTAATTCTGAATAGGACAATGAGGATCTAAACCACCCATCTCTCCAATCTGAGCCCACTGTCTTGATCATTGCTTCACTTCGCTAGCTGTAAACATCTGAGGATCGATCAGCAACTCGTTTGATTTTACTTATCTGATCATTGAGCATACGACCTCATGGATGTAATACTAAATTTTAGAATCATTTTAGCTTAACCTTACACGGGAAATTCTTTGTGGTTCTGAGAAGATATATGAAGACTAATATTGCAGAAGTTCTCCGAATCGAATAACTAATTATTTCGTTGTATTTCGATTGTATAGCCCCCTTAGATTCAGAAGATAACGAAAACTAAGTTTCACACGGGTTATGCTGCTTTAGATAAGAGCGACACCGTATGCAGAGAAGTGTCTTCGTTATTTTGTTAGCTGCAAGAGAAGTATCAAAGCATTCGAATCACCGTATGCAGTTGATAACGATAACGTGATTCTGCGAGTTCATCATGTAAATGTAAATTAAGCTCGTTGAGTTAATGTGGGGTCTCTGATTACAGGCCTTTTGATATCAAGAACTGCGTATAAATAATTAATGTGGAGTATCTTTACTAGATTAGTCTTTGCGCTTTTCAAATTACGTATAAAATATTATCGCTGCATGGCAAATGCTGCCGAAAGGGAAATTAACTGGCGTGCGACTAGCCGCCAGTGAGTGAAGCGGCCGCTCCAACCTGTTCTGAGCTAATATTATGGAAATAATTTATTGATACTGTTTTCGCTTGTGTTACACTAGCGGCGAACTAAATCTGAAAGCCTATAAAATCGTGACATTGAATGCCATATTTGGATGGAGCTTTAGATGTGTAGAGCGTAGTGTGTTCCGAATAGACTGACTGCAGTTCACAATTCTATATTTTCTACGTGAATTAAGATACACACTTGGCACTCTTTATTAACTTTTCAACAAACCTGCTTCGCCCTACATGAGCCTCTTCTCTTCTTCACAGTAGCTGCGCTGGTCCAGAACTGGCTGAAAGATGTTAGGTCTACTAACAGTCTATTGCAATTTGTGGTCGACACCAGAGGTAGATTTAAAACACTTCCGTTACACTCTTGGTGTAAAGTATCCACTGATATGGCCAGTTTCGAATCTCACATATATTTAGAATTACAGAAAATCAGTTTGTTACCTACGACACTAGTTCAGAGATTGTTATATTGAACTAGAGCAGTACCAATAGCACAATGTTGTCCAGTGGTTCAAAATGATTCACATATGGAAAAAATTTAACGTATCAGTTTACCATATTACTATCCTCATACACATTTAAAGAACACAAAATAATGAAGATAATGCACAAAAATAATCAACAAGTCCTTCAAAACTGCCCTACTAACCAGTCATTGTTCACAGAAGTCAGTTATCACTGTATTCCTCTAAAAAAGTACTCACTCGGAATTAATTAGTAATTCCCGTCACAGAAATCATGAATTGAGCCTACGAGGAAAGAAAACGATCTGTATGCAATATATAGAAATATTCGAGAATATTATTTACCGTATTACGGCACTTTGCTCACGACAAGAGACGTATTTACTCTCAGCCGCAGACAGGGTGACCCCAGATGTGCTAAATCTATATACAGCTTCGTCTATGAGAAATACGTTTAAATACTTCATATTTTACGGCAGCCATCTTAAATAAAACATTTTGTGACCCTCCAAATATTTGATCATTTTAATTTGTGTGTTAATTAACAAATGCTGCACAACAAATGGAACATAAAAATATATCAGCAATATTATAATATCAATGTTCAGAATATAACATTAATTGTGACATAATATGTAATGGGCGTTAGTAATGATCTTAAGCTTTAATGCTAAATGGTTAAGAAGACATTTGTTTCAGATGGTTTCAGATACCTTACTGGAAAGTTGGGAATATGTGTTTGAGACGATAGGCGTTAATATGCTGAAAAGTATTTCCAGTTGCTCACCTTTTCATCTAACAAAATTTCATAAGTAACAAGTTTCTGAGTTAATCAATTAGTTCACTGCAACTATGTTAGCAAGTAGCTTGTAATGAGCAATGAAATTCAGTATGACTGAACTCATTTATCAATCTGAAATTGCTATGCACTCACTAGGTTCTAGGTACTCTGCCACAGTCTCACTGTCATATTTTAGAAAAAAAAATTAGCAAATACTGGGAGGCCGAAGAACTTAGCAGATGAGACTGTATTCTGCACTTGCTTCTTCTTATCATGCACACCGCTGGACTGATCCAAGAGTTATAGAAAATAGCTCACTGGGAAAGCCAGTGGTCCAGTAACTGATAGTTCAAGGTAATCGATATTTACAACAATGTTTTTATAAATTACATCCAAACACAAAATTCCTAACACACAGTAATATATTATAAGGAAATACATAAAGCAGAAAGATTTTTGAACACATTTAAGCATACCTCACAATACAAAACGTCATATTAGGCTCATTGACATGTTTACAAATTAATCAATCATTTTCAAGAATGAGTTGTAAGTTCTTTCCATTGTCTTACTTAAAAAAATGAAGAAAAAACATTTCATCCATAATGAACACCTACTGTTCTTCTTGTACTGGTGTCTGTCTTACTTAAACCCTATGAAGCTAACATTCCCACTGAACCAGTAACAGGCTCAACTGGCTGTACCAGAGTCCACCACAGGATACAGGTCCAACTGGCTAGGCCAGGGTGTACGTACATGGAAAATAGAAACAAACAAATGCCTACTTTAGCACACTACCATTAATTACACTTATACTTGTAAGAAAAGGATACACTCATTTGCGTCATATTCGAAAACGATTTTGTGCTTCATTGAAGAAGAAGGTGAAGTCACGAAAGAGAATTATCACTAGAGTTTGCCAAGGACAACTAGTGTGGACATGATACTCTGATAATAACAAACAAATGTATAAAGGAGAAAAGAATCGACAGTTGTGGCGAAAGATTAACCAAATATTGAGTAATAAAATGTATATTACTTCTTCTGAATCACTAAATTCAGACCAGGAGCGTGAGAATGAAGAGTATATTGTTGCAGCCACATGTAGTAAGTGTTGCTTCACGCAGTGGAGAATGGCAAAACAGAGGCACGCCAGCGACCGAGGCGTTGCGAAGTAGGCAGGCACAGATAGCCTTACTGACAGCAGCAGTTTACCAGCAGGCTGACACAAGGACGCACACAGACCGAGCGCCGAGCGAAGCCTGGAGAGTGCTGAGTAAGGGGAAGTGAGGCCAGCACGCTGAGTTACGCTGCAATATACTGACGGAGTAATAACAAAAAGCTACCAACGAGGGTAAAAAACGTCCTCCTGCCGGATATAAGTAGTGGAGCGCAAGCAGCAACAGACAGAAGCCATTAGGAAGCGGTTCGGATCTGAGGACGGACGTGGTCCGTGTCCGAATGTTCAGTCTTCGTAGGTGACGATTCCAGAAGTCTGTTCCAGCTAGCAGGAGTCATCCGTTCGCCGCCAGATGTCAACTTCAGCTCGGTCGGCACCATGGCTGACTAGCAACAGCGAGAACTTCCAGCAGGACCGGCCGCAGCGCGGTCTTGGTCACAGGCGTCGCCGGGGACTGACGCCCGGACTTCACGGCAACCCGGCCCCACGGCACGTGGTCCGTCCATGATGGGACCTCGCGGACATCGCGACTGACGCTTCCCAGCCGCCGGTGCAGCAGGCATCGCCAGCTGACCTCACGGAGACGAGTTCATCTCAACCACAGGGTATCCTGGCTTTAGCGGAGCACTGGTGGCCAGAGGCTCCCGAGTGCGATCAGCGGCGCGCGTTGCGCAGGGCTGGGCAGCGACGACGAGGGAGAAATTGTAAAGAAAGTTCGATAAATAATTGTAAAACTCCACACCGTCTCAGTCTTTGGCGCAGCCACTGTGTTTGCTGTCAACAGGTGGTGCAGAAGTCGTAACAATATGTACTAACCCATTCTCTCACATTGATTTCCCATCAGTAATGATTAGCATTGATACTTGTTAAAGGTTCACACATCACTACCCTGTGAATGTCCCTATGAGGGTATTATCCAGCTGTTCTCCTACCTGAGGGTCAACCCTGTTCCTGACCATCCCAACCATCCTACACACACTAACAGGAGGATCATTCTCTGTCTCTAGACACACCTGTCTGGAAACTTCCATCAGACATCGTGCTGACGTCGCTACCAAGACATCTTCATATTTACCCGACTCCACCAATGCAAGAACACCCTATATAAAGACAATGTCAAATCTGTTATTTAAACTTTTAAATAGTTTTTGTAAATTATTGGGTGGAAGATAAGGCTAAATTAGCCTTGTTCCAGGTTTTCCACGGTTTCCCTCAGGAACCCTTGCCCGAATGGGAAGGCTCTTCTGATCGAAAGTCCATGGCCACATAACCCATTTACAGAGTTACTTAAACGGCTAATGTCAAAATATTTAACCTTATGAGAAGTAGCGAGTGATGAAAGCTACACGAAGTTCATAAGCGGCAAAAGTTGTCATCGGCCGCCAGCATATTCCAATCAGTAATATTGTAAGGAAAAGTATGGTCAATTTTGCTACAGTTTTGGCCCCGTATTGTCTTATAAAGAAAATCCGCGTCCAAATAGTGGCATGTAATGGAACGTAAATGTTGAAACACTTTGATAAAGCTGCGGACAATTATTAACCGCGAGAGTAGTATAAACTGCCTGTGAGGACTTGACGTTCCGTGCAACGGACGTATCTCTCTGGAATAAGTAACCAATGATGTACGAGGGCTGTCCAGAAAGTAAGTTACGATGGGTCGCGAAATGGAAACCACTGGGAAAATCCGGTAAAGCTTCGCACAGATGTGTTGGTCAGTGTCTCTAGTATGCCCATTAATTGCGTCGCGACGCTCTTTTCAGTTTTGAGTGAGCAGTGAGCACGTAAAGATGCGTAGGGAATAGCGTCTCCCGCCAAGCATGAGGGCCCGGTTAGAGATTTCACCTGTGTCATGCAGCCCACATAACACAACTGTCAAGCAGTTCCTTCTTCAAGGCAATTCTCGGCCGCACACTGCAGGGGCAATGAAGACGCTCCTGCAGCGTTTCCGATGAGAAGTGTTTGATCACCCACAATACAGTCCGTAATTGGCTCCCCCTGAGTCTCATTTCTGCTCACAAAAACCGCTGGCCATGAAGACAAAATTTTTCGACAGACAACGAGCTGCAGACCTGGCCGAAAGCACAGGCGGCTGCTTTCTATGACGAGGATATTGGAAAGTTGATACAACACTACGACAAAACTCGAAGTTGGAGCGGCGACTATGTAGAGAAGTAGGTGGAAGGTGTACCTAACTGTTGCAAATAAAATGTTTCTGGTTTTCACTGTGGTTTCCGTTTCGCGACCGATCGTAACTTACTTTCTGGACAGCCCTCGTTTATTGGTGGACTCCGTGTGAAGCGATTAGAGACATCGGGCGTGTTTTATGTTGGAGAGATTTTACTGTTGTTGTACGACGCTATTAAGCTACATTGTGAATGTTTAGTTAGTCGATGGCACAATAAACAAATTCAAGAAAATAATACCTATTCAAGGTGTGTATTTATCAATTTATAAAAGAGTTGACAAACATTCTTCAGATTTCACGTGACGTAGATCGATCGAAGGTGCGGTCAATATTCTTCGAGAGAAAAATAAACTTTTAGTTGATGAAAAAGGTAGACACATCAATCCATCCGCATCATACAACATAGCACCTAGTTGTGCCGAACGATCTTCGTAGCGAAATAAACACTTTACAGATTTCAGGTGGAGCAGTTTCGAAGAGGGGTATCAGCGAGATCGATGCTGTGGGATATATATCTAGCTCTCCTGTGGTATTTGAAACCAAAGACATATGTTCTTTAAGTTTAAAAAACTGAAGCTAAAAACCTACATAAAAACACTGAAATCATAACTAAAAATACCAAAAATAAATAAGAAGCAGACAATTTTCTTAAACAAAATTTCTTAAATAAATAAATTAATTAATTAAAATATAATAAATTTCACTTAGGATAACAAAGTCATCAGGAAATCGTACCGTTAATATCCTTTCATCTTGAATTTTGATTCTACTCCTGGACCATTTCCATCAATGCTTCTTCGATGTACAGATTGAACAGTAGGGGCGAAAGACTACATGCCTGTCTTACACACTTAATAATCCGAGCACTACGTGCTTGGTCGTCCATTCTTATTATTCCCTCTTGGCTCTTTTACATATTGTGTATCACCCGTCTCTCCCTATAGGTTACTCCTATTTTCCTCAGAATTTAGTACATCTTGCACCATTTTACATTGTCGGACGCTTTTTCCAGGTCGACGAATGCTATGAACGTGTCTAGATTTTTCTTTAGTCTTGCTTCCATTATCAACCGCACCGTCAGATTTGTCTCGCTGGAGCCTTCACCTTTCCTAAAGCCAAACTGTTCGTTATCTAACACATCCTCAATTTCCTTTTCCCTTCTTCAGTATGTTATTCTTGTCAGCAACTTGGATGCATGAGTTGTTAAGCTGATCGTCCGATAATTCTCCCACTCGTCAGTTCTTGCAGTCTTCGGAATTGTGTGGATATTTACCCGAAAGTAAGATGGTATGTCACCAGACTCATACAGTCTACATACCAACCTGGATAGTCGTTCTGTTGCCACTTTCCCCAATGATTTTAGAAATTCTGATGGACTATTATCTGTCCCTTCCGCCTTATTTGATCATAGGTTCTCCACAGCTCTCTTATATTCTGATTCTAATACTGGATCCCCTATCTCTTCCAAATCGACTCCTGCTTCTCCTTCTATTACATCAGCCAAATCCTCTCTCTCATAGAGGCCTTCAACGTACTCTTTCCACCTATCTGCTCTCTCCTCTGCATTTAATAGTGGAATTTCCGTTACACTCTTAACGTTACCACCGCTTTTCATTTCAACAAAGATTGTTTTGACTTTCCTATATGCTGAGTCAGTCCTTCCGACAGTAATTTCTTTTCGATTTCTTCACATTTTTCATGCGACCATTTCGCCTTAGCTACCCTGAAATTATTATTTATTTCATTCCTTAGCGACTTGTATTCCTGTATTCCCGAATTTCCCTGAACCTTTATTGTATTTCCTTCATTCATCGACCAGCTGAAGTATTTCTTCTATTACCCATGTCTTCTTCGCAGTTACCTTCTTTTTACCTGTGTTTTTCTTTCAAGCTTTGGTGATTGCCCTTCCACTTCAGCTATATTACCTAGCGAGTTATTCCTTATTGTTGTATCTGTAGCCTTAAAGAACTTCGTGCATATCTCGTCATTCCTTAGTATGTTCGCATCCCACTTCTTTGTGTACCGAGCGAGGTGGCGCAGTGGTTAGCACACTGGACTCACATTCGAGAGGACGATAACTGAATCCCGCATCCGGCCGTCCTGATTTAGGTTATCCGTAATCTCCCTAAATCGCTCTAGGCAAATGCCACGATGGTTCTTATGAAAGGCCACGGCCGATTTCCTCCCCCATCCTTCCCCCATCCGATGGGACCAATAATCCTACTGTTTAGTTCCCTCCCCCAAATCAACCAACCAACCACCTTCCTCGCCTAATGATTCTTCCTAACTCATATCTTAAACTTCAGCCAGTCCACACCACTATTAAATTGTGATCTGAATCAGTATCTGCTATTTCGGAATCTCTGTCTGACCGTAACGTAATCTAACAGAAATCTTCCTGTATCACCTGGTCTTTTCCAAGTATACCTCCTCCTCTTCTGATTCTTGAACAGAGTATTCCCTATTACGAGCTGAAATTTATTATAGAACTCAACTAGACTTTCTCCTCTCTCTTTCCTTGTGTCAGTCCCAAATTCTCCTGTAACTTATTCTTCTTCCTCTTCCCCTACTTTCCCGACAACTGCATTCCAGTCACCCATGATTATTGGAGCTCCATCTTTCTTTTCGTACTGTAATACCCTTTCAGTGTTCTCATATACTTTATCTATCACTTATCTTCATCACACACACACAAGCACACACACGCACACACACGCACACACACACACACACACACACACACACACACACACACACACACACACACACACACACAAAGTGTGTGTATGAGTGTATATGTATGCCTCCACCCATGAACCATGGACATTGCCGTTGGTGGGGAGGCTTGCGTGCTTCAGCGATAGAGATAGCCATACCGTAGGTGCGACTACAACAGAGGGGTATCTGTTGAGAGGTCAGACAAACGTGTGGTTCCTGAAGAGAGGCAGCAGCCTTTTCAGTAGTTGCAGGGGCAACAGTCTGGATGATTGACTGATCTGGCCTTGTAACACTAACCAAAACAGCTTTGGTGTGCTGGTACTGCGAACGGCTGAAAGCAAGGGGAAACTACAGCCGAAATTTTTTCCGAGGGCATGCAGCTTCACTGTATGATTAAATGATGATGGCGTCCTCTTGGGTAAAATATTTTGGAGGTAAAATAGTCCCCCATTCGGATCTCCGGGCGGGGACTACTCAACAGGACGTCGTGATCAGGAGATAGAAAACTGGCGTTCTACGGATCGGAGCGTGGAATGTCAGATCCCTTAATCGGGCAGGTAGGTTAGAATATTTGAAAACGGAAATGTATAGGTTAAAGTTACATATAGTTGGAATTAGTGAAGTTCGGTGGCAGGAGGAACAGGAGTTCTGGTCCGGTAAACACAGGGTTATAAATACAAAATCAAATAGGGGTAATGCAGGAGTAGGTTTAATAATGAATTAAAAAATAGGAGTACGGGTAAGCTACTACAAACAGCATTGTGAACCCATTATTGTGGCCAAGACAGACACAAAGCACACACCTACCACAGTAGTACAAGTTTATATGCCAACTAGCTCCTCAGACGACGAAGAGATTGATGAAATATATGATGGGATAAAATAAAATATTCAGATAGTGTAGGAAGTCGAAAATCGGTGACTGGAATTCGATAGTAGAAAAAGGAAAAGAAGGAAACGTAGTAGGTGAATATGGAATGGGGGTAAGATATGAAAGAGGAAACAGCCTTTAGACTTTTGCTCAGATCATAACTTAATCATAGCTAACACTTGGTTCAAGAATCATGAAAGAAGGCTGTATACACAGAAGAGGCCTGGAGAAACTATTAGGTTTCAGATAGATTATATAATGGCAAGACAGAGATTTAGGAACCAGGTTTTAAATTGTAAGACATTTCCAGGGGCAGATGTGGACTCTGCCCATACTCTGTTGGTTATGAACTGGAGATTGAAACTGAAGAAACAGCAAAGAGGTGGGAATTTAAGGATATGGGACGTGGATAAACTGACAGAACCAGAGGTTGTACAGAGTTTCAGGGAGAGAATTAGAGAACGATTGACAGGACTGGGGGAAAGAAATACAGTACAAGAAGAATGGGTAGCTTTGAGGAATGAAACAGTGAAGGCAACAGAGGATCAAGAAGGTAAAAAGACAAGGGCTAGTAGAAATCCTTGAGTAAAGGAGTATATATTGAATTTAATTGATGAAAGTAGAAAATATAAAAATGCAGTAAATGAAGCAGGCAAAAAGGGAAACAAACGTCTCAAAAATGAGATCGATATGAAGTGCAAAATGGCGAAGCAGGGACGGCTAGAGGACAAATTTATGAATCTAGAGCCATATATCATTAGGGGTCAGAAAGATACCGCCTACCGGAGACTTAAAGAGACCTTTGGAGAAAAGAGAACCACTTGTATGAATATCAAGAGCTCACATGGAAACCCAGTTCTAAGCAAAGAGGGGAAGGCAGAAACGTGGAAGAAGTATATAGAGGGGCTATACAAGGGCGATGTACTTGAGAACATTATTATAAAAATGGAAGAGGATGTAGATGAAGATGAAATGGGAGATATGATACTGAGTGAAGAGTTTGACAAGCACTGAAAGACCTAAGTCGAAACAAGGCCCCGGGAGTAGACAACATTCCATTAGAACTACTGACAGTCTTGGGAGAGCCAGTCCTGACAAAACTCTTCCATCTGGTGAGCAAGATGTATGAGACAGGCGAAATACCATTAGACTTCATAAAGAATATAATAATTCCAATCCCAAAGAAAGCTGGTGCTGACAGATGTGAAAATTACAGAACAATCAGTTTAATAAGTCACGGCTGCAAAACACTAACGCGAATTCTTTACAGACGAATGGAAAAACTAGTAGAAGCCGACCTCGGGGAAGATCAGTTTGGTTTCCGTAGATATGTTGGAACACGTGAGGCAATACTGACCCCACGTCTTACCTTAGAAGATGGATTAAGGAAAGGCAAACCTACGTTTCTAGCATTTGTAGACTTAGAAATAGCTTTTGACAATGTTGACTGGAATACACTCTTTCAAATTCTGTAGGTGGCAGGGGTAAAATACAGGGAGCGAAAGGCTATTTACAATTTATACAGAAACCTGATGGTAGTTATAAGAGTCGAAGAACAGAATAGAAGCTCTCGAAATGTGGTGCTACAAAAGAATGCTGAAGATTAGATCGGTATATCACATAACTGAGGTATTGAGGTGATCGGTTGGTAGGACATATTCTAAGGCATCACGGGATCACAAAGTTAGTATTGGAGGGCAGCGTGGAGGGTAAAAATCGTAGAGAGAGACCAAGAGATGAATACACTAAGCAGATTCAGAAGGATGAAGGTTGCAGTAGGTACTGGGAGATGAAGATGCTTGCACTGGAGAGAGTAACGTTGAGACCTGCATCAAACCAGTCTCTGGACTGAAGACCACAACAACAACATATGAAGGGCTTATTTCAATAGTGGTACAATTCCATTTTTGTTCATTCTGAGACACAGAGTCCTAAAGTTAGCGCTGAAAAATATATTTTTCAGCGCTCATTTAACTTTAGGACTCTGTGTCTCAGATTGAATAAAAATGCAATTGTACCACTATTGAAATAACTATTGAATAATATATATATATATATATATATATATATATATATATATATATATATATATATATATATATATATGTGTGTGTGTGTGTGTGTGTGTGTGTGTGTGTGTGTCAACCAGTTCAGCTCAGAGTAGCACTTGCAACCTACATCCTCAATTATTTGCTGTATGTATTCCAATCTCTGTCTTGCTCTGCAGTTTTTAACCATCTACAGCTCCCTCAAGTACCATGGAAACTATTCACCTATATGTTAACAGATGTCCTACCATCCTGTCTCTTTTCTTGTTAGTGTTTTCCATATATTCCTTTCCCCTCCTTTTTTTGGAGAACTTGATCATTCCTTATGTTAAGAGTCCACCTAATTTTCAACATTCTTCAGTAGCACCAGATCTCAAATTCTTCGATTCTTTTCTTTTCCGGTTTCCCCACTTTCCATGTTTCACAGCCATAGAATGCTGTGCTCCAGATGTACATTCTCAGAGATTTCTTCTTCAAATTAAGGTCTATGTTTGATAGTGGCAGATTTCTCTTGGCCATTAATGCCCTTTCTGCCAGTGCTAATCTGTATTCCACGTCCTCCTTGCTCCGTCAGTCATGGTTTATTTTGCTGCCTAGGTAGCATAGTTTCTTTAGTGGAGATTGTACCTTTGTAGGGGACAAAATATTAAAAATTTTTTTTTGCTCGTAAACATTCCCTGGAGTTAACCTTACTAGACAAATATGTTTTCTAATGGAATTCTAGCCATTCAAGGCTTTGGATATTTATTTACTTTAAGGGTACCACTAGATGGCAACCACACCCCCGTCCCACTTTTGCCTTCTGTCAACCTCCTGAACGCCAAATACTTTTTCATTTATGAAGATATTTCGTGCTCAATGTCGGCTCCCTTGTTAGTGCGCAACTTCCACTTGTTGCTTGTGTTTCCGGCTCATTTTCTGTACGTGTTTACATCGAAATATTTGTTTTTGTCACAACAGTCCTCAAACTGGAGGAGTATACAGGGAACGCAAAGGAGGGTCTAGAAGAATGGCGAAAGCAAATGTAGGTAAAGAAAGTAATAGTGGAAGTAATAGGAGTTTGGTCAGTGAGACTGCTGCAGGCTATTCTGTGTTAGATTCAACATCCGCTTCAACTTTCTCCGTGATTGCGAATGATGTTTCTAGGAGTGAAAATGTTACTACTGTTGTTTCCTGGAAAAAGTTGAATACTGATCCAAGTGTAGGATCTTTTGGAAGTACTAAATATAATAATGAAGAACAGACTAGTGGTAATGTTTTCATAGATGTAGAATTGTTGCCATCTGCCATATCTTCATTCGCAGTTTGTAATGTATGTAATGTTAGTGACAGTCCATTTTGTTATGAAGACATCACTGCAGTATATGGACCTAATAGTAAACTATTTCTGAAATGCAGGACATGTAAAGCTCAGTATTCATTTTGTACCAGTAGAAAGACTGACATTGAGTATGAAACTAATATTAGGGCCGAGTGTGGTTTGTACACCATGGGTAACGGTGAATTAGCTGCTAAGACACCATGAGCAGCCATGAATATCTCAAGTTGCCGGAAAAGATTCCAGAGGTATACAGGTACATTATACATGTGAAGCTGGTCAGTGATATTTCGACTATGAAGTCTACCGTCAAGGAGGCAATTGAAATAAATGATAATTCTACAGATATTGTCGTGGATGTTGATGGGACCTGGCGGCATAGAGGGCCTACAAGTCAGAATGGTGTAGTAACGATGACAAGTATGGATAATAACAAAGTGCTATATGTACAGATACTGAATAAGTACTTCCATAAGCATGGTGTTATAAAGGATAAAGAAAAACTTAAATCTCGTAACTAAAGCTCTAAATTTAGGGTAAAATTTGAAGGGTTCAGAGGAAACATGGAAGCTGCACGAGCAGTAAACGATTTTTCCAGGGCATTTGGTACGTTTGGGGAAAGGTATGTAAAACATTTAGGGTCATCAGTTTAGTAGAAGCAAAGCCATATGGAGATGTCAGTGTAGAAGAGTTGGAACATATTGGGCATGTCCAGAGAAGAATGTGAGCCTGCCATCGCAGCCGGCCGCTGTGGCCGAGGGGTTCTAGGCGCTTCAGTCTGGAACCGCGCGACCGGTACGGTCGCAGATTCGAATCTTGTCTCGGGCGTGGATGAGTGTGATGTCCTTAGGTTAGTTAGGTTTAAGTAGTTCTAAGTTCTAGGGGACTGATGACCTCACATGTTAAGTCCCATAGTGCTCAGAGCCATTTGAACCAATTTGAACCTGCCATCGCAAGTTGGAGAAACATATGAAAGGCATAAAATTACCAGATAGGAAACCACTATCCGGAAAAGTAGGCTCACAGATAAGGAGACAGAGAGTTTGCAGAACTATTATGGTATGGCAGTTAGAAGGAACTGTGACAGTAAAATGAAAATGAATGACGATATGTAGATAATTTGTTTTCATAAACTATCAACTGATAAGGACCTTTGTCAGACTTTGTGCCAAAAAGGACCAACCGAATGTGCAAACGCAACCATGGTCTAACAGCTGGTGTACAGTATAGTCATAGACGCGTATAGTCATACGCCTGTTGAAATGTGAAACGTAGTAAAGCCAGGTATTATAAGTCTGGCTGATGAAAACCTGTTGCAAAAGTGTTTGCATTGGAAAACACAGACGCAAATGGATCAATTAAGAGTGGCACATGATCTAGAATTCCTAAAACATTATTTGTAGGTAAGGATACATTGAATTTGGATGTGCAGTTCTTTCATTTCATGATGGAAGTGAGGAGAGTTAGGCTGCTTCAAAAACTAGGCATAAAACCTGGTGAAAATATGGTGATGGAGTGTCCCAAGTTGGACGCTGTCCATGTTAAAATGCTGATTATGAAGTGATTATGATAGCTAGGAAAGCAAGAATGCACTCAAGGAATGCTACGAGGATCAGGGAGGATGAAGAAAGTGCAGATCAGCCAGGGTATGATGTAGGTGTGTTCTAAGGTGAGTAACAAACTATGTCCAACTTTAAAACCTGAGACTTTTTTTAATGGTTAAGTGCATTTTTCTCAGAAACTTACCGTCATAGAACAGTAAAACACAAACACCTGACAGAAACTGCGCTGAATGTTATTGATGCATTTTTAATATTTTATAAATTATGAATTAATGAAACTGAAATACCTGAAAACTTTTTTACAGCTTGCAAAAAATTCTTCAAAATAAGATACATAAGCTACTTCCATACAAAAATATGTCAAGGGAGAGAAACCCTTCCTCTACCAGCCATTACATTTTTATAACATTATCATTAACGTTTCTCGAGAAAAATGTGCCTAAAATAGACAAATTTAACATTGTAGGCATAAAGGTACAGTCTCCTCTTAATTTCATCTATTTCATGATCACCAATCCTGATGTTAAGTTTCTCACTGTCCTCATTTCTGCTACCCCTCATGACTTTTGTCTTTCTTCGATTTATTCTTAAGCCATATTATATAGTCACTATACTGTCCACTCCATTCATCAGCTTTTCATTTTCTAGCTTCCCCACCACGTTCAAAGTTCTAACAGTCCATGGCCTGACTCGTAGAATGTTATCCTTTTGTTCGCTAATTAATCTTTTCCTCGTTGTGACATCTGCATTGGCAATCCGATACTGAGTGGAGGTCCAGTCCGTCCAGTCCGGAATCTATTGCCAATCATGACACATTTTTCTGTGAAATCGGATGTTTCTGACTGAAGCACCGTGCACTTTGTTGGTACCATAACACCAGTAGCTAAATAGATCATCGTATCTCAACTGCATGCGATTGATGATGATCCTGATCGCCAAATGCAATTTTGCGAATGGTGTCAGCAAATGGTAAAGAATGACGAACAATTTGTGATGAAGGTAGTGTGGAGTGACGAGGCACAATTTAAACTTAGTGGAACGTGAATCGGCGTAACAGTGTGTACTGGGCACCGTAAAATCCACATGTTTATGTGGATAAAGCGGTCAATCTACCAGGGGTTCATATCTGGTGTGAACTATCATCTAGGGGCTTAGGAGGACCCTTTTTATTTGATGCTACTGTCACGGGAGAAGTGTACCTGGAAATGTTACACACATCAATTTTGTCATGTATACTTGCTCTTTATTGAGACGTTAAAGATGTCTTCTACCAACAGGACGGGGCTCCACGACAATACCACCCAGCCGTACGAGCTTTCCTGGGTGACAATTCTCCGGGGCATTGGAATGGACGAAGAGGGCCAATTGAGTTCCCTCCACGGTCGCCAGATCCAACACCTATGGACTTTTTCTTGTGGGGAACTGTGAAAGATAACGTCTATCGACGTAAGCCACGCACGCTGGAGGAACTTCGCCATGAGATTACAGTGACCTGTAGAGCAATCTCCACTACAACACTGACTAACATAGTTGCGGCGACCGGTCATCGTACTGTTATGTGTATAGCCACCAACGGTGAAAGTTTTGAACATTTAAAGTAACCATGTGCTAAACTGAAGGGTGTACAACATGTGTGATCAATTATTAAATGTAAAATAAACACATAAGTAACACTTTTAGTTTATGAAGAGTGTATACATTTTTCTGGCTGACTCAGTATTTCTGTTTCATTTTCGGCAATCTGACAGCTTGATGCGGCCATCTGCGAATTCCTCTCCTGCGCTAACCTCTTCATCACAGAGTAAATTTTGCACCCTACGTCCTCAGTTACGAGACCATGCTGAAAAGTAATGCCTCAGAATTTTTTATGTGAAAATCATTAAAGCTTTCCAAATAAAACAAACGTTATTAGCATTCTACATCTACATATTTCGTGTCTACATATTTGCAACTCTCTTCCTCTAGACGGCTCCCAATTGTAGCATGTTGCCTGGAGGTGTATAACCTATGCCGTAGTGGAAAGAGCGTGCTATAATCCGGTTTCAAATTCGAAGAGTCGTCCACCCGTGGAGCACCCTCTCTTTCAGCATGACAATGACATGCCACACACGAGCACTGCCACATCTGCAACAATCCGACCGCTTGGATTCACTGTCATCGATCACCCTCCATACAGCCCTATCTCAGCGCCATCCGAGTTTCATCTCTTTTCAGGACTTAAATAACACTTTCGATCACTTTACTTATATAGTGATGAAGCGGCGCAAGCAGAGGTGAGGTTGTGGCTACGCCATAAAAGCACAGTGACGGTATCAACAAACTGGTCTCTCGTTGGAAGAAATGCGTACGTCGTAAGGATGACTATGTTGAGAAATAACTACGTAGTTATGAGGAATGAAGATGTAGAACGTTATTAACGTTTGATTTCTTTAAAAATATGTAACAGTTTTCACATAAGAAATTCAGAACGCCTTCGTATTTGTTGGAGGTATTCAAATCCCTGTCCTTCCCTACAGATTTTACACTCTACAGCTCCATCTAGTACACCGAATCCCAACCAGTGGCTCACGGAGCATCAGTGCTCCGCAAGAGCTATAATATGGTGCACTAAAGATTTAAAATGTCGAACTCTTATTCGTTTTCCCGTTATACGCCAGGCACCCGGCGAGCAGTAGCGAACGGGCATGGCAAGTGATGGACAGTACATCATAGCACGAACCGCTTAGTCGTCATACTCTGTGTTCACTATAACTTGACAATTTCACTCAGGATGTCACATGCGTAGAAAATCGCACTGGTTGAAAGATCTGCATTTGTGTCTGAATGCTGGCCGTAGTGGCCGAGCGGTTCTTGGCGCTTCAGTCCGGAACCGCGCGACCGTTACGGTCGCAGGTTCGAATCCTGCCTCGGGCATGGATGTGTGTGATGTCAGGTTAGTTAGGTTTAAGTAGTTCTAAGTTCTAGGGGACTGGTGACTTCAGATGTTAAGTCCCATAGTGCTCAGAGCCATTTTGGGTCTGAATGCTGCCATCCTTGCATTTGAACCTTTCTCTCTCGCGCAGTTTTAGTGTAAAAATACCATTTCCGTACATCAAAATTCGACGTATCGTCCTGCACAAACTTATACTTTTCAGCTCAACTAATTTAAGCGAACAAGAGTTTTCAGCCTTGCTGGAAATTAAAAACAAGTCCAGGAATCAATTGAAAATAAGTGGGAATGTGCATTTAGCTTTGTGCGGTACTGTTAGCCTCAGGATTACCGAACTTGTACAGCAAAAATGGTTCAAATGGCTCTGAGCACTATGGGACTTAACATCTATGGTCATCAGTCCCCTAGAACTTAGAACTACCTAAACCTAACTAACCTAAGGACATCACACAACACCCAGTCATCACGAGGCAGAGAAAATCCCTGACCCCACCGGGAATCGAACCCGGGAACCCGGGCGTGGGAAGCGAGAACGCTACCGCACGACCACGAGCTACTTGTACAGCAGATGCAAGCACAAAAATCATATTTATGCAAGCCTAATTTAATTTTCTACTAAAAACGTTGTGTCTTCTATTACAATAGTACTGTTAATGCATGAAATTTTTGAGATTAACGAAAATGTGAAAAGTTTTTGATAAAAGGTATTTTTACAGTTTCTGTTGAACCGTGTTGTGTATCCTAACAACATAGAAATCAAAGAGGTCCATAGTTAATAAAAGGTTGTGAACCATTCATCTAGTACCATAGAGGCTGTTCTCTGCTGTCTTAACACACGTCTATCAACCTGTCCCTTCTTGTCGTCAGTGTTTGCCATACGCTCCTCTGTTCGCCGATTCTGGAGAGAATCACCTCGTTTTAGACTTTACGTCCACCTAATTTTCAACATTCTGATGTAGCATGACATCTCAAATCCTTCGAGTCTCTTCCGTTCCGGTTTACCTACTGTCCATGATACACTAACGTACAATACTGGCTCCAAACGTAAATTCTCAGAATTTTCTTCCTTAAAATAAGGCCAATGTTTGATATCAGAAATGTCCTCTTTGCCTCTATTAACTTACTTTTATGTCCTCCTCGCTTCGTCCTTGGGTGTTTTGCTTCCAAGGTAGCAGAATTCCTTAATTTCGTCTGCGTCGTGATTACCAATTTCGATGTTACATTTCTACGTATTCTGATTTCTGCTACGTCTCATTACTTGTCTCATTTTCTAGTTTACTCTCAGTCTGTATTCTGTACTCTTTGGACTGTTCTTTCGATTCAGCTGATTCTGTTACTCTGTTTCACTTTCACTAAGGATAGCAATGTCATCAGCGTATTTAATCATTGATAGCTTTTCACCATGAAGTTTAATTCCACACTTGAATCTTTTCTTTATTTTCCTCATAGCATAGGTTTGGAAGTAGGGAGGACAGACTGCATCCACGTCTTATACCCTCTTTTATTTCGAGCATTTCGTTCTTGGTCTTCTAGTCTTATTTTTCCCTCGTGGTTCTTCTAAACATTGTGTAATGCCAGTCTCTCGCTATCGATTAGTCCAATTTTTCTCACAATTTCTAACATCTTGCACCGTTTCTCATAATCGAACAACTTTCTCTAGGTCGACAAAACCTATGAGCTTGTACTAATTTTCATTCGTTTCTGCTTCCATTATCAAGACCGATGTCAGAACTGCCTGTTTCCGTCTTTCCAGGAACATTTTTGTACTTCCTCCGTCCGCCAACAATTGAAGTATGTCTACTGTTGTCCAAGGTTTCTTCGCAGTTCCTTTCCCCGTGTCTATGTTTTTCTATCCGACATCTGAGATTACTGTTTTTAGATGCCGCTCCTCTTAAAATGAACTGCCTACTGTGATTTTTTTTTTTTTTTTTTTTGGGTCGTCAATCTTCTGACTGGTTTGTTGAGGCCCGCCACGAATTCCTCTCTTGCGCAACCTGTTCATCTCAGAGTAGCAGTTGCAACCTATGTCCTCAATTATTTGCCGGATGTATTCCAATCGCTGTCTTCCTCTACATTTTTGACGTCTACAGCCCCCTCTAGGACCATAGAAGTCATTCCCTGATATCTTAACAGATGTCCCACCGCCCTGCCCCTTCTCCTAATCGGTGTTTTCCACATACTCCTTTGCTCCCCGATTATGCGCAGAACCTCATCATTCCTTACCTTTTCAGTACACCTAATTTTCAACCTTCGTCTGTACCAACACATCTCAAATGCTTTGATTCTCCTCTGCTCCGGTTTTCCAATAGTCCATGTTTGACTACCATATAATGCTGCGCTTCAAACCTACTTCTCAGAAATTTATTCCTCAAATTAAGGCCTATTTTTGACGCTAGTTACTAGTAGACTTTTCGTGGCCTGAAATGCCTTTTTTGCCATTGCTAGTCTGCTTTTGATGTCCTTTTCGCTCCGTCCGTCATTGGTTATTTTAATTCCTTATCTTCATCTACTTCGTGAACGTCAATCCTGATGTTAAGTTTCTCGCTGTTCTCATTTCTGCTACTTCTCATTACTTTCCTCTTTCTTCGATATACTATCAATCCGTATCCTCTACTCATTAGATTGCTCATTCCATTCAGCAGATCATGTAATTCTTCTTCACTTTAACTCAGACTAGCAATGTCGTCAGCGAATCGTATCAGTGATATCCCTTTATCCTGAATGTTAATTTCACTCCCGAATCATTCTTTTATTTCCATCGCTGCTTCTTCGATGTAGAGATTGAACAGTAGGGGCGAAAGACAACATCCCTATCTTACACCCTTTTTAATCCGAGCACTTCGTTCGTGGTCATCCACTATTATTATTCCCTCTTGGCTCTTATACGTGTTGTATGTTACCCGTTTTTCCCTGTAGCTTACCCCTATTTTTATCAGAATTTGAACATCCTGCAAAATTTCACATTGTCGAACGCTTTTTTCAGGTCGACAAATCCTATGAATGTGTCTTGATTTTTCTTGAGTCTAACTTTCATTATCAACCGCAATGTCAGAATGCCTCTCTCGTGCCTTTTCATTTTCTAAAGCCAAATTGATCGTCATCCAGCACATCCTCAATTTTCTTTTTCGTTCTTCGGTATATTATTACTGTCAGCAACTTGGATGCATGAGCTGTTAAGCTGATTGTGCGATAATTCTCGGACTTGTCACCTCTTGCAGTCTTCGGAATTCTGTGGATGATATTTTTACGAAAGTCAAACAGTATATTGCCAGACTCATACATTCTACACACCAACGTTAATAGTCGTTTTGTTGCCACTTCCCCAGTGATTTTAGAAATTCTGATGGAATTTTGTCTATGCCTTTTGCCTTATTTGATATTAAGTCCCTCAAAGCTCTTTTAAATTCTGATTCTAATACTGGATCCCCTATCTCTTTTTAATCGACACCTCGTTCCTTCTTCTAACACATCCGACAAATATTCCCCCTCATTCAAGCTTTCGACGTATTCTTTCAACCTATCCGCTCTCTCTTATGCATTTAGCAGTGGAATTACCGTTGCCCTCTTTAATGTTACAACCCTTGCTTTTAATGTCACCGAAGGTTCTTTTGAGTTTATTATATGCTGAGTCTGTCTTTCCGACAGTCGTTTCTTCTTTGATTTCTTCGAATTTTTCATGTAGTCATTACGCCTTAGCTTCCCTGCACTTCCTATTTATTTCGTTCCTCAGCAACTTGTGTATGTCTGTATTCCTGAGCTTCCCGGAACATCTTTGTTTTTCCTCCTTTCATCGATCAACTGAAGTATTTCTTCTGTTACCCATGGTTTCTTCACCTTCTTTGTACCTATGTTTTCTTTCCAACTTCATTGATGGTCCTTTTTAGAGATGTCCATTCCTCTTCAACTATACTGCCTACTGAGCTATTCCTTATTGCTGCACCTATAGCCTTAGAGAACTTCAAGCGTATCTCATGGTTCCTTAGTAGTTCCATATCCCACTTCTTTGCATATTAATTCTTCCTGACTAATGTCTTACACTTCAGCCTACTGTTCATCGCTACTATATTGTGATATGAGTCTGTATCTGCTCCTTGCTAGGCCTTACAATCCAGTATCTGATTTCGGAATCTCTGTCTGACCATGATGTAATCTAACTGAACTCTTCCCATATCACCCTGTCTTTCCCAAGGATACTTCCTCCTCTTGTGATTTTTGAACAAAATATTCGCTATTACTAGTTGAAATTTATTACAGAACTCAATTAGTCTCCTCTTCTCTCGTGCCTCGTCCCAAGCCCTTATTCTCCTGTAACCTTTTCTTCTACTATTTCCACTACAACTTCATTCCAGTGCCTCAAGACTAATAGATTTTCGTCTCCCTTTACATACTGTATTTCCCTTTCAATATCCTCATATACTTTCTCTATCTCTACATCTTCAGCTTGCGACGTCGGCATGTGTAGTTGAACTATCGTTATCGGTGTTGGTTTGCTGTCGATTCTGATGAGATTAACCCTATCACTGCACTCTTCACAATAACATGCTCTCTGCCCTACCTTCCTGCTTACAACATTTGAAAAGCATGTCAACATTACTCAGTACTGGTATCCCACTTACTTCCACGCTGATTCTTTCGTATGACTCTTAAACTTCAGTCTGCTCTTCATCCTTACTAAATTGTGATCTGAGTATATGTCTGCAACTGGATACGTCTTACAATCCAATACCTTACTTCGAAATCTCTGACTGACCTTGACGTAATCCTACTGGAGTTTTGCTGTGTCATTTGGTCTTTCCAATGTATATCTCGTCCCCTTGTGATTCTTGAACTGAGTATTCACTCTTACCATCTGATATTTACTTACTTATATTATGTTATATTTATTTGAATTGTTAGTTTCTTTCCTGTCTCATTCTTACAGAGCCTAATTTCTTCTGTAACACATTCCCCGTTCCTTACCTCAACACCGTATTCCAATCCCACATGATTATTAGATTATCATTTCCATTTACATACTTAATTACCCACTCAATATTCACATATACTTTCCCCCCTTCATTTTATGTTTGCGATGTTGGTATCTATACCTGAAACACCGTTGTCAGTGCTGGGTTGCTGCTGAATATGATGAGAACAGCCCTATCACTGAACTATTCACAGCGACTCACTCTCTGCCCTAATTTCCTATTCACAACAAGTTCTACTCCCATTACCGTTTGCTGCTGCTGTTGATGTTACCCCAAGTTTTTCTAACCAGAAATCACTATCTCGTTCCCCTTTCGCTCCACTGACTACCAATATATGTATATTGCGCCTTTACATTTCCAGTGTTCTTCTCATGGTAATTTCCTTGGCAGACCCCTCCGGAATATTTTACCAATGGAGAAATTATCACACCGCTCTTTCAATTACAGGCCAAATTATGTGTCCTTAATGTAGTGCTTTCAATTGCCTTATGAATTCTCATGCAGTTGAACATTGGATTCTTCCGCCTTTAAAGGGTAGTTCCCTGCCCCGAGGGCAAGACAGTGCCCCGAACGGTTTTCTGTTTCTTTACCCTCTTTGACAACGCCGTTGGCATAACGAGGGTGACTTAATATTCAGGAAGTCTTCGGCCGCCACTGATGACGATTTTCATTCAAAATGCAAGCAGTGGCTGTGTTCGAACCCGAGCCGCAGGATATTTAGTGTGCTATTGCAAGGCGCTACTCCAAAACCACGTGTGAACTTCGAACATATTTTCCCAAAAAAAGTTTTCTTCACAGTGACGCTCATATTCAAGGAAGTGATTCTTTCTCTGCAGTGTAAGCGGGGTACACGTAATAAAGCTTCAGCGCGATGCTACTCCGTAGAGAGCAGAGAACACTTCCGGACGTCACGACTGTTCGCTCTGTCTCACAAGCGACTCCTTGAGTGAGAGGTTGCAAGTTCAGTCTTTAGTACGGCTCATTTGAAAGCGCCGTGTAATAGCTATGACAAAAGAACTAGTAGCTGCTAATGACTCATCATGTGCAACAGGAGGGCGACAGAAAATGAATCTGCGGGAGGTGCAGAGATCAACCTTCTATGGAATCTATGTATTAAACTTCACAAAATGGAAGTAGCCGACATTCAAGAAATGTTGAAAACAAACCATTAACTTGCACCGTGAACACCGAATGAAAAATGGCACGCCACAGTCATCACAAAGGTTCGCTCCATCAAGATCGAAGGCGAACGCCTAGGGACTTACAAACCATGCAGGACATTCAGTTAGGTATTCACCCTTAAAGAATGCATGTAGAACTGGTGTAATGGGGTGCTCAAAACTAATAGAGTGATGATATGCAATCGAATGCGAAACAGTCTGTCGTGGAGCTTCTCGTGAAATTGGCTATCCTTTAAGGTGTAGCAGGAGATAATGCGATAATACGTTTCATAGATACGGAAAAAACAAACATTCATATGCTCAAATTGTCCAGTGGTTCCAGGTGGTATGATTTAGAATGTCACACACTGCTGAGGAAGGATTTTTTCACGCAAACCAAGAATCAACCAAAATAAAGTTATTTTGACCATCTATCGGCCAAAGTAAGTGCTCATACCGTAGCTGTAGTTCTATGAGACCCATTTAACCACCCTTGCCTGCTGGGACGTCAATATTCCCTACTGTCCTGGTAAATCACGCACACGAGAAAGAATCGCTGGGTGAAGAGCACATCTAGGTTCTCGTAGCACAGTAAATAGCTCTCCAGCCGATTTGCCATCCAGATTAACAGCCGGCAAATTGTATACGAGTGCGTTAAAGCATTGATGTTAGTTTAACTTCAGACAACTCTCTTGGCACCACTAATTTATAGCGTTCTTTTCATATGTATTTCCTCTTCAAATCCAGGAAGACGGTGTTGAAATCAAATTCCTTACTGAACGATGGCATACGTTTGTTTGTCTCATCTATAATCTTTCGAGCCGATTCCGCAGTTTGTTGTGCACCGTCAAGTTGACGCTTTCTTTGAAATTTCGTTGTCTTACGTCTTCCGAGTCTGTCGCACTGCTTGAAGTAATGCAACCATCCACTGCTTCTCCTGAAATCACTGTAATCTATGTCGCGCACAATTTGCAAACATCAGTTTTTGCAAGGCAGTTTATTAAGCAGGGAAAGAAATTGGCAGTAGAGACGGTTAAAGCCATAGATATTCATGGCAAGTTTTGTCATGCGGTTCGAGTACAGTGTATCCGATCTACCGCATTCGTAGTAGGCAATAATCAGTCAAAAAAGGGTTATTACCAATTTTATTGAATCCAGGTAGTTGAATCTAACTACCTATGTCAGGCGCTGCAGAAAGAATTTTCACAGCTGTTGCATCAACATGAAGAAGTATTTTCACAAGAACTTGATGGTATCATAGGATACGTATATGTTATGCAAGTTTACGAGCATCAAACCTACTGTTGTGCTGCCTACTCAGTGCCTTGGACCCAACAAGTGTCCTCCATGAGGGAGATAAGAAAGATGTTGGCTTGGGGTGTAATAGAAACATCGTTCTCACCTAACAGTAGTTCATTGCTGGCTATTACAAAAGCAGACTGATTTCGCCCAGCACTCGTTGCACGGTATATAAATAAAGTCATTATCCCAGTCCGGGCTAAACGGGAAGAAAGAAGAACAAATTCAAAAGTTTTACAGAAACATTATGTCTAGGGAAACATGTTGAGGTATTATGCGACAATCAAGCGCTCAGTCTTCTTTTTTCATGCGCGTTATTGCATAAACTGCTGTCTCTATGGACATTATCCTCATAGGAATGTGACTTGGAGATTCATTATGTAAGTGGATAGGATAACATAGTAGGCGATGCATACATTGGCTCATTTTGTGAGTATCAGTTTTACCTGAACCTGGTCCTTGATTATTTGCCCTTTACCACCGGTGGCTCCAACTACTTTACAGTTTTGTACTGGCAACATGGGTAGCCTTTTAATCTGATTAACATGTCTAAAGAAATTACTATCCATAACCGAAACCGATACTCCAGTATCCATTACCAACTGTAAAATGGCTCTGAGTTCTATGCGACTTAACTTCTGAGGTCATCAGTCGCCTAGAACTTAGAACTAATTAAACCTAACTCACCTAAGGACTTCACACACATCCATGCCCGAGGCAGGACTCGAACCTGCGACCGTAGCGGTCGCTCGCCTCCAGACTGTAGCGGCCAGAACCGCACGGCCACTCCGGCCGGCCATTACCAACTGTACTTCAGTTCCATTTATGCTGCTGTTTACTACAGCTTGGATTTTCTAGACACCTTCTGACAATTACGGGTTTCCTCGGACAGTTCCCAATTAAGGCCTCGCCCGCCATTAAACCTTAGTGTGCTTAGAACATTGTACTGCATGCCGTCACCCTGTGCCGCGACCGCCTTCCGAAGGTTTACAGGTGAAGCGTAGTGTTTGACACTTGCGAAGGTTTACTCTGATTTTTAGCAGTCACCTCCACAATATTTACACTATGTTGCGATATTTGATTTTGAGTAATTTGCTGAGAAGGCTGCCAGTGCGACTGATGTTTTGGATCAGGCATAGGAATCGCAGTAACATGATGTACCGGTACATTCTGATATTGTTGTGGTTGAGGCCCTGGATTAGGTTTCCAACCACTGGGTCCGGGATTCTGCCATGACCCACTAGAAGTTCGCTTGTTTTTATTTCTGTCTGAATTAAATCAGTTGCCATTTCGCCTTTTGCAGTTAGAATTGTTGTAGTTATTCTGGTAGCTGCCATTGCTGGGAATACAAAACTGTGGCCTATCGTTATTACTGCTTGTGCTAACTACTATTTGAATTCTGGTTATGGTAGCCATTATTTCCGTTACCATTGTTACTCGGTCTGAAACCACTTCCACCTTAACTACCGCCTCGACGGTTGTTGTCGTTCCAGACGCTCTTTCCATTACTATGGTTTGCCACTTTATTCTGTCTCGAATTCTGTATGTGGTCTAAAGAATCAATCACGGAAAGAAAATTCTCCAAATCTGTCGGGCACATGAACTAGATACTCTCTAATGGAAATTGATAAGCGTGCCTTTAATATTCGTAAAACATATCTGTGTGACACCGACTCGTCCCAATATCGTGTCATATTCAAGCATTTCTATACATATTTTCTATCAGTCCCTGCTTAGAGTTTTATGTCTCTGGGCTATATACAAGTGTCCTCAACCGTTCTTGCACTGAACTTGACCAGAAACGCCCTAAAAACACTTCTCAAATTCCACGATGGTGTTATAACATTCAGCAGTGTGGAATGCCCACAACGAAACATCTCCTATTATGTGTGAAATTGCCAACTGAACCTTTCACTGATCAGTCCACGACCGAGGGAAAACACTCCTAAAATTCTTGATGAAAACAACAGGATGAAGTGCTTTCTTACCCTCGTTAAACGTCTCAAAGTGCCGATGTTTTATTAAGCTTTCTTCCTGCATTAGACTGGTCATCGTTGGCATGGCTGATTGTATGCCAGACATACTCCTGTTCACTTCTGGAAAATGTCACTAAGTAGACCCACATCTCCATGAAACATTGGTTCAAATCCTGATGGTGGCAAGGTATGTTCCTTTACTTTATAATAGGATGGGGTACGTTCCTTTGCTAAAACTTTTACTACTTCTACATCTTGGTCAGATTAGCCGACTGAAAATGCACGGAACTAGTCTCTTTATACTCTGTAGCTCTTTTTTTCAAATCTTGGCACATCTCTCCCTTGGCAAAGGCTGCTTGGACTGTTGAATTCTCCACTTCTATTTTAACCTCTTCCTTAATAATATCTCTCATATATTTCTCATCCACAGATGTGGTTAACTGCTTATCCTTATCCTCTGAATTATTCTGGGTTAAATGCATCACATACGCCCTGGCCCACAATCTGTGGTAAATCTTTACAGCTAGTTTGCAAAGCTCTGATCTCGCTATGAATACTAGCTGAATCTTCCCTCATACTTTCAGCAACAGCTTTGTTTTGAGCAACAAATGCATGACTTTAACCTTGCGTCTATTTCTTCGTCTCAAGTAGCTAAAGATTCATTGAACTGTGCCATGACCGTTTTCTCCCTAATAATCTGTTTTCGTTCTCGCTACTCCTCTAAAACTCTTTGTTTTTCTTCCCGTTGTTTTTCAAAATTGGTGAGAAGTTGGCTCTCTCTAATGAACTGTCATTCCTCTCGCTAATGCTCATGCACTTCCAGCATTCGTAAAAGCCTGGTGCCTAAATTATTTTCTGGTATTATTACCGGCAAGGGATCTGTTGTTGCTGTCTCGTGCCCCTCAATGTCTACCACATTACTGTTACCTAACACCGTAGGTACGCTTTCGCTCTCAACATAACATGGTTCAGAATCCTGTGTGACAAAAGCCATCTTCTGTTCCTCGAATGTAGGATTCAGTCGCCTTAACACTCATTATGTTACCATCAGATTCTAATATACTATCGTGTGATGACGTACTTGGAGTTTCTTCAACGTCACTTTTATCTTCCGTTTCTGTCTAAACGTTTCGCTGTACTTAAGTAACGCGGTACCCACGAACACACAATATTGCACGAATCTACAGACGCACAAATATGAAGAGAAAATTGTTCAGCTGCCAGCAGAACATTATTCCTAACAGTTGACATCTATGTAACTGTTATGTCGAGACGCAATTGTAGCGGCAGCTGTTTGTGAAATCTTAACACATTTAGATAACTATCTGCATGCCCTGCACGCTCGCTGATACGCGACCTGAAAATATGAAGACATGCACACAGTTCCTTACCCTTTGCAGACGCTAGGCAATTCTTGTAGTATAGTATCATATAGTTATTACGACGGTTGTTTCTGGATAATTCTCATATATTATGTTTCTCCATCAGTGTATTTTTAATCGGTTCAAGAAAGGGAAATTGCACTTGTACTAATATGCTAAAAGACATAAATATACACATACATGTTACTTAACTAGATACAAATACTGTAAAATCTAGCCACACGTTCTGGTCTACAAAGAATTCTAAAATCTAATAATACTCGTCGTATAGTTTAACTCTATTTGAAGCTGAGGGCTTTTACACGTGAAGTGTCAACAGTTTATGCCCTAGTACTTATAAGAGAGATATAATTACAACAATGTTACACGAATTCATAATGTAATATTATTCATCTCAAAGTAAGGAGGATTTACTGAGGAATGACTACCAAAGATCTAAGTGAGACGATCCCTCTTCATGTAACAACTATTTTTCAGTCAAGACCGTTTGTTTTCGTATTTTCAGGAAAAATAGGGTTCTTTACATATGCCTGTAACAGAAGATAAAAGTGCTAGTTGCGTCAATGCGGGAACACACTCGGCAGTCTGCTGTTGGTGCACGTAAAATTTTCTGAAATTCTTGAAAACCTCAATAATATTACTACTTCCGTAATAACATATAGTGAGTAACGACGTAGCTTTTCTGTCAATATGCTGGTCACTGCGGCCGAATTTAAACGAATTAATAATGCAGACAATAATAGCTGCCTACAATGACAATCTCCTTCTGAAATATGTTCTGCAAATACTCAGACAGGATATTATTTTTTGCATAAATGAAATCACACATGACTTTAACAGATGTAATTTCAATTTTAAAGATAACAAACACTTAGTTTCAATAACTGAGCAAAATTAGAGCATCCAGGTACTACAGTCGGTGCAGCGATCGATACGAAGCAGAATAATCATGAAGCAGACCATAGTGTCTACATTACAAAAGAAACAGTTGTCTTTAAGTATTCTTTGGCTTGGTTGCATCAGAGATGTGACTTATACAGGGTGTTACAAAAAAGTACGGCCAAACTTTCAGGAAACATTCTTCACACACAAATAAAGAAAATATGTTATGTGGACATGTGTCCGGAAACGCTTAATTTCCATGTTAGAGCTCATTTTAGTTTCGTCAGTATGTACTGTACTTCCTCGATTCACCGCCAGTTGGGCCAATTGAAGGTGGGTAACGTTGACTTAGGTGCTTGTGTTGACATGTGACTCATTGCTCTACAGTACTAGCATCAAGCACATCAGTACGTAGCATCAACAGGTTAGTGTTCATCACGTACGTGGTTTTGCAGTAAGTGCAATGTTTACCAATGCGGAGTTGGCAGATGCCCATTTGATGTATGGATTAGCACGGGGCAATAACCGTGGCGCGGTACGTTTGTATCGAGACAGATTTCTAGAACGAAGGTGTCCCGACAGGAAGACGTTCGAAGCAATTGATCGGTGTCTTACGGAGCACGGAACATTCCAGCCTATGACTCGCGACTGGGGAAGACCTAGAACGACGAGGACACCTGCAATGGACGAGGCAATTCTTCGTGTAGTTCACGATAACCCTAATGTCAGCGTCAGAGAAGTTGCTGCTGTACAAGGTAACGTTGACCACGTCACTGTATGGAGAGTGCTACGGCAGAACCAGTTGTTTTCGTACCATGTACAGCGTGTGCAGGCACTAGCAGCAGCTGATTGGCCTCCACGGGTACACTTGTGCGAATGGTTCATCCAGCAATGTGTCAATCCTCATTTCAGTGCAAATGTTCTCTTTACGGATGAGGCTTCATTCCAACGTGATCAAATTGTAAATTTTCACAATCAACATGTGTGGGCTGACGAGAATCCGCACGTAATTGTGCAATCACGTCATCAACACAGATTTTCTGTGAACGTTTGGACAGGCATTGTTGGTGATGTCTTAATTGGGCCCCATTTTCTTCCACCTACGCTCAATGGAGTACGTTATCATGATTTCATACAGGGTACTCTACCTGTGCTGCCAGGACATGTGCCTTTACAAGTACGACACAACATGTGGTTCATGCACGATGGAGCTCCTGCACATTTCAGTCGAAGTGCTCGAACGCTTCTCAACAACAGATTCGGTGACCGATGGATTGGTAGAGGCGGACCAATTCCATGACCTCCACGCTCTCCTGACCACAACCCTCTTGACTTTCATTTATGGAGGCATTTGAAAGCTCTTGTCTACGCAACCCCGGTACCAAATGTAGAGACTATTTGTGCTCGTATTGTGTACAGCTGTGATATAATACGCCATTCTCCAGGGCTGCATCAGCGAATCAGGGATTCCATGCGACGGAGGGTGGATGCGTGTATCCTCGCTAACGGAGGACATTTTGAACATTTCCTGTAACAAAGTGTTTGAAGTCACGCTGGTACGTTCTGTTGCTGTGTGTTTCCACTCCATGATTAATGTGACTTGAAGAGAAGTAATAAAATGAGCTCTAACATGGAAAGTAAGCGTTTCCGGACACATGTCCACATAACATATTTTCTTTCTTTGTGTGTGAGGAATGTTTCCTGAAAGTTTGGCCGTACCATTTTGTAACACCCTGCATATCTGTGTGCAAACTTCGATAAAATTCCTATTTTGACACAGATCGCTCATATTTTGCACCACATTTTTCCAGGAGAGGTTACACATCGTAGCGTAACAATGCATTATATCGCCGATCAGTGGCAGTGCAAGACATGAAGATTACATCGAAGGTAACACTTCTCAGATTATATGAAATGTATTCGCAGCTGCGAATTTCGGGAACCATCAGCCGAATAATGGAATGACGACGAAGAAAATTTATGCCAGAACGGGTCTTGTCGTCATTCCATTATACATCTAATGGTTGTCCATGCGAATACACTTCATATGCACTGAAGCACCAAAGAAGTTGGCATAGGCATGCGTATTCGAATACAGAGATATGTTAACAGGCACAATACGGCGCTGCAGTCGGCAACGCGTATATGAGACATCAAGTGTCTGGCTCAGTTGTTAGATCGATTATTGCTGCTAGGATAGCAGGTTATCAAGATTTAAGTGAGTTTGAACCTGGAGTTATAGTCGGTGCACGAGCGCTGGGACACACCCTCACCGAGATAGTGATAAAATGGGGGTGGGGAGGGGGGATTTTCCAGTACGACCATTTCACTAGTGTACCGTGACTATCAGGAATCCGGTGAAACATCAAATCTCCGACACTGCTGCGGCCTAAAAAGTTCCTCCAGCAACGGGACCAACGACGACTGAAGACAATCGTTCAACGTGACAGAAGTGCAACCCTTGCGCAAACGTGCTGGGCCATCAACAAGTGTCAGCGTGCGAACCATTCAAGGGAACATCATTGATATGGGCTTTCGGAGCCGAAGATCCACTCGTGTACCCGTGATGACTGCACGACGCAAAACTTTACGCCTCGCCTGGGCCCCTGAACACCGACAATGGACTGTGGAATCATATTGCCTGGTGGGACGAGTCTCGTTTCAATTTGTATCGAGCGGACGGACGTGTATGGGTATGGAGACAACCTCATCAATCCATGGACGGTGCATGTCGGCAAGAGGGCTGTTCAAGCTGGTGAATGCTCTGCACTGGTGTGGGGCGTGTGCAGTTGGAGCGATGTGGGACCCCTGTCACATCTAGATACGACTCTGGCAAGTAACACATACGTACGCTTCCTGTCTGATCACCTTCATCCATTCATGTACATTGTGGGTTCCGACGGACTTGGGCAGTACCGGCAGGATAATGCGACATCCTACACGCCCAAAATTGCTATGGATTGGCTCCAGGAACACTCTTCTGACTTTAAAGACTTCCACTGGTCACCAGGCATGGACATTATTGAGCGTATTTGTGATGCCTTGTAAGGAGATGTTCAGAAGAGATGTACACCCCTCGTACTCATGGATTTATGGACAGCCCTGCAGTATTCATGATGTCGGTTCCCTCCAGCACTACTTCAGACATTAGTCGAGTCCATGCCACGTCGTGTTGCTGCTCTTCTGCGTGCACTACACGATATTAGGCAGGTGTACCAGTTTTTAGGCTCTTAGTGTAATTCAGAACGGCTGTAGTCGCTGCAGTTCCTATTCCTTTGGCCGTGCGTACCTCTCCTAATGAACACTGGATCGTATTTGTGAATAACACAGCCACTGCAATATCGTACATCGCAAATTTGTGAACACAGTATACAAGGCAGTTTTTTGAAATACAGGTTTATTATCACTGTAAATTATTTTAAGTATTGAAGGTTCGTAATATGAACGCATTTCGCCCTTGGGGTTAGTTTTACAACTGACAAGCACTCGTGGGAGGTCAATTTAACACTATAAATAGAAAAGAAATAAAAATACAAAAAACCATTTGATTTCCGTCTACTAATATTCTAACACTTTTTTGGGGTTTCGTTGATTCCAGACTGAAGTGAGTACC
The DNA here is from genome assembly GCF_021461385.2 of Schistocerca piceifrons. Taxonomy (NCBI): domain Eukaryota; kingdom Metazoa; phylum Arthropoda; class Insecta; order Orthoptera; family Acrididae; genus Schistocerca; species Schistocerca piceifrons. The sequence goes on along the minus strand of NC_060139.1, from coordinate 601,474,075 downwards.
AGTCCGGCATCTGTGTTCAGGGATGGAACGTTGACAATAACGGCTTGAAAGCAATATCCGAGCTGTCTGTCGAGCCAGACGCCGGCGCTAATCGGATTAGAGCGCAACGCGCCAGCGTCCTGCAGTACGTGCATTTCGCCTGTCTCCTGGATTTGCTGCTGAGGAATGCACTACTCTGATTCTTTTACCGAAGCAGATGTATGTTCCACATTTTTAAAATTTCTTGTTTCCTATGTAATCGACAGACTAAGTACCCTATTCATAATTTAATCACACCATGAAACGCGTTACGTCCATTTTGAGGAAGACATACAGACAGTACGGTAATACTTGACTACTGAGCATGCTTAAACACTTCTCTTTTCTGGATCTGAAGGAGATATCAGCTACAGCACAAAGAGACAATTTTCACTCAACTCGTCACCACAACACCACGATGAACGTGTGCATACTGTATTCTGCACTGTTACAATGGCACATACGGTGGCCTCCGCGAGACTTACAGGTACTTACCACCAACATCTCTGAGCCGAGATTTAGCAAAGGACAGAGTTGGACGAGGTGTGGTTTCATTTTAAACTGTGGATGATGTAGCCATTGGGTCGAGCTCTAAACGTCTGCTTTCATGCCCACTAGTTAAGAGAGCTGAAGAATATTTAAAGCTTGTGATCGTACGACCAAATAGTTTAAGTTTTGGCAAGTTCAACGATTTTCAAACAACAAGATGTTGTAATGAAATGTAATAACAATTAATTAACAATAAGAGTTATTTTTTGCGTGGACGATACCACAGAATTTACGTTGAACAAACTGGCAATTTATTCAATTAATCGTTTGAAATAAAACATAGAATTGGTGGTACTCTCTAACTCAGTTTAACATGAAATCTATACATATTATAAAATTATTGTATGTACGTGTGAATGTTCCACATCTCCTCCTGAACCACGGTACCAACTAATACAAACTAGGCACACACATCACTTGTCGTCTGCAAAGAATCGCTGAGGAGGTATGAAACCTACCTGTCAAAGGGGCAGGGGCGGAGGAGAGAAAGCAGTGTGGTCCACGAAACGCGAATACCGAAATTTTCTTCATCCATTATCTGAGAATAAGGGGCAATAAACTTAACATATAATTTCAAACCTCGCTGACGGACCCCACTAGATCATGAATGAAAATAAGTTTATCGGTTATTAAGGTTTCGCTACCGCACGGAGTACGACGTTCTACTTTATTATTTCGTTACTACTAACTGTATTCGTGACACACTTTGCGGACAGTATTCACATATACCACTAAATGTACTAACAAAAAGTTATACCACCGTACTACAAACAGTTCTGGAGATATAACATCACAGGCACCTAGAAGCTTGAAAAGCGGCCGCTTCATGCATTGTTTATCGCTTCTTTACTACTAAATCTGTTCGCGGCACATATCGCGGACAGTATCACCATCAGTCACTGAATGTATCTACAAAAATATGCCACTGTAACTGTACGACATGTAGTTCATGAGATACAACGTCATAAACACTGAGATGAGTGAGAAACGGCCGAATCATATGCATGAAATTTTAATTTATTATTCTTATTTACTAACACTTTCCATAACACATTTCGCAGACATTAGCCAAATATACCACTGGATGTTCCACAATTATATCACTATACGGCAATAGTTCGGGAGATAGGACGACATAAACACCAAGTTGCAGGAAAGTGGAACTGTTGAGCAAAATTCGCTAGAGATATGGGTGAAATACACAAATCAAAAAAAGTTTTGCATCACCTCGGTTCCGGGAGTTCCGCAACATGACCAGAAAATTGGAACTGAGATCAACAAAAACATAATTTAAGCCCTTTTTATTGCGCATGAAAACCACACATTGAATGTTGTACCACCATACAGCGAGACCTTCAGAGGCAGTGGTCCAGAATGCTGTACACACCGGTACCTCTAATACCCAGTAGCACGTCCTCTTGCATTGATGCATGTCTGTATTTTTCGTGGCATGCTATATACAAGTTCATCAAGACGCTGTTTGTCCAGATTGTCCCACTCCTCAATGGCGATTCGGCGTAGAGCCCTCAGAGTGGTTGGTGTGTCACGTCGTCCATAAACAGCCCTTTTTAATCCATTCCAGGCATGTTCGATAGAGTTCATGTCTGGAGAACATGCTGGCCACTCTAGTCGAGCGAGGTCCTTATCCTGAAGGAAGTCATTCACAAGATGTGAACACTGGGGGCGCGAAAGGTTGTCCATGAAGACGAATGTCTCGCTAATGCTACCGATATTGTTGTACTATCGGTCATAGGATGGTATTTACGTATCGTAGGTTACGGCGTCTTCCGTGACCACCAGTGGCGTACATTGGCCCCACATAATGCCACCCCGAAACATCAGGGAACATCCATCTTGCTGCACTCGCTAGACAGTGTGTCTAAGGCGTTCAGCCTGACCGAGATGCCTCCAAACACGTCTCCGACGACTGTCTGGTTGAAGGCATATGCTACACTCACCGGTGAAGAGGACATTATGCCAATCTTGAGCTGTCCATTCAGCATATTGTTGGGCCCATCTGTACCGCACTGCATGGTATCTCTTCAAGGACGTCGGGAGTGAAGTTGCTCATTATGCTGCCTATTGCGCACAGTTTGAGTCATAACACCACGTCATGTGGCTGTAGGAAAAGCATTATTCAACATGGTGGCGCTGCTGTAGTGTTCCTCCGAGCCATAATCCGTAGGTAGCGGTCATCTAGTGCAGTAGTAGCTCTTGGGCGACCTGAGCGAGGCATGTCATCGACAGTTCCTGTCTCTCTGTATCTCCTCCATGTCCGAACAACATCGCTTTGGTTCACTCCTAGACGCTTCGACACTTCCCTTCTTGAGAGTCCTTCCTGGCACAAAGTAACAATGCGGACACGATCGAACCGCGGTATTGACCGTTTAGGCATGGCTGAACTACAGATGAGCCGTGTGCACCTTCTCCCTGGTGGAATGACTGGAACTGATCGGCGGCTTATGCGTGGTTGTTTACATCTTTGAACCGCCAAAGGGAGTGTGTCTGTGATACAATATCCACAGTCAACGTCTATCTTCAGGAGTTCTGGGAACCGGGGTGATGCAATACATTTTTTTGACGTGTGCATGTACACAAATTCACGTGAAGTATGTATGATAAATACATGTCAAATATATTTGACACGTATGTGCGCGGTCAAAGCCACAGGTAAAAAGCTCATCCTAAGCCTTTGGTCCGGTTTTAACTAAATTTGGTACACATATTATTTACAACTGGAAAAGACCAGCAGCCCCTTATCGAGGTGAGTGCGATTGAGAGAGAAGGGGAGAGGAGTAGATGGACGGACAGCCCGGTGGAGGAGATGGGCAGATATGAGAGAGGAGGAGAGTGGGAGGGGGGAAAAGGCGGTGGACAGAGAAAGGAAATAAGAGAAGATGGACAGAGACATGGAAGAAGGTATAGGCAGAGAGGCAAGGGGAGGGGGGGGGGGGGGAATGGAGAAGATGGTTCAAATGGCTCTGAGCACTATGAGACTTAACATCTATTTTCATCAGTCCCCTAGAACTTAGAACTACTTAAACCTAACTAACCAAGGACATCACACAACCCCAGTCATCACGAAGAAGAGAAAATCCCTGACCGCGCCGGGAACCGAACCCGGGAACCCGGGCGCGGGAAGCGAGAACGCTACCGCACGACCACGAGCGGCGGACAGGGAGAAGATGAACAGATAGAAGAGAAAGAGGAAATGGGTAGAGAGGGGGAAGACGATGTTATGGACAGAGGGAGAAGAAAGGAGGAGATGAACAGAGAGCGGAAAGGAGAGGAAAAGTGAGAGTGGGAAGGAGAGCAGGTGAGTGAGAGGAGCAGGAGGAGATGGACAGAGAATGAGGGGTGCAGGAGATGGACAGAGAGAGGGGCAAAGAGGAGACTGACTAATAAAAGACGGGAATAATTACGCAACCAGGCAACGCCAGGTAACCAACTAGTTCTCTATGTAAAAGTTTCAACATAAGCAATTTATCATGTGCGCGCTTATAACAAATAACAGAGGATTTACGTTAAAACGTATGAAGCAGTAAAGTAGCTTAATTGATACGGTTTTCAATGTCAAGTCTAGTGAAGGTACAAAATCTTACGGATAATTTACCGTGTTTAAGTTACAAGTGTTTTTAATAGGGACCGAATTAACTTTTAGTTAAATAAATTAGGAACTATTAAAAACCTAGACAAATGTAATGTGGCGAGATATGAGACATTTCACGCTGTGTTCACTTGTTGTGTTACTGTGGAAAATATGATGATCTGAGAAATTTACGTAATTAAAAATATTTAACCTACACAGAAATGCAACAAGCAAGGTACGTACGAAAGTGTAGTCTTCTGCGATGATAGCTGTCGTGCCACCCTATCATCCAACACCTTCTTAATCATGGTGGTATGAATTGTTCAATAGTTAATCATATTCAATGATTATTGCAAAAGCATTCGTTTTCCGTCATCACCTAATTTGTGTAGTTTTAGTGATAATTTTGACATTAGAATCTTAATAAATGCTCCTCAGTGCCGATGGCGTGATGGGATTTTCGCTACAACTAGACATCGAATAATTGCCGAATTATAAGGTATTCGCATGTAGCCATCTTCCATCACGTTGCAAAAACCGCCATTATACAATTCAGTCAGATCACACCAGACCTGCTGTCAGCTAACCGGTTCCTGTTTCTTGTGTAAAACCGCCGATTAGCTACCGCTGGGCGCTCGCTTTGTCAGCAACGACACGGCCTGTTGTCAAGGCTTTAGCTATCATATCAGTTCCACAAACTCTAAGAAAAATAGATACAGAATTGTCTTTCGACAGTTTTCGCATACGTCGAGTTCTTACACACATGTTTACTGTTGTGGTCTTCATTCTGAAGACAGGTTTGATGCAGCTCTCCAGGCCACTCTATCCTGCGCGAACCCCCTCATCTCCGAATAACTACTGCAGCCTACATCCTTCTGAATCTGCTTGTTGTATTCAGCTCTTGGTCTCCTTCTACAATTTTTACCCCCCACACTTCCTTCCAATACTAAGCTGGTGATCCCTTCATTTCTCAACTGAACCCTCCCTCAGTCAAGCTGTGCCACAGATTTCTTGTCTCCCAAGATTTATTCACTGCCTCCTCATCAGTGATGTGATCTACCCATCCAGTCTTCAACCTTCTACTGTAACACACATTTCGATACTTCTTTTCTTTTTTTGTCGAAATTGTTTATAGCCCACGTTTCAATTCCATACATTGCTACACTCCAGACAAATACTTTCGAAAAAGACTTGCTAATACTAAAATCTATATTCCTTGTTAACAAATGTCTCTTCTGCAGAAATGATTTTCTTCCCATTGCCAGTCTACTTTTACATCCTCTCTACTTCGGCCATCATAAGTTATTCTTGCTGCCCAAATAGCAAAACTCATCTGCTACCTCAAGTGTCTTGTTTCGTAATCTAATTCCCTTAGCATCACTTGATTTAATTTGACTACATTAGTAATCTCTGTTTTGCTTTTCTTGATGTCCATCTCACATCCTCCTTTCAGGTCAATGTCCATTCCGTCCAACAGTTCTTCCAAGTCCTTTCCTATCTCTTACAGAATTACAATGTCATCGGCACACCCCAAAGTTTTTATTTCTTCTCAATGAACTTTAATTCCGTCTTCTAAATTTTCTTTGGTTCCCTTACTGCTAGTTCAGTGTACAGACAGAATCATATCGGGGGTAGGTTACAACTCCGTCTCATTCCATTCTCAACAACTGCTTTCCTTCGTCTCTTGGCTCTTATTACTGCCGCCTGGTTTCAGTACAAGCTGTAATTATCCTTTCGCTCCCTGTATTTTACCCCTGCTACTACCAGAATTCCAAAGAGAGTATTCCAGTCAACATTGTCAAAAGGTCTCTCTACGTCTACAAATGCTAGATCTTTCAGAACTCTGTCAAATTCTTCTTGCACTATCGTATCTCCCATCTCATCTTCATCTATGTCAATTTCGCTTCCTACAAAATTACGTTAGCCGCGCGGGGTAGCTGCGCTGTCTAGGGCGTCTTGCAACAGTTCGAGCGGCTCCCCCCAGTTGGAGGTTCGAGTCCTCCCTCGAGCATGTGTGTGTGTGTGTGTGTGTGTGTGTGTGTGTGTCTGTGTGTGTGTGTGTGTGTGTGTATCCTTAGCATAAATTAGTTTGTTGGATTAAGTAGTGTATAAGCCTAGGAACCTCGTACATTCAAGTTTTTCTCCCTTGTATAGATCCTCAATATACTTTTTCAATCTTTACACATTCACCTGTTTGCTTAGGACTGGTTTTTCCATCTCAGCTCTTGATTGTCTTACAATTGCTTCTCTTCCACCAAAGGTCTCTTTAATTTATCTGTAGGCGATATCTGTATTTCTCGCAATGAAATAGGCTTCTAAATCCTTACATTAGTCTTCTATCCATTCCTGCTTAGCCATTTTGCACGTTCTGTAAATTCGATATTTTAAACGTTTGTGTTTGTGTTTAATTTGCTGCATTTTTACATTTTCTCCTTTCATCAATTAAATTCAATATGTCTTGTGTTATTCAAAGATTTCTAATAGACCTTTTCTTTTTACCTATCTGAACTTCTGTTGCCTCACTATTTCTTCTCTTAAACCTACCCATTCGTCTTCTACTGTACATCTTTCCCCGTTCTAGTCATCTTTTGCCCAATGGTCTCTCTGAAACGCTCAACAACCTCTGGTTTTTTCATCTTATCCAGGTCCCATATCCTTAATTTCCTGCTTTCCTCCAATTTCTTTAGTTTTAATCTACATTTCATAACAAGTAAATTGTGGTCAGAGTCCACATCTGCCCCTGCAATATTTTACAACTCAAAACTTAGTTCCTAAATCTCAGTCTTACCATTACATGATCAATCTGAAACCTTCAGGTGTCTACAGTTCTCCTCCACGTATACCAGCTTCTCTTATGATTCTCAAACGAAATGTTAGTGATGATTAGATTATGCTTTGTGCAAAATCCTACCAGGCGGCTTCCTCTTTGATTCCTTTCCCCCAGTCAATATAAACATAGTTTTTTTCTTATGTTCCTTTTCCTACTATCGAATTCCAGTCACCCATCACTATTAATTTTTCGCCTCCCTTAACTATCTAAATAATTTCTGTTAGCTCGTCAAACATCACTTCGATCTCTTTATCATCTGGGGAGCTAGTTGACATATAAACTTGTGATACTGTGGTGTGTGTGGACTTCGTGTCTATCGTGGCTACAATAAAGAGCTCATTATGCTATTCATAGTAGCTTGCCCGTATTCCTGTTTTCTTATTAATAATTAAACCTACTCCTGCATTATCCCTCTTTGATTTTGTATTTATAACCTTGTATTCACCTGACCGAAAGGCTTTTACCTCCTGCCACCGAACTTCTCTAATTCCCACTATATTTAACCTCTACAGATGCATTTTCCTTTTTAAATTCTCTAACTTACCTGCTCGATTAACGGATCTAGCATTCTACGCCCCGATCCGTAGAATGCCTGTTTTGTTTCTCCTGATGACAGCATCCACCTGAGTAGTCCCCACCAGGAGGTCCGAATCGGGGAATATTTTAGCTCCGAATATCTTACCATTGCTTTCAGGCGTTCGTAGTACATCTAACAACTACATCTACATGGTTACTTTGCAATTCACACTTTAGTACCTGGCAGAGGTTTCATCGAACCATTTTCATACTACTTCTCTACCATTCCACTCTCGAATGGCGCATCTCAAAAAGGAACACCCAAATCTTTCCGTTCGAGCTCTGATTTCTCTTATTTTATTATGATGATCATTTCTCCCTACGTAGATGGGTGTCAACAAAATATTTTCGCATTCGGAAAGAGAAAGTTAGTGATTGAAATTTCGTAAATAGATCTTGCCGCAAAGAAAACCGCCGTTGTTTCAGTGACTGCTACCCCAACTCGCGTATCATATCAGTGACATTCTCACTCCTATTGCGGGATAAGACGAAACGAGCTGCCCTTCTCTGCACTTTTTCGGTGTCCTCCGTCAATCCTACCTGGTAAGTATCCCATACCGCGCAGCAATATTCCAGCAGAGGACGGACAAGTGTAATGTAGGCTGTCTGTTTAGTGTGTTTGTCGCATCTCCTAAGTGTTCTGCCAACAAAGCGCAGTCTTTGTTTCGCCTTCCCCACAATATTATCTATGTGGTCTTTCCAATTTAAGTTGCTCGTAATTGTAGTTCCTAGGTATTTAGACGAATTGACAGCCATTGGATTTGTGCGATTTATCGTATACCCAAAATTTATCGGATTTCTTTCAGTACCCATGTGGATGACCTCGCACTTTTCTTTGTTTGGATCCAATTGCCACTTTCTGCACCATACAGAAATTCTCTCTAGATCATTTCGTACTTGGAATTGATCGTCTGATGATTTTACTAGACGGGAAATTACAGAGTCATCTGCAAACAATCTAAGGGGCCTGCTCAGATTATAACCTAGTTCATTTATGCAAATCAGGAACAGCAGAGGGCCTATGACACTACCTTGTGGAACGCCAGATATCACTTCTGTTCTACTCGATAATTTACTGTCTATCACAACGAACTGTGACCTCTCTGAGAGGAAGTAACGAATCCAGTCACATAACTAAGACGATACTCCATATGCACCCAATTTGATTAATAGTCGCTTGTGAGGAACAGTATCAAAAGCCTTCTGGAAATCTAGGAATATGGAATCGATCTGAGATCCCTTTTCGACAGCACTCATTACTTAATGGGAATAAAGAGCTAGCTGCGTTGCACAAGGACGATATTTTCTGAGTCAGTGTTGGTTGTGTATCAATAAGTCATTTTCTTCAAGGTGATTTATAATGTTCGAGTACAGTATACGCTCCAAAATCCTACTGCATATTGAGGTCAGTGATATGGGTCTGTAATTCAATGGGTTACTCCTATTTCCTTTCTTTAATATTGGTGTGACTTGTGCTACTTTCAGTCTTTAGAAACAGACCTTTCGTCAAGCGAGCGGTTGTATATGATTGCTAAGAAGGCGCAATTGTGTCTGCATGCTCTGAAAGTAACCGGATTGGTATACCATCTGGACCGGAAGACATGCGTTTCTTAATTGATTTGAGTTGTTTCGCAACACCTAAGATATCTACTTTTATGTAACTCATGCTAACAGCTGTTCTGGTTTCGAATTCTGGAATATTTACTTCGTCTTCTTTCGTGAAGGAATTATGGAAAACTGTATTTGGTAACTCGGCTTTAGTGGCACCATCATCGGTAACATTTGCATCGCTATCGTGCAGTGACGGTGTTGACTGATCTTTGCCACTGGTGTACCAGGACAGCAACGCCGTTTTTATCGATGTTACAAGGCCAGATCTTTCAAATGGCTGTGAGCACTATGGGACTCAACTGCTGAGGTCATTAGTCCCCTAGGACTTAGAACTAGTTAAACCTAACTAACTTAAGGACATCACAAACATCCATGCCCGAGGCAGGATTCGAACCTGCGACCGTAGCGGTCTTGCGGTTCCAGACTGCAGCGCCTTTAACCGCACGGCCACTTCGGCCGGCCCAGATCTGTCAATCATCGAGGCTTTCACCACTGTAACTACTGAAAAGGCTTGTGTCTCTGTTCAGAAACCATGCGTTTGTCTGGTCTCTCAACAAATACACAGATACCCTCCCGCCCGCCTCACCCCCCACCCTCTGTATCGCTGAGAAACCTAAGCCACCTCTCCGACGGCATTGGTTCACACACACACAAGTTTGTCAATAAAAATTGAGCAGACGTATCGGTTCTCTTAGAGGTTGAGCTACCATAAATATCCTGTATGCGATAACTGTATGCGATACGGTGAAGAGGTGGAAAATTATCCAAACTGTTGCCCAACGAAGGAAGATCTGAATCTATCAGAACAATAGCAAAAGCCAAGCAAGCTTGCCCAACTTCAACAACAATTAGTTAAAGCAAAATCAATACGTCCAGCAAGAAACACAGCTGTACCATGTGGAACATCAATAACGATAACAGAATCAACATTCCTATTGTAATCAGTTTCAATATGTAAGACAATATTGTAAATAGTTGGATGCCATCGGCACACACGATGCACACGGCGGTGAGGTATCTCGACCAACAATGCAGGAGCGCTGCCTTATCAGGGTGTGTGGAAACTCCTGTTACAAACTTCTTGAATGAGTACATAATATATTAAATGAGAATTCATGTCCGAGAAACTACCGTTTTCGTTCTACGACGGTTATAGTTCAGGTGTGAAACGCGACCACGTCTGCAGAGCGAAGGAGAAAAGTCTCAGAGTTGCTTGTCCAGGTATGCAGTACTGTAGACAGGATAAAGGGTACTTGTGGGGTCGCATGTAAAATTTAATTTAGAAGACTCTTGTAGGAACTGAGGAAGATCTGTTGGTAGGAGTTCTCGCCGCTCAGAAGCCACTTGGAGAGTATGAAAGAGAACATGCTTCGTAGATACAGTGTCTGTAACAACGATGGCGGTCGCCACGTTGAGCCGCTGTTGTAATGCATCAGTAGTGTTGTGTACGTACAGTATGTTGGGTTCTTTTCCGTTTTTAGATAATGTAAACACGTAATGTTTGAGTGTTAATAGAAGCAAATGCGTTTAAGTGATAAATGAATGTTTCCTTTATAATTGTAATCTAATAACTGTGCTGCGTCGCACCTAATTCAATTCCTCAAGCAGAAATGGGTGAGTTAAACGGGTGAAATGAAACCGTCGTAGAACGGAACCAACACGTTTCCGGACGTAGACACCGATTCAAAGTATCATGTACTCACTCCTTTCTGAAAGTCCTAGCAATTTGTAAAGCGAATTTCCGAATTCCCAGCATAGCAAAGTGCGAACAGAATGACATACTCATCAGTGAGAGGCAAAAAGGTTTCGAAGTCCTTCGTTCGTCCGTCCGTTGCCTATCTGAGATACTATTATACACAGTCATAACACCAATAAGATTAAATTTCATCTTAATTCCATGACCCCTAAGAAACTGAGGAGGGACAGTAATCCGGTCTGGGGATGGGTGGGTTGGTGGGCACTTAGCTACTGAACCCACCTCGTCGTCATGCCACTAAGGTTCCCTTAGGCACGGCGGGTGCGCGAACGACTTAGGATAATTTTTTCGAATTTGAAAATTTTGAATACTCTTAAATTCTACATCTCGAAACTTCCATCTTGACAGCATACGCGTATACTGTGTGAAACAGAACTCCCTCCGATAAAATTTCGGAGGTTCTTCAGCGATATTTTCTGAGTGTTTTCGCTTAAGGAACACGTCGTCTCTGGTGGCTCGTTCCGTAGTAGGGATGAAATTATGACTTATTCAGTTTGTCATCCACATAACCTCCAATTATAGGAAAATACCTACATGACAGTGAAGAAGTCTGTAACAAGACAACACAAAACACAGAGCCTGCCTTTGTGACCGAGCAGTTCTAGGCGCCACAGTACGCAACCGCGCTGCTGCTACGGTCGCAGATTCGAATCCTGTCTCGGCCATGGATGTGTGTGAAGTCCTTAGATTAGTTAGGTTTAAGTAGTTCTACGTCTAGGGGACTGATGACTTCAGATGGTAAGTCCCATAGTCCTCAGAGCCATTTGAACCATTTGAACAATGCTACAATTCTCAAACAGATGTAGCAGTGGTGTAAGGAGATTGTCGTCGACGGGAGACTAACCCAGGATAGCGCCGTTGTGCCGCTCGTCCAATGCAATCAGTGAACCCACACAAGAGATGCATTTCGGAAAATTCTCCATCAGTGAACCTATCCGAACTGCTGCCTAACTGTTAACGTACAGCTGACTCAGCAGGTCGGTGGGAAAGGGGTAGGGGGCGCAAAACGAGACACAAACGAGCAGTACTAAATGCAGTCTTTAGGTCGTAGAGTAAAGTGGACTTATTGTTGTTAACAATCAGTACCACGAGTGAGTGGACTGAGCGTTTCCAAAGACGACACACGGTGCATACCATTGATATTTTCAATGCAATACAGATAAAAAGTAAGTAAATGCAGGAAATCAAACGAAACGCAAATTCCGTATAACGAGCCACTGATAACCACATGTGCGTTATACCAAAATATTCCTAAAGTATACATGAACAACCTCCAAAATTATTTCGGTGGAATTCTCGTTCGAGCTGTATATACATTGGGCCAAGTAACATTTCTACATCTTAGTTTGAACTGAATGTCACTCATCATCATCAGATGAAGACTATTTATTGCCTCAAGCACTATTTGGTCAAAATCATCTATTAGAGGACATTAAAATTGGGTATGTCCACCCTTCGTCTGTCACTCATCATCATCAGATGAAGACTATTTATTGCCTCAAGCACTATTTGGTCAAAATCATCTATTAGTGGACATTAAAATTGGGTATGTCCACCCTTCGTCTTTATTAGCTCCCTCATAAGCCAGACATTCCTGTACTCGTGGAGGACTGGTAATGAGTGATTTGGAGTGATGAGTCACGCTGTACCATGTGGAGGGAATCACTCATGAGTTCCAAAACGCTAGCAGCAGTCCGGATAGCACAGTGACTGAGCGTAGGAACAAAGTACAATGGGTGAGCAGGTCACTCATAAGCCTCACACCCCTGAACTAGTGGGTGACTACTAATGAGTGATTTATAGTGAAGGGTCACGCTGTACCGTGTGGCAATCAAATAGAAGGGTGTGCGTATGGCGAATGCCTGGTGAACGTTAACTGCCGTCATGTGTAATGCCAACAGTGAAGGACGGTAGAAATGGTGTTACTGTGTGGGTGTCTATTTGTGGTTAGCGTGTGGTCCTCATATTGTGCTTCAGAAAACACTAAATCCGGAAGATATGAACAGATTTTACAGCATTGCGCTCTTCTTACAGCAGAGGAAATATTCGGAGACGTTGATTGTTTCTACTGGCATGACAATGGACCCTGTCACAAGGCAGCGTCTATGATGCAATGGTTTGTGGACAGTAACATTCCTGAAATGCACTTGCCTGTACAGAAGTCCTATCTGAACGCAATGGAATGTCTCTGAGATGCATTAGAAGGTCGACTTCGCTTCAGACCCGAGCGTCCAACATTAATACCATTTCTAGGTTAAGCTCTTGAGAAAAATGGGCTGACATTCCTCCACAAAATTTCAGACAACTGAAACTTCCTGACAGATTAAAACTGCGTGCTGGACCGAGACTCGAATTCGGGACCTTTGAGTTTCGCGGGCAAGTGCTCTTCCAGCTGAGCTACCCAACCAAGACTCACGACCCATCCTCACAGCTTCAGTTTTGCCAGTACCTCGTCTCCTACCCTCCAAACTTCACAGAAGCTCGTCTGCGAACCTTGTAGAACTAGCACTCCTGGAAGAAAGGATATTGCGGAGAAGTGGCTTAGCCACAGCCTGGGGGGTGTTTCTAGACTGAGATTTTCACTCTGCAGCGGAGTGTGCGCTGATATGAAACATCCTGACAGATTAAAACTGTGTGCCGGACCGAGACAAGCCCGCGAAGGGCAATGGTCCGAAGTTCGAGTCTCGGTCCGGCACACAGTTTTAATCTCTCAGGATGTTTCATATCAGTGTACACTCCGCTGCAGAGTGAAAATCTCATTCTGGAAACATCCCCCAGGCTGTGGCTAATCCATGTCTCCGCAATATCTTTTCTTCCAGGAGTGCTAGTTCTGCAAGGTTAGCAAATATCTTCTGTGAAGTTTCGAAGGTAGGAGACAAGGTACTGGCAGAATTGAAGCTGTGAATATGGATCGTGAGTCGTGGTTGGGTAGCTCAGTTGATAGAGCACTTGCCCGCGGAAGGCAAAGGTTCCGAGTTAGAGTCTCGGTCTGGCACACAGTTTTAATCTGTCAGGAAGTTTCATATTAGCGCACAACCCGCTGCAGAGTGAAAATCTCATTCTGGATTCACACAAAATGGTTCAAATGGCTCTGAGCACTATGGGACTTAACTACTGAGGTAATCAGCCCCCTAGAACTTAGAACTACTTAAACCTGCGACCGTAGCGGTCACGCGGTTCCAGACTGTAGCGCCTAGAACCGCTCGGCCACCACGGCCGGCGGATTCAGACAACTCACTGAAGGTTCCTGCGAAGAGTTCGAGGCTCAGAACGGGCGAAGGATGGCGATACCCAATATTAAAATCTACCAATAGGCCTCCGGATTGTTTTGCTGACATAGCGTAAGTGTTAAACTGAATCAAACATGTTCATCTCGGTTTCTTTAACATGTTGTAGGAAAAAAGACTAAGTCTAAGACTTCTCGCATAGAAATAAGACATTTCTAGTGCCTCCAGATCGTGAATGAAACTGTAAGAGCTTCCCTAGGTAAAAATTACCCGAATCTTACCTGTACTGGACAATAACTTCATTATAATGCTGTACTGACATGGCAACTTGTCATGTCACTGTGCCAGCTTGAATTCGCATCTAATTGCCATATGTGCTCGTAATTTCAGTCGACGCTGTCAGGCTTCGCCCGAGTGTGCGACGTGCGACATCAAACGGCAGTTACGGACAAATAAGGGACAAACGAGTCAGTGTGGAGTGGGACGTGTGTGTGTGTTGCGAGCCCCCGTTTTATAACGAGCTCCGCCGCGCCTGGTCACTGCCGTGCTCGTGCTCGCAATCACTCGGCCACTCAGCACCCAGTGCTGCCTGCCCCGAGAGATTAGCGCTGCCCACCCCACAACCTGCAGCCACCCGCCGGGGACCGGAGATTGACTTTTATGCCTGCAATCAGCGCTTTTTCTCCTCTGCGCTGATAATCACGTCGCTCCGGATAGAAACCAACCATGTCTCTCTTTCTCTCTATGTCTGTCTCCCCCTCTCTTTCTCCCTCTTTCTGTCTGCCTCGCTCTCTGTCCTCGCCTATCTATCCGTTTATCTCCTCTCCCATTTTCTCTTTGCTGAATCACGTATCTTATTAAAACGTTATAGCCCTGACGGAAGGAATAACTGAAAGGTACGCTCCGTTCAGCTTGGTTGCCGGCTCGCTAATAACCTGCCAGCCGTGAAACCGGTGGCCGCGCTTCAGTTCTGCTTCGCAGAAAAGTGGCTGCTCTAGCGCTGCTGGCTATCGCTCTCCGCGGTCGAGCACCACCTGATTTCCACTTCGCTTACAAATTTTCATTCTCATGCCAAATTACGTAACGTTTTCAATCTACTGTGCAGTATTGTTACGATCACTTCCGATAGAAGTCCACATTTAGATTATCAGTTTTGGCTGAATATTTTGAACCTTGTATCTGCCACGAGCATAGACACAAATCTTCGGAAGACATAATTGATTATTGACCACTCCGAATGTCTACACTTAATAGGAAGTCGGTTACGGAGAACATACAATGAGCACTCCTGGAATATAAACAGAGTCCTCTTAACCTGCTTCAGGAAATTTCGATGCTGGATACATACATCTTGTTCAAAGCGTATTAGATCATTCATATCTTTCCCCTTCCCGCGATGATAGCTAGGAAAGTAAACAGCTTTCTAATCTATGAGGGTCACTCCAAAAGAAATGCACACTATTTTTGTAAAAATACAGTTTTCATTCTGCATGTGTGAAAGTTTTACAGTGTGTAGATACATCCTTCCCGCTTGTTTTCAAACTTAGTTCAACCCGTTCCCGTGAGTGGCACCGTCACAGCATGTGTTCAAGATGGCTGCTACACTTGACTAATGTCAGAAGCAACATGCTGTCATAGAATTCCTGTGCTGTGGAAACGAGACAGTTGGAAACATCCACAAGAGGTTGAAAAAGGTGTATGGAGATGCTGCTGTCGATTGCAGTACAGTTAGTCGGTGGGCAAGGAGGTTACGTGATGGAAGCGGGCACAGCAATATTGAGGATTGTCCTCGCAGCGGCAGGCCTCGTACTGCACACCAGACAATGTGGAGAGAGCTAACGAATTGGTGACTGCTGACAGACGCATCACAGTGAACGAATTGTCACGCTACGTTGGGATAGGGGAAGGAAGTGTTTGCAGAATACTGAAAGTGTTGGCGTTAAAAAAGGTTTGTGCCAGGTGTGTTCCCAGGATGTTGACAGTGGCTCACAAAGAAACAAGAAAAATGGTATGCAGCGAACTTTTGGAACAGTACGAGAATGGTGGAGATGAATTTCTTGGAAGAATTGTGACCGGTGATGAAACATGGCTCCATCATTTTTCACCAGAGACGAAGAGGCAATCAATGGAGTGGCATCATGCAAATTCACCCACGAAAAAAATTTTCAAAACCACACCTTCTGCTGGAAAAGTTATGGCTACGGTGTTTTTCGAAGTACTCTTGCTTGTGGACATCATGCCAAGTGGAACCACCATAAATTCCGATGCATATGTGACGACACTGAAGAAGCTTCAAGCTCGACTGAGTCGTGTTCCACCACATCGGCAAAAGCCGGATGTTTTGCTGTTGCACGACAATGCACGGTCACATGTAAGTCAAAAACCATGGAAGCGATCACAAAACTCGGATGGACAACACTGTAACACCCGCCTTACAGTCCTGACCTGGCCCCATGCGACTATCATCTCTTTGGGAAACTGAAAGACTCTCTTCGTGGAACAAGGTTTGAAGATGATGACTCCCTTGTGCACGCTGCCAAACAGTGTCTCCAACAGGTTGGTCCTGAATTTTACCGTGCTGGTATACAGGCGCTGGTTCCAAGATGGCGTAAGGCAGTTGAGAGGGATGGAAATTATGTGCAGAAATGAAAATATTGTTCCTAAAGGATGTATCTACACACTGTAAAACTTTCAAACATGTAGAATTAAAGATGGATTTAAATAAGAAGTTGTGTTCATTTCTTTTAGAGTGACCCTCGTATTTCGTGGAAGCATCATATTCTTCGATTGCAATGTGAGGTGGTTGTGCGTGCGCGTTCCCTCGAGGTTTTGGGACTTCCGATATTCAAAGGAAATGGTCTGTGTTATTTGTTCGGCGCAACGTGTTGGCTGTGTCTCACGCACTCCACACATTCAAATCTCGGTTAGTTTTCTGTCTGCAGCCGGGCAGTCTTGATCTTCCTGTCCATACTGGTCGATTGATTTTCCAACTACAACTTGCCCGTGAACTTAATATTGCTTAATATTGCTGTCAGTTATCTGGGAAGTGATATTCTACACAGGTAGCGGCTCAGTACCGCATTTTTGTTAACATCCAGATGACGGTTTGACTGTACGGCGCCTGTTAAACGAGCGTCGCCGCATACTTCTTGGAGGAGAGTGTAGTTTCATCTTCTTTGTCATCTGCCAAAGGCGGTAGCATCCTCGTAATATCAAGTGATTCAGAACCTGCAGTCCACCAATGAGCGCCTTTTTCGTATGGGATTTTGTGTCACGGATCATTTTGGTCGCTGTCGCTCCATAGACACGCTGCAACATAGATTTACCTGTCATGGCTACGAAGCGAACTGGCACTGGTTTAGAAATGATTAGTGTTTCTGACTCGATCCGTTGAGACTTGTTTTTCGGCTGATATCTTGTTGCTTTCAGACTCTTCCTATTTTACGAGGCCACAGTCAAATACAATCGAATGGCTGTTGGGCCACGTTGTTCATTACATTGTAAATAGTAGAGGCGATATGGACACAGTCGCCTTCCACCGGTATATTCGGCCGCTGAATATTGGAAGGGGATTTTCTCTGCCTCGTGATGACTGGGTGTTGTGTGATGTCCTTAGGTTAGTTAGGTTTAAGTAGTTCTCAGTTCTAGGGGATTGATGACCATAGATGTTAAGTCCCATAGTGCTCAGAGCCATTTGAACCAATACTGGATATGTTTGCGCCTGCCACGGTGTCGCAACTTGTATTTCGTGATCAAGGAATCGGCGGGCTTAGCCGGTCCTTTCGGTACTCTCGCTGTGGCCCCTTTTCATGTATATTGTTTCCCAGTTTATTTCATTTTTGTGGCCCAACTGATCTTTTTTTTTAAAAAAAAAGATAAAGTCGATTAAAGTACTTTCTCATGAAAAGCAGAGGTCTCAAGTTCGCGTCCCGGTCTGACAGATTGTTTAAGAAATAAAAAATTTTAAAAAATAAAGTTGGTATAGCACTTATCTTCGAAAGGCAAGGGTCCCATTTTTGAGTCCTGACGCCGCACACAGTTTTAATATGTCAGGAAATTACAGAGCAGCGAAAAAGAAAGAAAGAAAAGCGTGTTAAAGGTCTGTCTCCCAGACGAGGAGGTGCACCGCCCCAGATCGAATCCGTCCAGCCGATTAACGACGAGGGTGGGTGTCTGCACTAGCCGGGATGTGGCTTTTAGGCGGCTCCCCACATTCGGCTGGGTGAACACGGGAGAACACTTGCGCTTGAGATAACGCTAGACTCAGGCGGATGGGCTATCATAATCCTGCGGAGGCAGGAACTGGAACTCGTGGCATGAGGAAGGACAGCTGACCACCTATTTCCATTAATATTGCCAGATATGAAATAATATTCCTACACCATGGAGAAGAAAGAGAAGAATACTTTGACGTAAATTTACTTAGAAATTTGAAAATATTTCTTACATTCGCTCGACGCGATGGCTTCTTTTTTGTTGTTTCCGGAATGGAGAAACAATTCTGCGGAACAATTCCAGTCAAAAGAATACACCGTTATTCGAAGAGAGTTTTGTTATATCTCTCGGCTGGTTGCATTGATTTACGTAATCCTCAGTGTCGTACTGGCTCTAACTCACTTCAAGAGAAGGCTATTTACGAGTTCTCCACTTGTTTCCCCCACTTGAATCTACGCATCATTCCTAATGTTGTTGAGTCTATAATGGAATTCATTTTTGGTTTCCTTTGCTTTCTTTTAAAATACCTTCTTTGGAAATGTTCTACAAACGAAGCTTATCCAGGTCATAACTACAGACCGCTGTTTCTTAAAGCGAAAGTAAGAATCAAAATCTGGCTAAAGATGTATTCTAGCACTGATGCCAGCACCTGCGCTGTGGCGTCGATCGTTACGATGCCACAACGTGGGTGCACGCTCTCGTAAGTTGGCACTACGAGAGAAGACTAAGTACGCCAACCACAGCACCCTCTGACCGACGCCGTCGAGCTGAGCGAGTGATTATACAGAACAGTCATCCTAACTTCACGGGATTAGACACTGACTCCGGCTCCACACCTGCGTGCTCAACCTAGCCACAGCTATGTACGCATTTGATATTTACTTAAGTTTTTGACTCTATTAAAAGTGTTAAAGTTACATACAGTACCGAAGTGCTTCCCCTCTCCTGCTCCTACTCGCTTCCTTCACTCTCGGCCTATATTACAGAAGCAATTCACAGGAGCAGACTCACGGACCGCCTCTCCAGGTGGGATACAAAATACGCATCAGCTGACAAACTACAACTGTATCCATATCCCTCCCCCCATCCCCCCCAAAAAAAACGGAAAAATTCGTAAGGAAGATTCTCAGCCAACATTTAGGTTTGTGGCTATTTATAGGTAAACCAAAAGAGAAATGTCTCCTTGAGGCAGTCTCTCTCAGATTGACTTTACCGTCATCTATAGACACCAATTTTGTGTTCTCCTTTTCAGCTACACGTAGGTTCTACTCATAAATTCATCTGTTACGTGTTGTGTATATACTCGTCTTTCTCAGCCTCCCACCAATGTGCCCCCTCCCACTGCTCAGTCCTGTCTCTCGCTAACCATTCCTGGATACCGTAATAAACGTCCCGCTAAACTGTTCTTTATTCCGGAGACGATCTTGAAGAACATTTTTATTTCTACTATTGTTTTTAATACCTCTTTATTTTTCCACCATCTCTGCTTCAGATATTCATATTAAGTTAATGTCTAACGTTTATTTGTGATATGTTTCTAACTCCAAATGCGATTTCTGGAAACCGGAAAATAGAAAATATTTACTTGTTCTTCAGGAAACACCACGTTATGCTATTTATGTATTCCCTTCGTAAGCAGGCATGACAGCGAGCGTAAACATTCATATTAACATCAGTGGCATAATGAATTACCCATTGTTAACTCGAATAAACTCGGTGCGAAGTAATGAAGCTTGGCACGAAATAACTTCCATAGCACTAGAAATCTAAACACTGTCAAACACTGCAGATAAATTGAAAGTAATGCAGCTGCTTTACCTGGTAACCTGTAACGTCAACTTCGTGGGATGAAACTTTATATACAGCTGTATTTTGGTACTGTAGGGATTCTAATTCTGTATGTGTTCTCCTCTTCCCATCTTTCCCAACCACCACATGAGCCCTGGACCATGACGTTTGTGGAATGACTTGCATGACCCAGCGAAATAGAAGGCCTTATCGTGAGTGCAACCACAACGAGTGGTGCCATTGAGAAGCTAGAGAAGCATGTGGTTCTAATGGAAGGGCAGCAGCCTTTTCAGTAGTTGCAGGGGCGACAGTCTGGACGACTGACTGCTCTGTCAATGTATCGTCAACCGAGACAGTCTTGCTGTGCTGGTGCTCGAACGCCTGAAAGGAAGGGAAAGCTACAGCCATAATTTTTGCCGAGGGCATGAAACTCCACTGCATGATTAAATGATGATGGCATCCTCTTGAGGTAAAATAGTCCCTCATTTGCGTCTCCTGGCGGGGCTGCTCAGGAGGATGTCGTCGTCAGGAGAAAAAAAAACGGCGTTCTAAGGATCGGAGTGTGGAATGTTAAATTCCTTAATCGGCCAGGCAGGTTAGAAAATTTAAGTTAGATATGATTAGAACTAGTAAAGTTAGGTGGGAGGAGGAAGAGAATTGGTAATCAGATGACTACAGGGTTCTAAATTCAAAATCAAGTAGAGGTTACGCACAAGCACATTTAATGATGAACAAGAAAATAAGAATGGGAGTAAGCTACTATGAACATAATAGTGAACGCATTATCGTAACAGAGGTAGACAAGATGCCCACACACACCACCGTAGTATAAGTTTATCTGCCAACTAGCTCCACAGATATTGAAGAAATGTATGGTGCGATAAAAGAAATTATTCAGATAGTCAAGGAAGACGAACGTTTAATTGTGATCGGGGACTGGAATTAAATATTGTCCAAAAGAAGAGAAGGAAAATATCAGGTGAATATGGAATGAAGAAAGAAATGAAAACGGAAGCCGCCTGGTAGAATTTTGCACAGTGTATAATTTAATCATCCGTAACACTTGGTAAAAGAATCATGAAAGAAGGTTGTATTCGTGGAAGGGACCTGGAGACAAAGGAAGGTTTCATACTGATTATATAGTGGTAAGATGGGGATTTCGAAAACAGATTTTAAACTGTATGATTTTTTCAGGGGCAGATGTGGACTCTGACCATCATTTGTTGGTTATGAAATCTAGATTTAAACTGAAGAAATTGCAAAAAGGTAGGAAGTTAAGGAGATGACACCTAGATAATTAGAAAGAACAAGAGGGTGCTGAGAGTTTGAGATGGAGCACTGGGCAATAATTGACTAGAACAGGGGAAACGAATACCATATAAAATGAATAGGTAGCTATGAGTGATGAAATAGTGAAGGCAGCAGAGCATCAAAGGCTCATAGTTGTGGATTATAGTAAATAGTCTCTGTTGCAATATACCGTCACGAGTTCCTTACAGAAGAATTGAAAAACTAGTAGAAACCAATCACGAAGGAGAATAATTTGGAGTTTCGAGAATTGTAAAAAAACACGTGAGGCAATACTGTCCCTACGGCTTATCTTAGAAGATAGGTTAAGATAAGGCAAACCTACGTTTATAGCATAAGTAGGCTTAGAGAAAGCAGTTGACTATGTTGACTGCAATACTTCCTTCGAAATTCTAAAAGTAGCAAGGGAACAATACAGGAAGCTAAAGGTGACTTGCAATTTGTACAACAGTTATTAAAGTCGAGCGGAATTAAAATGAAGCAGTGGTTGAGAAGGGAGTGAAACGGGGCTGTAACCTGTCCCCATGTTATTCGGTCTGAGCACTGAGCAAGCAGTAAAGGAAACCAAAGAACCTTTGGAGCAGCAACTAAAGTTGGGGAGAAGAATAAAAGCTTTGAGGTTTGCCGATGACATTCTAGTTCTGTCATAGAGAGCAAAAGGTTTGGAAGAGCGGCTGAACGGAGTGGACAGTGTCTCGAAAGGAGGATATATGATGAACATCGGCGAAAGTAAGACAAGGGTGATGAAATTATTAATTAAGTTGTTGCTGAGGGAATTAGATTAAGAAATGAGACAGTTAACTCATTAAAGCCCAAAGCTGCGCTAACGCCACACTTCATTCATAATTTTTTTATATAAAATGAGTTACGGAAATATCGAATTTCTTCATTAAAACATTAAGAATACATCTGAAATAGGTAGATTAGACATTTTAAATTGATAGCTGAACGTAATGTCTACTACTTTGAGTTTTCAAACATGTCTGAAACATATTCATTCCGTTTCGTGTGTTTACGGTAAAACATTAGATCAAAATAGTCAAGGAGAAGATTGAGGAATAATGTGCTTTTATAAGTTGTGCGTCATTCGAAAATGACTTTGCGTGTTGACTAAGACGTTTGTAGGCCTGTATATCTCTACATTTCAGTTTCAGTTTGAACTTCGTTGATGATAGGGAGTGTGTCTACAGCTGGAACAATAACTGTGACCAAATATTCGCTACTGGTAAGTCAGTTTTATAGAAGTTTTGAAATTTATTTACTTGCCCGTATTATAAACTGAATGATAATTTACCACAGCTGTGCTGTAAATCAATACAGACTGTACATAAGGGGATTTCTGTCTGTTTAGGAATGTCTTATTGCTATACGAAACCCCTATCTACTTCGGAATCCCTGGCCATATTGAATGAAGATAAGGAACTTTATGTTGCAGGCAGCATTGACTGCGCATACAATCCATCTGATGTTGACTAATCACAGATAAGGAAGACATTGATGAAGATCTTCTTGTTGAAGAAGAGGAAGCAACTGATGTCTGTGATACATTTGAAATACATGCCTTTTTTAGTGAGCATGACAAAGTGAATTCAACTGTAGCCTCAGAACCCACACATTTGGTAAGAAAAGAAAACGACTTTGTGTGAATGTAAAGAAAAGAAATGAAAATGTTTCGAAATGGAAAAAGGTTCAACCATCTTACGTTTCTTCACCAAAAAGAAAGGAACTAACCAAGACAGAAGATATACAGAACAGAGTGGGGGGTCTGTCGCCTTATGAATTTTTTTTAACTTTCCATTGAGTCAGAAGTGATTCCAATAATTACAGAATACACAAATAAATATGCACAAGATAATCATCGCCAATTGTTCTACTGAGAAAACAATTTATAGTAATAATGATTATTTCAGAATATCAAACATTACCACCAAAGAAACTGTACTGGTTCGAAAGACGAAGACAAAGGATTACCAATTGTAAGAAGTTGCATGAGTCGTAACAAATCCTTGTCAATCAAATAAAACATCCATTTGTCTCATAGTGACAAACTGGATAAAAATAACAAGTGTTCTAAATTGAGACCAATCTGTGATATAATAAATGAAAAGTATCTTCAATTTCAAATATTTTCACATAATTTGTCTGTTCACGAGGAAATAGACCCTTATTTAGGGAGGTATTCCTGCATCATATTCATCAAAGGAAAACCTTTCAAATTTGGCTTCAAATTGTGGTGTTCAAATGGATACTTCTACAAATTCATTCCTTATGGTGAGAAGATGGCAAGCTGTGAAATATCTGAATTTTCCTTAGTTGACCGAGTACTTATAAATTTGCTTTCATTTGCTGAAACCCGTCTCGTCATTGTATGTATTTCGACAATTTCTTTTTTTCTCATTCTTTATTTTGTATTTTAAAACGAAAGATGTTTTTTGCCACTGGCAATATTCGTGAGAACCGCACTGCTAAGTGCCCTTTGGAATCCACCTCAAGCATCAAGAAAAAGATAGGGGTGTGCCTTCGTTTCTTTTGACGATAATGCTGAGGTCATGACGGTGAGATGGAATGACAATTCCACAGACAGTAGTTAGCAACAACGGTACCATCCAGCCCTCAGCGAACGCAAAAAGGTATAGTCTGAAACAAAAGAAAAGTATTTCTCTGCTCCAGCCCAGGGTAATATCTCAGTACAATCAACATATGGGTGATCTTGATTTACACTAAAATGCTATTGCTAATAACAAAATTCGAATAAAAGGCAAGAATTGGTCGTCACCTCTCTCCACCAACTTGACAGGCTGTGTGATAATCAGTTCTTGGTAAACATACGATCTTGCAAGTGAAGAAAGTATCTCACAACTTGAATTTCGATCATACTTATGCATGACTCTGATTAAATCAGAACACACTGCAGCCGAGAATGAAGGAAATAGACAAACTGTAACCCCTCACGACACAGGGAAATGTGCTTAAGGGACGTCTCCCCAAAAGCTCTCTTCTCAAAGAAATACACTAAATGATGATGCAGGCCACATAATAATAGAGGATGAAAACAAAGCAAGAAAAAGATAGAGGCTAAGCAAAAGCACAACAATTTACAACTGCAGCAAGTACAATGGGCATCTCCATTCAATCTGTTTCCTAAAATTTCATAAGAGGAGGAAATAAGACTGCTTATAGTCCCAAAGTTGAGTAAATGCAACATTTTTCTGTACTTTAATTAGGACTTGTCTATTTCTTTTGTATATATTTATGTCTGTCATAGTGTACAATTAGATCAAAATTTTTTTTTTAAATTGTGTTATTGTAGTGCTTAGTCCTTAATGGGTGGATGAGTTTTGTTATTTGGCCAAAAATAACTGATGATGGCCGAAGTACAAAGGATATGAAATGTAGATTTGCAATGACAAGAGAAGCGTTCCTAAAGAAAATAAATCTGTTAACATATAGTTTTAAGTGATAGAAAGTCATTTCTGAAAGTATTTGTATGGAATGTAGCCATGTGCGGAAGTGAAACATGAACGATAATCAGTTTAGCCAAAAAACTTTCGAAATGTGGTGTCACAGAACAAGGTTCAAGATTAGATGGGCAGATCATGTAACTAATTTGGAGGTATTGAGAAGAACTGGAGAGAAAAGAAATTGTGGCGCAACCTGACTAGAGGAAGGGATCGCTTGGTAGAACACTTTCTGAGACATCAAGTGATCACCAATTTAGTACTGGTAGAGGCAGACCAGGAGAAGTGAGAAGGATGTAGGATGCAGTAGCTATCCGGAAAACAGGAGGCTTGCACAGGAAAGAACAGTGTGGGAGCTGAACAAAATGGGTACTGAGACTGAAGACCTCAGCAGCAATATACGTGTTCTCAGTACCTGAATTATGTTACTGAATTCAATATCAAATTTTTCCGCAGTCCTATAAATACACCTCTTTACGAAACGGTGATCATTATCATGAAAATCTGTGTGCGAAAACTGAAATATTTAATAATTATTTTAGCACACAGTCTGTTTAGAACGACAATTCCTAAATGTTCACAGTGTGTGCCTTTAACTTTGCTGGTTGATTTATAAACGGCGGCTTTGCTCGAGGAAGTGAGTATCGCCAGACAAAACAATTAATAATAAACAGTCCGCAAGTCGCAGAAGTTGTGCTGCTCTTTTGTTTGCCGGTATTAAAGGTATCAGGACTCGGAGTATATTTAATTACCTGTGGGAAGAATCCTTTATAATAGAAAGTGCTCGCCGAAGAAAGCCAGAGATCCCCTTACAGGATTTCTATGCCTTTTGTTTCCGGCGTCTTGATGTAATTTCCGAAGTACAAGTATAAAAGGATCTGGCGCTCTCCTTGCCGCAGGCTCCACTCGTTCCTACTATGCAACTCTGGTAACGAACATGTTTACTGCTCATTGAAGACCACTACACGGACAAGCTCAATGTCATAACTACTTGGCACCAATTTATGTACGTTCTTCCCATGGTGGCATAATGTAGTTGCGCCAGACTAATATTTAAATATTTTTGAACAAACTATACAGTCAGACCTAAACAGTAACGAAGGTAGTGCTGTGTATCACAATTTCAAGATGAGACATTAAGGTTACAAGAAAAATGGTTCAAATGACTCTGAGCACCATGGGACTTAACATCTGAGGTCATCAGTCCCCAAGACCTTGGAACTACTTAAACCTAACTAACATAAGGACATCACACACATCCATGCGCGAGGCAGGATTCGAACCTGCGACCGTAACGGTCGCGCGGTTCCAGACTGAAGCGCCTAGAGCCGCTCGGCCACACAAGCCGTCACTAAGGTTACAGCGTCGTTGTTATTGGTATTGTTCATGTTAGGAGAGACCTGGTTATTAGTTCTTTTAAATGATTAGATAATGCTGCCACACCGATAAACAGAACAGAAATTTTACCACAAGAAGTTAGTAGAGATGTAAAATTAAAGCTGATGTCTCGGAACTAAGTTACAAAACATAATGAATACTACAGAATCTATCATAAAAGTATCAAGATATGCTAAATGAAGGTTTCGTACTTCCATCTCATGAGAATTAGAAATTTGGAAAGAAACTATGATGATGATAAATTTTCTTGATAGGGTAAGAACGGAAATAACCTACGAACGACTTTGAGATGTTTTCTGTTAATGATCTAAATAAACAGCAAAAGTCGCTAGCCAAACCATGAATAGCTCCTCTACAAGAAAATGCTGTGCGTTCTCTAATTAAGTTTCTTACCGATATCTGTATGATTTTTATTTTGTCTGCTGGGCACAACATTCCGATAAATTGAAAAGTACGAAGGGAGTGAAGGAATCCAAGGATTTTCTCGGTGCTTAGTGGTTTTAACTCCTCCATCACCTTCAGTATCATGCATTAATTAATGAATCATAAGAACAAATCCCGAGTATAGAGTTTAGCAATACTATTAAATCTTCAGTTCTGCATCTTGGATTTGAGATCATTTTTATCTATCACACTACATGAATAAAAGTTGAATAACTTTCTAGTTTATGAACATCTGAATTTGGAAATAGTGATATCATTTTTCCATACTCTTCTTTATGAATAACAAGATTAAGATTCTTGACACTGGCTATGATGGATAATAAATTTCTGTATTCAGTGCACTTTCTGTATGATAATAACAAACAGAAAGGTAAACATTTCCATACCATCTCGGGTATAGATTTTAGCAATACTATTAAATCTTCAGTTCTGCAACTTGGATTTTGGCTCAATTTTATCTATCACACTACATAAATAAAAGCTGAATAACTTTCCTGTTTATGAACATCTGAATTTGGAAATAGTGATATCATTTTTCCATACTCTTCTTTATGAATAAAAACATTAAGATTCTTGACACTGGCTATGATAGGTAATACATTTCTGTATTCAGTGCACTTTGTGTATGATAATAACAAATAGAAAGGTAATCACTTCAATACCAATACAAACGAAATATAAGAGAACACTTACTTTGCCGAATATATACCACGCATTATCCATTTCAGTCACCTATTACTCACAAAAAATGGAACACAGTGTACCCGGAGGACAATACCATTGACATGAGGACTTCTCATTATCACATGTTGTTGTTGTTGTTGTGGTCTTCAGTCCTGAGACTGGTTTGATGCAGCTCTCCATGCTACTCTATCCTGTGCAAGCTTCTTCATCTCCCAGTACCTACTGCAACCTACATCCTTCTGAATCTGTTTAGTGTATTCATCTCTTGGTCTCCCTCTACGATTTTTACCCTCCACGCTGCCCTCCAATACTAAATTGGTGATCCCTCGATGTCTCAGAACATGTCCTACCAACCGATCCCTTCTTCAAGTCAAGTTGTGCCACAAGCTCCTCTTCTCCCCAATTCTATTCAATACCTCCTCATTAGTTATGTGATCTACCCATCTAATCTTCACCATTCTTCTGTAGCACCACATTTCGAAAGCTTCTATTCTCCTCTTGTGTAAACTATTTATCGTCCACGTTTCACTTCCATAGATGGCTACACTCCATACAAATACATTCAGAAACGACTTCCTGACACTTTAATCAATACTCGATGTTAACAAATTTCTCTTCTTAAGAGACGCTTTCCTTGCCATTGCCAGTCTGCATTTTATATCCTCTCTACTTCGACCATCATCAGTTATTTTGCTCCCCAAACAGCAAAACTCCTTTACAACTTTAAGTGTGTCATTTCCTAATCTAATTCCCTCAGCATCACCCGACTTAATTCAACTACATTCCATTATCCTCGTTTTGCTTTTGTTGATGTTCATTTTATACCCTCCTTTCAAGACACTGTCCATTCCGTTCAACTGCTCTTCGAAGTCCTTTACTGTCTCTGACAGAATTACAATGACATCGGCGAACCTCAAAATTTTTATTTCTTCTCCATGGATTTTAATACCTACTTCGAACTTTTCTTTTGTTTCCTTTATTGCTTGCTCAATATACAGATTGAATAACATCGGGGATAGGCTACAACTATGTCTCACTCCCTTCCCAACCGCTGCTTCCCTTTCATACCCCTCGACTCTTATAACTGCCATCTGCTTTCTGTACTAATTGTAAATTGCCTTTCGATCTCTGTACTTTATCGCTGCCACCTTCAGAATTTGAAAGAGAGTATTCCAATCAACATTTTAAAAGCTTTCTCTAAGTCTACCAATGCTAGAAACGTAGGTTTGCCTTTCCTTAATCTTTCTTTAAGATAAGTCGTAG
Source organism: Schistocerca piceifrons (assembly GCF_021461385.2). Lineage (NCBI taxonomy): Eukaryota > Metazoa > Arthropoda > Insecta > Orthoptera > Acrididae > Schistocerca > Schistocerca piceifrons. The sequence goes on along the minus strand of NC_060139.1, from coordinate 601,445,361 downwards.
GGTCAGTATTGCCTCACGTGTTCCAACATTTCAACGAAATCCAAACTGATCTTCCCCGAGGTCGGCTTCTATCAGTTTTTCCATTCGTCTGTTAATAATTCGCGTTAGTATTTTGCTGCTGTAACTTATTAAACTGATGGTTCGGTAATTTTCACATCTGTCAACACTGCTTTCCTTGGGATTGGAATTGTTATATTCTTCTTGAAGGCTGAGGGTATTTCGCCTGTCTCATACATCTTGCTCACCAGATGGTGGAGTTTGGCAGGACTGGCTCTCCCAACGTTGTCCGTAGTTCTAATGGAATGTTGTCTACTCTGGGGGCCTTGTTTCGACTCAGGTCTTTCAGTGCTCTGTCAAACTCTTCACACAATATCATATCTCCCATTTCACCATCATCTACACCCTCTTCCATTTCCATAATATTGTCCTCAAGTACATCGCCCTTGCATAGACCCTCTATATACTCCTTCCACCTCTCTGCTTTCCCTTCTTTGCTTAGAACTGGGTTTCCGTCAAAGCTTTTGATATTCATGCAAGTGGTTCTCCTTTCTCCAAAGGTCTCTTTAATTTTCCTGTAGGCAGTATCTATCTTACCCCTAGTGACATAAGCCTCTACATACTTACATTGGTCCTCTAGCCATCCCTGCTTAGCCATTTTGCACCTCCTGTCAATATCATTTATGAGACGTTTGTATTCGTTTTTGCCTGCTTCATTTACTGTATTTTTATATTTTCTCCTTTCATCAATTAAATTCAATATTTCTTCTGTTACCCAAGGGTTTCTACTAGCCCTCGTCTTTTTACCTATTTGATCCTCTGCTGCCTTCACTATTTCATCCCTCAAAGCTACCCATTCTTCTTCTACTGTATTTCTTTCCCCCATTCCTGTCAATTGTTCCCTTATGCTCTCCCTGAAACTCTGTACAATCTCTGGTTCTTTCAGTTTATCCAGGTCCCATCTCCTTAAATTCCCACCTTTTTGCAATTTGTTCAATTTTAATCCACAGTTCATAACCAATAGATTGTGGTCAGAGTCCACATCTGCTCCTGGAAATGTCTTACAATTTAAAACCTGGTTCCTAAATCTCTGTCTTACCATTATATAATCTATCTGATAACTTTTAGTACCTCCAGGGTTCTTCCATGTATACAATCTTCTTTTATGATTCTTAAACCAAGTATTAGCTATGATTAAGTTATGCTCTGCGCAAAATTCTACCAGGCGGCTTCCTCTTTCATTTCTTAGCCCCAATCCATATTCACCTACTATGTTTCCTTCTCTCCCTTTTCCTTCTCTCGAATTTCAGTCACCCATGACTATTAAATTTTCGTCTCCCTTCACTACCTGAATAATTTATTTTATCTCATCATACATTTCATCAATTTCTTCGTCATCTGCAGAGCTAGTTGGCGTATAAACATGTACTACTGTAGTAGGTGTGTTTTTCGTATCTATCTTGGCCACAATAATGCGTTCGCTATTCTGTTTTTAGTAGCTTACCCGTACTCCTATTTTTTATTCATTATTAAACCCACTCCTGCATTACCTCTATTTGATTTTGTATTTATAACCCTGTATTCACCTGACCAGAAGTCTTGTTCCTCCTGCCACCGAACTTCCCGCTATATCCAACTTCAACCTATCCATTTCCCTTTTCAAATTTTCTAACCTACCTGCCCGATTAAGGGATCTGACATTCCTCGCTCCGATCTGTAGAACCCCAGTTTTCTTTCTCCTGATAATGACGTCCTGTTGAGTAGTCCCCAGTCGGAGATCCGAATGGGGGACTATTTTACCTCCGGAATATTTTACCCAAGAGGACGCCATCATCATTTAATCATACAGTAAAGCTGCATGCCCTCGGGAAAAATTACGGCTGTAGTTTCCCCTTGCTTTTAGCCGTTCGCAGTACCAGAACAGCAAGGACATTTTGATTAATGTTACAAGGCCAGATCAGTCAACCATCCAGACTGTTCCTCTGCAACTACTGAAAAGGCTGCTGTCCCTCTTCAGGAACCACACGTTTGTCTGGCCTCTCAACTGATACCCCTCCTTTGTGGTTGCACCTACGGTACGGCTATCTGTATCGTTGAGGCACGCAAGCCTCCCCACCAACGGCAAGGTCCATGGTTCATGGGGGAAGCATTATCACATACGCTAGCAATAAGCTCCTTTTTTTAAACAGATCTCAGTCTGTTGCACGATTGTGAAACATCCCCTTAGAAAAATTTATAAATGACAGTGCTGGTAAACTTCTTACGTCATTTGATTTTCAAACAGCTGAGCAAAACTGAACGTACTCAGACATTTCTCTCTTTACTTATTCTGATCATCACTAAACTGACCCACATTTTTTTTAACGCAACGCAATCTGACTTTCAATAATCCCTACAAAAGGATGGCCCTGACTAACAATAACCTATACCTTTCATGAATCACTTACCTCACAAAAATCTTCGTTAGTCAAACTACTGCGATATAGCGTGCGCCAATACTGCCAGCTGAATAAAAGATTCTAACTACTGCACGCACTAACTACTGATAGGCATAGTTAGCAAATGAATGATTTTGCAGGTAACAAACAATTTTTTACCTTAATGATGTTCAAAAATCATCATATATATATATATATATATGTATATATATGTATATATATATATATAAGTTCATGATATCCAATATTACAAATTTACTCTTTCTGATGGACACACGTCCAGATCGTCCGCTCTCAAAATTCTTCCATCTCTCTCCCCACATCCACCACTGCTGGTGGCTCACCTCCAACTGCGTAACGCTACGCGCTGTTCACATCCAACTGTCCAACACTACAATAGCAAACATTCCAACAATGCAAACCAGCCACAGACTTCACACAGCAGAGTCAGTGATTTTCATATAGAGTGCTACGTGGCGTTACCAACATAGAAACCTAAACAGCCTACTTACAGTTGTTAGATAAAGAGCTCTGTATTTTCTCGTCGCAAGAAGTTTGACACTTAAGTTGAAGGGAACAAAACAAGTGTCACGGAATAATATAACAAATGTATCATATACAGCTGTCTATAGACTATCTGATATGATAAGGGGTACAACTATCAGAGAAGAGTAGGACTTTTAAACATAAATGAACAAATGAAGGAGTACAGAAGTAAATAGATTATGTCACCAGATAAATAAATTATCGACCAACAGGGAAAAGATCAATACGTAAACGAAGAAATAAGTGGAGAGATCTGATACCCACTAATCAATGACAATTGAGGCACCGAAGATGAGGGTGTGTCAGTCAAATGCCAAAAACTTGAAGAAAAAAAGGAAGTCTATAAATTAAAAAGAGTACAGCCAGAATTATTTAGTCTGAGCACTATTTTCATTTTGTTTTGAAATATCAGATATTCCTAAGTTTCCCATATCTACATGGATACCCTGCAAATCGCATTGAAGTGCTTGGCAGAGGGTCCATGGAACCAGCTTCACAATTGTCTATTATTCTAATCTCGTATAACACACGGAAAGAACGAACACCTATATCTTTCCGTGCGAGCTATTATTTCCCTAATTTTATCATGATGATCGTTTCTCCCTATGTAGGACGTCCTCAGCAAAATATTCTCGCATTTTTGGACCAATATGCCGATAGAAATGCATGATAAAAATCATTTAAATTATTACAATCTCTAATAAGTGCTCGCATGTGCGTCGCCGGATCGTTTTTCGTCAGTATCCGGAAAACTGTCACTTTTGGGTAAAATAGTCATATCCAGTTATTCTTTACTGACTCCTTTTCTGGATAGATTGATAGCTGAAGAGTTGTTTTGATAGATACAAAGAATAGTAAAAGAGTAGGCAGAAGTGGAGAAAACTAAAAGGGAAATAGCACCACTACAGCTCGGGGCCCTGTGCACGCTACGGCACATATTCACTTAGTGTAGTGAATCCCCTGAGGACCTAAATATCCACACATAAATTCCAGTTCGTGACTTAGTGTCCAATTTGGCGAATGTGCGTACATAAATTGATCTAACCATGAACATGGGTGTATGTCATTATTAGAATTGCGACGGAAGATGTTAAATTTCCGAACAGTTAAAAAGTGTTTATAGTCAAAGTTTTCGCCTCGTGGCGACAAAGACCTACCGCGTCTGTCCCAGTCCGAATGTCGATTATTGTCAAGCTCGCGCGCCTGGCGCTCTCTTGTTGCATCTCGTAAACGAAATAAATTATTTTCTTAAACGCCCCCCCCCCCCCCCCATCCTATCAGTGATTCTAAATTTCTTCTACTGTCTTTTCCTACGATTTCGCTTTAATTTTGTTTAACTTGCTTTCGTAACGCCTCTAATTCCCTTTTAACGCGTTCATTAAATTTTCCCTGATTTTCAACATTTTTATTTATATTCTGGTACTCTTCTGTTTCTGCAAATGGCAACGAAACTGTATCATCTGAATCTCTGTCCCCATTTAAACTAAGACTTGTCAATTTATCTGAAATCTCCCCAACTCTTTCCGATAAGCCACCTATTAGTTCATTCTGTTTATTTACGTCTTCCGTAAGTGTCACGATTCGGGCTTCAGTATTGACACATTTAGTAGTTAACTGTTCATATTTACGATTTCCTCGATTCCTTCAAAAATTTCTTCCTTATCGTGTGCACATTGTAAATTTAACTCTGAAAATTTTTTTTACTATCACGCGATCTCTTTCTTCCCGTTCTCTATCCAGTTCCTTTTGTCTAATTTCTATTGAAGTTAATCTATTATTGGAGTATTCAAAATCGGTTGTACTTCTTCTCTAATTTCTTTCTTTAATTCATCTTTCAGATGTGAAAATTACCGAACTATCAGTTTAATAAGTCACAGCTGCAAAATACTAACGCGAATTCTTTACAGACGAATGGAAAAACTGGTAGAAGCGGACCTCGGGGAAGATCGGTTTGGATTCCGTAGAAATGTTGGAACACGTGAGGCAATACTAACCTTACGACTTATCTTAGAGGAAAGATTAAGAAAAGGCAAACCTACGTTTCTAGCATTTGTAGACTTAGAGAAAGCATTTGACAACGTTAACTGGAATACTCTCTTTCAAATTTTGGAGGTGGAAGGGGTAAAATACAGGGAGCGAAAGGCTTTTTACAATTTGTACAGAAACCAGATGGCAGTTATAAGAGTCGAGGGGCATGAAAGGGAAGCAGTGGTTGGGAAAGGAGTGAGACAGGGTTGTAGCCTCTCCCCGATGTTATTCAATCTGTATATTGAGCAAGCAGTAAAGGAAACAAAAGAAAAATTCGGAGTAGGTATTAAAATTCATGGAGAAGAAGTAAAAACTTTGAGGTTCGCCGATGACATTGTAATTCTGTCAGAGACAGCAAAGGACTTGGAAGAGCAGTTGAACGGAATGGACAGTGTCTTGAAAGGAGGATATAAGATGAACATCAACAAAAGCAAAACGAGGATAATGGAATGTATTCAAATTAAATCGGGTGATGCTGAGGGGATTAGATTAGGAAATGAGACACTTAAAGTAGTAAAGGAGTTTTGCTATTTGGGGAGTAAAATAACTGATGATGGTCGAAGTAGAGAGGATATAAAATATAGACTGGCAATGGCAAGGAAATCGTTTCTGAGGAAGAGAAATTTGTTAACATCGAGTATAGATTTAAGTGTCAGGAAGTCGTTTCTGAAAGTATTTGTATGGAGTGTAGCCATGTATGGAAGTGAAACATGGACGATAACCAGTTTGGACAAGAAGAGAATAGAAGCTTTCGAAATGTGGTGCTACAGAAGAATGCTGAAGATAAGGTGGGTAGATCACGTAACCAATGAGGAGGTATTGAATAGGATTGGGGAGAAGAGAAGTTTGTGGCACAACTTGACTAGAAGACGGGATCGGTTGGTAGGTCATGTTTTGAGGCATCAAGGGATCACAAATTTAGCATTGGAGGGCAGGGTGGAGGGTAAAAATCGTAGAGGGAGACCAGGAGATCAATACACTAAGCAGATTCAGGAGGATGTAGGTTGCAGTAGGTACTGGGAGATGAAGAAGCTTGCACAGGATAGAGTAGCATGGAGAGCTGCAATTAACCAGTCTGTGGACTGAAGACCACAACAACAACAACAATTCATCTTTCATGTTTTAAAACATGTCCCTAATCGTGAGTCTAACCTTGTTTCCATTGTTCCCATATCAGTTTTAATCGTTCCTGTTTGTGATCCCAAATTTAATGTTGCACTCATCAACTGCTCCATATTAACTGGTTCCAAATTCTTTTCGCCCCTAACATTTATGTAAAACTAACTTCCTTCGTCATAGCTGTAAAGCTATCTGTGTTCGATACTACTCCAGAATCTTCTGTTGTTAATCTCGTATTCTGAAAATGTTTTGATTGTGAAAAATTTTGAAATGTTTCCAGACTATTTTCCCGGCCTATTAAATTGTTTTCTATTTCATTATTCATCATACTGTTCTCCTGTGTTGGCGAGTTCGCCATGTTAACAGTTTCGTTATTCTGACTATCCACCATTTTTGCCTTTTTCACCGATGGCGTAATCATTTACAAAACATACATAACTCGTCACTATACTAAAATTACAAACAATATAACACATTATCACCAACAATACCATTCACACGAAATGCTTCCCGACAAACACGATTAACGAACAATTAAAACCTTCACAATCGCACAAAGTTGTCAAACCCATTTATGACACATCAAAAATTAAATTCTACAAAAGTACCATCAGAAGAATGGCAATACAACTACAAATGTTCAATTACAAAATCTATATGTGCAATATAGATTACAATTACTAAACTACAAATTACTACAACAATACTACTGTCTCCTATTTTTACTATCAAAAGAATTCCAAGGGACGATCCGAAGCAGCGGTCGCCACGTGCATGGGGTCTTAATTAAAAAAAAAAAGGATAAATGCAATAATTTTAGTAGCTGTGTGATCGGTTACGAAGTTTCGTAACCAGCTGGCCCTGACTAGTACACTCCTGGAAATGGAAAAAAGAACACATTGACACCGGTGTGTCAGACCCACCATACTTGCTCCGGACACTGCGAGAGGGCTGTACAAGCAATGATCACACGCACGGCACAGCGGACACACCAGGAACCGCGGTGTTGGCCGTCGAATGGCGCTAGCTGCGCAGCATTTGTGCACCGCCGCCGTCAGTGTCAGCCAGTTTGCCGTGGCATACGGAGCTCCATCGCAGTCTTTAACACTGGTAGCATGCCGCGACAGCGTGGACGTGAACCGTATGTGCAGTTGACGGACTTTGAGCGAGGGCGTATAGTGGGCATGCGGGAGGCCAGGTGGACGTACCGCCGAATTGCTCAACACGTGGGGCGTGAGGTCTCCACAGTACATCGATGTTGTCGCCAGTGGTCGGCGGAAGGTGCACGTGCCCGTCGACCTGGGACCGGACCGCAGCGACGCACGGATGCACGCCAAGACCGTAGGATCCTACGCAGTGCCGTAGGGGACCGCACCGCCACTTCCCAGCAAATTAGGGACACTGTTGCTCCTGGGGTATCGGCGAGGACCATTCGCAACCGTCTCCATGAAGCTGGGCTACGGTCCCGCACACCGTTAGGCCGTCTTCCGCTCACGCCCCAACATCGTGCAGCCCACCTCCAGTGGTGTCGCGACAGGCGTGAATGGAGGGACGAATGGAGACGCGTCGTCTTCAGCGATGAGAGTCGCTTCTGCCTTGGTGCCAATGATGGTCGTATGCGTGTTTGGCGCCGTACAGGTGAGCGCCACAATCAGGACTGCATACGACCGAGGCACACAGGGCCAACACCCGGCATCATGGTGTGGGGAGCGATCTCCTACACTGGCCGTACACCACTGGTGATCGTCGAGGGGACACTGAATAGTGCACGGTACATCCAAACCGTCATCGAACCCATCGTTCTACCATTCCTAGACCAGCAAGGGAACTTGCTGTTCCAACAGGACAATGCACGTCCGCATGTATCCCGTGCCACCCAACGTGTTCTAGAAGGTGTGAGTCAACTACCCTGGCCAGCAAGATCTCCGGATCTGTCCCCCATTGAGCATGTTTGGGACTGGATGAAGCGTCGTCTCACGCGGTCTGCACGTCCAGCAAGAAACGCTGGTCCAACTGAGGCGCCAGGTGGAAATGGCATGGCAAGCCGTTCCACAGGACTACATCCAGCATCTCTACGATCGTCTCCATGGGAGAATAGCAGCCTGCATTGCTGCGAAAGGTGGATATACACTGTACTAGTGCCGACATTGTGCATGCTCTGTTGCCTGTGTCTATGTGCCTGTGGTTCTATCAGTGTGATCATGTGATGTATCTGACCCCAGGAATGTGTCAATAAAGTTTCCCCTTCCTGGGACAATGAATTCACGGTGTTTTTATTTCAATTTCCAGGAGTGTATTAGCACGCAATCTGACTGCATAGAATAAAAATAAAGAATGACAAGGAATTTCCATTAACACAGTTGATTAATTAAGTCCCCTGCAACTATAAAGCTACGAAACAACAAAGCACAAAGTAACTGTTCTGTGTGGCAGTGTGACTCAACGTACAAGTACCTGCGTCGGTTCTTTCTCAAAACGACAAAATATTTTAAACGCCATTTACAAGGAATTAATTGAAAAACCAGAAATACTATAACTGCACATACAAACCAGAATTACAAGGCTAATACATGAACACGAGCCAGATGCTTTGTTGACTGTACCTGTGACCAAGAGGCATTGTCATTAAAGAAATCTGTAATACCTTTTTACCTCATTATATATTGACGAAAATTTTCCATTACACCAGCGTCATAAATTAAAGCCCATCTCCTTTCTCAAAAACACTGTGATTATTGCAATATCTTCCATCTATACATTACACCAACCGAACAGCATCTACTCTCTCGCCCAACAGAACAACAACTGCACTCAATATCGTCTTAACTACTACTGCACCAGTGGAGGCGGCGGAATATTAATCTTTAGCGCAATCTCTGGCGCTGTGACTCAGTGTAGCCACCTTTCAGCGTAGTGCCCAGACAGGTAAAGCCCAGCATATAGGTTTCAACACCCGTCGCATTGTATCTAAGTCGTGTTATGAACAGCTTAATATGTGTGAATTCCTGACTTCCAGATATGAATGAAGGTAAATTAATATGTGGTTTTTATGGCGATAATATGGATAAAGCCTTTGATTCAGATGTTTTTACTCTGTAATTGAAGTACTTTATAGTACGTATGGCATGCATAGCATGTATAATATGCACAGAAAGTGTATGCGAAAGTGTTCTTTGCATGGGTATTTGATTATCAATAATAGTAAAGTTGTATTGTAGTAGTAATGAGTGGTCATACCGTGGGACTGTGTGTGCACTGCTGGGACAGCGCTGTTTAGTGGCCGGTTGTGAACCACTAGAATTGCAGCAGGCAAACCGGCGCGGAATAGGGCAGTGTGACGCCGACGTGGTTAGTCGAGCAGCAGTCATGTACCAAATAGTTTTAAATTATGACTTAGGTTTTACATGTCTGATGGAAAAGAATTACCACGAGAACAAATTTTTTTTTATTTCTGTGACAATGATTTTATATCAGCTGGTCTGCCTCATGTATCGTTATATCCAAATGGTTTAATAAATGTTAAGGTACATTCAAGTATGTGTTACTGTACTAATAGTAATGTATATAGTGCAACTCACGTAAGCCCTCCCTGAAACCTGTCATGTTTTATATTCACAGATTCTATAATGGCACCTTTAGTGTGTTGGAGCCGGTCTTCCAGTGAACACTATTTAACCGATCTTGGCTTTTGAATTATTTCTTGTTTCACTGTCCACCTGCCCTCCTTATTTTCTGGTTTGTACACGCCCCTCGGAGTTTTACTCAGTCGGCTCTTTGGTTGTTCAAATGGTTCAAATGGCTCTGAGCACTATGGGACCACCGAGCGAGGTATCGCAGTGGTTCGACACTGGGCTCGCATTCGGGAGGACGAATGTTCAATCCCGCGTCTGGCCACCCTGATTTAGGTTTTGCGTGATTTTCCTAAACCACTCCAGGCAAATGCCGGGATGGTTCCTCTGAAAGGGCACGGCCGACTTCCTCCGCCATCCTTCCCTAATCCGATGAGACCGATGACCACGCTGTCTGGTCTCCTTCCCCAAAACCAACGAACCAACTATGGGACTTAACATCTGAGGTCATCAGTTCCCTAGAACTTAGAACTACTTAAACCTAACTAACCTAAGGACATTACACACACCCAAGCCCAAGGCAGGATTCGAACTTGGGACCGTAGCAGTTGCGTGGTTCCGGACTGAAGCGCCTAGGACCACTCGGCCACAGCGGCCGGATCTTTGGTCGTAAATATAGGCCTTAGCATTGTACTAAGGCACTAGTTGTCATGCTTATGTTCTAATGAATCAGTTCCTGGTCGTAAATACAGCCGGAACAATTGTAGTAAGGCACAGGTTGCCGTTAAACAAAACAGGGGCCTTGTGGTTAGATTTAGATGTTAAGAGGTACAATTCTTTGATTGTAATTGTATTTCTCAGTCATTAGTTAGAAACTGTTGGGCTAAGCTGTGTGTTGCTGTGTTCGAAAGACCGGGTCATTATTCGTGTGTTTTAGCTGGATCTTGTTGTTCCGCGAGTGAGTTCTCTTGTAATAAGTGTTCACAAGTTATGTTTTAAGACGTTCCTTCAGAGCTGTCTTAATAAATAACAATCAGTTTAACTTTGAAAATATTAACAGCCGACTGTCACTAGGGCTTCACTCAAAATAAGATTGTCAAAAGCGACGGGTTGGGATCCAGTCGCATCTTGGTTTTCGATTGAAGTTAAGAGGTTGGTTGCTTTGAAATAAGTCTTATTATTATCGTATTGTTTGCTAATCTGCTTAATAGTTAAGCATAGGTACGCATCTTAACCCCGAACCTTTCGACATAGAGCTTTAATTAAAAGTTACGTCATCGGTTTTGAGTAATTGTATCACTCTTGTCATCAATGGTACTTATATAGTTTCACGTGTTGCAGAAGGGCATTTAATAAGAGATACTGTGTCCAGCGCGGTAGTAAACACCGCTGTTTCACCCGATAACATAAGGGCTGCAGGTCTGGCCGTCTTGTAATCACTGTAATATTGTTTGCTGTTTTGATTTCTTTGGCAAAAGCGTGTTTATCTTAATGTCTAAGGTTAAAAGAATTTTGTAAATTTGTTCATTTTGTAAAAAAAATTAAATTATTTGTTACATAAACAGGCTGTGTGAAAAGAAAGTTATATTAGTGGGTCCCCCCTTGCACCTTTCCCTTCATTCCAGTGAGTACCACGTCTCAACTGCACGTAAGGGGTCATTGGGGTGTACTGGTTTTAGTTGTGTTAATTTGTCTCCGTGTGCGGCCGGATGGTGTCCTCGTTATTAAATATTTACTGATGTATGCTCCGTACTCCAGGTATTGATTGCCTGCGGGCCTTGCATAGGTGCGCATCTTAACCCCGAACTCGCACGCCGGTAATCTAGCGGTACACTGTTTGTCCCTCCGCCGGCTGTCAAACAGTCGGGCTAGCGAGCCATTAACTGTGTCTACCGTTTTGTGCGACGGTGTTACCGCGGCCCACTCCGTGCACGGAATTCATACAAAAGGTAATCTGTAATTGTCTTGTACTAACCCCCAGAGCCTTTGAAACAATTTTGAAGTCTCTCCAAGTGATCATTTGAGTCTGTGTTACAGAAAAGTACTCTAATTTTGTATATTACCAAACCTTCTGTTTAAAAGTCCTTAACTCGCAAACTAATTGACGGAGTTGCCTCATTTTTGGTGAAAGTGTAGCTTAAAGTCAAAGATATCACTGTAGATGTTCGAAATGGTCACCATTAACATCCACACATAAACGGTGCCGCCGAACTGCAGCACGAACTACTGACTGCAACGTGTTCAGTTGGATATTTGCACATCAATATACGATGGAGTCTCGAAGTTAATCCAATGTGCCTGGCTTTTGTCCACAAACGACGTCCATTAGTGTTCCCCGCGGGTAAAAGTCCAGAGGAGTTTGGTCTGGGGAACGTGGTGGATACTCCACAGCACCTCTATGGCCTATCTATTTTCCTTGTAGATTTTCGTCAAGATACGTCCTAACACGACTTTGGTAGTGGGCTGGGGCACCATCTTGTTGAAAGTAAACTCGTCCGTCTCCATACAAGTCTCGGATGGCAGGTAAAATGGATGTCTGAAGCTTCTGAAGGTACACCTCACCGGTGACTGTGCCGTCAAAAAAGAATGGCCCAATCCTGCCCCAGTAAGACAACTCACAGCACTCATTTACTCCTGGCAAATTCACGGATTTGTCTACATGGACATTCGGATTTTCGGCGGCCCAGTAGATGCAATTGTGGCGATTTACTGCACTATTGAGTTTGAACTGTGCCTCAGCAGGCCACACAATCATCTCTGTAAACTCTTCATCGTTGCGCACCATGTTAGTAAACAACTCGCAGTACTCCATTCTACGATCTGGGTTGTCCCCATTCATTGCGTGTAGCAATCGTGGGTTGTAGCACTTCCACTTTTCTGTCTTCAAAATTCGCCGAACACTTGGGCGACTCGCCGGCCCGCGTGACCGAGAGGTTCTAGGCGCTACAGTCTGGAACCACGCGACTTCTACGGTCGCACGTTCGAATCCTGCCTCGGGCATGGCTGTGTGTGATGTCCTTAGGTTAGTTAGGTTTAAGTGGTTCTAAGTTCTATGGGACTGATGACCTCAGCAGTTAGGTCCCATAGTGCTCAGAGCCATTTTTAGGCCGTTGTGGCCTAGCGGTTCTAGGCGCTTCAGTCCGGAACCGCGCGACCGCTATGGTCGCAGGTTCGAATCCTGCCTCGGGCATGGATGTGTGAGATGTCCTTAGGTTAGTTAGGTTTAAGTAGTTCTACGTTCCAGGGGACTGATGACCTCAGATGTTAAGTCCCATAGTGCTCACAGCCGTTTGAACCATTTCAATTAGAGCGAATCACTCCAGTTTCACGGGCACACTGCCTCACAGACTTCTGTGGTGAGCGAGTGAATTGTTGTAACACGCGATGGGAGTTAACTGGACTTGTTACTGTTACAGGTCGTCCAGATCGTTGTTTGTGTACATCTTTAACACAGCCTCCGGCTTCAAATTGATCTCGAATGCGACCTATCGTTAAACGTGTCGGTGGCTCTGTTTGATACTCAATTCGCCATTGCCGTTGAACTTCATTAATGTTTTCGTACTTAAAATACCACTTCAAAACTGACTTCCTTTCATCGAATGTAAGACTTGCGCCAGCCATGTTTACTCGAGTAACTAGGTACAACTAAGAACAAAACACTGACTATCTGGCGACTGTCATCCGACAAAACAAGACAACGCAATACAACGCTTGTGTGGCGATTGCCGGAACTACAATCTATTACACTACCAAAGATGAGAACTCCGTCAATTAGTTTGCCAGTTATGGACTTTTAAACAGTGGATACATTTTTTTGGACCCCTCTGTATATACTGAGATTGGTTTTTTTCCTCGTCGTTGAATTTTTATATTTCTTGAAGAAGAAAAGGTTTATATGTTTATGCTTCCCTAAACTTGTTGGTGAGCGTCAAAAGTGTTACCCGTGTTGTTAACTAAGAATAAGGGTGTCACTTGCCCCGGCTAATAGCGATTATGACGTATTGTTCAAAATTATTTTAATAAGCAGGGCTAGTGATCCCCTTGGTTTCCTGGCTCGAGTTCGTGACCTTTGTGGCCATCATCGTGTTCCTTCTATGTGCGAATCATTATTAGCAAGACTGCGGCCCTTGAGGCTTGTTACATGTTGTAAAAAAATTTTGGGAAACATCATTATTCGTTCGACAGTTTATTTATTGCTAAAACTGTCCTTAATTGGTTCATGTGAAATTAAATGTTACTTACTAACCTCTTGCCATCCGTGGTGCTCTTGTTAAGATCAACCAAGCAAGTTTTGATGTTTCTTTAATTTTAATTCTTGTTTTCATTTCTGAAAGCTTTGCATTGTTGAATTCTTGTTTTAAAATCGTGAACCATGTTCGAATTTGAAGAATCTTTATATTCTCATGTAAGGTTTATTGGTTGTTTTAATTCTGAAACCTTTTACGAATAAATCTTTTGTGTGCAGTAAATGGTGAATGACAATCCAAAGACTGGAATCCAGTCCTTTTTCCAAAATCCTTGTTGGCACTTTTGAGGCACCGAGGTTTCCCCTTTATAAGTACAAGTGTTCAAAAACACGGAAAGATACAGAATGTGTATGTGACTGAGTCTCAGAGACACTATGCAAGCCGCCACCCGTACTAACAGAGGAAGCACAAACCGGAGGCTACGCGAAAAGTGTCGTCTCTAACAAATCTACTCCAATCCCAGTGCCTGGCCTTCCAATCTGGAGACAGGGCGAGCACAGAAAACAGATGGAGCACGTCGCAGATACGGACTTCACTACTAACGAGTGTGCAACTATATTTGTGCTCATTGTTCAACCCTAACATTCATTTTGCAATTGATTGATAACAAAGTTACTAAGATCAAAGGCCCTGAATTGCGTATGGGAGCGCTCCAGCCAAGGCTGAATTTCATGCGTTTCTGTTTTCTGATGAATTTAACTAAATGCAGTCGGTAGAAACAAGTAAGAATTCTCTCTTTTCTAGACAGCGTGGTGTAAGCTGTCGTTACGGTTACGTTTGTACCAGTACTTAACAGCCCACAACACACTGTCATGATCTGCGTTAGGATCACACACTTAGAAGTCGAAAGCATTTTGTAATGCCTCTTAGTGAAGAGCTATTTGCGGTGTAGACGGCGTATTACGTTTCACGGCGAAAACTGAGAGTGATGAAAATAGACTATAACTATTTCAGTACGTTAAATACTGTGCTGCGCCACCTTACCTGTTGAAGAGCCGTCTTAGCATTTGGATGCAATACTGAATACGCCTCCGCAGTGAGCTTCGAATTCTTGCTAACACCCTTAGATCATCTCGTGATGCTTTATTATATGGTACAATTCGCTATTCCGTTTCGTCAACCGCATGAACAAGGCCGCTGTACACTTCTTGCGACGACGTCAGGCAGAAAAAGTCTGAGGTGAGGCGATCTTAGAGGCCTAGGGGCAGGCAGAAGAGATGTGTACGTGTAAAAGAGCCATAAAACGCCACACTGAAATAAATGTACACCAAAAAACCGAACATGTTCTAGAAGAAATTAAGGGACATTGATTGACATGATACAGAGAAGAAAAACTAAATTAATAGGCAGCTATTTCGACATAACAGCGTCATAAAAAGCATCTTCGACTGAAAAATCCTTGGCCAAAAATTAAGAAGGAGGCTTACAACATACATATTAAGAAGTGAAAAAAATGGAATATCGGTAACCAAATGACGCTCAGAGACAGATAGGAATTGCTAACAGGATGGCTACCTCAACAAGACATTGCCTCTGGTGTCTGAAGACGACACATTAGACTAAAGAAATTTTTTATCTGGGACAATATCTCCGGGTGTTAATCTAACAATAATTCTCATCTCGTGGTACTGTCTGAAATTTTCAGGAGGCTTCCCTTGTTTTAAGGCTAATACAGGAACCGGAAATCAATTGGGACTCACATTACCAGATCGGTTGGTAGTTAGCTTAAAAGTCCCTGCCTGTTCGGTGAGTCGTAACAGCCCACTCCAATCGCGAATGCCAATATTTATCATTACATCATTTATTATCCTCAAGGATCGAGTTGTGCAGAAGACCGATATGTTGCAAGGAAACAGTAGTAGCACATTGAAAATGGAAGAGATTTTGTCACTTACTCTCTGATCGTGACATAATGGCTCACTTAATGTTTCTCTGTCTATTGTTGTATTGGAATTTGAAGCATCTTGCGTGTGTATGAAGTTCCACGCAGAACTAGGATTGATAATTATTTACTTACTCTCATGTGTATCAATCATTTCTCAATATTTTGAACTCAATACAGAAAAGTGTTCTTTGATGTAATCCTATCGGGTTGTCAAAACGTTTCGACAAACGTCTCTTGATTTCAATTGTTGAGCGAAAACGTTTTTTTTATATGTTGTGTTTCTCCATTATCCTGACAAACTAGGTATTAGGCGGCTGAGCCAACGGAAGGAATGCCACGCACTTGCTGTCTTCTCCTCAATCATTTCGTTTATCCACATTCTCGAGTAGCTGTTGTTGCGAACTATTTCGCGCAGACGCTGTAACCTGATGGCAGACTTCGCCTGTCGTGTGCGACTGACACTCTGTGCACGAGGGTGGTGAGCGCAGACTTGTGTTGCACAGGATGAAGGTAGCTATTGGATTTTAGGTGCAGGTCCGTGCATGTCTTCTACCTGAAGACAGAATGTCAAAGCGTCCTATTAGGGTTTTCCTTTACCAGAATGTCCCAAAGCGTTGAAATCCGTTTTCTTCCACCTCCATGAGAAACTTGATGTTGTGTATGCTGTTAAAGTGACGCAGGAACTCTAGTACGTTTCCTTCACCATGCACCAGAACAACGAACATGTCAACCACATATCTGTAGCCTCCTTTGGCTTGGTTTCGAAAGCAGTTTCCTCGAAGTGTTCCGTGTATAGATTAGCAACGCCTGGCGCTGGAGGGGATCGCATGGCGACTTGACCTATCCCTTTCCAAAACTTCCAACCACATTAGAAACAGATTGCGGTGAGGGTGTGTCGAAACAGTTTACCATGTCGCTGTCGATATGATTTTCAAATAGTACCATAGAATCCTCTACTAGTACCCACGTGAAGAGAGACGTGACGTCGTAGAATGGAATGCTAGGACGTGAAAGTGGCGAAGGCAGCTGGCGAAATAGACAGGCAGTACCAGGACTCGACACCCAGAATCCCTTACACCTCGTGTGCCTCTACCCTCCAACCAAAACCACACTAGGCAGGGACATTTCTTCTGGAGGTATGCGTTTGAGTTACCCTTTGGGGGCTCAGTGAGGAGTCTACGGACTGGCGGCTATAATGATACAAGCTGAACAGTAACCCAAGACTTCGCTCGAAGATGACGAATAGGAACCTCGTGGGAACGTTCAAGCAACACGACGCCACGACTTGGCTGATAACGCGGAAAGAAATCACAATGAAAGTCTCCGAGAAATTTTGCATTGCCATGAAGATGAAAATTCCGTTAATATTCTTCTTAGCTGGCCGCTGTGACCGACCGCTTCTGGCGCTTTAGTCCGGAACCGCACTGCTGCTACTGTCGTAGGTTCGAATCCTGCCTTGGGCATGGATGTGTGTGATGTCCTTAGGTTAGCTAGGTTTCAGTAGTTCTAAGTCTATGGGACTGGTGACCTCAGATGTTAAGTCCCATAGTGCTCAGAACCATTTCAACCATTATTCTTATTAGCGAACCATAGAGCTGCCCTAGTAGAAGAGGATTTGCAGTTTTTTTTTTTTTTTTTTTGTTTTTGGCCCGTCTTCTCTTGAGTGATTTTATGGATATTACATCTGCTTTACTCTCAACAGGTTAGAAGAATGGAAAGAAAGCGGAAGAGCTACGTAAGATTTTAAACGAGACTGCGCTTCAGGAAGTGTTCATGAAAGAGCTCCAGTGACAGTCGGCGCATGTCACTAGTTCTGTACGTGGCATATTTACGCTCTATTGGATCCAATGCCACGTTTTATATTTAATGTCATATTGTCATATATATATATATATATATATATATATATATATATATATATATATATATATATATATATATATAATCTTAAAAAGTCTAAAGACAAAGCTCAGTAGAGTGCTACTACTTTTAGATCACGTATTTTAAATACAGATCAAGACGATGACACGCATATGTACGAGACAGAGTAAACGACTCCCACTTTGGATACAAATAACGTGATTCTACGTACAATATTTTCTGAAGAAGACATTTTCAAAACTCTCGAAACCATGATTAATATTTTATAAATCTGTGCCTTGCAACTGCTTTGCTGTTATTCCCAATCCTTTGCAGTTCTTGGTAGAGCTGTGTCAGGTTTCTACTGCCCTCATCGCCCAATTCACTGATCTCACTCGGACGTAGTGCTAAGTTCTCTTTAGTGGGTAGTAGTTCATACATTCAGCTGAACGGAGCACAATACTCGGCACGGGCACGTGGGCACGATCTTTGTAATTCCACAGTGCGTGGGCGGTACCGTACTTACACACTGCCCACGTGCCTACTGCGCTGCGGTAGCTCGTATGCCGCTACTAGTGTATACGCGAGTGCGCAAGTTCCGCCATCCGCGTGTTGCGGCCAACGACCTGTAACGACAGGAAGCTGGGCATTGTGTGTCTCCCTGCCTGTTTACCCATCTGCTTACGTTTGCACCTGCGAACCTCCATTCAACACTGCATGCGCATCACGAACAAAGTCATTCTCGATGTAAATTTCTGTCTGCGGATCACAGCTGACAGTATTGCTAGTTGCTGATAATGACACATTCATTTTCCATTCCGAGTTTTAGAAGTCTGATCCATTCAATAGTACGCTATTGCGAAGCACTGTGTTTATAAGATATGTAACGCAGCATTATATACGACAGTCGTCTCCCACTGAAGTCAAATGTGCATATCTGTCATACCATCGATCTGATTAAAAAAATGTGTGTGCAGTCGCGTAAGTCATTTTAAAACTTTCCTGCTTCTTCTTGATAAAGATGGCCGACGAAGATATACTATCTGACAACTGATCACACAATAATTTTGTTAGCAGATTCATTCTAAGTATAGGTAAATTTTCTGTGAATCCTATTAACTGCGTGATTATGGTGTACAGTTCAAAAATGGTTCAAATGGCTCTGAGCACTATGGGACTTAACATCTGAGGTCATCAGTCCCCTAGAACTTAGAACTAATTAAACCAAACTAACCTAAGAACATCAAACACATCCATACCCGAGGTAGGATTCGAACCTGCGACCGTAACAGTCCCGTGGTTCCGAACTGAAGCGCCTAGAACCGCTTGGCCACAACGGCCGGCTATGGTGTACAGTATCTACACCGTCAGGAAGTGCCGTGTGAATCATACGTAACCTGCCACAGTAGCAAGCAAGTAGAATGTCATCCATTCAGGTCCTAAAATCGATGTCAAATGGCTCAAATGGTTCAAATGGCTCTGAGCACTATGAGACTTAACAGCTGTGGTCATCAGTCCCCTAGAACGTAGAACTACTTAAACCTAACTAACCTAAGGACATCACACACATCCTTGCCCGAGGCAGGATTCGAACCTGCGACCGTAGCAGTCGCGCGGTCCCGGTCTGCACGCCTAGAACCGCGAGACCACCGCGGCCGGCAAAAGCGATGTCATAAACTGATAATCGTCGTGCTGTATCTATATACATCATATGTAATTTGTGAGGAACAGCAATACTCCTAAATCGTAGATTTAAAAAAAAGTGGCTCTTAGTACAATGGGACTTAACATCTGAGGTCATCTGTCCCCTAGAACTTAGAACTACTTAAAACTAACAAACCTAAGGTCATCACACACATCCATGCCCGAGGCAGGATTCGAACCTGCGACCGTAGCAGTCGCACGGTTCCAGACTGAAGCGCCTAGAACCGCTCGGCCACACCGGCTGCTCGTACATTAAGTTTACCACGATTGTGTTGCAAGTTGTACGTTCACTACACTTGCATATATTTAATGCGTGTCACATAATGATATTCTGGAGCCGTGAACTTAACAGTTAAAAATATTTTCAATTGAGATTACCTGTGTACCTCTCGTAGTCTGGTGAGATATTAAGTTGAAAACAGCTAAGCCCTACAACAGTCCGCCCTGCTGTCACTCACTGACGATGAAAGATGTAAAACAAAGCGAAGCACTTAACTGTGTTGTTCACGTTATAACCTGGGATGTTGGATGAGCATACATGTCAACAGTGGATAGTGGGAGATTATGAGTGGTATATTAAATGTTGCAAATCGGACTACTAAGAAGTAAAGATGTAACTTTATTGTAATTAAATAAAACATGAGACCATTGTGGTCGTAAAAAAAAGCAAATTCAATTAAATTACGTGTAACATAAAGTTGTATTAGAGTATTAGAAAGGCACCGAAACGAAGTATTTTACTTTCTTACTATACTATTTTTACACGTGGGTTTGGTTCGATGTCCTGAAAAGTTATTTGCATACCGGCCTTGAAGATGGTCACATACAAAACAAGTTACCTGGTAATAATTAATAAATACAAAACACCTTTCCTGGATCATTGTTAAATTTTGCTACGACTATGTCGCAGCTCGTAAAGAAAAGTACAAACAAAATGATAACTTTATAAACAGTTCTGTGAAGCACCTGTATTACTTCCACACATACCATACATCCTGAACAAAATGTTCTAAATCCCTGGAACTATCGACGCATTTGGACTTTTCGCTCTCTTACACTAAGTGGCCTTGGAAATTCCCAAGTCAGCATATACTGAATGCGTCAATGTTCGGTCTAAAGAAATTCGGTAATTGCGATCGAACAATAATATAAATGGAACCTTAACGCGAACGAGAATTTCATCACTGTCAGTGACACAATTTGCCAACTTTGTTGATTAAAATTGTCATCTACATCTAAGTGACTACTCTGCTATTCACAATAAAGTGCCTGGCAGAGGGTTCACTGAAAAGCCTTCAATCTGTCTCTCTACCGTTCCACTCTCGAACGGCGCGCGGGAAAAAGAGCACTTAAATTTTTCTGTGCGTGCCCTTATTTCTCTTATTTTATCGTGATAATCGTTTCTGCCTATGGTGGTGGATGCCAACAGAATATTTTTGCAATCGGAGAAGAAAACTGATGATTGAAATTTCATAAGAAGGTCCCGTCGAAACGAAAAACGCCTTTGTTCTAATGATTGCCACTCCAATTCATGTATCATGTCCGTGGCACTATTTCCCCTATTTCGCGATAATACAAAACTAGCCGCCCTTCTTTGTACTTTTTCGATGTCATCCGTCAGTCGCACCCGATGCGGATCCCACACCGCACAGCAATACTCCAGAATAGGGCGGACAAGCGTGGTGTAAGCAGTCTCTTTAGTAGACCTGCTGCACCTTCTAATTGTTCTTCCAATGAATCGCAGTCTTTGGTTTGCTCTACCCACAATATTATCTACGTGATCGTTCCAATTTAGGTTATATGTAATTGTAATCCCTAAGTATTTAGTTCAATTTACAGCCTTCAAATTTGTGTGATTTATCACGTAATCGAAATGTAGTGGATTTCTTTTACTACTCATGTGAATAACTTCACACTTATCTTTCTTCAGGGTCAATTGCCACTTTTCGCACCATACAGATATCTTATCTCAATATTTTGCAATTCATTTTGGCCATCTTATTACTTTACAAGACGGTAAATGACAGCATCATCTGAATACAATCTAAGACGTTTATTAAGATTGTCTCCTATATCGTTAATATAGATCAGGAACATTAAAAGGCCTATAAGACATCGTTTTGGAACGTCTGATATTACTTCTGTTTTACTCGATGACTTTTCGTCTATTACTACGAACTATGGCCTTTCTGACAGGAAATCACAAATCCAGTCGCACAACTGAGGCGATATTCCATAGGCACGCAGTTTGGTTAGAAGACGCTTGTGAGGAACGGTGTCGAAAGTCTTCTGGAAATCTAAAAATGTAAAATTAATTTGACATCCCCTGTCGATAGCACTCATTAATTCATGAGTATAAAGAGCTAGTTGTTTTTCGCAAGCACGACATCTTCTGAATCCGTCTGACTATGTATCAATAAATCGTTTTCTTCGAGGTACTCCATAATGTTCGAATACTGTATATGTTCCAAATCCCTACTGCAAATCGACGTCAGTCATATGGGCCTGTAATACAACGGATTACTCCTACTTCCCTCTTTGGGTATTGGTGTGACTACATCTGTTTGCCGGTCTTTAGGTACGGATCTTTCTGTGAGCGATCGGTTGTATATAAATGCTAAATATGGAGCTATTGTATCAGCAAACTCTGAGAGTAACCTGACTGGTATACTATCTGGACCGGAAGCCCTGTCTTTATTAAGTGAGTTAAGCTGCTTTGCGACACCGAGGATATCTACTTCTATATTTCTCATCTTGGCAGTTGTTCTTGATTGGAATTCAGGAATATTTACTACATCTTCTTTGGTGAAGGAGCTCCAGAAAACCGTGTTTAATAACTCTGCTTTAGTAGCACTGTCATCAGTGACTTCGCCGTTGTTGTCGCGCAGTGAAGGTATTGATTGCGTCGTGCCAGTGGTGTGCTTTATGTATGACCAGAATCTCTTTGGGTTTTCTGCCAGATTTCGAGACAGAGTTTCGTTATGGAGATTATTAAAAGTATCTCGCATTGAAGTACGCTCTATATTCCGAACTTCTGTGAAACTTTGCCAGTCTTGGGGATTTTGGGTTCTTTTAAATTTGGCATGATTTTTTCGCTACTTCCGCAACAGCGATCTGACCCGTTTTGTGTACCATGGGGGATCAGTACCATCACTTTTTAATTTATGTTGTACATATCGCACGATTGCTTTCAATGCTATCTCTTTGAAATCATTCCACAACTTTTCTACGCTTACATGATTAGATCGAAAGGAGTGAAGACTGTCTCTGAAAACGGCGTTAAGTGCCTTTTACAAGGTTCCTTAAGTAGATTTACTTTGCGTTTCGGTTTGGTGGTTGTAGGTGTTACGGCATTTAGCCAAGCAGCAACTGCTTTGTCGTCGCTAATCCCTGTATTCGTCACGATACTCACTATTTGTCCAGGATTATTTGTTGCTAAGAGGTGAAGTATGCTTTCGCAACCATTTACCCTTCGAGTAGGCTCATGAACTAATTGTTCAAAATAATTTTCTGAGAAAGTATTCAGTACAATTTCGGATGCCGTTTTATGCCTGCCGCCGGCTTTGAGCGTATAGCTTTTCCAGCATGTCGAGGGGAGACTGAATTCACCACCGACTACAACTGTATGAGTGGGATACATAGCTGTAATGAGACTCAAGATTTTTTTTAACTGCTCAGCAACAATATCTTCTGAGTCGGGAGTGTCGGTAAAACTATCCAATTAATAGTTTAGTCCGATTGTCATGTATAACCTTTACGCATACTATTTCGCAGTAACTATCTACTTCAGTTTCACTACAAGGCAAACTACCTCTGACACCAATAAATACTCCACCACCAACTGTACTTAATCTATCCTTTCTGAACACTGTTAGATCGCTTGAAAAAATATTGGCTGAACTTATTTCCGGCTTTACCTAGCTTTCTGTGACTATAACTACGAGGGTTGGAACTTTAATAATGGCAACTATTTATTTACAGCTCGTACAACATAGATACGTGTTTCAAAGTTTTACTGACCTTCAAAGTAGTCACCAGCATTGTGTATAACCCACTTCAATAGTGGCAACTATTTATTTACAGCTCTTAAAAAATAGATACGTGTTTCAAAGTTTTATTGACCTTCAGAGTAGTCACCAGCATTATGTATAATCCTTTGCCAGTGATGTGGAAGTCGTGGGATACTCTTAGCTGTGCCACTTGTGTTGACAGTTCGAGTGGCGCGGTCGATTGCCCGACGAATTTGTAGTAGTCCTGAAGCGAACGCCGTGAAGTGTTTCCCTCAGTTTAGAAATCGAGTTCAACTGACGAGGGCTTAACTCAGGGTAGTGCAGTAGGTGGTATAGCACTTAGCAGCCCCCTCATTGAAACAAATCAGTAGCAGCTTGCACTGTACGTGCTTGTGCATTGTCCTGCAAAATGATGGTCAGGTCCTACTGAAAGTGTCATCACTTCTGTATCTATGCTGTTCATTTTGGAACACAATCTACGACCAGCTTAGAGACACTTTCTGCTGGACCTGACCATCATTTTGTAGGACAATGCTCAAGCACGTACAGTGCAAGCTGCTACTGATTTGTTTCACTGATGTGGCTGCCCAGTGCTATACCACCTACTGCACTCCCTTGACTTACGTCCTCCTGGATTTCTAAACTGAAGGAAACACTTCACAGCATTCGCTTCAGAACTGCTACAAATTCGTCGGGCAACAGACCGTGGCACTCGAACTGTCAACACAGCTGGCACTGCTAAGAGTATCCAACGATTTCCACATCACTGGCAAAGGATTATACATAATGCTGGTGACTACTCTGAAGGTCAATAAAACTTTGAAACACGTATCTATTTTTTAAGAGCTGTAAATAAATAGTTGCCACTATTGAAGTTCCTCTCGTATTTGAGCTTCAGTGCTTTTTTCTGTTGGGGCTTGGGGCTCTTGTTCTCTCCCAACACAGCTCTTGTTCTCTCCCAACACAGCTACGACAATTTACATCTACAATACCTATCGTTTCTATAACTAACTTACTGTGTTTACCTGTCCCCTTTTAGAAGGACTCCCTTCCTGGGACCCTCTAATCTAAAAAACCGCCCAGTATCTTCCACACATCCCCAGCTACCCGTTTAGCCGCTTCCTATGTGTAGTGGACTCCTGAACCCGGAAACCCACCACCCGATGGCGTAAGTCAAGGAATCTGCAGCCTATGCGGTCACAGAACCGCCTGAGCCTCTAATTCAGACCCTCCACTCGTCTCTGCACCAAAGGACCACAATCGGTTATATCTACGATGTTGCAGATGGTGAGCCCCACCTTAATCTCGCAAGCAAGACTGGCAGTCTTTACCATTTCCTCTACCCTCTCGAAACCAGAGAGAATCTCCTCCGATCCAAAGCGACACATGCCATTGGTACCGACATGTGCCACCACCTGCAGTTAGCTTCACCCCGTACTCTTTATGGCATCCGGAAGCATCCTTTCCACATCCGGAATGACTGCCCCAAGTATGCACATGGATTACACACTGGCTTCCTTCCCTTCCTTGGCAACCATATTCCTAAAGGCCCCCATTACGTGCCTAACCTTGGAGCTCCAAACTACCAGCAAACCCACTCTCTGTGAATGCCCAGACCTTGCGGGCCTACAAGCTTCCTCTGGAAAAAGGTGGACGACTGCATCTGGCTCAGAGACATCGTCAGCCACAGATAACGCCCGAAACCTGTTCGTCTGTCGAACCGGGGAAGCCCTACAGTCGGCCCCAAGGAAAGGTTTTCGCTGCCTGCCAGACTTTGGAATGATCTCTCACTCGACCACAGGTGAGAGGTCAACTTCAGTGCAGGCAGTACCTGTGGCGGCCACAGCAGTGGACCGATAGGTGGAGACGTGGGACGTGTTCGACGTCCCTCGCATCCCCGAGTCCGAACCCCCACAGTAATGTCCCTTGGCAGCAGCCTCAAGCTATGTGACGGAAGCCAACGCAGCTTGGAGATGTGAGCGAAGGTTCGCCAACTCAGCTCGCATCTGTACACAGCAATCACAGTTCCAATTATTTATGTGACTCATGTTGACCAATGTGCTTGTGGCATGTGCTAAGAAACCAGAATACAATATTCCTCTGATGATGAGCGTGTGTGTGTGTGTGTGTGTGTGTGACACCAGTCCGGCAGTAAATAAATCAAAGTTATGTGTATGGGGAAGCCTACGTCAGTAATGGTTCAAATGGCTCTAAGCACTATGGGACTTAACACCTGAGGTCCTCACTCCCCTAGACTGAGAAGTACTAAAACCTAACTAACCTAAGGGCAACACATACACATCCATGCCCGAGGCAGGATTCGAACCTGCGACCGTAGCAGCAGCGCGCTTCTGGACTGAAGTGCCTAGAACCGCTCGACCACATCGGCTGGCCCTACGTCAGTATGATTATATTTATATATCGAAAAGTGAATCAGCTAACCACACCAGACTTGTGACTCCATGACAGTCTGCAGCAACGTTTTTCAGCTGATGCAGATGCAACAAGGTCACAGAAGAAGAATATTCCCGTGCACCAATTTCCCCATCAGTAGCGGCGGGAGCAACCACAGAAAACATGTGACTCTCGTCTGGAAGGACTTCATGTGTTCTATAGAGGAACAGCATGCAAGCGTGATGTTAGTGAATGAGTGAAAAGTGAGAGTGCCACAGCTTCGAGTTTGTACTCAATTTGTGCCTGATGATAGCATGCAAGTATTAGAAGAGCTAAAGTACTCGTTTCATGTTTCATACACTATGTGATCAAAAGCATCCGGACACCTGGCTGAAAATGACTTATCAGTTCGTGGCGCCCTCCATCGGTAATGCTGGAGTTCAATGTGGTGGTAGCCTTGATGACAGTTTCCTCTTCGGCGTTTAATCAGCTGCTGGAAGGTTTCTTGGGGAACGCAGTTCATTCTTCACGAAGTGCTGCACTGAGGAGAGGTATCAATGTCGGTCGATGAGGCCTGGCAACGAAGTCGGCGCTCCAAAACACGCCAAAGGTGTTCTATAGGATTCAGGTCAGGACTCTGTGCAGGCCAGTCCATTACAGGGATGTTATTGTCGTGTAACCAACCCGCACAAGCCGTGCATTATGAATAGGTGCTCGATCGTGTTGAAAGATGCAGTCGCCGTCCCCGAATTGCTCTTCAACAGTGGGAAGCAAGAAAGTGCTTAAAACATCAGTGTAGCCCTGTGCTGTAATAATGCCACGCAAAGCAACCAGTGGTGCGAGCCCCCTCCATGGAAAACATGACCACACCGTAACACCACCGCCTCCGAAGTTTACTGTTGGCGCTACACACGCTGGTAGATGACGTTCACCGGACATTCGCTACACCCACGCCCTGCCATTGGATCGCCACATTGTGTACCGTGTTTCGTCACTCCACACAACGTTTTTCCACTGTTCAATCTTCCAATGTTTACTCTCTTTGCACCAAGCGAGGCGTCGTTTGGCATTTACTAGCGTGATGTGTGGCTTATGAGCAGCCGCTCGACCATGAAATCCAGGTCTTCTCACCTCCCGCCCAACTGTAATAGAACCTGCAGTGAATCCTAATGCAGTTTGGAATTCCTGTGTGATAGTCTGGAAAGATGTCTGCTTATTACACATTACGATCGTCTTCAACTGTCAGCGGTCTCTGTCAGTCAACAGACTGTGCTGTAAGTGCCCCTTCACGTTTCCACTACACTATCACATCGGAAACAGCGGCCCTAGGAATGTTTAGGAGTGCGGAAATTTCGCGTACAGACGTATGACACAAGTGACACCCAATCATCTAACCACGTTCGAAGTCCGTGAGCTCAGCGGAGCGGCCCATTCTGCTCTCTCATGATGACGTAGCTGATATGGAGTACCTGGCAGTAGATGGAGACACAATCCACATAATATGAAAAACGTATGATTTTGGGAGGTGTCCGGATACTTTTGATCACATAGTGTATATGCTCTCTTTACATGAAAAGCTAATATCCTACCTCCTGCTATAGCCCACTAACATACTCAGATACTATATCGTAATTATTCTACATTATTTTCACACTGTGTATTTATGTAAGATAGATCTACATCAAAGTCAATTCTCATCTGAGTTGTTTATTTTCACATTTGTGAGAGCGAAGATGATGTTCTTGTTTATGCATCACTTACTGTAAATGTCAATGTTGCTTAACAAACGGATAATTTGAAAGAGAGCGTGGTGCTTATATTCAAAAATATGTGTTTTAACGCCCCTTTAGCAGCTACAAAGTTTTATTCAGCGTGTAAAAACTCTGTTACGAAGGAACATAACTGTACTCGGTTATCGAACGCAGTACGTAATAATACAACGGCTATCATACAAGATACGTTTCGTAGAAATTAAGGAACTTGGGAAGATGACGACTGCGTATATAGAAAGTCGTCAAACTCTAATCCTTAGCTGATACTGAGAAACTTACAAAATTATAGCACCTCAGGGACAAAAATTTGTCTTCAATAAGACTTGCAATATAAATCAACTTCCTCATAAAAACTGTATCGAACTAATCGTATAAGTATCAGAACAAACCTTTCTATTCTTAACAACTGGTGAATACTAAATTCAGAGTAGTCACTGAGTCATAATAAACAAACCATGGGAGCTAAAATATTATATACGCACAGCGTTCCGCGAAAAGATTCACGCTGTGAACTATGGCCTCAAACTACTTGATACCAAATGACACAACATTTCATTTGGAACGTCCTAATGCATCATCTGCACAATAAAATCATACGCGCCTTCCCTCGAACTTAGCAGTCTTACGGGTGTCTTTCTCCCGTCCTAGATATCTTGAAAATGTTCTGCCTAGCCTTCCTATTTTAGCTTCCACAATCGCAATTTCTAAGAACGAGGAAGATTTCCACAAGCGACAAGTTTACATTAATCTGAGATATTGCACACATTTTAGCACTTTGAATGTTTTCAATTATACTAACCGTAGAAATGGAAAGCGATGCTATTTCTGCTTTAGTTTGTTTCCATGTTGCTGTCCTTTATGACGGCGCACGTGTATAATTTATTTGACTTACACAATCCACATCTGAATACTTACCACCGAAAGTACAAAATCAGGCAGACATTATATTTCAATCCTTCGATAAGTGTTACTTTAGCTTATAAGTTCAGTAATGAATTATGCTGAAATTGAAGAAATAATCTTGGCACGTTTTTGTGCTGCAGAATTTTATGAGGGTGTGTATCGACCAGCAGTTAACCATTCTCTTTCTTTTTTGCATCTTAGGACGCGTTTTGTAACGTGGTTAGAAATTAACTAGCTAAACCTTCAGGTACCCTTCAGGTGTTAATAAAGGGAGTATCAGTACTGGGTGCTGAAGCAGTTAAGACGCTGGACTCTTATTTGCAGATGGATTAATATTCTCACGTAGTCTTACACATTCAGGAGTCCCTCATTATTGCAAAATCTCTTTAGTGAACAGCTCGCTCTGCTAAGTCATGACGAACTGCATTCCTATAATCTTATTCTCGTGGTGCACTACTACAGCCTTGATGATCTCGATGTTGAGACTAAACGATAAACTTTCCTTAAGTCCTTAGTGACTGAGAAGCAAGTTAACTGGGTGCCTCAGTACGTACAACGAGTTTATTAAAACTTAAATTGATTACTATTGTTTCCGTTCTACCTTAATGCCAAACAGATTTTTTAACCACAAGATATGGTTATTTTGTAACAGGCTTTTATTAAATATAAAACCTTTGCATGCATACAAATATGCTAGGGATCTCTGAGCCGTGAGCAGACGATTCCCAAACGGTGTCTCTCTCCGGAATGTTCTTAGATGTATTCAGGTGAGGTATGACGTTCACTTACAACACGGTGCGCTACAAAATGAAGATACATACCTCTGTTTCGCATACTTCAAACCAGCTGCATTTCCATTAAGACAATGCCCTTACGACAATATACTCTTTCGAGAATACTGTTGTCATTGTAAAGACTACAGCTTTTGAAAATGCAGTTCAAGTATTGAAAAGCATAGCAAAAGTCTCTATGGATAATGACATAAAAGTAGTGTCCGTGCTCGATAATAAATCGAAACAACACAAATAGAAATCCCTCAATGAAGAAACAACTCGATGAAATCGATGTGCCAGAACCGATTATACTAACACAGGAGTGAAACTAATTTACTCCCTGTTTGATGCCCGCATCTCGTGGTCGTGCGGTAGCGTTCTCGCTTCCCACGTCCGGGCTCCCGGGTTCGATTCCCGGCGGGGTCAGGGATTTTCTCTGCCTCGTGATGGCTGCGTGTTGTGTGCTGTCCTTAGGTTAGTTAGGTTTAAGTAGTTCTAAGTTCTAGGGGACTTATGACCACAGCAGTTGAGTCCCATAGTGCTCAGAGCCATTTGAACCCTGTTTGATTTTGAGGATCAGGCCACTTTAACTTTGACAAAGTACTACAAATATTGTACACCAGATTTCATTTCTAAACAAGCTTTTTACATAGTTCAAGACGAATGCAGAAACTCCTGAGTTGTTTTCACTGATGGTGTAATGAATACGCAATGTCGATTGCTCAATACTTTTCCTTGATATTATCTTTAGGATTCGAATTCCAGGCCAATTTATGCCCTTCGACGCTGAACTCTCTTCTGTGCTAAAAGCATCGAAGCAGATGGTGTGTGATCGACTGAATAACTTCCTTTGATTCCATAATCGCCCTGCAGAGCTATTAGGCAGATTATTTCAAAAAACCTGCATGTTACAGAACACCCTTCTGGCACTAAATACGTTCGGGAAGGTAAGTTAATCGCACTGGGTACTAGGTTAAGTGTGAATCCCAGGTGGAGCTAGCTGAACGGCAGAAACTGATGCTTTCTCGGAAAACATCATAGTAACACGTCCCCTAGTGTGCTATTACCTCGTTGCTCAGATACGGAGACAACGTGTCTTTGGATGGATGGATGGCTGCAAAACAACAAACTGTGGGAAATAAGACAATTTCTCTGTTACGGCGGACATCCCTCCGCTTAGTAAGATGCAAGGAATTGGTTTCAGCTTGCTTCACGCTACAGCATACACCTTGTAACCTCCCCACCGTAATTTTATAAGAAATGTAAGTGACAATACTTAATAGAAATGGGAGCCGAGTGTAACCTCCCCACAAAAATTTGAAACAAAGAAACACGACAATATTTAATTATGAATGCTAATGGACATTGCGCTAATTGTAACCTCGCCCACAATGAGAGGTATTGAAAATGGCAACAAAAATGTGAAATTCGCAATCTGACTCAAATATAAATCCTTCAAAAAAATTAAAGTCCATTCAGTGACAAGAAAATTCAATTAAACCGAAATATCGGTCTTTGGCCCTGTGTAAAACAATCAGAATTAAAGTCTTACCTCAGAATAAATGGATGTCACATATCTGCTCTTGTTGTTGCGCACCGCTTGGAGGAACTGCATTGCAAATAATAATATTCTCTTTTTTTGTGGTTTTAGTGGAATTTTTCTTCAAAAGAAGTGGAATGAAATGGGAAGTGCAACGAAATCTTGAGTTCAATAAAAAATTAAATTTTTGAGAAAATGCTTTTGAAATAAAAAAATTATTATTGGGAGACTTGTTGGAGAATAATTACAATAAATAAAATTTTTCATTATCTAATGATTATATTAATTAACAGTATACCTTATTCCTCATCTTGACCAGTGTTGCCGACCGCCTACATCACACAACCGCACTGGGCTGCTACTACTGACCGACCGCTCTGCATGACGACTACAGACTGAGTATTGCTCTCAACTAGACAGAGCTACAGACTCGCAACGACTGACTGACTGACTCGCAACGACTGACTGACTGCTACTCACTGAGAACCGCTCGCAACACTCGCGCGGTCAAGCGCATACTCTCTGGTCACAGATGCTACAATGCCTGGCCATCGCTGCTATGTTACATACGTGTTTCATAACCCTCCACTGGGGGGGCAAAAATTTGGCAGCGATGGTGAGTCATTTGGACTTGCCAAGCGCGGCAAAATTTTTCTTTAATTAACAAAATTCTACAACTTACAGAGTATTTAAATGTTGTGCACACGCACTAAGTACAAAATATATCAGACAAAGACAAAATGTGAATACTAAACATAGTAGCAAATCAGAAAAAAAGTATGTACAAATTTTTTGACAGATAAAGTGCACAGGCACTGAAAAAATTCTTTAGCATATGCAGAACAAATAAACAGACTGGCAAGAATAATTAGATGTAGTACATAAAGTAAATGTTGTGCACACGCACTAAGTACAAAATATATCAGAGAAAGACAAAATGTGAGTACAAAACATAGTAGCAAATCAGAAAAGTATATACAAATTATTTGACAGATAATAAAGTGCACAGGCACTGAAAAAATTCTTTAGCATATTCAGAACAAATGAACAGACTGGCAAAAATATTATATTGACAAGTGACATAAGTGTATTCGCATTGGAGTTCAGCGAATCGAAAAATGTATAACCTATGAACATAAATGATGTTACCAAAAAATTTTTTCTTTATGTGACAAGAATCAGGATAGGAAAGGGAAGGATTGCATCATGGTTATAGCACTTTAGATTGCACACAGCTGCTCTGAAAGTCCATATCTTTCCACAGAAGTACAACACCAAGTGACACAACTTGAAGATCTTTTCCCATCAGAATTTATCAGTGTAGCCAAGACACTGAACTGTCGTAGTAATGTTCCATGTTTTCATTTTGGCAGTACATTAGGTACACCAAACAGTGGGACCATAATAATGTCTTCATCGCTCACGGTGGTGGACAGCATGTCGTGTCAACACCACACTCTTACAAGGCACACCAACGTAGAATTAGTGCAAAACCAAAGATAGTGCTCCATGATCACTAGGATAAACAGGACAAATGGACATTGCAGTAATTCAGGGTAGTTAGCTCATAAGGTGAAGGACATTAAGTCACATAATATTGTCAATTACAGTAGTAGTTTGCGGCATTCATAGCCCAGTTATTGAACATTTCTGTACCAAGTATGTAGTATTACAGAAAAATGTTCATTAATTGTTTTACATAGAATCAGTAGTCTTCTTTTCCTGGTTACAAAGCATTATGAAATAATCGCATTCTTTTCAGTTACAGAGTATAATTAAGAATCATTAACCTTCTCCTAATTACAGTTAATTAATCATTTGTCATTCCAATAAGCATTAGCCTTTCCTAATTACAGTTAATTAATTATTTATCATTAATTAATCATTTGTCTAATTACAGTTAATTAATCATTTGTATAATTACAATTAATTAATCATTTGTCGTTAATCAATCATTTGTCTAAATACAGTTAATTAATCATTTGTCATTAATTAATCATTTGTCTAATTACAGTTAATTAATTAATCATTTGTCATTTCAATATAGTAAGAATTATTAGCCTTAATTAATTACAAAGCATTATTAAACAGTACCATAGTTAATTAATTAATTATGTGTCATTACAATCTATTAAGAATCACTAGCTGGCATCATGGGTGATCGTATTACAATAAACAGTGGTGGTCCTTGGCCAGTTACAAAGGATATTTAGTACGACAGAATAATGTTCATCAGAAGTCTTAGTTGAAAAGGAGAGTCAATTATTGGCCTAGCATTAACATAATACATTGAGTGATACAAATTATTGGCACTCATTGGCCATTAACCAAAACATGAAAACTCAACATGGGAAGAAAAAAAAAAAAAAGGGCTAATTAATGGCATAACTAATAACAATTCTTCAAGTGACATTAATTATTGGCACTCAGTGGCCAGCAAGTATTGAATAGAATCATCATTCAGTATTATTCAGATTATTACAAAGTCATTATTAAAATCAGTTAATTACAGTCAAATCATTAATAATCACAGGCATTATAAGTGGTATCATTACAATAAACACTGGCAGTTATTAGCTAGTGACAAAGCATTATTTTGAATATAGTCTCATTAAGAGGTCATTACTCAAGTGACATGCTATTCAGAGTTGATCAGTATTATTCAGAATTATCATAAACTAGTGACATTATGTGGGACTGGTAATACATTATTATTATTTTTTTTATTTTTTTTATTTTTGCAATGCATTGCGTTGGGATCGATAATTAATTGCTGAGGCATAACACTATTTGCTTTTGACCTATTGCTGCAAATGAGGATAGGTAACGTCATTCGTCATGAGTCAGCTGTACCAAGGTTATGTAACAAGGCAGTATATGTGATCACATTTATAAATGATAGACACAAATGGGTTATAAAAAAAAAATGCAAGTACTAGAACAGGTATAATGAGTAACAGGTTGAGTAAGTATCATGAAAAACTTTTCCTGAAAAAAAATACAAAAACGGATTATTGACCTGAAAGAAGAAACGCACACTATGCTGAAAAGTAGTGAACTTCGAATTAACAGGTAGTGAAATGTGTATAAAAATGTGTTTCATAGCTGTCCTTTCCAAAACTTTCCGTCATCCTACTATGCAATATAACACCTGCTGTCAAAACAAACTGCAACAAATACTTAAATAACTACGTAGCATAAATACATTACTTCAACATTATCCTCATCTGTAAAGAAAAAAACTTCATTATCAATACCATCATAACTTCACCATTATCATCACCTGTAAATAAAAACTTCATTATTCATAATACCATATCCTTCATCATTATTCATCAGTATTCATTATCATCTGCAAAAAATCACTTCATTACTCATTATACAACTATTCCTTATCTCTAGCATATTCCATCACTAAAACTAAGGTGTGTAGTTCAGTCTGACAGCCTGCATCAATCACCTTGTACTCTGAAAGAAAAAATTAGTTAAGACTGCTATTCTGTGATGAGTATTGTATATTCTTGTTAATGCCTGTTAATCCTGATCCCTTTACTCTTCCTCATAAAGTTATTGCATCTCCTTTCGTTTATTCCGTAGGTGAAATTCCCATTTATGTTAAATTTATTTCTTACATACATCATTTCTTTCTGAAATTGATGACAGAGATTAATGTCCTGCATTTAAATCATATACCCTCTAGATAATGACTGGTTTATGGTAACATAATTAACCCTACAGCATAACATGACAGAAAACGTAATATGTCAAAAACATTGACAGTGTTCAAAAACAAAATTATACACAGAATAATACAATGCAGCAGCAAAAAAAAAATGTGAAACAGTCACGATGTTGAGATGTCATAAGGCAAAAAAAAATGTCAAAGTCGACTGGTGTGTGTTATATCTTAACTATTTCATAGTCCATACAAACAAAACTGGAGTACAGTCATATACACAAAAAAATGGAAAATGTGCACGGTCTGATGTGTAACGACAAGAAAAGCGACCTGCTAACCTTACCTTGCCGGGCACTTGCCAAGAAAAAATACGATAATCATCAATAAGTAGTCACATAAATATAATTGCTGAAATAGTCGTAAATGTGTAAATTCATCTGGAAAAATATGCACGGTCTGATGTGTAACGACAAGAAGAGCGACCTGCTAACCTTACCTTGCCGGGCACTTGCCAAGAAAAAATACGATAATCATCAGTAATTAGTCACGTGAAATAATTGCATTAGTAAATGGCATCATAGTGTGTTGAATCATACAGTGGTTTCACTCAATAAACGGTTTAATGTTTGATATATGGTGATTGCCTTTCGATTTTCTGGTTCTCAAAGTTTCGACGTGTACAACATTGGGGTGAGGGATGCTGCGAATCCGATATGGACCTGCGTATAGAAGTTCAAATTTACTGCACTTACCTTTTAATTTACTGGATAAATAGTGTGTACGTACTAGTATCTTCTGTCCAACGTGAAAGTATCGGCGTGTACAAACCTGTTTTTGCTGTCTTCTCCGGCGCTCTGCGGCACGTTTGATGTTGTTCAGCGCAATGTTAATTATTTCGTGGTGTCGTAGGCGACGACTTTTGGGAAATTCTATTAATTCTTTAATTTTGTTCGGTGGTTCAACGTTTTTCAGTATAACAGTCGGAGATAGCATAGTGGATTCATTTAGAATGGAATTAATTACATCTTGGAATGAGAATATGTGTGTGTCCCAATCAATATGTCTTTTGTGGCAGTATATTCGGCACAGTTTACCAATTTCTTTCATTAATCTTTCACAGGGGTTCGAAGAAGCGTGATACTTGGATATATAGATCGGAGAAATGTTTCTGGCTCGTAACATGCGTGTCCATACGCTACTACGAAATTGAGATCCATTGTCAGAAATTACTTTCATTACATGCCCTACATGAAATAGAAAATGTTTCACAAATGCTTTCGAAACAGTTTTAGCAGTAGCTTTGCGTAATGGAGTGAAAGTAACAAATTTTGAAGTGAGCTCAACAGCGACAAAGATGTAGCAAAAACCTCTGTTAGTTCTGGGAATCGGACCAAAAATGTCTACTGCGGCCATGTGTCTTAATTTAACAGGTATAATGGGATATAAAGGAGGAATATGTGAAGTGGTGTCTGATTTAGCTTTCTGGCAAATTTTACAAGACGCTAGAACTCGTCGTATACGTTTCTCCATGTTGGTAAAATAACAGTTCTGTCTCAGTATAAGAAAACATTTTCGTGCTCCGTAATGTGCGTAACTTAAATGAGTGTACCAAATTAATTTGTTAACCAGTTCGTCAGGAATGCATAGTAACCAATTGTTGCTGTCAGGATGAGAGCGGCGAAACAGAATGTCATTGCGTACAGTGTAGTGGTTTCTAATCGTAACATTATTCTTATCTAGCCAAAGGTGTTTAATTTCTTTCCACACATTGTCTTTATTTTGTTCTCGTGCTATGTCCTGTAATGATGATGAAATAAAGTTTTCAAATGCAACTTGCTGAATGTACATGACACTGAAATTTGTTTTGCAGAAGTTGGTTGCTACGTCTTGCTGATTGTTGCTGAGAGAACGCGATAGTGCGTCTGCTATAACATTTTGTGTGCCGGGAATGTGAACAATCGTAAAATTAAATTCCTGTAAATACAGCTTCCATCTACTTAATCTATCGTGAGTGAATTTGGCTGAAAGCAAAAATTGTATGGCTCTATGGTCAGTGTAAACGGTGGTGTGTCTGCCATAAAGAAAATGCCTAAATCTCGTGAAAGCCCATACAACACATAATGTTTCAAGTTCTGTAACAGAATAATTTCGTTCAGCGGGTGACAAAATGCGGCTTGCAAATGCGATGTTTTTAATTACTATTGAACCATCTTCTTCTATTTCCTGAAAAATATGTACGCCTAAAGCTGTGTTGGAACTGTCGGTGGCAATGGAAAAATTTCTAGTAAGATCTGGGTGCGATAAAAGTGGAGCATTCAACAGAGCATGTTTCAAATAACATTCCCGTGAACAAAATTCTGCGTGTCAAAAGTAATGTTTGCGTTACTGTAATATGCAATCTGAGCTCTATCTGGTTAAAATTTATCGTACGTGTTATTATTTACGGGAGAATGTTGTGGCATATCCACTATGTGAACTGTTCTGTTATTTCTTACTGCCGTGTTACGCTATGAATGACACCTATTGTCTGTTTCATTCATGATTATTTGTTGTTGCTGATGTTGTTGCTGCTCATAAGATCGACTGTTATTAAGTGTACGCTGAAAATTGTGCTCGTTATTTTTACGTCTGTCAAGATAGTAATTTCTATACGGCGTATTGCTATGCGAGTTGAAATAGTGTGTTGTCTGTACGTAGTTATTTCTTTGCTGCCATGCGTTACTATTTGTTGGAGCTGGGACTATACGTGCACGCGGCGAAACATTAAAGTTTGCTTGACCTTGTAGACTGCATTATTGGTTAGGTATGCTAAGCGGTTGACTTTCATGCTATTGTGGTGGAAAGGTCTATTGTTACCAAAAATGCGTTTGCTGTTACTAATAACTTTACACATACTGAAGATTACGATTTTATCTGTTATTAAAATTACGCTGGTTCTGGAGTGCCTACTGAAAATTGTCACATTCGGTAAAAGATTTGTCATGTCCGGTTTTCATTACATATGTTTCTTAATTCTAGAAAGAGCAATAGTTAAAGAGCAGTTTTGATAGATATAAAGGATAGTAGAAGAAAAGGCAGTAGTGCAGAAAACTAAAGATGAAACAGCACTACTACAGCTCGGGGCCCTATGCTCGCTACGGCACATATTCATTAAAGCGTAATGAATCCCCTGAGGTCTATTACGCACTGCAAATAAATTTTAGCTTTTGCGTTACAGGCAATTGCGGTATAAATTCAAAAGCAAATAGTTGTATCCAAGTTAAATCTAGTTTCTTCATAATACGTAATGCTGATGAAAATACAATAGCAAATTGTTGCATCAGGTTCAAAGCTAATTTCTGCATTACAGGTAATAGCGGTGAATGTACAAAGATAAATTGTCGTATACAGTGCAAATCGTGTATCTGTGTTCTGCCATTATTAAATTCCTTACATTTTCTTACAAATGCTAATTGCTTATAATCAACTTTCTCGTCATTGAATTTGATAACACGTTCAGGTTTGTGTGTGAATCTGTTCGTCTGTGTCGTTTCGTACTTCAAGTTACGTAGCTTTTCAGATTTTAAGTCGCGTGGCTTTTCGGATTTTACGTCTCGTAGTCTCTGTAAATTACTCACATTATACGCGCTGCGTGACTCTGACACATGTTCATAAAGTGGCGTCTGTTGTGTATTATTAACAGAAGTGTTTTTCATTTCAGTTACTTCTTGTTGTAAATTTTATAACTTCCTACGTAACGTGTTGTTAGATGAATCGATCTCATTAATTGTCTGCTGTAAATTTTGAAATTCAGGTGTTTGGATAAAAGAAACCGGTGCAGTATCGTCTGACTTATTGTCATTAGCACTTTCGATAGCATCAATACGACTGGCCAATTCATCATATTTTTCTGTCAGTATTTTTGCCTGATCATCGGTTTTAGAATCGGACGCATTAACCTGTTTTTGCAACTTACGCGTAGTTTCGCTCAGTTTTTTAACATCAGCTTTGATAACATCACAATCCTGTGTTAGATCTAATTGTTCGAATCTATCTGTCACTGTTTGAATATTTACTGTGTGTGTATCTGTTTTTGCTTTAAGGTCAGAAATTTCATCCCGTAATTCCGCGTTCAATTGTTCTATGGTATTAATTTTGTCGGACACTGTAGTAATATTATTGTCTACATACGTCTTCGCTTTCGCGAATATTTTACGTTTGTCCTCTTGTCTTTGTGCAGTGATTGTTTCCATGACTTGTCGTTTTACTTTGTTTTGATCCTGAATAAATCTGCGGAAACGCGTATCACTGTTCTGTATGTGCTGATTAAAGCGCTCGTTAATCTGAGTGTTCTGCTGTTCGAATTTCGCGTCTATCTTTGCGTCCATAGTGCGCGAAAGTT
Organism: Schistocerca piceifrons; assembly: GCF_021461385.2. Taxonomy (NCBI): domain Eukaryota; kingdom Metazoa; phylum Arthropoda; class Insecta; order Orthoptera; family Acrididae; genus Schistocerca; species Schistocerca piceifrons. The sequence goes on along the minus strand of NC_060139.1, from coordinate 601,406,516 downwards.
CTACCGTCATTGCTCTAAACTCGTCCCGTAATTGTGTAGCTTTTTCAGAGCACTGTTTGGCGACTCCGCTAATTTCGTCTCTGAGTGTATTTGTTGCGGCTGTTTGCATTTCCCTTAATTCTTGCGCAATCGACTTTATTTCTTCGCTATTTTTTTGTGAACAAGCCTCAATTTCCACGCGCAACTGTTCCTTAGTGTCATGGCACTGCGCGGCAACGGCTGTAATTTGTTCACTAAGTTGTCTGGAATTGTCGTCTAATTTTTTATTAAGTTGTTTGAGATTTTCGTCATTATTGTCAAGTTTCTCGTTCTGTTGTTTGACCTGTTCACTGAGTTGTTTAAAATCTTCACTTTGTTTGTCTAATTTTTCGTTCTGTTGTTTGGAATTTGCAGTAAGGTCGTTCTTAAACTGTAGCATTATTGCCATAAATTGATTCAAATCATACGTAGCATTTGCATTCTCAGTACTGTTTAATGGTGTACCTGCAGTTGTCGCGCTTTGTGTGACCATTTGGTCATTCTGTATTTTAGAAAAAGGTTTGCCAGTCAAATGTACACTATCAGTCATTGTTTCGGAATTAAATAAATCCGCCCTACTTTGTGTGATCTGTTCATATTCATTAGACAAATTTGTCTGTTCGTTACTTGGGTTTTCCAAATCGGGTGTGTTAAGCTCTGCAGCGCTCATTACAATAGAGCATTCTGCGTCATCAATTGTCGTCAAGTTAACAGACGAGACAATTGAGTTCGTTTGTTCATCATTACGGTGAAAGTCATCATTAGTGATTGGAATGCACTGATTGTTAGTGAACGCAGGATTGTCATCATTACGTTGCGTATCACAATTACTATCGGTCACGTTGTTTAAGTCGGTAATTTCATTCACAATACTTCGCGATACACTATTCACAGTCTTTCGCGGCATTTTTACAATAGTCAAAATTTTTCACAAAACAAATCAACACAGTGCAAAAGCAACACACAAATACAACAAAGCAACAAATTGCCGTTGACCTGTAGAGAGAAAGTCACAATATTATTAAAAGCGTTGCGCTAAATCCTAATTATATCTAAGCAAACAAGAGCAGATATCTGACTGTTGTTCAAAAGACTCTCAACGAAATACGATCCTGGACTGGGTGTCGCCAAGTGTAACCTCCCCAGCGTAATTTTTTAAAGAAAATATAGCAATACTTAATAGAAATGGGAGCCAAGTGTAACCTCCCCATAAAAATTTGAAAGAAAGAAATATGACAATATTTAATTATGAATGCTAATGGACATTGCGCTAATTGTAACCTCGCCCACAATGAGAGGTATTGAAAATGGCAACAAAAATGTGAAATTCGCAATCTGACTCAAATATAAATCCTTCAAAAAAATTAAAGTCCATTCAGTGACAAGAAAATTCAATTAAACCGAAATATCGGTCTTTGGCCCTGTGTAAAACAATCAGAATTAAAGTCTTACCTCAGAATAAATGGATGTCACATATCTGCTCTTGTTGTTGCGCACCGCTTGGAGGAACTGCATTGCAAATAATAATATTCTCTTTTTTTGTGGTTTTAGTGGAATTTTTCTTCAAAAGAAGTGGAATGAAATGGGAAGTGCAACGAAATCTTGAGTTCAATAAAAAATTAAATTTTTGAGAAAATGCTTTTGAAATAAAAAAATTATTATTGGGAGACTTGTTGGAGAATAATTACAATAAATAAAATTTTTCATTATCTAATGATTATATTAATTAACAGTATACCTTATTCCTCATCTTGACCAGTGTTGCCGACCGCCTACATCACACAACCGCACTGGGCTGCTACTACTGACCGACCGCTCTGCATGACGACTACAGACTGAGTATTGCTCTCAACTAGACAGAGCTACAGACTCGCAACGACTGACTGACTGACTCGCAACGACTGACTGACTGCTACTCACTGAGAACCGCTCGCAACACTCGCGCGGTCAAGCGCATACTCTCTGGTCACAGATGCTACAATGCCTCGCCATCGCTGCTATGTTACATACGTGTTTCAACCTCTGGCCCAAGGTCTTCTGTTACGGAGGAAGAACGCACTGATGCATCGTAGTAGGAGCGTCTCAGTGTTGTTCTGTTATATACTGTGATAACAGGGCAGCAGTTTCCCTAGGTAAGGAAATGTTTTATTTAACTACTTGATGAATGAGGAAAAAGATGATACACTTTTGTGTGGGATCCCGACAATTCCCTATATTACAGAGTTAGAATCGTAATCTTACAGTTAATCGTTGTAACATTCCCGTTCTATATATTAACAAAATCACGAGTTTTCAGCTGGTCAGTTGCAGATGTATATTGATGTAACAGTTTTGTCTTGACCGTTTCTACTACAGTTTGGCAAAATACTTTGTTTATTAAAACTATACTCGTCTCACCGCCTGCTAACTTAACAAGAGCCATTTCCTGCACTCTAAGCATAAACTTACTGCCGTATCAAGAACATATATCAGACACATCTTAATATGTTCATCATACGAGTATATTAAAGTCACATTCCTGTCACTCACATTATATCAATTTATTGTATTTTGTAACAGCTATTGAGTACGTACAGAGTAATGACACATTCAAATACCACAGTGACAGTCGACCTTAAAAGAAGAGAACATTATATTACTATCATTGAACACACTTCTCAGGAACTACGTGCGTCATAATACAGTTTCAGAGACAAGAACTGCCAACACTGTCTTTTACTGAAAACCGTGAGGAACACAGTGTTTCAAATGGAATTTTCTACGACACTATCAGAAGTAGTATAAAATCCTAACATAGTTAATATGGCAAAGTTGTTTTTTGTTCTTCAGAAAAATGATCAAAGCACTTCTAGCACGTGCTATAAAGTTTTACTTCTCTTCTGAAGAAAGGGGTTACCCAAGTTTGTAACCGGGATACCGACTTTGGTTGTAGCCTCCTAAAATTATTGTTTTATTTGTTTTGTAGCGTTATTACAGTCTTTTAAAGTGGTCAGTCACATCTTCGGTATTTATTATATATGAGTGCATTAATACGAAAAGCTTCACTAATTATTTGTCAAATGACAGTCGTCTGCCAAATTTGTTGCCTGTTCGGTGTCACTAGCCAGTGGAACTAGGATATACTGGCTGATCCGTATTGGAAAACGGTGCTTCGTCCTGTCGGTATCAGTACATAGGGTGCTCCGTTGCAGTCGACTGTCAGCTATTATCCCCAAGCATTAACTTCACACTTTATAGCCTCCAGTATTGAAACAGCACTGGTGGATAGCGTACAGTAGCGTCACGACTGAATCATCTCAGTGCAAGCTTTCGCTTAAATCACTTGTGTTATGCAGTCATAGGGGAAACACCGAAATTCGTTCTTCTTTCTATGGTTGCATTTACGGAAGCAGCGTCATACATTGTCTGATTTCATAATGTACTAACAAGTCGAACACTGGACGTGGTACGAATAAACTCACAGGCCATATATTTTTATCTTGTAACTAGGAAGGTAATGGGTAAATGGTTTCTTTAACACTTAATATCAATAAAGCCACTTTTCTAGGTCAACAGTCTATACAAAAATAAAAAGATGGTATTGAACCAAATTTAAAATTCATCAGCGAGTTACTCATAAATAATAAATATCCAAGTAGGTTTACACACCATCATCATCATAATATCCAGTTCTGCTTCGGGCACCCTTGCCTGTTCCAGTTTTCAGGTAAAGTACAGATGATCTTACTATCTCTTCTTAGGACGCCGGACATTCCTTTTCGCTTACGGTGTATATTTCTACATTCGCTATTACGACACCCTTGCATGTGTTTATGCCATTTCTTTCTGTACGCCCCTATTTTCTAAAGTATGCTTTTGACACCCTTTTCATTTCATATTTAACTATTTTTTATTCAGTCTACAGGTTCTATCCAGATAGATGCTTTAGGAATCTCATCTGTGCTGCATCAATCTTCCTTTTCTTAGTGGCGGACTGAGTCCAAGTCTTGCACATTTTTTTTTGTTACGAATTCATTTATCTGCACACCTTGTGCAGCAGTTACTCTGAGACGTCCGCCCCCGGTAGCTGAATGGTCAGCGTGACAGATTATCAATCCTCTGGGCCCGGGTTCGATTCCCGGCTGGGTCGGGGAATATTCTCCATCCAGAGACTGGATGTTGTGCTGTCGTCATGCTATCATCCTCATCGACTGCAGGTCGCCGAAGTACCTGACAGATATTAGAAAAAACACCTGCGAGTGCGCCCTCCAACATCTCTGCCGGCTTTCTTTCGTCGCGCTATGGGTCTGTGGAGAGATTTATCTGTAGTAAAAGAAATCACATGTCCCCTCCACATTATTCTGCTGGTCCATCAGTCGATATCTGTGTTTAGTGCACGCCTGACCTATTAACAGAGATCTCACAAATCTCCACCTGATAGTGCAGGTCGAAAAACCCGCATCCAACGTTGTAACAGAGTAGTCAGTCTTGTTGTTAATCCTCCATCTCGATTTAAAACAAGAGGACCGCAATTGGTTGGAGGAACAATGCGGAGATAGCTGTCTTCACCAAATCAGCCAGCTACCTGTAGGAACCGAGGGTGTCCTCTGCACAGAGGCGGCAGCCGTCATTCGTGCCGGCAGCCGGGCGCACCCAGTGCACTCAACAGCTGCCGCCAGAGCCACCTCCACGTCTTCGACGAGACCACCGGAGAAGCAAACAGCGTGGACACTCGTCTTTCCTCCCCAGCCGTCCGCTATTTCCCTAAAGGCTCCACCTCCAGTCTAAAGTCGAAGCCCCCATTGAGAAGCAATCCCGTCTCGTGGTTTACATACTCATTCAGCTTCAATTTTTTTCCAACACCTTTGCTTGCTGAGCCGCAAAGGAGTACTTGAAAGGAAAGGAAAATCAGTTGAAAACATCAAGAGTAGAAATTGTTAAATTCGACGTTCAATAGGTACCGTTGCCAAAGTGGAAGTACCGACCATTGACGATCTTATAGCACTTTTCCGTCTGTATCAGGCGTTTGATAAATATTTTCACACATTATTTTCATTAACAACAACATATAACAGAACTATTGCAAGCTTTTCGACCGACGTACAGCAGTTATAATTTCCATGTATATGATAAATAGTATTTATTTTTTAAGTCGCGTTCATTAACGTCCTCGCGTTTAGCACCTAAAGGGTGGAATACTGATCTAGAAAACAATCATTTTGTTGTCAGGGGACTGCCATATGGAGACACTGAGGAAGATACAAAAACAGTCTCTCTTATTAATGTGAGTAAAATATGAATAATTATTTGGAGAAGAATCTGAAGTATTTTCTGTAGTGGGAATGTAACAAATGCTTACTTTATTACAATTCTTTAGAAGGCATCTCATTCATATCCTTTTGCGAGCTTTATAATTTCCTCGTTCAGTGTGACCGTTATACAAGTATCGTAACCCAAGACATTGCTCGTATACGGTTGTACATGAAAATACTCTAATACAACGAGGGTAAAGTTGAAACCTTCTGGCGGATTAAAACTGTGTGCCGGACCGAGATTCGAACTCGGGACCTTTGTCTTTCACGGGCAAGTGCTCTACCAACTGAGTTACCTAAGCACGAGCCACGCCCAGTCCTCACAGCTTTACTTCTGCCAGTACCTCGTCTGTGAGGACGGGGCGTGAGTCGTGCTTGGGTAGCTCAGATGATACAGCACTTTCCCGCTAACGTCCCAAGTTCGAGTCTCGGTCCGACACACAGTTTTAATCTGCCAGCAAGTTTCATATCAGCGCACATTCCGCTGCAGAGTAAAATCTCATTCTGAGGGTAAAGTTGTTGAACTTGCGTTATTACTTAATGTTAGGCACACCTAACTTCTTCTTCCAGACTAGTAAACTTTAAATACAACTCCCCGTTTCGTTAGACATCACGTTCACGTTATGTGAGAAGCTGATTTGACTGGTAAGAAAGATACACTGCCAAGTTGAAAACAAAATAGCTCTGAGCACTATGGGACTCAACTGCTGTGGTCATAAGTCCCCTAGAACTTAGAACTACCTAAACCTAACTAACCTAAGAAAATCACACACATCCATGCACGAGGCAGAATTCGAACCTGCGACCGTAGCGGTCGCGCGATTCCAGACTGTAGCGCCTAGAACCGCCCGGCCACTCCGGCCGGCCGAAAACAAAATAAATAGCTGACGCCTCGACTTTTCTATTAATGCTGAGGCTTCATAAACATAAAAAAACGTTTATTTTCAGTTATGTGAATGCAATGGAGCGTAAAGTTCCTACACAGCATCACTGACGATCTACGTACGAAGTAAACAAAAGTGAACAAACCTGTGCTCACTGACAAACCATCGGTATCGAAATAACAACTAAAAAGAGACCATAATCCAGTAGACAACCAAAAGTAAAATGTGTTAGTTGATAAGGTGCATTGGTAGCATTTCAGCTCTCAGTAACAGACTTAGTTACCAAAGTAGGTATTTAAAGTGTGACACTTAGCTTCTCTTCACAAGAGCCTACATCCATGCCCTCAACAACCCCCCCCCCCCCCCCCCCCACCTACCTCAAACGGAAATGATGAGTACGAATGTAGCTCACTAGATCCAGCAACCAGTATTTCAGTCGAAGCAATTTTGGTATGCTATACAGATAAACAACACTTTCTCACAAATAACATAGGATGCCTGAGCGGTGCACGCGTCCCGATATCGACTATGGAACTCGCTGAAATTCTTTGTTTGCTTTGCTAAGTTGCGCTCTCTCGGGCGTTCCCTGTGCTGGCGCTTTTGTGCTAACGTAAGTACGATATAAATGAGTGAACGGGGGGCCGATGGCTGGAGGTTGGTGTGGACTCGGCCGTTGCACGGAGCCGTGGAGTCATGGCATATGCCGAGGTGTCAACGTGGGCTGCTCCCTGTGTTTGGATAGCTCATGTTTACTTCGCGGACCGCGTCTTCGACCACTGAATAGTTGGCGCCTGACTCTGCATGCGAGGTGATGAGGTCGCACGCTGCAGTTCGGTTTGGCGAGCTACCTGCTGCCTTGGTTAGAGGACGTGGCAAATTACGTCGTCCATGATTGACATCTGCCTAACGCAGAAACCACCGTAAGCTCCATATCTGGTGTACGTTAATGTGTCAGTGATGCTTCGCGAGATTAACTTCTACTCTGTTGCCAATCATTGTCGTTTTTAGTTATTTCCCAATCATTCTACTAGGCGCAGTCTGTCCGGTGCATTAAAAGTGGCCGGCCGGAGTGACCGAGCGGTTCTAGGCGCTGCAGTCTGGAGCCGCTTAACCGCTACGGTCGCAGGTTCGAATTCTGCCTCGGGCATTGATGTGTGTAACGTCCTTGGGTTAGTTAAGTTTAAGTAGTTCTACGTTCTAGGGGACTGATGACCTCAGAAGTTAAGTCCCATAGTGCTCAGAGCCATTTGAACCATTTTTTGCATTAAAAGTGGATCAGCATCCTGAACGTCATTTAGCTTAACGCTAATTTAATTCCAGTTCTCGCTTTGCACTGTTGCTGCATGCATTTGTAAATGTAAGCATTTTAGGATGGTGAAGCTAAACTATTGCATTGTCTTCTATAACCGTTGAGCTTTGGGGGAGATAGGTGCGGTCTTTCACTTGCTATCTGATTTGCGATCTGAATGTAAGTATTAGAATGCGTACCGGTTATGCACTGTGCTCAAGAAAGCTGGCAACAGCGCTTTTACATCATTCAAATAGCTCAAATGGCTCTGAGTCCTATGGAACTTAACTTCTGAGGTCTTCAATCCCCTAGATTAGAACTACTTAAACCTAACCTAAGGGCATCACACGCATCCACGCCCGAGGCAGGATTCGAACCTGCGACCGCAGTATTTACATCATTTTCGCGTTTGTAATCTAGTGTAACGACGTATTTTGTCTGTTTATAGAGAGTCAAAATTTTATGTAATTGTAATTTGCATTATTGGTCCGTGCATCTGATAACCTGAAAATCAGCTCCACTGTATTCGAATAATTCCTTGGGTTCAGTGTTTGTGAACTAAAAACGACCTCTGTGGCATGTTCTTAAGTCCCTGTTGGGTCGACAGAAGTGTCGGATCCCACGCGTCGGCTTTGACCCGCGACGTAAGGGTGTTGTCGTGTGTGACGTCATGACGGCGCGGTGTTTGGTTTGAGTGTGGCTGTCTCCAGTTCTGTTTTATCTTATTTTATTTACTTTTCTGATCTGTTCGTTCTATCTCGTGAGATTTTTTTAAAATTTAAAAACACTTATTACTTATTTTAATTATCTGTTTCCTCCAATTTCTGTTTTAGTTTATTATATTTATCTTTCTGATCTGTTCGTTCTATCCCGTGAGATTTTTTTTTAAAAAAGACAAACACTAATCAGCTACTGAAGCATCTTTATATTCTATGGGTTGCAGGGGTTACGACCCCTGGGGAGGTGGGTGGGTACTCATGCATGGCTGTCTTCACTTACACGTTGTAGCTACGCAAGGCGTCTAAATTTGTTTATATTTAGTTTGCCCCCCCACCCAAAACACCCCATTTCCCGCGCTTGTCCCGTTAGTGTCATTAGGCTTCTTGTGGAAAGTGTGTGTGTGTGTGTTTTTTTGTTTCCGCCATATTTGTGACGTCATGGGTCAAAGCAGACAGGTGGGATCGGACGCTTCCGTATTTCCGTCCCTGTTCCGTTTAAGGGGCAACACAGTTTGTCATTCGCTTGTAAATCTGATTTGTAATCTGTATGTTCTAAAATTTGTTTTGAATCGAGCAACAGCGTGGGCTTCTAAAAATATATATGTTGTTAATAATTTAATTTTGTTTATTTTATTAATTTTCGGAACGTGGAACCGAAAAGTTTAGATTCTATTACAATACTCTGCTCCGCACGCTTCACGGATATGCGTAATTGATTTTACTTTAAAATACTTTTATCAACACCCTGCTCTGTCTGCTTCAAGTAACTGTATAGTTAATTTCTTTTTTAAATGTTTAATCCGATACCTGTTTGTTTTAGTGCTGATGATAAAACATTCAACCGAATATGGTACACAGACGTGTTACAAAGTACTCTTTTAACAACTTTGAGTTAATTGTTGCACTGTCTGCTTCACAGACATGTATAACTTGTTTTTCTATTCAAATTTTACGCATTAGTGGTTTCACTCACGTGCTTGATAGGTTTTAAACTTACAGTTCGGGGTGCTTTACAGACAGGAGCAATTTCTTTCCGTTATAAATTATTCTGAATTTGTGGTTTCACTGTATGTTTCATGGCACCTAAAGTGTCAGGTATTTTTTACTGTTTATTACAATCAGAATCTAAAGATTATAAGCTGACCCTTGTAATCGAAAGTTGGCCTGTTAGGGGGGACCAGTTTCATTTGTCTTGATACTTGTAAGACAGGCTTCTGTGGTATTCAATAATTATTTTCATAATTATTTTGTTGATGCTAAGCACCGTAATGGTCTTAGATCCTAATTTCCTACCAGTTCACGTCTGTTACAATGATTTAAGTCGAAGTGCTTCAAACAGGAAGACACTACACAAGCTTGTAAGTAACTTCCACTTTTGCAGTTTGATGAGGAGGATAGTTCCTACGATTCACGAAGAACTGCAAGATTCAGCTCGACAATAAAACTGATAATCACATTTCAGAAAAATAAACGGATAATTCCCAATATTTCTATTATTTATAGAAACATCTATTTACCTTTATTGTACAAATCACCTTATACAACACCAACAGTAAGACCTAGGGTTGGCTTTTGCAGCACAAGGGACACACAAATACTGACGTAGAGAAATGTTTTACCCACGGCTAGGTAGCTGTAATACTGAACGAGTGATATTTATTCAATCCACGGCTAGGTCTACATGCGAAAAGCTTGGCTATCTACCCTCGCAACTGCTCTTAACTTGAAGAGAAGTGTGGGTCAACTTGTGGATGATGTATCTACTAGTGACATATTTCCTGAGAAGTGTTCAGCGGCCTACTCAGGGAGAGAATGGTTTTTGGTTCTCGTCGTCCAAATATGGCAAAAATGTTCTTGTGGACATATGGTAGTGTAGGTACGCATCTAAGATCTTGCAATGTATGTGAAAAACTCCGCATAAAGATGTTAATATTTCGGTGTTTCTAACCAAATTGCGAGTCCATTTTCTATGCAATATTTCGACTATGTATCTAAACATTCTTTAGAGTTTAGACTTTCAGTGGCATGATCTTATGTGTGCTTGCTGCCTTTACTCCATCCATAACATGAAATATTGCCGATGTTACTTCTACATTGCAGGAGAGTTCGAATCCTAGCAACCACTGCTCTATTTAATACATATTTTTGTGCCTCCTCCTATGTGGCTATGCCGTGGAAATCTCAACTGCTCACAGTTTTGCAACCCGAGAAGATGAAATGCGTTACTTGATCCTAGTACAGCGGATAAGCCAAATTTCAGTACTTGTTTGAATATAAACCTCTGCCCCTCTGTGTAAGGTTTTCCGAAATCTGTGTTTCCGTAGACTCGTTAACCACACTGTCATAGACTCTTGGGGCTTGCACCTCATACTAATCTGTTCTCATGATTGTTTACCTGACAGCGCCCGACGACTGCTGAACGACCGTTTAATTTTTTATCTCAGATTCCACCTATTCCGTACGCGTGTTGATTTAGATCGAAACAAACTTTCGATTTATTGAGTACCCGTTTCTTTTCGTAGACGTAGTTTTGTGGTGAGGCTGTTCTGCTAGTGGTACGCACGGAGATGGCTCGAAACGTGGGGAAACAGGTCGGTGTGCGTCAATTTGGACACGACACCAATAATCCCTCACAACGTAGTAGGACCATAGACACGAACACGGATAAGACTACCGCCGGAACAACCTGAAGAAGTCTCCTGATGTCAGTTCTCGAAATATCATGCCCAAAAAACAAATCATCACTTCGGCTACAAAGTCAGATACATGCCGTAAGTGAATCAGCCTAATAAAACCTCCGAAAGCACGTGATAACTGTATGGTCGAGAGGCCGTCGCTTAACTGGTGTATCTAACCTGCGATGTCTTCTTGGAAGTATAAGTAAACACGGTTTTACATTGCCGATTTTATAGATATGACAACCAGCTCTCTCGTAATTAAACATTTTCTCTGCCGTATATTACACTTAAAGTTTCTCTTGTTATAAAACCGGGAGTTTCATATTCTACGTGGAATGCACTGCAGACACTTAAACCACACCCAATTTTGTGATATAAAAACGTAGCAAGTTCTGCATGCTATTTATCCTGTATAAATCCTACGATACTGACATAGTATTTGGTAAATGATATTGCTTTTTCAGTCTTTCTCCCGTAACTGAAGTTTAATGTACACTCCTGGAAATTGAAATAAGAACACCGTGAATTCATTGTCCCAGGAAGGGGAAACTTTATTGACACATTCCTGGGGTCAGATACATCACATGATCACACTGACAGAACCACAAGCACATAGACACAGGCAACAGAGCATGCACAATGTCGGCACTAGTACAGTGTATATCCACCTTTCGCAGCAATGCAGGCTGCTATTCTCCCATGGAGACGATCGTAGAGATGCTGGCTGTAGTCCTGTGGAACGGCTTGCCATGCCATTTCCACCTGGCGCCTCAGTTGGACCAGCGTTCGTGCTGGACGTGCAGACCGCGTGAGACGACGCTTCATCCAGTCCCAAACATGCTCAATGGGGGACAGATCCGGAGATCTTGCTGGCCAGGGTAGTTGACTTACACCTTCTAGAGCACGTTGGGTGGCACGGGATACATGCGGACGTGCTTTGTCCTGTTGGAACAGCAAGTTCCCTTGCCGGTCTAGGAATGGTAGGACGATGGGTTCGATGACGGTTTGGATGTACCGTGCACTATTCAGTGTCCCCTCGACGATCACCAGTGGTGTACGGCCAGTGTAGGAGATCGCTCCCCACACCATGATGCCGGGTGTTGGCCCTGTGTGCCTCGGTCGTATGCAGCCCTGATTGTGGCGCTCACCTGCACGGCGCCAAACACGCATACGACCATCATTGGCACCAAGGCAGAAGCGACTCTCATCGCTGAAGACGACACGTCTCCATTCGTCCCTCCATTCACGCCTGTCGCGACACCACTGGAGGCGGGCTGCACGATGTTGGGGCGTGAGCGGAAGACGGCCTAACGGTGTGCGGGACCGTAGCCCAGCTTCATGGAGACGGTTGCGAATGGTCCTCGCCGATACCCCAGGAGCAACAGTGTCCCTAATTTGCTGGGAAGTGGCGGTGCGGTCCCCTACGGCACTGCGTAGGATCCTACGGTCTTGGCGTGCATCCGTGCGTCGCTGCGGTCCGGTCCCAGGTCGACGGGCACGTGCACCTTCCGCCGACCACTGGCGACAACATCGATGTACTGTGGAGACCTCACGCCCCACGTGTTGAGCAATTCGGCGGTACGTCCACCCGACCTCCCGCATGCCCACTATACGCCCTCGCTCAAAGTCCGTCAACTGCACATACGGTTCACGTCCACGCTGTCGCGGCATGCTACCAGTGTTAAAGACTGCGATGGAACTCCGTATGCCACGGCAAACTGGCTGACACTGACGGCGGCCTTGCACAAATGCTGCGCAGCTAGCGCCATTCGACGGCCAACACCGCGGTTCCTGATGTGTCCGCTGTGCCGTGCGTGTGATCATTGCTTGTACAGCCCTCTCGCAGTGTCCGGAGCAAGTATGGTGGGTCTGACACACCGGTGTCAATGTGTTCTTTTTTCCATTTCCAGGAGTGTATTTTCTTAATCCATTTTCAAAAAATGACTCTGAGCACTGTAGGACTTAACTTCTACGGTCATCAGTCCCCTAGAAGTTAGAACTACTTAAAACTAACTAACCCAAGGACGTCACACACATCCATGCCCGAGGCAGGATTCGAACCTGCGACCGTAGCCGTCGCACGGTTCCAGAATGTAGCGCCTAGAGCCGCTCGGCCACCTCGGCCGGCTAATCCATTTTCAAATGATTGCATTCACTTCATGTATGTTTCAATCTTTTTTCTGAAATTACGATGAATTATTGCAGAAAAATAAGTTTTTTTTCCGGATGTGAGAAACAGTTTCAAGGTAAAAAATGGTCATCTACGTAGGAACAAATATTATAATCAAATTTAAAAGTATTGCATCTTAAAAATCTTGTCAGTGCTGTACTGATTATAATGATGATGTTTGATTTGTGGGGAACTCAACTGCGTGGTAATAAGCGCCCGTACAAATTCCCGACATTTGCTCAGTCCAGTCTCGCCACTTTCAGGAATGATGATGAAATGATGAGGGAACCACAGACACCAGTTATCTCGAGGCAGGTGAAAATCCCTGATCCCGCCGGAATGGAACCCGCGACATCGTGCTCGGGAAGCGAGAACGCGACCGCGAGACCACGAGCTGCGGACAATGTACTGTACCAAATGGTCTATGTGCTACAGTGTTACTTTGCTACACATTAGCATTCAGGAAGTGTAATCAAAACAAGAACAAGCATTACCAAAATCACCTTCAAGTTACCTACATTTTGAAAGTGAGGTAGTGGCAAACAAGAAAAATTTCCGTTTCCATGACTATGAAAATGGATAAAACCCTAAAGAAACTCATTTCATTGATAAAAAATGCAAATTGTAAACTTTTGCAGCCGATGGATGAATGTGTGCATCGGGATCATCCGACCGCCGTGTCATCCTCAGATGAGGTTGCGAATAGGAGGGGTGTGTGGTCAGCAAACCGCTTTCCCGGTCGGTTTGATGGTTTTCTTTGACCGGAGCCGCTACTATTCGGTCGAGTAGCTCCTCAGTTGGCATCACGAGGCTGAGTGTACCCCGAAAAATGGCAACAACGCATGGTGGCCCAGATGGTCACCCATCCAAGTGCCGACCACGCCCGACAATGTTTAACTTCGGTGATCTGGCGGTTACCGGTGTATCCACTGCGGCAAGGCCGTTGCCGTGAATGTGTGACGCAGCAGCGAAATTTCACTGGGCAGCTGGTAAGGACAGTAAACGAGGGACACGTCGATACCAGGCCATAAAGTATTTGCGAATTTCATTCCTTGTCTTCTTTTAAACAGTAACTATGCCTTACAGACAGGAGCATAAACACAGGTGTCAGCAATTGAGGGAGGACGTGTAGTTGGGAGACTCAAAGAAGCAGGCTAGAGTAATCGGCGAGTCGCTCGACATTTGAACAGGAGCGATGGCACTATTCGGGGGTGTGGACTATGGCCGAACACAGCTTCAAGAAGGTAGCAGTGGAGTGAGAGAGACGACGGAACATGTGGACCCAGCAATCGTCAGGAAGGTGCTCAGAGCCCCGGAGTCATCATTATTATCGATCGGGCGTCAACAGGTGCTTCAATGACCATAAAGACCATTAATAGGAGGCACACAGAAAAGGGACAGAACTCATGATGCCCATTTCGCCGATTGCTATTGACCTCAGTACACCAACAGGCTCGTTTGTGTCAGGCACATTCGGCCTGGAATCTCATTCTCTGGAGTAGAAATGACTGATGAGCAGCGAAGGCGTGTCTGGAGACGCCACAGACAGCGATGGGATACCAACCTCACTGTCTCCCGCCCTATGGTCAGACAACCAGGAGTGATGGCCTGAGATGCCATTTTATTTCATGGCAGGACGCCTTTGGTTGTCATGCGCGCACCCTTACGGCACAACGGTGCGTCGATGATAATTTACACTCCGTTTTGTTGCCCTTCATCGCAAGTAGAGACGGGCAACGTCGTGCATCCTTGGGAACTAGTTCACTGGGAACCGTTCATTTTTACTCGTTCACCGTCCGTTATGCTTGGTACATGATTCTTATGAAAAATTTGAAATTAGTAGCATAGGTGACTGAAGATGGAAGGCGCCAAGAGGGGTCACAGACCCCCCCCTCCCCCCCACGTGGAGTAGAGAGTTTTTATTCATAACAGAAATCTCACACACTTGTAATTTTCGTGATTGTGTAATTGTGCAAAACATCTCATACAGCCAACTGTAGCGTTATGTGGTTGGTCGTAGAGAAATAATATTGTGGCACACTAAAAACAGGCCCCGGGTTCAGACTGTTCGCCAATTACGCACGATTTGTTGACCGCTACGAGCAGAATAGATAAACTTGTAATAATTGGGCAGTGAAGAAATAACAAATAAGCTAATGCAAACAACTTCGAAACAACTGGTAAGTGACAATGAGCAGTCTAGTACTCGGGACCGATGTTTCGTGCGCCACCCTGTGCTATTGAAATAATATTGTAGGAGTTATCATATTCTCTTTACAAAATGTGACACCATACACTCGATTACGAAGCAAAGGCTTCATTCGGATGTAAGTCGGCCTGCCTTCCACAACAATGAATGTGCTCTTTTACCTTGGATCAAAAAAAGATGGAAAATGGCCACTCGTGTGTGCCATGCTGACGTCCTTTTCGTGTGTAATAACAAAAAAAATCTTGCCTTTGTACAAGCATTTCTTCTGCTGTTTATTGAAATAGTGAAGTAAGCTGATACGCTGTTATGTTACCTGAAAAGATCTATGTATTACAGACCACGTAATTTTTATGTAATTTACTTAATTATAAAATACATTTTAATTACCGTTTGTGGGTGCTGAATAGAATACGAAAAGAACCAAAAGTTCAGAGTTCAAAAAAGGTTTGAAACAGATCTAGAATGGGCGTGCGAAGCGAACGAAACTAACAACAACAACTCGATACTGAACTAACTATGAGCAGTCGGCAGTGGAACTACGACAAGTGGCCACGCGAAGAAGGATGAGTCCGGCAGAGCCAAACCAAGACCGGGACATACAGAAATGGGACCGAGGCTGGAACGAGATCGGCAGACGTGCCGTTCGGGAACGAGAACGGCCGTTTCCCGTTCCCGGGAACTATGAGTAGAAAGCCGCGACCGATAGCGAGACAAACGGGAATGGGACTGAGGCTGGGTGCCTATTCTGTATCTTTTCGCCATTGTACCGATCGTATCGGTACTCAAGAGCACCGAACGGTCTAGTACTCGAAATAGAGCCCCTGCATTATTCAGTATGCATTTCGGTAGCGATACCGTTCGGGTCTAGAGAACCGAAGCGCTGTTGTCGGTTCGCGTCGCGCAAGCCAATCAAAAGCAAGCGGCCGCAGATCCGCGCATGCTCACTGTATCGCGCACGGCGCCACGAACACAAAGCGGCTAGCAGACGACCCAGGCGCTATATTCTTCCAAGTACTGAAAATTGCGTTTACATTGCCATAACGCATTACACGGCATTCCATCGAGCTGACGTGCCCTCGTTCATCGCTCGTGTCTTCTCCTTAACAGTATCAGGCGCAGTATATCCATTTCCATGATTCTCAGCTGAAATTCACAGAAATTTTTATAGTTTCCCTGGCGGCATGTTTCCATGCATTCATAATATCAATAGCGTATTTAAAACTTCCTGGCAGATTAAAACTGTGTGCCGGACCAAGACTCGAACTCGGGACCTTTGCCTTTCGTGGGCAAGTGCTCTACCAACTGAGCTACCCAAGCACGACCCACACCCCGTCCTCACAGCTTTACTTCTGCCTGTAAGGTCGTCTCCTACCTTCCAAACTTTACAGAAGCTCTCCTGCGAACCTTTCAGAACTAGCACTCCTGAAACAGAGGATATTGCGGAGACATGGCTTAGCCACAGCCTGGCGGATGTTTCCAGAATGAGATTTTCACTCTGCAGCGGAGTGTGCGCTGATATGAAACTTCCTAGCAGATTAAATCTGTGTGCCAAACCGAGACTCGAACTCGGGATCTTTGCCTTTCGCGGGCAAGTGCTCTACTAACTAAGCTACCCAAGCACGACTCACGCCCCCTCCTCACAGTAGCTCAGTTGTTAGAGTACTTGCCCGCGAAAGACAAAGGTCTCGAGCTCGACTTTCGGTCCGGCACACAGTTTTAATCTGCCAGGAAGTTTCATATCATCGCACACGCCGCTGCAGAGTGAAAATCTCATTCTGGAAACAGTGTATTTGACTATTCTGCAGATTGTCGTAAATGTCGAATTGTCATCTTATTCTCATTCACACTGACATCGTGTTTTGTATTTTACGTTTCGGAAAATAAGTTAGTAAGAGTGTGTAATACCACATTGTACTAATACATCTATAAAAGCACCCGAAAAATTGATTCTGAGAGTTTCAAACAATAAGAATATAAACAAAATGTGGTTATAACTCGCTCCTAGAGATCCAAATGATTTAAGTATCCCACTTCCCTATATGATACGTCAACTATTTGGGTCTTAAAAACAAAATTGAAAATACGCATTTTCGAGAGCTCCTGCAGTTAGTCGAGGTTTATAACATGCATCTCATGAATGAAAATGTTCCGTATATCGTGCTACAGTCTAAAAATATTACGGCGGAGATCTTTCATCTCTGTCTACTGTTGTTGAGGATTCGATCGCAGATAAACAGTTGTGACAAGAAAGATTATGAAGATGACCGCTGCTAGTTACGTTCCCAGTAATTTAAGTTGTGCTCTTAAATTCCTGCCCAACCGCAACTCGGAAATCGCTACATATTCCGAAAAAATGGTGAATTATTTCTGACAAGAAAAAATATAAAGGTCACTGTCGGTTGTTTCACTCATCACAAATTCATCTCCAGCAATTTCATGTTTCGTTTTTTAAACACACAGAAATCACGAAATCATTACTGAGTAAGTGCGCTCTTACATGTAAGTAATAACGAATAACAATGTCTCAGAACGTGTTGCATCTATGAAGAGGAAAAAAAAAATTTCACTTATCTGTACACTAACCCATGTCCTTTGGTATGGCGTTCCCCCCTCGCTAACCACTTCGCCACGCCAATCAACAGAAACATAGGGCTCAATTCTCGTACTATTGTGCTGAGGAACCTAGGCTGACTTCGTTGCCAAACGGTGCTGCGAAAGTCATAAATGCATGGGTTTCCAATATCAGGCTTAACATAATTGCTTTCCATTGTTACTTGAAAGTTGTAAATATGTTTCGATAATGACTAACCAAACCATTTGTTGGAAAAAGTACACAAAGTAACTAGTAACGTCAGTTCACACTCATGTAATATACGTAAGCACAGCCGATGTCTTGATATTTAATGATCTTTTAAGTCCTATTTGCATAAAAAATAACACGTATTTTGAGAGAATATTGACCGAAAACTTTGTTTTTGTGTAATTATTCACAGTAACAACCTAACCTAACCATAATTCTAACAAAGGAAAATATTCTATTATGAACTCACTTTCCAACCAGATGCGTCCTCTGGTGATTCTTTAGTAACCCAATCACTAAATCCAAAGCTAAAACCGTTAAATATGTTTAAAATAACATATTATAGGTGTATACAAACCACAGCTCACACGTCGACAGCACAAGACCGAAATCCAAAACCTCTCGGTACAATTGTAAAATCGGTGGGAAGACCGTTCGGTAACAGGTCTCAGAAATTTACTGAATAGGATATTTCGATAAAGAACTGAAAATGACGTCACTACCGAGACAAAGCTACAACACCGATCGGTATGAACGATACAGAATAGGGCCCCTGGAACGAGACCGGTCGACGTGCCGTTGCGGGAACAAGACCAACCGTTTCCCGTTCGTGGGAACAATAAGTAGAAAGACGCAACCAAAGTAAACTACAAAAGACCATTCCTTGGAATTCATTCCTCTCTCGTTCCTTTCACCTTGGAGATACGTTCCTTTGGATCCGTTAGTTCGCGAACGACCCATCTCTAATTGCAAGCCATTCTGATAATGCCCGCCCTCACAGCTTGTCTTCACGCTTGCCAAAACTTACTTGCCAAACCCTAGTTTGGCCAGCAAGATCACCCGATCTCTCTCAGACTGAGAATATTTAGAGAATTATGGGCACGGTCTGCTCGGTATTTTAACGATCTAACGCACCAGTTGGACAGAACAGCCATGATATCTGTCAGGAGGACATCCGACAACTCTGTCAATCCATGCAAAGCCGAATAAGAGGTTGCCAGAGGTGAACCACTGTGTTATTAACTTCCTCAATTTGTGAAGCTCTTTCTCTTGAATAAATCACCCAGTTTTTTCTGAAATTCTAATTATTTTTCTGTGTATTAGCACTAGTACATTGCAAATACCAATTTCCGTCCCATTCGGATAATTCCTCCGTGCGCAGCGGTAGGGGGGAGGAGGGAGGGGGAAGATCAGTATGTATTTACAAACGCTGTACCAAACGCAACCTCAACACTCGCTGATACAAAAACCGTAGAAAAGGCCGGACAATACTTATAGAGGTCACACTTCGAGGGATTCTAAAATCGGTCACTAGGTTGAAACACCAACAAGGAAACATCATGTTGTCCTATGTGAACTATCCTCAACATACAGCAATCTCCTTTAAAACGTACTTTTCTCAAATGTTCGACATGAGTAGTATACGTGACGAGTTTATTCAATACTTGACTTTGTATAGTAATAAAAAGCTATCAGAAATATTGTGTACTCTTATGCAGGTATTGCGTCTTCAGCCGATAGAATTTTGTGAAACAAGGACGTAGCATTGCTATCATAAATTGTCGCTTTCGTGAATTTGGCCTAATTGATAAGAAATATTTCCCACGTCCTGAGAGCAATATTTATTAAATTTCAAATGAAACTCACAAGCTAGGTCTGACATGTTGTACCATTCGTGTAACAACAACAAATAAAACGAATACAAAACAATACAAAAAATTCGTGGAATAAGTGATATTCTCATCCTCCACATTGGCGACAGCACTGAATCACCCCTCCATGTAGAGCGTCTTTGAAAATGCGGAATTGCAGAGTGAGAAGTAAGTTCCGCGGCACTCGTGTTCCAACCGCAGAGCGATTCGTTTCCTGTCCACCATCTGGTGCTGATGGGTCACGGCTTTGCTGATTTTGGGGAAACGTAATTTCCGTCGTCTGCGGTAGTGTAATTTGTACTGTGAGCAGCAGCTCACTTCGTACTTGTTCTGGCATGCAACCTGAATTTGGTGATAATGTTTGATTTTGTCTTATTAACGTTGAATTTGGAAACTCTTCAGATAAGGATAACTTGTTACGTTTTCTCCATGCAGTTTTCTATGTAATTTGTTGCCTCCCCACAGTTTTAGCGTCATTTTGCGTCATTTCCCTCCTTGATTTTAGAAAACTTTGCTCTCTGTTAACTACTTATTCAATAATTAGAGCTAATAAAAATCTATTATACACTGGCATCACTTAAAGTACAAAATCCTTTAAATCGTTCTATAACTTTTCCATGGTAAGGCCACCTAGGAATAATAAATACATCGTGTTGCACACCTAAGCTTTTTATTTTCATTGTGTCGTACTTATTGTTGTGCACAGTGGCCAAACTCACGATCGTTTTATTATTAGTCAGTGAAGATAACGAGCATTGTATTCACTCATTTTGTGTCTGATCATTAACTAGGATAAGCGGTGTCGATGTCCCTAGGATTAGCTGCGTGTTGTTACATGACCGTTTCGCTAACGAACTTGCAGTATTCAGACGTAATAAGTAAATATATTTTACAGCAACATCATAGCTTAACGTAGGTCTAGCGTCGAAAACCCACATAAACAGCATAAACTTTCAGTTTGATCCTTACTCTGTAGTTAGCAGCATCTGTTACTGTGCATCGTATTTGATATATCACTTTCTAGTACGATTTTTAATAACCATAATGTAAAATGTGTTATCATCGTTGTATTACGAAGAATAACACTCTGTGACGCGGTGAAAGTAATTCGCAGTATTGCACAAGAAGAAGAGTGTGATAACGGAAACGAATGAAACTGAAAAATGAAGAGAAAGGGTTCAAAGTAAATTCTGTCTTGAGTTTAAAAGTCTAAATAGGTTATTTATGGTAAAAAAATTGTGTAATGTTTGGATGTGAGTGTAAGGGATGTAGGATGATCTCGAGTGAAGTGCATTCTAGCAGACATGTTTTCATATCCATCCTCCATAACAATTTATCCTTTTAACGATCGCCGTATAAAAGGTCAATGAATTTTGACAAGGGAATTCATTTAAATTCTGCTGATGTTTTATGTAATTTGTATGCAAATATCCTGAAACGATTTTCCGTCATTTGAAATTTTTGTCAACGCAAAGAATTAACCGGGCTGTGTTTTGATGAAACGTCGCATCAGTGTCGGATAATCAGTTGGAACAACGAGCAGAAAGGGGCAATGAGCGCTTGGGTAGGAATCATAAATGGCATACCTCGTTATTATAAAAAAAACGGGGTGTACGTTTTGTGAAATAATAAGACACTTGGAAGCAATCCTAAAAGAAAATTGCGGTGGTTATTTCACTTATCGTCTGGCGAAATTCAAACAACTTTCTAAGAATTTCGTATTATATACATTGTTATATTTTTCTTTTGCAGATCGTCTCTGTGTATTATTTGTTACACATTTGAAATCAAATGTGAACACAGAAATCGTGTTACTCGCTCGGCAGTTAGATGAAGCTGCAGAACGTATGAGAAGATTATTGCACTGTGAAAAGATAAAGTCTGGTGCTGGAGACATAAATATAATTTTTACAGCGAAGTGGGAAATTTATAGGCCGAAAAACTTTGTTGACACACATTACCTATTCTATCAATAATCTTTCAAACGAAGGGTAATTAATGCTGCACGAAGTCATGCTTTAATTAATTTACTTATTATTATTAATATGCTTATACTTGCGAGATTGTACATAAATACAGAGTTTTAAAAATAAGCACCCGTAATGGCTACTAGACAATACACACGTCCTTGTTTTGGAATTAGTTTTATTCCGTTTTACCAGTTAGAGCTTGAGTACTTACCTTGTAACTGAGAAATACATCCATTCTTACAAATCGTTAGCTTTTATTTCAAGAAACAATTTTTTCGCAGTGATTGTATTCATTCGTCTGGAAACTGGGAAGTGCAGAATTATCCCATATCTTAACGGGTGAACTTAGCGTTCACTTGAAAGCTGCGAGGTTTACTATTAAACTTCGAGCCAATAATTTCGAGGAAGAGTAGGACAGGACTTGAGAGTAGCCCATAGGCTTCTTAAGTGATAGGATCCTGTACGCTGACTTCGACGGTGAGTACTCGTCAGAGACAAGGATATGGTCAGTAGTGGCCCAGGCAAGTTAATTGGACAACCTATATTCTTTACACACGTACATGATCTGACGGACCAGGTGAGCAGCAATCAGCGGCAGTTTGCTGATGGCCGGCCAGGATGGCCGAGCGGTTCTAGGCTCTTCAGATTGGAGCCGAGCGACCGCTACGGTCACAGGTTCGAAACCTGCCTCGGACATGGATGTGTGTGAAGTCCTTAGGTTAGTTAGGTTTAAGTAGTTCTAAGCTCTAGGGGACTGATGACCTCAGATGTTTAGTCTCATAGTGCTCAGAGCCATTTGAACCTACACCGTCAGGTGGCTTGAGGGGTGTTGACGTAGATATAGTTGTAAATATGTCGTTTCCAATTCGTTCTTCTAGTTTCGTTATACGAACTTTGGTATCGTCCAGCGATCGCGGTACCACGCGAAAGTTGGCAACGCGAATCGATGACACACACATTAGCGAGGACTCGCTGAAATCCGCAATAACGTGTGGGAGGCGTTCCAGAAGACCACGCCTCCCTCTCAGCAACAGAAGCGCCCTGAACGTCGGGTACGTAGTGTCTCAAGCACGCTAGATCTCACCCAGTTCAAGATCTCAGCCACAGCAGTCCCTACCATAGTATAGGACCAACGAGTGGTCAAAAGTTTCAGATGAAATTGTATTGGACATTATTCCTCAATAATACAATTTGTTCACTACATCATGCGTTGCTTTGGTAGTTAGTGGCAGTTGTAAACAATCCAGTACTTCTGTGGCAAAGAAGTGTGTCAAGTAAACCTTTTATTCACTTGTGCAACGAAGTGAGCCAACAATTCATGTGTTCTAGTTTGATGTGCCACCTCACCAAGCGGTCAAAGAACCCACAGTTCCAGAGAGGCGAAATTAGTTTCACCTGGTCACAACCCGTATCCCATGCTTGTCCTCTGCTAGCAAGAAAAGTGACGGATGGCACACATTAAAATTAACTATTTCCAGTAACAAATTAAAAAGACTGCTCCATAAAAAATGGTTCAAATGGCTCTGAGCACTTTGGGACTTAACTTCTGAGGTCATCATTCACCTAGAACTTAGAACTACTTAAACCTAACTAACCTAAGGACATCACACACATCCATGCCCGAGGCAGGATTCGAACCTGCGACCGTAGCGGTCGCGCGTTTCCAGACTGTAGCGCCTAGAACCACTCGACCACGCCGGCCGGCGCTGCTTCATATTTCAACCTGTCTCACGCCTGGGAAAAATTGCTGTCGTATAAAAAGAAATCCGAGCACACTGATCCCTTTCCTCGTTAATGAAAGCTTTTGTGAGTCAGGAGAGCAAGGAGTGAGAATTCGTATATTGATGTGCAAGAAAAGGAGAGAGAGCTCTAGTCTGGAATATTCCTAATCGCTTGCTAGTGAAAGTTATTCTGTGGTCTACCGCCGCACCGTACATTTGAAATGAAACCAGAACTTCCTGAGATATTGATATCATTCCCGATAGCGACTCGTAATGAGGATGGTTACCCTCTTGTAGAATAGAACTGCATACATCTGGCGACGGCAGGTGGCTAATAAAAGTGCGTCCGGAAGGTAGAAAATGGCCGCAACCACAGAGCGGAGTGAGTCGCTGCCAACAAGCGCCGCCGAGAAAGTATCGATTGCGCGTCTCATTTTTCCTGCCGCCCGGACGCAAATTAAAAAATCGGATCGGAGCTGGGAGTGCGGCGCGCGCCCGCGCCGGCAGTAATGGCGCATTTTCCCGCTGATTTGGCGGCTCGGCCGGGCGCTGCGGGGCGTGCCTGCTCCGCTATTAGCGCGGCCTGCCACTCGGCGGCGCGCCCCGCAGTTCCCGTGGGGGACCCGCGCAGCCGCCCACCCGCGCGCCTCCATTATTCACGTCGGGCCGACCACCTTGGCCGCACTGCGGCGGCTACAAGCTGCCGGCTGCCGGGTGGCGGCTGCTTCGGCGGGGATCTCCGTTCAGGCATCGCCATGCGCTGCAGCCGGGAGCCTCCTGCAAGTAATGCTACACATTTTTTTCCCTGCCAATTTCCGTTGATTTCACTATCCTTCTGATGGGTTGGTCTTTCCAGACTGAGGTGGGCGGGACATGTGGCTCGCATGAATGATACAGAAGTACCAAAAAGAATATTACAAGAAAAGCCAGGAGGGCAGAGAGGACGTGGTCGACCAAGAGCCAGATGGGAAGATGGTGTAATCGAAGATCTTAGGAAGATGGGCTATAGAAACTGGAGAGTATTGGCAAAGGACCGAGAGAGATGGAAGGAAAATGTAGAAGGGGCCAAGGTTCATCATGAGCTGTAGAGCCAAGAAAGAAGAATAATTGCCGTTGAAAAAATGCAAAATTCGTTGTGGGACATCGTTGAGTATTCCCGCTTCATCCTCTATAGTTTCGTGAAGTGCCGACAGGTGGTGGTGCTAAACGTAGCCTTCACGAAGACGCCTGTAACGGAGGTGCGCTACATCTACATCTACATCCACATACATACTCCGTAATCCACCATAAGGTGTGTGGCGGACGGTACCTCGTACCACAACTAGCATCTTCTCTCCCTGTTCCACTCCCAAACAGAACGAGGGAAAAATGACTGCCTATATGCCTAATCTCTCTTATCTTATCTTTGAGGTCTTTCTGCGAAATGTAAGTTGGCGGAAGTAAAATTGCTGCTGGTTCTCTAAATTTCCTCAGTAGCGATTCACGAAAAGAACGCCTCCTTTCCTCTACAGACTCCCACCCGAGTTCCTGAAGCATTTCCGTAACACTCGCGTGATGATCAAACCTACCAGTAACAAATCTAGCAGCCCGCCTCTGAATTGCTTCTATGTCCTCCCTCAATCCGTCCTGATAGGGATCCCAAACGCTCGAACAGTACTCAAGAATAGGTCGTATTAGTGTTTTATAAGCGGTCTCCTTCACAGGTGAACCACAGCTTCCCAAAATTCTACCAACGAACCGAAGACGACTATCCGCCTTCCCCACAACTGCCCTTACATGCTTGTCCCACTTCATTTCGCTCTGTAGTGTTACGCCCAAACATTTAATCGTCGTGACTGTGTCAAGCGCTACACTACTAATGGAGTATTCAAACATTACAGACTTCTTTTTCCTATTCATCTGCATTAATTTACATTTATCTATATTTAGAGTTAGCTGCCATTATTTACACCAATCACAAATCCTGTCCAAGTCATCTTGTATCCTCCTACAGTCACTCAACGACGACCCTTTCCCGTACACCACAGCATCAGCAGCAAACAGCCGCACATTGCTATCCACCCTATCCAAAAGAACATTTATATAGAAAGAAAACAAAAGCGGACCTACCACACTTCCCTGCGGTACTCCAGATGGTACCCTCACCTCCGATGAACACTCACCATCGAAGACAACGTACTGGGTTCTATTACTTATGACCAAGGGCTGACTTTCGGTGGGAAACAAGAGCATCGCAGGTATTCGTAGGCAACTAGCAGAATGTCTACGGAGACCTGGCTGTGAACAAAACACGGTAAGCCGTCGTCGAGGCGTCTGTCATACACCGCAACAAGGTGAATCAAATCTGTCCGATCTCCTAAGTGACGGCCGCACCCAACTGTTCTTCCTTCAACGTTGGAACGTGCGGACACTCTCATTTGAGGCGATCGACGGATCACAATCAGGCAACTTGCTGCACAGCTGGACGTCTCTGTTGGCAGCGCTGTCGTACTCGTGCACCAGTTGGATATTCAAAGATCTGTGGCCCATGGATTTCTCGCCCCCATAACAGAAGACCGTAAAGAGCAACAGAGGACCATATGCGCGGAGTTGGTTGCTTCTTACGAGGCTGATAGTGACAATTTTTTGTCAAAAACAGTAATCCATGGAGTGGCGCCTCACTACCTCTCCTCTGAAGAAATTGTCCAAAGCAGCACCATCAGCCGGCGAAGTCACGACGACTGTCTTCTGAAACCCTGAAGGTGTTATTCTGTGTGATGTAGTCCCTCGTGGCGCAACGATCAACTCTGAAATAAATTGTGTTACCCTCCTATCTGCCGGCCGGAGTGGCCAAGCGGTTTTAGGCGCTACAGTCAGGAACTTCGGGTCCGCTACGGTCTCAAGTTCGAATCTTCCATCGGACATGGATGTGTGTGATGTTCTTAGATTAGTTAGGTTTAAGTAGTTCTAAGTTCTAGGAGACTGATGACCTCAGAAGTTAAGTCCCATAGTGCTCACAGCCATTTGAACCATTTTGAACCCTCCTATCTTCCATTTATAAATGTTGTTGTTGTTGTTGTCTTCAGGTGTGAGAAGCCGGCCGAATTGGCCGTGCGGTTAAAGGCGCTGCAGTCTGGAACCGCAAGACCACTACGGTCGCAGGTTCGAATCCTGCCTCGGGCATGGATGTTTGTGATGTCCTTAGGTTAGTTAGGTTTAACTAGTTCTAAGTTCTAGGGGACTAATGATCTCAGCAGTTGAGTCCCATAATGCTCAGAGCCATTTACTTCAGTCGTGAGACTGGTTTGATGCAGCTCTCCATGCTACTCTATCCTGTGCAAACTTCTTCATCTCCCAGTACTTACTGCAACCTAATCTGAATCTGCTTAGTGGATTCATCTCTTGGTCTCCCTCTACGATTTTTACACTCCACGCTGCCCTCCAATGCTAAATTTGTGATCCCTTGATGCCTCAGAACATGTACTACCAACCGGCCCCTTCTTCTTGTCAAGTTGGGCCACAAATTCCTCTTCTCCCCAGTTCTATTCAATACCTCCTCATTAGTTATGTGATCTACCCATCTAATCTTCAGCATTCTTCTGTAGCACCACATTTAGAAAGCTTCTAGTATCTTCTTGTCCAAACTATTTATCGTCCATGTTTCACTTCCATACATGGCTACACTCCATACAAATACTTTCAGAAACGACTTCCTGACATTTAAATCTATACTCGATGTTAACAAATTTCTCTCCTTCAGAAACGCTTTCTTTGCCATTGCCAGTCTACATTTTATATCCTCTCTACTTCGACCATCATCAGTTATTTTGCTCCCCAAATAGCAAAACTCTACTACTTTAAGTGTCTCATTCCCTAATCTAATTCCCTCAGCATCACCTACTCCAAATTTTTCTTTTGCTTACTTTATTGCTTGCTCTATATACAGATTGAATAACATCGGGGACAGGCTACAAAACTGTCTCACTCCCTTCCCCACCGCTGCTTCCCTTTCATGCCCCCCGACTCTTATAACTGCCATCTGGTTTCTGTACAAATTGTAAATAGCCTTTCACTCCCTGTATTTTACCCCTGCCACCTTTAGAATTTGAAAGAGAGTCTTCCAGTCAACATTGTCAAAAGCTTTCTCTAAGTCCACAAATGCTAGATATGTAGGTTTGCCTTTCCTTAATCTATTTTCTAACATAAGTCGTAAGGTCAGTATTACCCCACGTGTTCCAACATTTCTGCGGAATCGAAACTGATCTTCGCCGAGGTCGGCTTCTACCAGTTTTTCCATTCGTCTGTAAAGAATTCGCGTTAGTATTTTGCAGCTGTGGCTTATTAAACTGATAGTTCGGTAATTTTCACATCTGTCAACACCTGATTTCTTTGGGATTGGAACTATTATATTCTTCTTGAAGTCTGAGGGTATTTCGCCTGTCTCATACATCTTGCTCACCAGATGGTAGAGTTTTGTCAAGACTGGCTTTCCCAAGGCCGTCAGTAGTTCCAATGGAATGTTGTCTACTCCCGGGGCCTTGTTACGACTCAGGTCTTTCAGTGCTCTGTCAAACTCTTCACGCAGTATTGTATCTCCCATTTCATCTTCATCTACATCCTCTTCCATTTACATAATATTGTCCTCAAGTACATCGCCCTTGTATAGACCCTCAATATGCTCCTTCCACCTTTCTGCTTTCCCTTCTTTGCTTAGAACTGGGTTTCCATCTGAGCTCTTGATATTCATACAATTTGCACTTCCTGTCGATATCATTTTTGAGACGTTTGTATTCCTTTTTGCCTGCTTCATTTACTGCATTTTTATATTTTCTCCTTTCATCAATTAAATTCAATATGTCTTCTGTTACCCAAGGTTTTCTACTAGCCCTCGTCTTTTTACCTATTTGATCCTCTGCTGCCTTCACTATTTCATCCCTCAAAGCTACCCATTCTGCTCCTACTGTATTTCTTTCCCCCATTCCAGTCAATTCTTCCCTTATGCTCTCCCTGAAACTCTGTACAACCTCTGGTTGTTTCAGTTTATCCAGGTCCCATCTCCTTAAATTCTCACCTTTTTGCAGTTTCGTCAGTTTTAATCTACAGTTCATAACCAATAGATTGTGGTCAGAGTCCACGTCTGCCCCTGGAAATATCTTACAATTTAAAACCTTGTTCCTAAATCTCTGTCTTACCATTAGATAATCTATCTGATACCTTTTAGTATCTCCAGGGTTCTTCCACGTATACAACCTTCTTTCATGATAATTGAACCAAGTGTTAGCTATGATTAAGTTATGCTAGACGCAAAATTCTACCAGGCGGCTTCCTCTATCACCTACGATGTTTCCTTCTCTCCCTTTTCCTACTCTCGAATTACAGTCACCCATAACTATTAAATTTTCGTCTCCCTTCAGTATCTGAATTATTTCTTTAATCTCCTCATACAGTTCATCAAGCTCTTGGCCACAATAATGCGTTCACTATGCTGTTTGTAGTAGCTTACCCGTACTCCAATTTTTTTATTCATTATTAAACCTACTCCTGCATTACCCCTATTTGATTTTGTATTTATAACCCTGTATTCACCTGACCAAAAGTCTTGTTCCTCCTGCCACCAAACTTCACTAATTCCCACTATATCTAACTTTAACCTATCCACTTCCCTTGTTAAATTTTCTAACCTACCTGCCCGATTAAGGGATCTGACATTCCACGCTCCGATCCGTAGAACACCAGTATTCTTTCTCCTGATAACGACGTCCTCTTGAGTAGTCCCCGCACGGAGATCCGAATGGGGGACTATTTTACCTCCGGAATGTTTTACCCAAGAGGACGCCATCTTCATTTAATTATACAGTAAAGCTGCAATTGCATTTGCATTTGGTGTACATATTTTTTACAACCTTTACGCATCTGTTATGTGTCTGGTTCCTATAAGTAAATCCCTAGTCAGTTTGAAAGACAGAATGATGATCAAATTTTATTTGAGAGCACAAAAAATAGCATCATGGTATTTTCAGCAAAAGCGTTGCATCTGCTAGTGAGAGGTCTTAATGGTTTCTCAGTTATTGGGGTGACAATAGTAATGTCGAACATGTAATACATTTTAGCTTTAGTAGAGAGTGACGGAGGGCACTCCAGAAACAGTTTAGTCACATTATCTAGTTGCAGAGGAAAATCAAGGAAACTGATATTATTTTCATAAATTTGGAAAGAGTTTTGCAATGTAGGATGAAATGAAATGCTTTTCCTTTCTTAGACAGCGTGGTACCAATAAAACAGAGCGATGCATTACTGCTCGCAAATTACTGTCTCTCTTCAAAGCGATTTTAATAGCATTTTATCAGATACTTGTATACAAAGTCGAAACCAGCCCATGATAAGTGTGATGCAGCAATGTTCATTGTCACTACTGGAGATTATTTTGTACTGTGGAAAGGGTGTGCAAGAAAGGACAGAAAGTTAGCACAATACAATTAAGTGATGATGCAGCAGTGGTGGTCCAAAGTAAAAAGGAACTGGATTTTGTGCTAAATTTGTGTAGTTTATGACATGCACATAGGCAAGACGAGCGCCTCACAAGTGGACGTGCTGGAGGACTATGTGTTACGTCCGGGAAAGAGATTCTTGAAGAGATGTATCGTTTTGATACGTAGGAAGCAGGAAAGATAAACGTGATTCGTACACGAAAGGCAAAGAAGCTAAGGCAAGGTGAAAAGGACGTTTATAAGGAGAAGTAGCACCTAATCTCCAAAGACGCAAAAATAATGTTTAGTTTTGAATTATTACTATGACTCCGAAATCCTGTAAAAATAAACTCGTAAAACGCACTAAAACCGGCGCACAGCATCAGAAAGTTCGTGCGAAGCACGGAGATATAATGGCAATCAGTTATTTTTTTAAATTAAACACATCCAGTTTGCAATACATGTCTCGTCTTAAACGATTTTTGACTGTCGATTACGACTCTGCTATTGTAAACGAATGTGTTACACCGAACGGTCATTTTGTTATTATACATGATATTTACAGGAGATGGGAAATTACTTGAATTACAATTTCCTATTCGTATTGGAAAATTCACCACCATGTTTAGTGACTAGAAAATATGGGAATAATGGCCTTAAAATAGCAAGTTCTCCAATTGTATCATGCCATTCTTGTGACACTACAAGGCTCTAGCATCGCTTCAGCAGTCAAAAGGTGGCACTTTTGTCCCTTCCGAGTTTCGCGATTGTTTATTTTAGACTGTGGTTTAATGGTTGAAATGCCTATTGTAATTAAAACTAACATCGAGAAGGGACAGGAAACTGCTCATTTTCAAAGCACAGCATTTTCATTCCCGCAGTCTGTTTTTCTTTAAAAAAATCTTCTAAGCCATGTTCATCAGAATGTTTATAGAGTATCGCGTAAAAATTTGTAGTAAATGGTAAAGAATTTTTCTAGTGTTTCGTTAATAACCTCTCCCTCACCTTTCCCTCACGCGCATAATATATATAAAGTTATACGCATATACATTAAATAACATATCGTATAAAAATTTTAATTACACCGGTCCAAAAGTTTTCTGTATTGGTTGATGTGTGTGTGGGGGGGGGGGGCGGTTGCGTGGGGGGGGGGGGGGGAGATTGGACCAAACGGCGAGGTCATCGGTACTATCGGATTAGGCAAGGAACGCTAGGGAAGGAAGTCGGCGATGCCCGTTCAAAGGAACCATCCAGATATTTGCCTCAAGCGATTTAGGAAAATCATGGGAAACCTAAATCAGGATGTCCGGGTGGGAGTTTGAACCGTCGTCCTCCCAAATGCGAGTCCAATGCGCCAGCCACTGCGCCAACTAGCTCGGTCATATATTACATTCACATTTTTCATACCACATATATTAAAACAATACGTAGACCAACACAGACAACGATAGTTCGGGTATACATGCCGACGTCGCAAGCTGAAGATGAACAGATAGAGAAAGTGTATGAGGATATTGAAAGGGTAATGCAGTATGTAAAGGGGGACTAAAATCTAATAGTCATGGGCGACTGGAATGCAGTTGTAGGGGAAGGAGTAGAAGAAAAGGTTACAGGAGAATATGGGCTTGGGACAAGGAATGAAAGAAGAGAAAGACTAATTGAGTTCTGTAAAAAGTTTCAGCTAGTAATAGCGAATACCCTGTTCAAGAATCACAACAGGAGGAAGTATACTTGGAAAAGGCCGAGAGATACGGGAAGATTTCAATTAGATTACATCATGGTCAGACAGAGATTCCGAAATCAGATACTGGATTGTAAGGCGTACCCAGGAGCAGATATAGACTCAGATCACAATATAGTAGTGATGAAGAGTAGGCTGAAGTTCAAGACATTAGTCAGGAAGAATCAATACGCAAAGAAGTGGGATACGGAAGTACTAAGGAATGACGAGATACGTTTGAAGTTCTCTAACGCTATAGATACAGCAATAAGGAATAGCGCAGTAGGCAATACAGTTGAAGAGGAATGGACATCTCTAAAAAGGGCCATCACAGAAGTTGCGAAGGAAAACATAGGTACAAAGAAGGTAGCTGCGAAGAAACCATGGGTAACATAAGAAATACTTCAGTTGATTGATGAAAGGTGGAAGTACAAACATGTTCCGGGAAAATCAGGAATACAGAAATACAAGTCGCTGAGGAATGAAATAAATAGGAAGTGCAGGGAAGCTAAGACGAAATGGCTGCAGGAAAAATGTGAAGACATCGAAAAAGATATGATTGCCGGAAGGACAGACTCAGCATACAGGAAAGTCAAAACAACCTTTGGTGACATTAAAAGCTACGGTGGTAAAATTAAGAGTGCAACGGGAATTCCACTGTTAAATGCAGAGGAGAGAGCAAATAGGTGGAAAGTATACATTGAAAGCCTCTATGAGGGTGAAGATTTGTCTGATGTGATAGAAGAAGAAACAGGAGTCGATTTAGAAGAGACAGGGGATCCAGTATTAGAATCGGAATTTAAAACAGCTTTGGAGGACTTACGGTCAAATAAGGCCGAAGGGATAGATAACATTCCATCAGAATTTCTATAATCATTGGGGGAAGTGGCAACAAAGCGACTATTCCGAAGACAGCAAGAGCTGACAAGTGCGAGAATTATCGCACAATCAGTTTAACAGCTCATGCATCGAAGCTGCTTACAAGAATAATATACAGAAGAATGGAAAAGAAAATTGAGAATGCGCTAGGTGACGATCTGTTTGGCTTTAGGAAAAGTAAAGGGACGAGAGAGGCAATTCTGACGTTACTGCTAATAATGGAAGCAAGGCTAATGAAAAATCAAGACACTTTCATAGGATTTGTCGTCCTGGAAAAAGCGTTCGACAATATAATATGGAGCAAGCTGTTCGAGATTCTGAAAAAAGTAGGGGTAAGCTACAGGGAGAGACGGGTCATATACAATATGTACAACAACCAAGAGGGAATAATAAGAGTGGACGATCAAGAACAAAGTGCTCGTATTAAGAAGGGTGTAAGACAAGGCTGTAGCCTTTCGCCCCTACTCTTCAATCTGTACATGGAGGAAGCAATGATGGAAATAAAAGAAAGGATCAGGAGTGGAATTAAAATACAAGGTGAAAGGATATCAATGATACGATTCGCTGATGGCATTGCTATCCTGAGTGACTGTGAAGAAGAATTAAATGATCTGCTGAACGGAATGAACAGTCTAATGAGTACACAGTATGGTTTGAGAATAAATCGGAGAAAGACGAAGGTAATGAGAAGTAGTAGAAATGAGAACAGCGAGAAACTTAACATCAGGATTGATGGTCACGAAGTCAATGAAGTTAAGGAATTCTGCTACCTAGGCAGTAAAATAACCAATGACGGACGGAGCAAGGAGGACATCAAAAGCAGACTCGCTATGGCAAAAAAGGCATTTCTGGCCAAGAGAAGTCTACTAATATCAAATACCGGCCTTAATTTGAGGAAGAAATTTCTGAGGATGTACGTCTGGAGTACAGCATTGTATGGTAGTGAAACATGGACTGTGGGAAAACCGGAAGAGAAGAGAATCGAAGCATTTGAGATGTGGTGCTATAGACGAATGTTGAAAATTAGGTGGACTGATAAGGTAAGGATTGAGGAGGTTCTACGCAGAATCGGAGAGGAAAGGAATATGTGGAAAACACTGATAAGGAGAAGGGACAGGATGATAGGACATCTGCTAAGACATGAGGGAATGACTTCCATGGTACTAGAGGGAGCTGTAGAGGGCAAAAACTGTAGAGGAAGACAGAGATTGGAATACGTCAAGCAAATAATTGAGGACGTAGCTTGCAAGTGCTACTCTGAGATGAAGAGGTTAGCACAGGACAGGAATTCGTGGCGGGGCGCATCAAACCAGTCAGTAGACTGATGACCAAAAAAAAAGAAAAGGTTACGTACGTCCGAACGTCTATTATTGCATCGTGTAAAAATCTGAAGTAAATCGGTCATGAAGTTTTCGAGAATTCTGTAAACAGTTTTTCCCCTTTAAATATTACGTGTGCTGAACGCACAAAAATTGGTCACCCCTAGGGAAATCATTACGATCTTAATTTAAAACTGTGTGTTTCCGCCCCTGGACTTGATAACTGCCTGGACTCGGTTCTGAAGTGAGTCCACAAGGCTACGAAGGTACATCACATCCAAATTAAGCCACTGCTAAGGATTTGTTAGCACAGTTCTATCAAACTGCCGGGTTTCTGGTGTCGCAGTTTGAACCATTGTTCAAACAAATCCCACAGGCTTTCTATGGGGTTCATGTCAGATGATTTTGCAGGTCATCGAGATATAATAGGACGGCAGAGTGTTCTGAAAACTAGTCACATATTCATGCCGACGAACTTTGCTGTTGTCGTCCTGCAAATGGGGGTGAGCAATTGCATCTTGAGTAGTGACCGACTCCAGTTCCCAGCGCAATGTCTCCACACTAACAGGTGGCGATGGACCTTCATTCACTGCCTACAGCAATTCCTGTTAGATTTAGAAGCGATTTTTATTCACAGGTCGTCAAATACGTCTCCGGTATCTCTCAGTTAGCACCATGGGCATTACACCACAGTTTGTAGACAAGTTGAACAGTACGTCGTGAAACACCAGTAGATGCAGCTGCTTCACACAGCATATGGTCATGGGCGCGGCGGAACACGATGGCCCCTTTTTTGACATTCTGTAACCTCCATAGCAGTTATCCATGTTTACGTAAAATATCCGCCTGAAACTTGTATGTCTTACTGATCACTACTACCATATGCTCACGTAGAGGCAGTGTGCGCACAATTCAGCACTTACGTCTACTGCTGCGCCGTCTGTAAGGCCTTAACGATTCATCTGTGCTTGCACATTGTGGCGACAATTTTTTTTGGTGAGCTTATATATTTTTATATTATGCATGTTACAATATGTATTATGTCGGTCCAAATGATTATTAAAGCATTGGGTAAAAATTAGAAGTAAATAAGTCAAACACTTGTAAGGTGTCAGGTAAATCCAACACCTTCCATGAAAACCCTGACATGATAGCAAATCCGGCAATATGTCATATAGCTCCGAATAAATCCTGACATTAAATTAACCAAAGTAATATGATCAAGGAGTGAGCAAATGGAATATCACAGACTAACACAAGAACGTCTAAATACATGTCACACCTTCCCACCATGAAACAGACGCAGTTCCAAGGTGAGAAACGAGAACAGAAGCCGAGACCAGAGCCATGTAGGCTACAAGGCCTTACAATAAGAGCAGGACAATGGGACACCCACATTGCCGGCCGACCGCCAAGATGTTAAAAGATAGAGCCCTCCAGAAGAACAGTATAGATCTTATGATAACACTAAAAGGGCCACACCAGCTGCAAGTTTTAGCGTGAGACTATACGCGTCTCTGTTACATAGCAAACATTAAAAACATTGCCCCACCATGAAAAGTATAACGTTTCTCATTGGACAGACAGAATTTTTGTAGGCAGAGCTTAAGG
This sequence comes from Schistocerca piceifrons, assembly GCF_021461385.2. Classification (NCBI taxonomy): domain Eukaryota; kingdom Metazoa; phylum Arthropoda; class Insecta; order Orthoptera; family Acrididae; genus Schistocerca; species Schistocerca piceifrons. The sequence goes on along the minus strand of NC_060139.1, from coordinate 601,371,141 downwards.
CTAACATTGAGAAGCTGATTGGTCAGTTGAAAACACAGCCATATACCTTTTTCTTAAACCAACTTCGGTAAACAGTAGTAAGGATATGTTCGAGAGAGTTGCTACCGAGACGGCGTGGTGTGTGGAGCTGCGCCGCCCCCTGACGCTGCCTAAACACCGACAAGGTAATGAACGCACGCGATGCCCCATAAGAGCGCATAAGGCTTCACTCAGAACTGCAGAAGTCTCATCTGTTACATTCCCTTTTTTACGTAATACTAGTGTCGATCGTCAATTAAACTTCGTGGTATTCACATTTGCTACTTGAAGTTAAAATCTGAAACGCAATGATTTTTCTGTTTTTTAATTATTGAGAAGCCACATCAGCCACTGTAGTTTATGACAAGTTAAATAAGTAATTAAAGATAATTGAGGGTCACTGTAGACCATTTCTGATAGTTTTCTCTTTTATGAAACTTAACTTAAACCTAGATTATAGATGTGATGTGGCATAGGTCATCCTTCGATCCATTATAGAACTTGGAAACCCATTCAGGGAATATTCGTTCACATTTTTGTTGAACGCAGTTGGTTTTGATCATCCCGTATTAAAATATTTCCTTTTATCAATAGTACAATTTATAAACAATGTTTTGTGAGTAGAATAAAAATTCCAATGGTAAACTTAACTGCTTTTTAAACGTTATTTTACCAGCTAACTAAAAATAGAAAACGGAGTGCAGTGGAGCTGACGCTGAAATCATTAAGTATTTGATTATATCATCGCTAGTCTCACTGAACTCTTCTCAACTCTACATGTCAGGTGTTGTCTGGCGTCTCCTTACCAGCAACAGGTCCCAGATTCAAACTAGTCAATTCTCTAAAAAACACACTCGGAGCGTCGTTGCGCGAAAGTGGTAGGGAGACACAACCTAGAACAAACAGACACCACGCAAAATGTTAGACACTTTCAGAATTTTCAAGGTTTTGAAACAGTAATTTGTCTTTATACATTAGCGGAGACTGCCTGTTGTAACTAAGCGTGTCGCACGAGCCATTTTCATGGTACAAGGAAGATTATGTACAGGCTGCTTTAGTAGTAGTGACGTTAGCTTTCACAGTTTCCTGGGAAGGAAAAGCTTCAGAGTCTCAACAGAAATAAAAATAGTATGGGGTACGTCCCAACTACATACATTTAGCATAAAGGATTCACTGATGGGGGTATTCATGTCTAGTGGAAAGAAATTCCCTCAACGACTACGAAATATGGAACGATTTATTCAGTAATTCTGTTTGACGTGTTGAATTATGTATCAGTTTAAATGAGGATTAACAATAATGCCCAGAAGTGAAAGTCCTGGTCGTATTCGAACTTGACTAATATAGATGTTATTGACGTCTTGGGAAATACATCGTTAATTTCAGTATAGTGGTTATTTTTCATCGACTGCGCGTGTGTCGTCATCTGCTTTGTGAGCATTCTTTGCGCCATTTCCTCTGTAAGTTGCGGGAAGTAGTGCAGGCTTTCTGTACTACCTATTCTATGTAACATAAGTGTTTACAACGCAAGTATATGAAAGACCCAACGAGGTCAATCGATTTACCAGTTCTTTGAATAGTGAAATGGAAATTCGGTTACAAATGTAGAGGATGTTTTATTCAGGTGTATTTTATTGTTTTAAGCTGCGTGGTTGTCGGGAGCATTAAAAATGAAAATCCTGTTTCGCCGTCAATCGCAATTCCACTCTGTTTCGACGTCCATGACACGTTTTAAATCCTAAAGCCCGCATCCAATTTCGAATATTGGTTCTGACCAATGCAAGTATTTGTTGCTCGCGTCAGAATTTCACTTGATGTGGTGTTTGTCGACAGAAATGGGATTGCGTAAAGCTATTCAGCTTCCTGTAAGACCTTTTTTCGTCAGCGTTGTTATGAAATAACCGGGAGTATTTGTTCTCTTGTGGGATAAAATTTTATTCAGTTGTACTTCTCGACTCTGCCAACGCAGTGTCCTTTATCGTGAACAGTTTATTTGTAATATAACAGACATCAAAACTGTTGCTGTTCATTCCATAATTATACGCCCAATAACTTATGGGGAAAATTACGACTTCATAACAGGTCAGAGTGAACTTCCTCTAAAACAGATATAAGAAATTTTTCTGAAAATTATCTAGAACAGTTGGTTCTGAGCCTACAAACAGACCCGACCTCTTCGAGGATGTTCGCATAGAAACTGGAGTTAATGATCATAAAGCAGTTGTAATAACTTGGGCACCAGGGTACAGAGGCAACGAAAAGTGAGTAGAAAAGTCTACATTTTGGGTAAAGTAAGTTAAGATAAGGTTATTCATTTCACTGCCAGAAGGTATAGCAGTCTGATCCAGAGGGTAGCTGCGACTGAAGTTTAGACTAATAGAATAATTAAAAACAGCAGAGGTCTCTGCTGGTGTACATATGATATTGATAGATTATCAAAAATAGCACCTATTGTACAACGGGTACAACGGAAATCACCAAGCTTAGGGCGGGGAAACGTTGGTTTAATTACGCTACGAGAAGGAAATCACCTTCAATAGTTACCGCGGCAAAATATTATTGCAGGACCAGCCCCAAAACTCCAGAAAGCTGTCTCACATGTTAAAGGTGTCAGTCGCAGAAATGCGTGTCCAGTCGTTTCGGGAGACATCAACTGAAACTCAAAATAGCAAAACAAGAGGTGGCCTGCTGTCTTCAAATGTTTTTTCATGAAAAAAATCAAGGAATTTTACCATCATTCTACATCATTATCATTGCCAATGTGGTTGATATGTTAGTAAGCACCGGTGGCGTTGAAAATCTGCATGCGTCGCTAAAAGTCAGTAAGAATCGAAGACCCAACCTCTATTCTTGTCTCTCGTCACACAGTGACATGGATAGAGCAAACCATGTTCATTCGGTGATTTTCTAAACGTTCCAAAAGCTTTTGATATAGCTTTACATCGTCTTCTTACGGAAGCTCGCACCTAAAAGCTTTGCTACAGGATTTCTTGAGAAGCGGAACGTTAGTCCAATGACACGGTATTTCTTGCTTGGAGAAAACGAGGTAGATGATTTAATTTTTTTATCTTGTGCATATAGTTGAAAGTATGTTGAATATAATTTTTCGACCTCCAAAACCATCGGGACAAGTTTATGTGGCCAAAAAAACCACAAAGTTCTGGCACTTTCTTCAGGTTTTCTATTACTCGGAAACTAGGCATCGTACTGGAAATTTTGCTATTAGCGAAATAAAAGAGCATTAAATTTTGCGTCGACTGACCTACTTAAATATCACAATCGGAGCTGTCGTCTGATCGCAATTAGTTGTCAAAGTTCGTTTATTTTTCCCAACTTGGCTAAAAAGTCGTCTCCAACGCTTGTAACTCGAAAATGGCCACTCCAAATGAAAAATGCCATGTTATCAAAGTTGTAGGACATGAAATTTCATTCTACAAAAGCATCTAGTCTTTCAGTTCTAGGCACATATGTGTTTTCTATGCATATATTTTTATTTTTCTTCATTCATCTGCATTTTCATCATTTTTATCCATGCCTTAATTAGTAAGACTGAGTTGCTAAAATGAAAACCAGTTACATAGTAATCGCCAGTATTCATTTACGTAAGATTAATACAAAAATTTGTACAAATGAACAAATAAAAGGGCGTGACAGCATTAAAAAAATTTAAATATGAGAGATACACATTTTTTTTTTCAAATTTCAATTCCATCGAGGTCGTTTGGCAGACTGTGGCAAGTCTAGTACAGCATCCGATCTTCAGAATCCATTGCTGCATCCTCAGCAACTTCCCCGTCCTCGTACACATCTTCGATATCTTCCTCATCCTCATTCAGATCAATTTATGAGGCGTTCTGGTAAGATAAGCCACAACAGTGTTTACACGTCGAGGTGCAGTTCAGTCCAGATTTGCAACATCCACGTACTGCTGTGCATCCTGATTTGCATGCGCGGGAAACCATCTTGAGTAGCGTGCGTAGTGCTGCAACTTTCGTCATCGCCACAGAAAACATGCCTGATAAGGTTTTATTCGAGTCCCACTGGCACCTATCAATTTTCTTCCCCAGCCAAGATTGCAGCTGATGGTAGGATCACAGTGAGTGTCACCTTGCTGCGTCCGATGTTGCTAACATCTGCTATTCTACTGCCTACGCTATTAACTCTTCAGAGAGTGAGGGTTTAACAGATTCAGCAGCTTTCACTTTGAGCCATGGCTGTAGCTCCATAAGGTTTAATAATTCCCCTTTTCCTTAGCTAAAAAAGATGATGTGGTGTCACATCTTGTAAAGGCATGGCTGAAAAGGGCAAATGCAGAATAGAAAGTGAAAGAATTACTGGATTACCACACTCCTGCTGATTTCCCCCTTACCGGTTTATGGACGTACAAATTGTTGAAATTGTTTCTCCGACCCGTTAGGAGAACAGGCTTGTCAGTGTCATCGATCACGACTGCCACACTGTCAGACACAGCAACTTGGGAAGTAGCTGTTTCCACAATTAATGAATCTGCATCTTCTTCTGCCTGTAGCACTTGAATATTTCCCTCCTCAAATTTCCACATGAGCATCAATATCAAGCCGTTCCTGTTGCTCTCATATGCGTGAAACTTCTCCTGTGCGACTGCAGCATTTTCATCTTCATCGAAAATGATATCTGATGAAGAACCTGGTGACCTTAAAGACGAGATCTTTTAGAAGACTTTGTTCCCCATTGTGTAGCATCACTTCGGTAGCCATAGAATATAACTGTGATTTCGAATCTGTGGCGCTTTTTCAAATACATTTCATATTTCATACAGAGGGTTCCAAACTTTTCCTTGATATGCCAAACCAACTTATGGAGTAAGCCGCTACCATCCACCACGAAGCTTTTTATTTCCGTTACTTCATTCTGTCAGAAAGGTGTGAGTGCATCACAGAGATATGATTTTTTACGCTTATTGAGACCGTCTTCTGTAAACAACGACATGTGGCATGAGGAAAGTACAAAAGAGAAAAAGAACTTCAAGTCTTTATCGGATTGCTTGATACCACACAGTACTTGAAACAATGTTAATGGGCTTATGATAGGAATCCTCTTTTTCCCTATCTTGAGAGACGTACAGCAGGGTGCAGGTGTTATAATCTTGGGATTGCGTTGAGACGTTTTTAAATTTCTCTCCTTTAATTCTGGTGATCCGTTTAATTCCTTCTACAGATACCTCATGAAAATGTACCGATTCATCACCAGTTATTTGACTGCTTACTGACATTACATTTTGGAAAAGGTGAATGTTTTAACAACCAATCATTCAGATTGTCACTGTCTGCTGCATTTAGATCTCTTCGTGAAGCTCTTAAATCCACGTTAGCTTGCTTGTTCTTAGTGGTATACCACAGAATTCTTTAATTTTTTGACAGATATACCATCCCTGAAATACACTTAGCACAGAATCTGAAAAGCCACATCTGTGAGTTAAGTCGCCTTTTGTTTCATTGTCTTCATTAAAAAATGCTCTGTTGTCGTATAAGACCGTACACTGCGCCGAAATGTATAACTTCGTTTAATGGTGAAGAAGCCTTCAGTTATAAATTTGTGAATTATCCGTTCGGTCTTCCAATGTGAGCAACGCTTGTAAATGCAGGTGCAGCGCGTTTTGTTTTTTTATATTGTCAAAGACAATCTTATCAGTTTTGAGTTCTTCCACTTCTTCTGACAAGCAATGTTCACTTCAACCGGCTTCTAATCTTCGATTTTAATAAACTCTGCTTTTGTTGTGATGAGGAAATTGATGACAACTGGGAGAAACTCAGCAGACTTCTCTACGCAAAGGAAAACATTGTTCACAGAATGATGAAACTTGAATTAAGAGGTACTGGACGAGAATGATACACCCTGCGAGCATACTAAGCTGATAGGCACATTTAACCTTTATAAAAAGGATGTTATTGGTTTGTCTGTACCTCAAGACACGTGACAGTGTCTAAAATTGAAAAACTGGATACCTTTGTAACACGGAATTTCATGCTCTACAACTCAGATAACTTGAAATTTTTAATTTGAAGCAGATGATTTGTGCCGACTTTTTAGCCAAGTTGGTAAAAAATGTGTGGTGTCGATAGTTACGATGCCACAACGTTGGTGCAAAAAATGGTTCAAATGGCTCTGAGCACTATGGGACTTAACTTCTGAGGTCATCAGTCCCTTAGAACTTAGAACGACTTAAACCTAACTAACCTAAGGACATCACACACATCCATGCCCAAGGCAGGATTCGAACCTGCGACCGAAGCGGTCGCGCGGTTCCAGACTGTAGCGCCTAGAACCGCTCGGCCATCCCGGCCGGCCATGTTGGTGCACGCTGTCGTAAGTTGGCACTACGAGAGAAGACTAACTACGCCGTCCATAGCGCCCTCTGGCCGACACTGGATCTCGGCGAGTGCCGAGCAGACGGCCTGGAAACATCGCTTCGACTACCAAGTGGCCTAGCTTCCTGTTGAGACTTTGATTTCACCTGGACTACGGCCTCACACCTATGTGCTCAACTAGCCAAAGTTATGTATGAATTTATTTCCTTGTGTTTTTGACTTTAGTAAAAGGGATAAAGTTACATGCAGTACCGAAGTGCTTCACCTCTCCTGCTCCTACTCGCTTCCTTCACTCTCGGCCTATATTACAGAAGCAGTTCACAGGAGCAGACCCACGCGCCGCGTATCCCGGCGGGATACAAAAAAAAAAGACCGAAATTTGACAGCTGTTTGCGGCCAAACGGCTGCACGGATTTTGAAATTTAAGTAGTCATTCAACGCAAACTGTAATGCTCTTTTATTTTGGTCCTGATGATATTTTCAATATCATGCATGATTTCTGAGTAATAGGCGAAAATTTGCCAAAATTTCGTGTTCTTTTTGCCACAAAAAGAGTTTTGAAGGCCGAAAACTTGCATTCTACATACTATATACACAAGATAAAAAGTAAATTCTGTCTACCTCATTCTTAGCCAGCAAAGAGCCTTTGTTGTGGCATCGGTAATCGACTACGTAGTATATGTACTAGTTAAAGAGTCACCCACAGACGCTATGATTTGGTGTCGCTTTAGAACTGTAACAAGCCCATACTACCAAGTGGGCGAGACCTCATCCACCATGATAGTATGGGGACGGGGATTATCTACCACAACGTCATCACAGCCACGACAACGATGGTTACTAATAATAAATCCACCATAAAGGATAAGTGAGTTTTCATGCTGAAATAAGAAATTGTAGGCATCCTACTTGGACAAAGAGTGGACGTCATTTAGTTACAATGTGAGGGACGAAGAGGAACTAGGGGTAAAATCTAAACTGACTGTGAATTACCCTTGGAGAAGTACATACCGAGTAAATGGGCGCTAGATGAGAAAGACCCACCGTGGTTTAAAAGAAACTCTGAAAAATCAGAAATTGTTGCACTATGGGTTCGAGAAAGAATGCCGAAATGTTGACAGCAAAGAGTTAATACAAATTCGTGCACCTGTCAAAATATCTATGCGTGATACGTACAACTTCCACCGTCATCCGTTAGCAAAAGACCTTAAATAAAATAATCATAAATAAAATAACTGCTACGAAGAGTTTTGTTCGGTCACTTGTAGTCGGAAGTTGTAATGTAGGACAGCAAAGGGAAACCTGAAAAAGTCTTTAGGTTCAAGTGGAATCTCAGTTCGTTTTCACATAGTTGCTGGACCCATACTTAGCTATCATTTATCGCGAATCTCTTCGCCAGTGGGACGTCCCAATCGGCTGCAAGAAAGTGAAGATGAATCCCGTAAATGGGAAGGTTAAAATAACAGACCTGCAAATATACACACCAACAGCTTTATCGTAGGTTTCCTGCAGAATTCTTGTACATAATTTCAATGCAGAAAATTTCCATGGGACACAAGAGCTTCAATCCACATGAAGGGCAACAGACAGATGCCACATGCCTAGATTACCGGAGAGCAGACTAAGGTATGAGCACACGGAATAGAGTCTCAGATATGCAATTGGTTTGAAGACTTTTTAATTAATAGAACAAAGGTGGTGCTACGGACTGTGACTGATCGCCGGAGACAGAAACGCCCCAGGGAAGTGTGGTATGACCGCTCTTGTTTTTGTGTACATGAACTGTCTGATGGATACGATGTCCAGGCATTTGCGACTGGTGGTTGACGACATCGTCACGTACGGGGAAGTGTCACCTTGAAGTGACTCTACGAGGATGCGGGATGACTTAGGTAGAGTTTCTGTTCGGTATGATTGATTGAGAGCGTGCTCTAACGTCTTATGACGTACGTTAAGGCACTTGAGTAGGAAAAACAATCCTGCAATGTGCTGCGCTGCTTGACATAGCCATGTCGATAAAGTATCTATGCGTAACGTCGCGAAGCGACATGAAGTGGAACGAGCACGTAAGCTGGGAAGGCGGAAGGTCAACTTCGGTTTATTGAGAGGAATCTGGGAAAGTGCAGCTCATATGTTAAGACGACGTACAGCATGCTTCTACGACCTGTTCTGTAGTACCGGAGTGTTCTGGATCCCCATGAGTTCGGCTTAGAAGAAGACATCGAACCAATTGGGAGCCATGCTGCCAGATTCGTTACCGTTAGGTTCGATCAGCACGAGAAAGTTAAGGAAACGCTCCTTGAAATCAAGTGAGAATCACTGGAGGAGAAAAGATGTTTTCGCGAAAGAGTACTGAAAAAGTTTAGAGAACCATCATTTCGTCATTCTAGAGGACGATACTACTACCACCAACACACAGCTCGTGTAGGGACTGCGAAGATGAGAGATGTCAGAAGCATATATAGACAATGGTTTTTCCTTCGGTCAGTATGCTAGTGGGGCAGGCTAGGGAATGACGCCATGTATAGTACTGAGGGTTCCGATGAGTACGCGGTGACTCTCTTAAGAGTCCTTGAGGCGCATTTCCTCTGATGTTTCAGCAGATATTTTCAATTTCGTTTTTGCAGTGTGTAGCTGGAGTCGGCTGAAGCAAACACTGCTCATAAAGTCTTTCGTAAGACGCACAGTATCGACGGAAAGAATATATTTGTTTCCCGTAATAAACAAAATGGTTTTTAGAGCGGTATTTTGAGTGCCCAATAGGTAGGGCGGTACAGAATTAGTCTAGTCCATAGTCGTTGTATCAGTATGCATTAACAGGGACAGTAATACTAACTAGTTCTCCAGCAACGACTAAACAGCGCTTCTGCGTGGCGGTAGCAGTGAGCGCGGGTCAGGGAGGTTCTATCGCTGCTGGAGGACTGGTCAGTCTTCGTTTTTTAATGTCCCTGATAATGCATATCGATAAAAAGAATACCGCAGTAGACTTATTTTGGACCGCCCCATCGATTGGGCACGCAAAATACCGCCCTAAAAACCATTTGTCAGTGTGTGTGTGTGTGTGTGTGAGTGTGTGTGTGTGTGTGTGTACATGTGTGTGTGTGAGAGAGAGAGACAGAGACAGGTAACAAACCGACGCTTTCCGTCAACAATGAGCATCGCATCACAGACTTGATGAGCAGTATTTGCTTTGGCTGCCTCCAGCTACATAGTGAAAAAACTAAATTTCAAATATCCACGAAACTATAGGGAAATTGCGCCCGATGACTCTCAGGAGTGACAGCCCATATGATGTAGATGTTATATATTAATGACTTAGATGACAGAATGAGTTGCTGTCACACGCTTTTCGGCGATTATGCTGTTGAATGTGTGGAAATAACATCCGGTTGAAATTGTAGAAACTTTTGGGTACAGGATTAATGAATCAGAATAAGAGTCAGTCATGTCATATAAATACTTGGAAGTAGCTCTAACATCAGGAAAGCCGACAACGGCCGCGAGAACAGTGTGCTTACGCCCCTCAGTACCTCTTCCAGTAACACCAATGACAGAAGATCATACGGCGATCGGTCGGTCTAGAATGGTCCATCAGGGCCCGAACGTGCATCTTTGCTAGAGATATGAATTACAAGGACCATATGGGTTTATTTATAGTTAAAACAAGAACAGCATGTTTAATCGTATGGTGTGAAACTGTGTTCAACTAAACAGGCTGCATACAAACTTGATTAGTGCTCTAGTGGATCGAATTCAGATCAGGACGGATTTTAAGCAGACAGCTTGCGTGTACAAATAATTGCAGTCTGAATGCAAAGTGGCAGATGCTCGAAGAAAGACGCTTACATCTTCTGAGAAAACCAAGAATTGCCTTTCAGGACCCTGTTACGCCGCCCAGCCACCTTAATGTGACCGTAGCCAATGTTCGATGTCAACGTATAATAACTGCTCACAATAATGCAATAATGATACCACTAGCAGTTGATGGTATATAATGCATGAGTGGGAAAACAGTGCACTCGTTGCCATAATGCAGAACTGGAGCGATCTGATGTCTGAAAGAGAATGATCATTGGCTTTCGGATGAAGAGTGGAAACATTTGCAAAATGGCTAAGCTTATGAGCTGCTCGTGTGCCGCTGTGGTTAAAGTATACCGTGCATGGTAAAATTGCGCCATCTACAACCGGTTACGAAGCAACTGTGGTGCATCACGGGCCATAGATGACAGGGACGAACGACGGCTTCAGAGGTGTGTACAGGCGAACAGCCTTTTGGGCGACTGATGACCCAGGTGAACCAAGAAGCTATCAAGAGTGTCTCCTCAACGACCGTTCAGAGAGCGTTGGTGTTTATGGGGCTCTGTAGCAAGTGTCTGGTTCCCGCACCGACGCTGACTGCTGTTAATCGGCGACGATGGGTGGAATTTGCATGCCAATACCGCAAGAGGACGTCACTGACTGGTTATAGGGGTCTTTTTCAGATGAATCACGTGTTATGCTCCATCGGACAGGTGGCCGTTGGCGTGTATTGAACGTAACTTCTGCAAGCAAAGGGTTCAGGCCAGAGAAGGAAGCACTATGACCTGGCATTTTCATGGCATGCCCTGGGAGATCCCGTCATTCTCGGAGGCACAATGGATCAATACAAGCATGCATCTATCACTGGGAACCATGTCCACCCGTAGATGCAGTTCGTGTTTCTTCCGCACAATGGCGCCTACCGGCAGGACAGTGCAACTTGTCTCGCATCTCGCAGTGTACGTTGCATAGGGGCTTAATTATAAAAATGAAAATGCAATAATTCTAGTAGCTGTGTGTCTGGTTACGAAGTCTCGTAACCGGTTGGCCCTGACTAGTATTAGTACGCAATCTGACTGCATAAAATAACAATAAAGAATGAAACGAAATTTCAGTTAACACAATTGATTAATTAAGTCCCCTGCAACTATAAAAGCTACGAAACAACAAAGCACAAGTGTAACTGGTATGTGGGTGGTAGTGCGGTTCAACGTACATGTATCTGGCACGGTTCTTCCTCAATACGACAAGAAATTTTAAACACCGTTTACAATGAACTAATTGAAAAACCACAAGTACTGTAATTCCACATAGGCATCAGAATTACAAGTCTAATACATGAACACGAGCCAGATGCTTTGTTGACTGGACCTGTGACCAAGATGCATTATTATTTACGAAATTTGAAATTAAGAAAACTTTTGTTACCTCCGTATATATTGACAAAAAATACACTGTGATCATTGCAACATCTTCCATCTATACATTACACCAACCGAACACCATCTACTCTCTCGTCCAAGAGAACAATAACTGCACACGACATGCTCCCAACTAGTACTGCTCTCGACATCCTCTCCACAAGCACTTCCTACGACAACCTCTGCACTACTACTGCGCCAGTGGAGGCGGCGGAATAATACTCTTTGGCGCAATCTCTGGCGCTGTGACTCAGTGTAGCCACCTTTCATATGCCCCTTTGCCAGCATTGGTGGTGAAAATACCACCAAATTCTACAAAAAAAATGCAGACGAAAATAAAAGATGATAAGTAAATATAACATAACTATATCAATTTCGGCTTTGCACTGACCCTTCAATAACCTAATACTTAAAATACAGTAAGGAATACAAATGCTTGCATACATGTGATTTTACATAATAGTTTACACAAGTATCCTTTGTTAAAAAATGTGGTTAAATAATTCAATCAATAGCGTCAGCAGTGACGAATAGGTGCAGGTAAGAGTAGAAGCAGTTCCATCAGTGGCACCCAGCAATGTTGAACAGATGCAGGCACCAACAAGTGACTTCATTTCAGTAGAAGCAGTTCCAACAGTGGCACCCAGTAATGTTGAACAGGTGCAGACAGCAACAAGTAATATTATCTCAGCACAAGCAGTTCTATCAGTGGCACCCAGCAATGTTGAGCAGGTGCAGACAGCAACAAGTGACATTATTTCAGTAGAAGCAGTTCCATCAGTGGCACCCAGCAATGTTGAGCAGGTGCAGACACCAACAAGTGACAACATTTCAGTAGAAGCAGTTCCAACAGTGGCACCCAGTAATGTTGAACAGGTGCAGACAGCAACAAGTAATATTATCTCAGTACAAGCAGTTCTATCAGTGGCACCCAGCAATGTTGAGCAGGTGCAGACACCAACAAGTGACATCATTTCAGTAGAAGCGCTTCCAAAAGTGGCACCCAGCATATGTTGACAGGTGCATACAGCAACAAGTGACATCATTTCAGTAGAAGCAGTTCCATCAGTGGCACCCAGCAATGTTGAACAGATGCAGACACCAACAAGTGACATCATTTCAGTAGAAGCAGTTCCATCAGTGGCACCCAGCAATGTTGAGGAGTGTGCAGACAGCAACTGGTGACATCAGAGGCACCCAGCAATGTTGAACAAGTGCAGGTAACAGTCCATAATATTCACTATCACTAATTAAACAGTTCATAAGAGTACATCAGCAGAAATTAAACATTTCCAAGTGGCACCCAGCAACGTTGAGCAAGTGCAGGTTACAGTCCATAATATTCATTATCACTAATTAAACAGTTCATCAGCAGAAATTAAACATTTCCAAGTGGCACCCATCAATGTTAATACATGTAAACACGAACATCAGTTTGAATGCACACACAATTGCTTTTACAAAATTATTATCAATGCTCTTACACTAAACATACAAATTACAATAAACACACAAATAATATCAGATAGTTGTCGTATTAACTATTACAAATACACAAATATCAGTAAACCTATAATATTTATGGGTGTCAGTGCAAGCCACAACAAACAAGTAAAATAATATTTAGGGGATAGGTCGGTACCAATTATTTGGGATTAAGAAAGCAAAACACACAAAACACACTCACTCATCTTTCATCCACATATTACGTACTACTGTGTAATTGAATAGTTTTAACTGTGTAAATGCAATTCTGTCAAAATTTGATGTTTAACATGTGTATCAAGTAGTAGTGGTAACGGTGTATAACAGTCAATAATAGTTAATCAACGTCAGTCATCATGTCAAGGCCAATATTTGCCAAGCCAAGTCAAAATGTACGGTTGCTGAACAGCTGTGAGTGTGCCAAGATATGCAATTACTTCCTCTCTCCAAAAAAAAAGAATATACTGCTTATTGATTTAACAAAGCGTGTGTGTAGACAATCTTCCTTTCACTTCAGTGTTATAGTCTGCCATCGTCATCCTCCTTGTTCCATATAAACCAACAAAAAAATATTCTCCTCACTTACTTTACCTCTTATCCACCAAAACTCCAATAATCATCAGCATCACATAATCTTAATACTTCAATAATACCTCTTACGTCGATACGTATAAACCTTATCATCAATACAATTTATCTTGAATGAGATTTTCACTCTGCAGCGGAGTGTGCGCTGATATGAAACTTCCTGGCAGATTAAAACTGTGTGCCCGACCGAGACTCGAACTCGGGACCTTTGCCTTTCGCGGGCAAGTGCTCTACCATCTGAGCTACCGAAGCACGACTCACGCCCGGTATTCACAGCTGTACTTCTGCCAGTATCTCGTCTCCTACCTTCCAAACTTAACAGAAGCTCTTCTGCGAACCTTGCAGAACTAGCACTCCTGAAAGAAAGGATATAGCGGAGACATGGCTTAGCCACAGCCTGGGGGATGTTTCCAGAATGAGATTTTCACTCTGCAGCGGAGTGTGCGCTGATATGAAACTTCCTGGCAGATTAAAACTGTGTGCCCGACCGAGACTCGAACTCGGGACCTTTGCCTTTCGCGGGCAAGTGCTCTACCATCTGAGCTACCGAAGCACGACTCACGCCCGGTACTCACAGCTTTACTTCTGCCAGTATCTCGTCTCCTACCTTCCAAACTTAACAGAAGCTCTTCTGCGAACCTTGCAGAACCAGCACTCCTGAAAGAAAGGATATAGCGGAGACATGGCTTAGCCACAGCCTGGGGGATGTTTCCAGAATGAGATTTTCACTCTGCAGCGGAGTGTGCGCTGATATGAAACTTCCTGGCAGATTAAAACTGTGTGCCCGACCGAGACTCGAACTCGGGACCTTTGCCTTTCGCGGGCAAGTGCTCTACCATCTGAGCTACCGAAGCACGACTCACGCCCGGTACTCACAGCTTTACTTCTGCCAGTATCTCGTCTCCTACCTTCCAAACTTAACAGAAGCTCTTCTGCGAACCTTGCAGAACTAGCACTCCTGAAAGAAAGGATATAGCGGAGACATGGCTTAGCCACAGCCTGGGGGATGTTTCCAGAATGAGATTTTCACTCTGCAGCGGAGTGTGCGCTGATATGAAACTTCCTGGCAGATTAAAACTGTGTGCCCGACCGAGACTCGAACTCGGGACCTTTGCCTTTCGCGGGCAAGTGCTCTACCATCTGAGCTACCGAAGCACGACTCACGCCCGGTACTCACAGCTTTACTTCTGCCAGTATCTCGTCTCCTACCTTCCAAACTTAACAGAAGCTCTTCTGCGAACCTTGCAGAACTAGCACTCCTGAAAGAAAGGATATAGCGGAGACATGGCTTAGCCACAGTTTTAATCTGCCAGGAAGTTTCATATCAGCGCACACTCCGCTGCAGAGTGAAAATCTCATTCTGGAAACATCCCCCAGGCTGTGGCTAAGCCATGTCTCCGCTATATCCTTTCTTTCAGGAGTGCTAGTTCTGCAAGGTTCGCAGAAGAGCTTCTGTTAAGTTTGGAAGGTAGGAGACGAGATACTGGCAGAAGTAAAGCTGTGAGTACCGGGCGTGAGTCGTGCTTCGGTAGCTCAGATGGTAGAGCACTTGCCCGCGAAAGGCAAAGGTCCCGAGTTCGAGTCTCGGTCGGGCACACAGTTTTAATCTGCCAGGAAGTTTCATATCAGCGCACACTCCGCTGCAGAGTGAAAATCTCATTCTGGAAACATCCCCCAGGCTGTGGCTAAGCCATGTCTCCGCTATATCCTTTCTTTCAGGAGTGCTAGTTCTGCAAGGTTCGCAGAAGAGCTTCTGTTAAGTTTGGAAGGTAGGAGACGAGATACTGGCAGAAGTAAAGCTGTGAGTACCGGGCGTGAGTCGTGCTTCGGTAGCTCAGATGGTAGAGCACTTGCCCGCGAAAGGCAAAGGTCCCGAGTTCGAGTCTCGGTCGGGCACACAGTTTTAATCTGCCAGGAAGTTTCATATCAGCGCACACTCCGCTGCAGAGTGAAAATCTCATTCTGGAAACATCCCCCAGGCTGTGGCTAAGCCATGTCTCCGCTATATCCTTTCTTTCAGGAGTGCTAGTTCTGCAAGGTTCGCAGAAGAGCTTCTGTTAAGTTTGGAAGGTAGGAGACGAGATACTGGCAGAAGTAAAGCTGTGAGTACCGGGCGTGAGTCGTGCTTCGGTAGCTCAGATGGTAGAGCACTTGCCCGCGAAAGGCAAAGGTCCCGAGTTCGAGTCTCGGTCGGGCACACAGTTTTAATCTGCCAGGAAGTTTCATATCAGCGCACACTCCGCTGCAGAGTGAAAATCTCATTCTGGAAACATCCCCCAGGCTGTGGCTAAGCCATGTCTCCGCTATATCCTTTCTTTCAGGAGTGCTAGTTCTGCAAGGTTCGCAGAAGAGCTTCTGTTAAGTTTGGAAGGTAGGAGACGAGATACTGGCAGAAGTAAAGCTGTGAGTACCGGGCGTGAGTCGTGCTTCGGTAGCTCAGATGGTAGAGCACTTTCCCGCGAAAGGCAAAGGTCCCGAGTTCGAGTCTCGGTCGGGCACACAGTTTTAATCTGCCAGGAAGTTTCACAATTTATCTTACCTCTTGTCCACCAAAACTCCAATAATCATCAACTTCACACAATTTCAATACCTCAATAATACCTCTTCAATACGTCGATACATATAAACCTTATCACCAATATCATTTCACTTCCATAACAACTCTTTCCTCTAGTCAGTCGCCTCGAACAAGTACAGATAAATTCCTAGTGCAAACTTCAATTCATCATCCCATACAATCCGAAGACATAATGTCCACACACAACCTCTGTGTAGTCCACCTGACCCTAATCGTCTACTCATTATGAATTATAAAATACATTTTGGTTACCTTGTCCAACATTAAAAAAACGAAATGCATACATGACCTCTAACAGCCTTTAGTTTGAATAACTTTCAGTAAGTATGTACAAGTATGGAGTGTGAATGATCGAAATATTTCATAGTGTGTACACCACTTCAAGAATCATGGCAAAACAGAAACAAACATTGGAATATTTCTTGTGTCAAGTGTCACTTGCTATTTCAATTGCTCACGAAGAATGCAGTGTTATAACTGTCAATGGTCTACACCTAGTGTTGGTATTTCATGTCGTTAGCTTCCTTTCTATTAGCATTAATTTATACAGTTTCCATAAAAACTCCAGCTCATGTAACTTCTTGTACCAATGTCGTTCGTAGAATTATAGCAGTTCATTTTCTTATCTTAAAGTACAAGGCACTGAGCGTAAGCAAAACATGCAATAGCGAGTAAATATACCAGTAGAGAACAGAATGTTAACAACTGGATGTAACACAATCCCTACAACGAGGCTCTGCCAAGCGAACAATCTATAATTAATACCATAGTGTGACCTAAACTCCATTTTCGTACACCATATATCAGCATTTCTATATACCAAATTAAAGAGTAGTTATGACAACAAAACAAAAATTTGTAAATATGCAATCCATACGCAAAGCAGCAAATATATATCTTACATAATAAACAGGTCATTAGCATCATATCAGCATAAGCAAATAAAGGTTCATATGTAATCTTAATAAGTAAACATGAAGGCGCAAGCAGATAAATCACAAAGTATAACTTACATACGTAACCATATCAGCACAACTAATCAGGTGACAATTATAATTTAAATAAATAAGCACAGCAGGCACATAATAAAATAATATGACATCAGTGAAAAAGCAGAGCGGCCAAGCGATATATAATATACATAAGTAACAATCCTGTTAATTAATCAATCATTGTTTAAATCAGTTAACACTAAGTATAAATCACATAATCGCGAGCAGCAAATTACGTCTAAGGTACATACCTAAGTGGAAATATGTTACCTGAAAAATAAACTCAATTAATAGTTACCTTTTTAGTTTATTAGTCTCTTCTTCGAAATTACATTCTTCCTGAAATTATCTCGATTACAAGTCCTCTTAACGTCCGACACACACACACAATTTACCTGAAGTTCTTAAATATTTTATACAACTGAATCCCGAAAAAGACTGAACGTTAATAACGTAACTTATCACGTCACTATAGTTTTATACTGAATTAATTCGGAGAAATTGGACTGTGTATTTGTTTACGGCTGTCAGTGCATTCGCACTGAGCGCTCTATCGGCTGTAGGTACGCGTGACGTAAGAAATAATTGTTTGCGGTCAACGACTGCCTTGTGCGGCGCGTAGACTTGACTGTTGCTTTGAGTATGTACCGCCGCCAGAACATGGCGCGGTATCCTTATATTCTCTG
The DNA here is from genome assembly GCF_021461385.2 of Schistocerca piceifrons. NCBI lineage: Eukaryota > Metazoa > Arthropoda > Insecta > Orthoptera > Acrididae > Schistocerca > Schistocerca piceifrons. Next base: position 601,353,228 of record NC_060139.1, on the reverse strand, counting down.
CGTGTTTACGTATAACTGTTAGTTTCTCAAAAGAATGTCATTCCACAAAAATTTTAACGTTCGATATATGATGTATACACTTAGAGCGCCGTGATTTAAGAGTTTCTACTTCGACAGTGTTATCATGAATAATTTTGTGAACTCTATATGGACTGTTATAAAGTAGAAAAAATTTGCGACACAAGCCTTTTCCTTTGTGAGACAAATGGTGAAACTTAATTAACACCTTTTGACCAACTGACAAAGATTTTAAACGACCAGGACGTTTAGCAGATTTCTCTCTTCTAGCAGCCGCAGGTGCAATATTTTGTAGAACAAGGTTGACAACTTCAGAATGCCGCAGTTTCCGTGTAGGCGGAAAAGGAACGATTTCAGAAATACAATTTCTCATTGTTTTATATTTTAATATCAATATAGGCGGTAAAGAAGTTGAACCATTACGGAGTTCATTCAGAATGTTTTGAAAAATGTGAAGATACTGATCCCACGTTCTGTGATTTTGATGACAATAAAGACGACACAATTTATTGATTTCCTTCATCCATCTCTCTGAAGCGTTAGATTGAGGGTGAAAAAGTGAAATGAAAATTGGCTTAATCTTACGACGCCGTAGAGTACGAAGCCAAATTATAGAGCGAAACTGTGATCCATTATCTGATATAACTTTATCAACATGACCCACTTCTTTAAGAAAATGTTTGATGAAAGCATTAGATGCTGAACAAGCTGTTGCTTTACGTAAAGGTGTAAAACATACATATTTTGATGTCAGTTCCACTGCTACCAAAATGTACGCAAAACCATTAATAGAACGAACCACTGGACCGAACAAATCGACTGCAGCCAACTCCTTTAATTTCGCTGGAATGATAGGAAACAACGGTGCTCTGTGAGAAATAGTTGGCGGCTTAGCCTTCTGACATAATTTCCATTTGGCAAGAACAAATCGAATACGTTTTTCCATATTACTGAAGTAGCAATTTTCTCGTAATTTATGAAAGCATTTTCTGAGACAAAAGTGTGCATAACTGAAATGTGTATACCAAATCAATTTCTTGAACCACTCATCAGAAATGCAAACTAGCCAAACAGAGTTGTCAACCGATTTTCGTTTAAAAAGAATATTATTGCGAACTGAATAGTACTGTCTAATCGCTATGCTTTCCTTTCTCCTCCACTTTTCCTTAATGTCCTTCCAGATTGGATCCTTGTTTTGTTCCTTAGCGATATCCTGGAGCGAAGACGAAATAAAATTTTCAAACGCACACCTTGAGTATACTTCATACAATAATTGTTTTCTTTGTAGGCCTCCTCAGCACTTTGTTTCAAACCCATAGGTGCACGTGATAAAGCATCAGCAATAATATTTGAAGAACTCTGTATGTAAACAATACTAAAATCAAATTCCTGTAGATACAGCGCCCATCGTGACAATCTTCCAATGTGTTAATTTTATTGACATAAGAAATTCCAGAGCTCGATGGTCGGTGTAAACCTTAGTATGTCTGCCATACAAAAATATGCGAAATTTTGTGAAAGCCCATACAACAGCCAAAGCTTCAAGTTCCGTAAACGAATAATTCTTTTCTGATTTAGAGAGAACATGGCTTCCAAATGCAATAGTTTTCTGTACTACAACACCGTTTTCTTCAATCTCTTGCAGTAAGTGTGCACCTAGGCCGTTGTGTGATGAGTCCGTCTCCAAATAAAAATCTTTAGATAAATCCCGATGTGAAAGAAGTGGAGCAGCAACTAAAGCATCACGAAGTTGTTCAAATTCTGATTGAGCTTCCTCATCCCAACACCATTAGAATTCTTTCCAGATAGTTCACATAAACGAGGTGTGGCCAAATGGTCCAATCTAACAAAGAGTCTCAGAAAATTACAGATACCAAGGAAACTACGAACATCACGTTTTGTAGTAGGAACAGCATAATTACGAATAGCGTCTAGTTTCTCTAGATCAGGAAGAATACCTTCTGTAGAAATAATATGACCAAGAAATTTCACCTGAGAACGACCAAATTCAGATTTTTCAAAGTTCACTGTATTGCTAACTGTTGCAAAAATACGTAATAATGAATCCAAAATTTTGTTATGCATACTCCAAGAACGTTTAGCAATAAGAATATCGTCAACATATGAAGTAATATTGCCACGAAGATACACAGGTAAAATTTCGTTTAAACTACGAATGAATGCTGCAGAAGATATAGTAAGTCCAACCCGTAATTTCCGAAATTGATAACAGTTACCAAAGGCTACAAAAGCAGTGTATTTCATATAATCAGGGTGGAGTTCTATTTGACAAAAACTTGGGCGCATATCAATCGTGGATAAAACTTTAATTCCATGGAAATGTTGAAGAAGTTCATATAAATTTTGTGGACGGTCAGTTTCAGGAATGATGATATTATTTATCTGTCTGGAATCCAGAACCAAACGAATTGACCCATCCTTTTTAAGAACGACGTGTAATGGGCTGGTATAAGGACTGACTGCTAGCTCAATAATGCCTTGATCTAACATGTACTGAAGTTCACTCTTAACCTTGTCTCTATAACCCAAAGGAATAGCGTACGTTTATCCTCGAAATAGTGTGTGTTCTTTTACTTTAAATAAATATTGTAAGCCCTGTATAGTTCCTGTGTGATGACTAAGTACTGTAGCATTTGAAGTCAAAATTTGGTGCAATTCTTCTCTTGCAACGTCATCTGGCACTTCAGCTTTGTTAACCTTTATAGTAATTAATTCTTCACTATTAATTATATCGTCCATCGCGTCTCTGTATCTATTGTCGTTGTCATGAATGAACACATTGCCGTCATAATGCTCAGCGAAAACATCAGAAGTAAGAAACCTTAAACATTTTGTGTCTGATTCAGATTTCGTTAAACATTCGAAAAATTTCAAACATCTCGGCATTCTGGCAACAGTCAAGTTCACACTTCCTTCCTTAAAGTTTAAAATTGCCTTATGTATGTTAAGAAACTCCATACCTAATATAATTTGTGTACTGAGTAATGGAACAATAATAAAATTAGCAGAAAATTCATATCCTTGACAAATGAAATTTAAGTTGGTCTGTTGTTTGACTTCCACACTTTTTCCAGAAGTAGCTCCTCGAATTGTTGTTTTAGAAACAGGTAACACAGGATAGGCAATAATTCTTACACATATACGAAAATCTGATTCACTAATAACATTCAATGGGCTCCCAGAATCTAAAACTGCAGTGAACTTATTCTTACTCACACATACTTCAATAACAGGATGTAAAAATGCGTCTACATTATTTTCCTTTTCGTCTAGCAAAATATCTCTCATGTCTTCCATGCGTACGTAGTGTAAAGTCGTAACGTTATTACTTTCTGAACCGTCTATATTGCTGCCAGAAGCCGAAGATACAAGTCATTGTCGATTGTTTGCGTCACGTCTTTGATTACTCGCGTCATTTCGCGGATAAATTTGTACGATTTGCACTTGTCTCTCTGAATTTCTGTCACGTGGAGTATGCCAATTAGATCCCTCCTGTCTGTTACACGTAAATTCTTGGTTGTGTCTGTTATTAAAATTTCTATTTTCCTGGCTATCTGCATGACTACTTCTTGTGTAATTTCGACCGTCACTTCTGAAATTATTGTTATATCTACTACCCTGGTTATTTCTGTAGTAAGAATTTCTATTACTATATGAATAATTTCTGTCTTGATGATACCGATTACTGTTTCCGTATGATTGATCATTCCGGTAGGAGTTTCCGCTATTATAATTGTCTGTGTAATTTCTGTTAGAACGTCTGTTATTGTCATAAGGCTGGTGTCTATTTTCCTGTCTGTTTCGTCAGTCATTTTCAAAATTACCGCTATAACGTCCGTTCCGATCATTATCCCTTTTCTCTGAAAATCTATTGTGATTACCTCACTGAAAAAATTACAAGAAGTCCCGTCGTCGTTGTCATACTCAAGTTCTTGTAGCAAAGTCTTAAGAGTCTCAATGTCGTCTTTACATCTTCCGGCTAAGGCAATTTGTCTTATCGATTTTGGCAGCTTAGTTACACAAATGCGAATTAATTCAGTCGGGCTATAAGGACTAGAAAGGAATTGATTCTTTCGAATCATGTCTTCAAAGTATTCTGCCGGCGTGCGGATCTCAGACTGTTTAAAATTACGCTGCATAGTAAGACTATGTGTGACTCTGTCTTGCGTGTTTTCGGACCAATATGCCGATAGAAATGCATAATAAAAATCTTTTAAATTATTAGAATCTCTAATAAGTGCGCGCATGGGCGTCGCCGGTTTGTTTTCTAAATATCCACACATAAATTCCAGTTTGTGACTTAGTGGCCAATTTGGTGGAAGTGCGTACATAAATTGATCTAACCATGAACATGGATGTATGTCATTCTCAGAATTGCGAAAGATCTTAAATTTCAGAACAGTTAAAAAGTGTTTATGGTCGAAGTTTTCGCCTCGTGGCGACAAAGACCTACCGCGTCTGTCCCAGTCCGAATGTCGATTATTGTCAAGCTCGCGCGCCTGGCGCTCTCTTGTTGCATCTCGAAAATGAAATAAATTATTTTCTTCAAAACCCGCTGCTATCTGTGATTCTAAATTTCTTCTACTGTCTTTTCCTATGATTTCGCTTTCAATTTGTTTGACTTGCTTTCGTAACGCCTCAAATTCCCTTTCAACGCGTTCATTAAATTTTCCCTGATTTTCAACATGTTTATTTATGTTCTGGTACTCTTCGGTTTCTGCAAATAGCAGTGGAGGTGTATCATCTGAATCTCTGTCCCCATTTAAACTAAGACTTGTCAATTTATCTGAAATCTCCTCAACTCTTTCCGATAAGTCACCTATTTGTTCTTTCTGTTTATTTACGTCTTCCGTGTATCATTATTCATCATACTGTTCTCCTGTGTTGGCGAGTTCGAGATGTTAACAATTTCGTCATTCTGACTATCCATCATTTTTGCCTTTTTCATTGATCGCGTAATCGTTTACAAAACATACAAAACTCGTCACTATACGAAAATCACAAGTTAACACCTTATCACCAACAATACCATTCACACGAAATGCTTCCCGACAAACACGATTAACGAACAATTAAACTCTTCATAATTGCACAAAATTGTCAAACCCGTATAAGAGACATCAAAAATTAAATTCTACAAAAAATATAATTAGACGAATGACAAGACAACTACAAATGTTCAATTACCAAATCTACACATGCAATATAGACTAAAATTACTAAACTACAAATTACTACAACAATCCTACTGTCTGCTATTTTTACTGTCAAAAGAATTCCAAGGGACGATCCGAAGCAGCGGTCGCCACGTGCATGGGGACTTAATTATAAAAATGAAAATGCAATAATTTTAGTAGCTGTGTGTCTGGTTACGAAGTCTCGTAACCGGTTGGCCCTGACTAGTATTAGTACGCAATCTGACTGCATAAAATATCAATAAAGAATGAAAGGAAATAACCGTTAACACAATTGATTAATTAAGTCCCCTGCAACTATAAAAGCTACGAAACAACAAGGCACAAGTGTAACTGTTCTGTGTGTGGTAGTGTGGTTCAACGTACATGTATCTGGCACGGTTCTTCCTCAATACGACAAGAAATTTTGAACACCATTTGCAATGAACTAACTGAAAAACCACAAATATTATAATTGCACATAGAAACCAGAATTACAAGTCTAATTCATGAACACGAGCCAGATGCTTTGTTGACTGAACCTGTGACCAAGATGCATTATTATTTAGGACATTTGAAATAAAATAAAAAATTTGTTACCTCCATATATATTGACGAAAAATACACTGTGATCATTGCAACATCTTACATCTATACATTACACCAACCGAACACCATCTAATCTCTCGCCCAAGAGAACAATAACTGCACACGACATGCTCTCAACTAGTACTGCTCTCGACATCCTCTCCACCAGCACTTCCCACGACAACCTCTGAACTACTACTGCGTCAGTGGAGGCGGCGGAATAATACTCTTTGGCGCAATCTCTGGCGCTGTGACTTAGTGTAGCAACCTTTCAACGTGCGTGGTTCAAAGAGCACCAAGATGAGCTCACCGCGCTGCCCTGACCATCAAACTCTCTGGCTTCAAACACAATCCAGAATCTAAGGGGCTACCTCGATCGGGCTGTTCACCCCATGGATCCTCAACCGGGAAACCTAGCCAGCTGTCCATTTCGTTGATCAACAGCTATTGTAGACTTCATTGCTTCTTTTTCTGCACATCTCGCAGCGTTGACGCTGCAGTAGGTGGTTACTCGGGCTTTGGCAGGTTAAATGTTACCAAATTTCCATTTTTCTGGAACGCGTCTTTTGCTGCTGTCGGACTGCATTCCGTATCTTCTATATTTCGGCTGTCGTCACTTATTTCCCAGCCCACATACCGAAACTCATCTGCGATTATAGCGTTTCATTGTCTAATCCTATTTCCTCTGCATCGCCTGATTCATTTCCAGTACGTTCTACTACCCTTGCTTTAGTTTTGTTCATGATCGTCTTATAACCCCGTTCCTTATACAAAGGTGCGTGACCCATTATAACTAGTGACATTGTACACCAGAGTTCCGCCACAAGGTGATGGACCAGCTGCTGTTGTAATTGGGTCTGATACGTTTAGTGTCCCGTGAAATGAGCCTGCAAAAAATTTTCCGTACAGGTTTTAGTACTGCTATTTCGATTTTTAGGCCTAGTTTCCTAGCGCTTTGACTTAATCATTTCAAGCACACGTCGTTGTTGTTTGAAGTTATAGATTCATTGTCCTTCAAATCCACAAGTTTTACGTGGCATCTCAACTTACGCTATGGTATCACTGTTGTGGTCCCTTGTGATAATTATGTTTGTAGTGTTCTTCTGAAGTCCTACATACGAGATTCTTTTCTCTACTATATCGGAAATAATGAAAGAGAAGTAATAGTACTGAACACACTTTTGCGTCATCACTGTCTAATCTCTCCAAGCCATTTACATCAGCCTTCATTTAACAGCCAATACCACATAAATGTGATATAATTCGTCACACATTAATCACAAATTTCTCACAATTCGTGGTAAGCTGTAGCCTATCGCATGTTTCCGATTCTCAATAAACGAATGACAGATACGATTACGCAGTCAGCGGACCGTTTGATTGACTTGAACATGTTTAATGCCCAGCACGGAATGCAGATACTATATCAGCGTAATGACATCTGTGCCGCCCTCGCTGGTAAAGGCCGACATTTTGTGTATACAACAAAAGACAGCACGTAACTGCAACTCGTATTCACCCTGTTGTAGCTCGTTCATCGAGTACGTGGCATTCGATAATACATCGTGCCTGCATCTTTGTAAGATGATTAACTCTAATTTTTGTGTTGAATTAGATCACAGAAATTTATATGATACTATTTCAGTGACCTTTCCTGAATTACGATACATTTTTGTGCATAGTTTCACGAACAATTAACCAGCATTTGACTTTTTTCGTGAAAGTGTAAGACTTTCTGTATGCTATTGATGCGTCTAATAATTCGTAGAGCAACGCCTTCGTCGTCGAAATTCGTCGTCTTCTACTGTATTCCTTTCCCCTGTTCTAGTCATTCGTTCCCTAATGCACCCTTTGAAAATCCGTACAACCTCTGATTCTTTCAACTTATCCATGTCCTTTCTTCCTAATTTTCTGCCTTTTTGCAGTTTCTTTAGTTTTAGTGTACAGTTCGTAACCAATAATTGTGGTCAGAGTGAACATCTGCCCCTGGAAATGTCTTACAATTTAAAATCTGGTTCGAAATCTCTTTCTTACGTTATATAATCAATCCGAAACCTTCCGGTGTCTTCAGATCGCCTTCATGTATAGAACTTTCTTTCATGGTTCCTAAACTAAGTGTTAGCGATGATTAAATTATGCTGAGTGCAAAAATCAACTAGGCGGCTTCCTTTCCCATTCCTTTCATCCAAGTCAATTTCACCTACAATTTTCCCTTCTCTTCCTTTTTCTACTATTGAATTCCAATCCCTCATCACAATTAAAGTTTTGTCTCCCTTAACTATTTCAATAATTTCTTTTATCTCATGATACATTTATTCAATCTCTTCATCATCTGCGGAGCTAGATGTCGTATAAACTTTTACTACTGTGGTGGGTATGGGCTTTCTGTCTATCTTAGTTACAATAATGGATTCACTATGCTGTTCTTAGTAGCTGCCCCGCATTCCTGTTTTCTTATTTATTATTAAACCTACTCCTGCATTACCCCTCTTTGATTTTGTACTTATAACCCTTTATTCACGTGACCAGAAGTCATGTTCCTGCTGCTCAAATGGTTGAAATGGCTCTGAGCAGTATGGGACTTAACATCTGAGGTCATCAGTCCCCTTGAACTTAGATCTGCTTAAACCTAACTAACCTAAGGACATCACACACACCCATGTCCGAGGCAGGATTCGAACCTGCGACCGTAGCGGTCGCGCAGTTCCACACTGAAGCGCCTAGAACCGCTCGGCCACGCCGGTTGGCATTCCTGCTGCCACTGAACTTCATAAAGTCCCACTTTATCTAACTTCAAACTACCTACTTTCTCTTTTGAAATTTTCTAACCTACCTGGCCGACTAAGGGATCTAACATTCCACGCTCCGATCCATAGAATGCCAGTTTCGTTTCTCCTGATGATGACATTCTCATGAGCAGTCCCCACCCGGAAATCCGGAATATTTTACCCAGAGGATACCATTACCGTTTAACCATACAGTAGAGGTCAATGCCCTCGGAAAGAATTACGCAGCAAATTTTTTTAAACCTTCGGTTGAAGTACGTTATTTCTTTCCTTTATCACACTACTGACTAACTTCGGAAGGCAGGGAGTTACCACATGTTACGCAGAAACACTGAAGGAATGGACTGTTGCATAGTAAAAGCCTGATGATTTTTTTATAGACATGATGTAAAAGTTTAAAAAATATCCGAGTAGAATTATATTGACAGATATGGTCTTATCGCAAAGACATTTAACTGTAGAACAAATAGTAAACATTAGTTTAATGTAGTAAATTAGATAAAATTTAGCTTAGCCCCATTACTGGACCATCGATCTTGCAAACAGAAAAGGAGAATCGACCAGAGCTCAGATACTTCGGTTTATCCAAAAACGAATTGTTCTAAACAACTAAAAATATTCCGTTACACCATTAAAATTTCGATAAGGGCGATGGGAACTGCGATTTATTGCAATTCATCCTGTTGTATCGCAGTAGTCTTCGATATGAAGACTGATTTGATGCAGCTATTCTTGGTAGTTTATCCTGTGAAAGCGTAATCATCTCTGCAAAGCAATGGCAGCCCACATCCACTTGCACCTGGCTACCGTAGGTAACGCTTTGTCTCCCTCCACAACATTTCCCTCACATACTTTCCTCCATAAAGAGAATGACTCTTGCATAATGGCTCAGGATGTGTCCCATCAGCGGATCCCTTCTTTTAGACAAGTTGGGCCATAAATTTGTTTTCTCGTCAGTTTTATTCAGTAGCGTTCACTACTTATTCATCTCATCTTCAGCACTATTATACAGAGCCACATTTCTAAAGTTGCTATTCTCTTTTTATCTAAACTGCTTGCAGTCAACGTTTCACTTCCGTACAGCGCTTCACTGAAAACAAAAATATTCAAAAGAAACTCCTTCACACTAAAATTTATATTCCATTTTAGAAATTTCTGTTTTCCAGATACATTTTGATTCCTATTGCCAATCTCCATTTTATATTCATTATATTTTGACGATCCTCTTTATTTCATCCAAACAGCAAAACTTTGCTATTTTTAGTTTCTCGTTTCCTAATCTAATATCCTGAGCATCGCCTTATGTGATTCGGAAATATTATATTACTCTTGTTTTAGTGATGCTGTATGCGCTATCTATTAACGCGCTATCCATAACGATCAACTGGTCTTCAAGATCCTCTGCCGTCTCTCGAAGAGTTAGAATGTCATCGACATCCTCGAAGCTATTGTTCCTTCCCCCTCACTTTTAATTCCCTTTTCCTAATTTCTCCTTGTTTTCCCTTACTGCTTGGTCAATGTACAGATTGAATAACGTTGGAGGGTAGTATACGTCACTGTTCCCCTTCTTTCTCAATTACTGTTTCTCTTCGTTAACGTCATTCGACTGGTTTCTGTATAATTTGTAGGTAGCCTTTCAGTCACTGTGTTTTGTTCCTGCTGCTATCATAATTTCAAACGCTTTCTCTAAATATGCAAACGTAAGGTGCAACATGAAGTCGCGTAGGATGCATGCGACCATTACCAAGTTCCGATACTGATGTGTGATACACATGACTCCGTAACCTGTATGAAATCTTTGTTCTTATTTTTAACATTTCTGACGATGGACACAGCCCGAAGCGTGTCAATAAATCGAGCCCTAAAAGCAAAATGAATAAGTTATTTTAACGACTTATTCACCATTCGATCATGATTTAAATATGCAAACGCTTTCTGTGTTCTGTCTGTCCCTCTTAGGACGCTCATCTTAATGAGTTGAGGAGCAGGGTTTCCTAACACGCTCACACATTTTTCCGAAACCGGGAATGATTAAAGCATAGTCGGATTCTACCAGTCTTTCCACTCACTCTTCAGCTTATGACTGATTTCAGTTTCTACGTGTTTTATAACAAGACATGCAGCAGCTCGACTGAGTTTGATAACAAGACATACATGCGAGCTCTTCTGAGTTCAGTAAAATGACATACATGCACCTCGCCGTAGCGAGTAATCATTCAGATAATAAGTTTTCGAACAAAGTTTTCCCTAACTGAAATGCACACAAAAGGATGTTTCGATGGTATCATCATTTTATTTTCTGTGGGTACAGAAAGCATTGATCGATACTATTTGAAGATCAGTATTGCACTATCTTAGATAAAATGTAAGATTTAACACGAAATAAACGGGACAACAACTTTGTAGGTATTTAAATAAGCAGAGTAATGCAAAAATGTGAAATTAACAGTTTTCGGCCACCGTCTGCTACGGAAACCATTATCAGTAAGTACAACTGCGATTCGTAATATGAGAAGTACACTTCTTTTGATTACTTGAGGTACAGAATTCAAAGACCGCACTCAAGTCTGTCGCAATTCGTAACGTCGTGGTTTTATGTAATTACTTACTGATACTGACTTAAAGTATTGTCAGACAGATGTGAAAGAATATTTGCACATTTTTCAAAGACTGTATTAATAGAGCTAAATCTGCTTTCTGTAATCCTCTCAACACATTTATATGTGTAACTAATTTTCACGTTCTTCTCCGAGGAGGAACATTAATTAAAGTATTAGATAAACAGACATTTAAAATGTAAACAAGGAACTCAATAAAATCGTTGATAATGCAAGAGTACTTCAATATAAAAGGCTTTCAGACTATGTTTACAACTTTTCTGCAATCTAGCTGCTATGGTTATATGTATTTTAAATTTTTTAATTTCTATTGAAATAAATCTAATCCTACCTTTCCATATTGTATACTATTTAACAATCGGCACTGGAGTTCTGTTTAAGGTTTTTTTTTTTCAAATAGGAGGTCGTCAGTACAATGGGGAACTTTCGGCCGTCGGTTTGTACGTCAAAATTATGGTGCGCACTAAAGCGGGCGCGTACATTCGTCTCGTAGCAGCACAGAAATGAAGTCAAGCAGATAGATGGGATGGAGTCTTTTCAGAGAACAGGTACTCCATGAAAATAGATTTTTTTCACATTTTGGTTTCGTTAGTATCAATTTTGCATGTTATCCAGTTTTTCCATTCGTTCCGCTATGTACTGAAGACATTTTTGGTCGAAACTTGCTGTACCCCTACATATCGTGGGTGAGTTTCTGTGCAATAAATCTCCAGTCAGTAATACTGAATAAAAGCACTTCCAGTAGCGATTTAGTGAGGCGTTTATCAGGCAGCTACCCACAGTGTCGTCATACTGGAGCTGCTAATCGTGTCTTTGTTGTCTCCTATCACCTTCAATAGGTATCCTCCTACTGAACATTATAGATGGACAGATTGAGTCTAATCGTTCAGGCACGCATTACTGTTGTTGTGATCTTTAGTCCGAAGCCTGGTCTGATGCAGTTCTCTATGTAGTGTGTCCTGTGTGTACCTCTCCATTTTTTGCGTAACTACTGGAACCTACATGCATTTGAACCTGCTTACTGCAGCGAAGCCTGTCCTACGATTTTTACCCCCCTCTCTCTCACATACTTACTTCCATTACCAAACTGGTAGTTCCCTGATGCCCCAGGCAGTGCCGAATTAAGCCAGCAAGGAGGGGGAGTGGGAAGGGGGGGGGGGGGGGGACTGTAGCAAATGATAAGAAGAAGCCCTTGGTTTGTTTAGGCCTTAAAGATTAGAATATAAAGTAAAACAGCACTTTAAAGAAACCTTTCCTCTATTTAATTTGGAAGAATTTAGGGATGCACTAGTCGAATCAGTGTCTCTAAAAAAATCACATTCTATATTCGTTAAGGGGGGTCTTTCAAACGTTATCGTCCCACAGTGTTCTTAAGCCGGCCGCAGTGGCCATGCGGTACTAGGCGCTTCAGTCCGGAACCGCAAGACTGCTACGGTCGCAGGTTCGAATCCTGCCTCGGGCATGGATGTGTGTGATGTCCTTAGGTTAGTTAGGTTTAAGTAGTTCTAAGTTCTAGGAGACTGATGACCTCAGATGTTAAGTCCCATAGTGCTCAGAGCCATTTGAACCATTGTTTTCTTAACTCAATTTCAATGCGCTTACACATCTACATTATCTACATCATACTCCGAAACTCACCGAATAGTGCGCAGCGGACGGTACTTTTAGTACGACTATCTGATGCCTCCAACCCTGTTCCAGTCACCAATAGTGCGTGGGAAGAATGATTGTCGGTAAGCCTCTGTAATGACTAATTTCTGGAGGTTTCTCCTCGTGGTCAATACGCAAGATGTATGTGGGGGGGAAGTAATATGTTGTTTGACTCCTCCTGAAAAGTGCTGTCCCGAAATTTCAATAGTAAATTTCTTCGTGATGCACAACGCATCTGTTGTAGCGTCTGCCAGTGGAGTTTATTTAGCATCTCCGTAACTCTCTCTTGCCAATTAAACGATTCGGTGACGAAACGCGCCGCTCTTCGTTGGATCTTCTCTATCTCCTCTATCAGTCGTGCCTCATGGGGATCCCTGATAGATGAAAAATACTCAAGAATCGGGCGAAGAAGCGTCTTATAAACTACTTCTTTAGTGGATGAGTTATATTTCCTTAAGATTCTTCCGATGATTCCGAGTTTTGTGTCTGCTTTTCCCACTGTCTGCTTTATGTGGTCATTCCATTTAAGGTCGCTCTGGATATTTACGCCTCCATATTTAACGGCAGACGCTGTCTCTAGCTGTTTGTCATCAATAGTGTACCTGTACAGTAGTGGATTTATTTTCCTACTTATGCGCAATATATTACATTTACTTACGTTCAGTGTAAACTGCCAGAGCCTGCATCATTCATCAATTCTCTGCACGTCGTTCTCCATATGCTTACTATCTTCTGGAGTTGCTACTTTAGTATATACAACTGCATGATATGTGAATAGCCTTAAAGAGCATCCGACGCTTTCTGCTAGCTTACTTATATAAGCTCCTGTCGTACTTCTCTGTGGCTCTCCGGATGTTACCTTCACATCTGTCGATTTTGTTCCATTAAAAGCGACGCGTTGAGTCTTATCTAATGGTTCAAATAGCTCTGAGCACTATGGGACTTAACATCTGTGGTCATCAGTCCCCTAGAACATAGAACTGCTTAAACCTAACTAAACTAAGGACATCACACACATCCATGCCCGAGGCAGGATTCGAACCTGCGACGTAGCAGTCGCGCGGTTCCGGACTGAGCGCCTAGAACCGCTAGACCACCACGGCAGGCTGAGTTCTATCTCCAAGAAAGTCTTGAATCCTATCGCAGGTCTGTTCCGATACTCGGTATGCTCGTATGTTTTCCATTAAACGGCAATGTGGGACGGTGTCAGATGTCTTATTGAAATCAAGGAACACGGCATCAACCTGAGCGCCGTAGTCCACTGCGTTGTGGATCTCACGGAGGAAGAGAGCAAGCTGAGCTTCGCAGGATCTCTGTTTGCGGAATCCATGTTCATTTTTGTAGAGGAGATGTTCATTTTCCAAAAGCGTCATAATTCTTGAGCATAAAAAAGGTTCCAGAATTGTACAACAGATTGACGCCAACGACTCATAGGTCTATAATTGTGTGGATCTGTCTTACTGCCTTTCTTAAAAACGGGAATGACCCGCACTTTTTTCCGGTCATGAGTAGCCTTCGTTGCTCAAGCGATCTACGATAAATTACTGCTAGAAGGGGAGCAGTTCTTTCACATAATCTTTATAGAATCGTATGTGTGTCTCATCTGGTCCTGACGCCTCTCCAGTACCAAGCGACTGTAGCTGGTTTTCAGTTCCGCGATCGGTTATCTCAGTACCTGCCATTTCGACGTTCGTACGACTATTGAAAGGAGGGACAGTGCTACGATCTTCCGCGGTGAAACAACTTCGGAAGACCGAATTCAGTATTTCGGCCTCCTCTCTGTTACCTTCCCTTTTTAAATGGTTCAAATGGCTCTGGCCACTATGGGACTTAACTTCTGAGGTCATCAGTCCCCTAGAACTTAAAACTAATTAAACCTAACTAACCTAAGGACATCACACTCATCCATGCCCGAGGCAGGATTCGAACCTGCGACCGTAGCGGGCGCGCGGTTATAGACTGAAGCACCGAGAACCGCTCGGCCACAGCGGCCGGCTCTTCCATTTTAGTGCCGGTGTGGTCGATGAGAGAATGAGTAGATGATTTTGACCCTCTTACTGATATTACATACTACCAAAACCTCTTAGAGTTTTTACTCAGGTCGGTTGACAACGACTTACTTTCAAAATCATTGAACGCTTCTCTCACTGCTGTCATTACGCTCTTTTTCGCTTCGTTCAGCTTTTGTTTGTCAGATAGGATTTTACTTCTCTTGAATCTGAGATGAAGTGCTCTTTGTTTACGTATCGCTTTTCTAAAAAATGGTTCAAATGGCTCTGAGCACTATGGGACTCAACTGCTGAGGTCATTAGTCGCCTAGAACTTAGAACTAGTTAAACCTAACTAACCTAAGGACATCACAAACATCCATGCCCGAGGCAGGATTCGAACCTGCGACCGTAGCGGTCTTGCGGTTCCAGACTGCAGCGCCTTTAACCGCACGGCCACTTCGGCCGGCTTATCGCTTTTCTAACACGGCTATTAAACCATGTTGGATCTTTCCCATCCTTTAAAACCTTACATCGAACATGCTTGTCAAGGCCATATTGAACGATGCCTTTGAATTTTTTTTTTTTTCGATTTGTTCTCCACATCTTCGTCCTCATCACCGAATATGTGATGGTGACTGCTGAGACATTCTGAAATTTGTATTCTGTCTCCCTTGCTGAGCAAAAATATCTTCCTACCTTTCTTGATATTCCTTGTAGGACTCGTAGTCATGGCTTTAAAGCTGAAAAAGAACATCAGTGAATATCAATGACAAGTAAATACGAAAATCTATTTCTGCATTTGGGGAACTTGATCATGAGAAACTTTCCATGAAAAGTTTGTAGAACCCCAGATCCAGGGGTTTGTGCTTTTCGGTGCCAATAGCAGCAGCGGTATCTGTTTTGAACAAATCCAACAGATTGCAGGAGTTCGTCACCTAGGCTTTCTTCCAAGTAGTCTAGCTAAGCTTTAACAATAACGGGATTTCCTTTCAAGATCTATTCTGCTGTTAACGAAACAAATTGCCAAAGTATTCCACATACACTAGTTGCTTGATGGTGTGCTTCCATGCGTTTAGCTAATTCAGACAGCACATTATCAATTACAACAGTAGACACCTGGACTTCACAATATTGTCCACGTATTTTCTCAACTTCATCGAGTGTAATGGAGCTGCTGAAATTATAGTACTTAATATTTCGCTTGCGTTGTGTTGAAGTCTGTGGCTTATATTCTTCACAGCCGCTCAGCATTTTGGCTTTTTCTTCAGTATCTGAAACTGTCGACCGCATTGATTAGACGTACCCATGTAACGATTTGAAAATGGCGATCCCGTGTTATGGTCGTGATCAGACGGCTATAGCGAGGCGCTAGTAACTTTCATGGCATTCTAGAGTTTCGAATGGAACCAGGACGACGATGCTCACTGCAAGTTTTACAGTGCTATATTTGCCGTGCTTTGGTCCCACGACGATATGCACAATCTCTTAGATGGTTATCATCACACAAAGATTTTAAACGTAATTTCTTTTCGCACCGTGAGAAAATATAAATACTACTTACTGCACTCACATATTTTTAACACAGATACACTTCATTAAATCTGTGCAAAATAATAAAGCTAATATAATAACTGAAAAGAGGCATTAAAGAACTAGAAATTAGATTTAAGAAAAGATTTACGTTTAAAACGAAATCAACCGAATTAAAATAAGGACCACAATCATTTTGATGAGGATTTTAAAAAAATTGTCTTGCTGTAAATACTGAACACCGCGACCTATAGCTAACGAGCCCATAGCCTCAGCCACTACTCTATGGAGTTACTGGCTAAACTCAAGTATCTTTAATGGTTTAGAGCCTCATGAGAAATTAGTTTCGTCATATTTTAGCATACGAGTGTCTGCTTCGGTAGACGGTTGCATGGTATGAAACCTGGCACCTTTTCAAAAAGTTAGTCCCACCCCTGATGTCTCAGTGTCAAATAAATCTTTACTGTATTCGGAAGTTAATGAATAGTAACGATAAAATTTTACTATCAGATAAAATAGCGACAACTGATATATATGTTGTTTTGTATGTCGCACACAGAACCTAGTTTTTTTTTTTTAACTTGGTAGCCTATACAAACAAAACAAAATAGGTAACATTGTTCTTCAGTGCTGCTCGTTTCTCTGGTGGCAAATTTCACAATTATTAGATAAAATTATATTTCACTCTCTTAATATCTTCTGCTGTTGTTAAACAGTGGTACTCTATCGTATTGGTACACTGCGGCCGGCAAAGAAATAGGGACATAAAAGAAACGTAGGATCCGCGACACTGTAGCACGTTACACAACCATTGTCCACCAACAAGAATGCAATATCCACTCTAGACCAGGCTTTCCCAAACTGTGTTCCACGGAACACCAGTAAAAGTGCTCTGCGAAAAACTACGAATTGCATTTTTTTGACATTTTGTCAACACTAATTAATTTTAAAATTTTTTTATTATGATATATGTGTCATTAGTTATGGGTTAAGCTGAAGCAATCACTGAATAAAACAAGCATTTCTAGTTTTTTTTAAATTTTAGTAAACTCCAAAATGAGAAATATATTGAAGTACCAAGATTCTCAAAGCGTTCCGTCAGGGGAAATATATGGAACCCCTGTTCTACACGGTCGTATAACAAGTACTATAAGAAAAGTAAATAAACTTGAGGAGCAATGAACGTTTGTAGACTTACAAAAAGAAATAAAGAATCGAGTAACTACTTTCTTATTGGTATTCAACAGAACCCTATTCTAGCTGAATAGGTTATTACGACTAGCTCTGACAATGTAAGGGAATTCTTCTGTTGCCGGCCGGGTGGCCGAGCGGTTCTAGGCGCTACACTTTGGAACCGCATGACCGCTACGGTCGCAGGTTCAAATCCTGCCTCGGGCATGGATGTGTGTGATGTCGTTAGGTTAGTTAGGTTTAAGTAGTTCTAAGTTCTAGGGGACTGATGACCTCAGAAGTTAAGTCCCACAGTGCTCAGAGCCATTTGAACCAATTCTCCTGTTTTGACGGTGTTGTGAAAACACCTAGCAAGCACTCACTTTTACAAGTAGGGTGAAACTGCTGCTAATGACTGCAGATTTGGACTGTTCCTTCGTCTATGGGCAGATCTGTATACCTAAAATGCGTAAAATGGATATCAACAACTACACCTAAACTTAAAACAAGTTCGTACTTAATAGATAAAAACGTACGGAAACTAGTGGATAATGTTCTGTCTTTGCGTATGATAGTAGTCTGATTGAAAATAAAGTACATTACTCTTCCCATGAATTATAAAGAAATCAATTCTCAAGCATCTGACTGCGAGTTTTAAAATATGAATCCTCTAACGTCTCCTGACAATTGTTCTGCAATGCTCCTGTATATAACAGACATTTTGCCTCGTCTTGCCGCTGCAACTGCGCGATGAGTAATGTGCTGAAATATTTCAAAAATCAATAATGCGATTCATGCATAGTGCAATGCATGGACTAATTGCAACATTTAATGCCATTCTTTTATACGTAAAAATTGAATGATCAGAAGGGGTTTGGTCAACTAACCTTAAACAATGTAAACAAAAATTAAGGAAACCAATAAATAGTTTTAATTTACAATATTCAGAAAATTTATGATTTAAATGCTGAGAAACTTTACACAGACTTTTAATTAGTCCTCAATGTCTATACTCAATAAACGCGTTTCTGGCCATAACAAAGATACAATATTACTCTGAGAGTATGCATACATGCATACACCGTCGCACCCTGCGCCCGACCGCTTCCGACTCCTCTCAACAACTGCTCGCTCACTACTACTCGCGATAATAATATCTCAGACACAAAGTTTGAGCATGCATACAGCAAAAATATAGACGTCCAACTTTCAAACTATCTTCCATATTCAAACATAGGTGCAAGTTATATATCACTAACGAAACTACAAGTGATTAAAGTTTTAAGAAATTAAATTTATTGCCCCATCAACAGTATTACCTCTGGTCATCAACACAAGGTATTGTGCAGCATGATATGCCCAAATGGTAGATAAGAATGAACCATAAATTTAATAAATAAATAAACTAGCTGTAAAAACACCAGACAGTGTTCATAGCTACAAATTATGATCAAATATCATCATTCAAACAGACACAACGATTAAGTGTCCTGTAGGTCGATTAGATAAGGAATTCAGATAACGTTTCCACTAACTAACAAGTGGCTGCTCAGAGTACAGGCTCGCTAAAAAAAACCACATGTGGCCCGGGCTGCGAACCACCTCTTGAACAGTGAGCCACCTCTGACCGGCGAGAGATGTCCCTTTGCTAGACGGATGCATGAGTCAAAGCACTTTGTTTAGATCTACAGATCCTATGAAAGTGTCTTGAATTTTCTTCGATGTTCCATTTTCAACCGGAACATCAGAACTGCCTTTACCTTCCCTAAGGCAAAACTGATAGTCGTGTAACTCATCCTCAATTTTATTTCCCATTCTTCCGTATGTTATTCTTGCCAGCTATCTGCGTGCATGAGCTGTTAAGCTGAATGTGCGATACTTCTCCAGCCGGCCGCGGTGGTCTCGCGGTTCTAGGCGCGCAGTCCGGAACCGTGCGACTGCTACGGTCGCAGGTTCGAATCCTGCCTCGGGCATGGATGTGTGTGCTGTCCTTAGGTTAGTTAGGTTTAAGTAGTTCTAAGTTCTAGGGGACTGATGACCACAGCAGTTGAGTCCCATAATGCTCAGAGCCATTTGAAGCATTTTTGATACTTCTCCCACTCGCCAACTCTTGCAGTCTTCGGAATTGTGTGGACGGTGGTTTTCAGAAAGTTTGATGGTATATCGCCCTTCTAAAAGATTCTACAGACCAACGTGAACAGTCGTTTCGTTGCAACTTCTCCAAATAATTTTAGAAATTCCAATGGAATCTTATCTATCCGTCATCCGTTCTGCCTTATTAGATCGTGCCTTCCAAGGTTCTTTCAAATTTTGATTCCCATTATGGATTCCCTATCTCTTCCCTGTAGACTCCTGTTTCGTCGTCCATTACGTCATCACATAAGCTCCACCTGCGTCTAAGTAGCCTTCAGTGTACCCTTTCCAACTAACCACTCTCTCCTTTGCATTTAACAGTGACATTCCCATTGCTCTCTCAACGCTACCATCCTTGCTTTTAATTTCATCAAAAGGTGTTTTCACATTTCTGTCTGCCGAGACGGTGCTTTCGACAATCATTTCATTTTCAATTTATTCATATTTTTCATATAGTAATTTCGCCTCAGCTTCCCTGCACTTCCAATTTATTTCAATCCTAGGTCACTTGTATTTCTGTATTCCTAAATTTTGCTGAACATCTTTTTTTAGTTCTTTCTTTCGTTACTTCGCAGTCACCATCCTTTTACCTACATTTTTCTTTCCAACTTTTGTGATTGCCTTTTTTTGAGATTTTCAGCCCCCTTCGATTGAAATACCTCCTGAGTTATTCATTATCGCAGTACCTATAGCCACAGAGAACATTCTCTTCTTTGCTTAGTACTTAGTATCCCACTTCTTTGCGCATTAATGCTAATCTTCGTCTTTATTATGCTCTGAGTCTATATCTGCTTCTAAGTATGCATGACAATCCAATATCTGATTTAGGAATCTCTGCCTGACCATGATATAATCTATCTGGAATCTTTCTGTATCCTCCAACCTTTTCCAAGTACACGTCCTGCTCTTGCGATTCTTCAACAGAGTATTCGCTATTACTGACTGAAATTTATTGCACAACTCAAATAACTTTTCACATCTCTCTTTCCTACTATCTAGCTTATATTCTCCCTTAACTACCCTTCTACCCCTTTCCCTACAACCTCTTTCCCAACCCCACGAGTATTAGATGTTTATTCACCTTTACGTACTGAATTATTTTTCAGTATCCTCATACACTTACTCTCTACCTCTTTATCTTCTGCTTGCGACGTCGGCACGATCCGTTGTTGTCCGTGCTGGTCTGCTGTTGATTCTGATGGGAATAACCCTATCAACCCTATTATTTAACTGTTCAGCGTGAATCACTCTCTGTCCTTTCTTCCTGTTCATAACGAATCTTACTGTTATACCATTTTCGACTGCTGTTGGTCTTACGCTTTTCTCGTCTGACCAGATATCCTTGTGTTCTTTCCATTTCACTTCGATGTACCCCACTATAGCTAGATTCAGCCTTAGCATTTCCGTTTCCAGGTTTCAAAGCTTCCTTACCATCTTCAGACCTCCGACATTCCACGCTTCGAGTCGTAGAACGTTACCCTTTCGTTAGTTATTCAATCTTTTTCTCATGGTCATCTCCCCCTTGGCAGTCCCCGCCATGAGACACGAATGTGAAGCTAATCTGAAATGTTTTGCCAACGGGGAGATCACCAAGACAATTTTTGAATTAAAGGTCACATATCTTGTGGATACACATTATGTGTGTTTAATGCAGTGGCTTCGATTGCCTTCTCCATACTCATGCCATTTGTAATTGCTGATTGTTCCGCTTTTTAGGGGCAGTTAACCACCCCAAGGGCAAAGATGTGCCCTGAACCTTTGCCTGCTCCTCCGCCGTGCTCGACAAGGCGATTGACACAATGAGGGTGTCTTCTGATGACGAGGTGACCGACCGGTTCTACGCGCTTCAATCCAGAACCAAGCGGCTGCTACGGTCGCAGGTTCGAATCCTGCCTCTGGCATGGATGAGTGTGATGTCCTTAGGTTTGTTAGGTTTAAGTAGTTCTAAGTCTATGGGACTGACGACCTCAGAGTGTTCAGAGCCATTTGAACCATTTTAATCTTCTGATGCCAAAGTTCTTCAGCCGCCATTGATGATGAGTTTTATTTAGAACTTAAGCCGTGGATGTTGCATCCCGGGGCACAGGGCGTTTTGATTACTAGTCAAGAAGCGCTACCCGTGGGCTACCTAATCCAATATGAATTTGCTAGTGCTTGTGTCATGGGTTTGTAGCTAATTTCTAACTGGAGGCGATTTTATTAAAATGGTGCTGACAGCTTTTCTCAGTTTTTGTGTTAATCCAATATTTCAAAGCA
Organism: Schistocerca piceifrons; assembly: GCF_021461385.2. NCBI lineage: Eukaryota > Metazoa > Arthropoda > Insecta > Orthoptera > Acrididae > Schistocerca > Schistocerca piceifrons. The sequence continues at coordinate 601,331,293 of NC_060139.1, read as the reverse complement.
ATGAGAATTTAGAGCCTAGTACAGACTGACAAACAAAATATTGAAAGCACTTTGATATTGGTGTTGGCAACAAGTATCCCGTCAACTAGCAACAAGTTGATGGATACCCGGCAACATCAGGTGGCACAAGATCAGATATATTTATTGACTGTTACTTGTATCCGTATTTTCCGTTACAAATGGGAACCATCACCCAGTTGTCAACATTTCTGTTTAACAAATGGTGAACGTGGACTTTCAGTTCACTAGTAGGGACGTTATTATTTGTGCATATTTTATTATTTTTGTAATGTAGTTCTTGAGCATAGCTACATTTATTATGCATTTATGTATGAATTGTTCTATTAAGTCCAGCACCCTGTTTAAACATTACCAACGCTAAAGGTTAAACATTAACTTGCTCCATGATCGCGCACCGTATTCATAACCTATCTTTTATAGCAAACATGATGCGTATGGAAGAGTTAATTACAGAGCTCATCGGAATGTTGAGAGCTGCTCCCGCGTTAGGGAACATTAAGTGCAAGGAATACCTGGACAGAAATCTGAAACACGATGAACCATCTAAAACTGCTTCGCGCTTTAGAACAGTTGTGGATTAACTATCCAGCAAAATTAAGTCCATAAAAACTCAAGAAATCAGGGAACGGAAGAAAATTCAGGAGAAAAGTAAAAGTGGAGCTGATACAGTTTCTGAAGACAATATGTGGCTTCCTATTAGTAGTAACGTATCGCCCACTGCTTCCCTCGCACAGACTGTATTTAATCGACTTTTACGTTGTTCACACAACTGCCATACCTTCCAACATTTTCAAGCTAATTATGGTGATAGAGAGGCGTAGTCTTCTCTGAAGTTACTTCTAGCAAAAAAGTGATTGTGGTACCTGGAGTCCACGGTTTTTTGTTAATTATACCTTTCGCATTCTTTCGGTGATATTTCCATAGAAATTTTCATTTTGCGACAAATACATCTTTATATGTAACCGACAACTGAAATATCAGTTTTCATATATGTAGTTCCAAATTTTTTTAATGTAACGAAATATTTTGTTTCATCCCCTGAAGGGTTGAATTTACAAAGCCAGTTACACACCTATTCTTTTATTTCTTGAGAGAAGCGAAATACAAATTTTATCTTTGAAAGTGCTTTTATAATGAACAAATTTCACAAAAATTTTTCATCCCCTATTTCATTCCCTTACGGGCTTGAATTTCCCAAACACTGAATCACGTTTTTTTTTATAAGCAAGAAGTGTGCACCCGTGATCTTGGGATGCCGGCGCGGTACCTCAGCGTGTTTGGACAGAGAGCTGCCTGCTGTCTGTAATAATAATAATAATAAATGAGTGAAGAGTAACGATTAAAATCAACGTGTGTCATACGACGTCCACCACGACCAAATGCAACGAACAGTAACGAACAACATGAAGAAAATAAGTGAGTGAGGTAGCGTCTTTGATTTGTAATAAAATACGTCCCCACTCCCGGGTCTAAACCGCCGCCACATAAATTTTGGATAAAATCTTCAACATCGGTGGCCTAAGACTTCCGGCGTAAGGATTCACATTCATTCTGCCAACGGCATTCTCAAAGAGGGCAGAGGAGTGGTCAGACGTTCAAGCCGCTCTCTTGCCCTTGGGGTCGGAAACTGCCCCTAAAGGCGGAAAAATCAGCGTGAGGATGCGGAGGACAATGGAAACCACTGCAGCAGACACACACTACATGTATCCACAGAATATGTGCCCAGTAATTGAAAAAAATGTCATCACGCTCTTTCCTTTGGCTAAAGATTCTGGGAAAGTCCCACATGCGAATTCCCGGGAGGGGACTGCCAGGTGTAGGTGACCATGAGAAAACGATTACATAACCAACGTAAGGATAACGTTCTACGAGTCGGAGCGTAGAGCGTCAGAAGGGAAATGCAAAGGTTCAGTCTAGCTGTAGTGTTGGTCAGTGAAGTGAAATAGAAAGATGAGTATAGGGTAATATCAACAGTGGCAGAAAAAGTTGTAAAGGGAGTGAATTTTGTTATGAATAAGAAGGTAGGGCAAAGTGTGTACTACTGTGATCAGTTCAGAGATAGGGTTTTTCTCATCAGAATCGCCAGTTAACCAGCACCGACAACGATAGTTCAGCTGTACAAGCCGACGTCGCAAGCTGAAGATGAACAGATAGAGGAAGTGTATGATGCTACTGAACGGGTAATTCGGTACGTAAAGCAAGATGAAAATCTAACACTAATGGGGGACTATAATGACGGACGGAGCAAGAAGGGCTTGAAAAGCAGACTAACACTGGCAAAAATGGCGTTACTAACAAAGAGAATCTCTTAGTATCAAACATGGACCTCTGTTTGAGGAAGAACTTCCTGAAAATGTACGTTTGGAGCACAGCATTGTATGGTAGCGGAACATGGACTGTGGAAATACCGGAACAGAAGAGCGTAGAAGCATTTGAGACGTGATGCTACATAATAATGTTGAAAATTAGGTGGACTGAAAAGGTATGAAATTAGGAGGTTTTTCGCAGAATCAGAGAGGAAAGTAATATATGGAAAACACTGACAAGAAGAAGGGACAGGATGATAGAACGTCTGTTAAGACATCGTGTAATAATCTCCATGGTACTAGAGGGAGAGGTAGAGGAAGACAAAGAGTGGAATACATCCAGGAAATAAGTAGTTAGGAACAAGTGCGGGTCGCATCAAACCATTCAGACGATGAAGAATTTAAAAAAAAGTTTAATACTAGTATTCATAGACGTAGCTTTAGCTTTACAAATGCTTTAGTAGTTCTTTAGTAATAATTTAATTTCAGAAATACTTTCGACCATAATTTTCCTCCATTAGTGGTTGAATTTGCAAAAAAGCCGAAACATGAATTTTATCCCGACTGAAACCCAAACACCAATTTTCGGAGCTTTAACTTCAAAACTGTTTTAATAGCGTCATATTTTCAAAAAGCCTTTCATTACCTATTTCACCCCTTAGGAATTTCAAACAATCTCTTCTTGAACAATGCCAACAGTACAAGATCAACACCGTCTGCATATTTCAGGTTTCTGTTCTTAGCGGTTTGGGCTGAGCGATGTTAAGTCAGTTAATCACTCTTACCCTATTTCACTCTGTTAGGGGTTGAATTTCCTAAACTTGAAAAAGTACTTTTTACGTTTCGAACCGAGAAGCCAAATACCAGTTTTCAAAGATTTAGATTTAAATACTCTTTCACGATGAAATATTTTCAAGCAACATTTCACCTCCTATCTCACCCCCTTAGGAGTTGAATTTATGAAAACTATGAAATGTATATTTTTTTTTATTTCCAACACAGAAGAAATTGCTCATAGTTATAGATCTAGCTTCAAAAGTACTTTTGTAATGGAAAATTTGCATGTTACTTTCATCCCCTATTTCACTCTCATTGGGACTGAATTTCCTAAAACAATTCAACATATATTTTTTTGTTTGTAACCGAGAAGTCAAATACCAGTTTTCGTGGATGTAGCTTTAGAAATGCTTTAGTAGTTCTTTAATAATGCTTTATGTCCAAAATATCCTTTTACTCGCTATTTCACCCACAATAGGAACTAACTTGCTATAAATGGTGAAACACGTGTTTATTTCTGACCATGCAACCAGATACCAATTTGCTTCAAAATTGCGTTAATAGCGACATATTTAAAAAAAAAAAAAACTTTCATACCCTATTTCATCCTCCTAGAAGTTTAAAAACAAGTGTTGCATTGCTTGAACACACCACATTCAGTGAAATGGGAAGCATGTACTGATTGAAGCACAAGAAAACAGTAGAAGTGTGAATTACAACTGTCGTGGATCATATAGTGTCGATTTTATAGCTACTGCTGATGCTTACTACAGAATTCGGTATGTCGATGTGGGATGCCAGGGGAGAATCTCGGGCGGTGTTCGGTTGGTTGATTTGGGGGAAGAGACCAAACAGCGAGGTCATCGGTGTCATTGGATTAGGAAAGGAAGTCGGCCGTGCCCTTTTAGAGGAACCATGGATTTTAGGGAATTCACGGAAAACCTAAATTAGGATGGCCAGATACGGGACTGAACCGTCGTCCTTCCGAATGTGAGTCCAGTGCGCTAGCCACTGCGCCACCTCGCTCGGTCAGTCAGTGGTGTTTTCGCAAATACAATATTTAATAAGGAGACTGTTTAAGTGAACTGCAGCATCCGCAACTAACATTTATATCAGAGAAGAGCCAAACCGTTTCGCCTTTCGTGATGATGCATTTCCACTAAGCCCATACCTCATGAAACCCTTCCCAAGTCCTTACCCAAAGTATTCCCTAGAAAGGGAGTTTAGTTATTAATTTTTGATTGAGCAGAGCGCGACGCATTATCGAGAATGTGTTGATATGCTGGCGATTGTTTCCAGAGTGTTTTGAAGGCCTAATTCACCGTAGAGAAACAAAACTGGCGTTCTACGGATTGGAGCGTGGAATGTCAGATCCCTTAATCGGGCAGGTAGGTTAGAAAATTTTAAAAGGGAAATGGATAGATTAAAGTTAGATATAGTGGGATTAAAAGAAGTTCGGTGACAGGAGGAACAAGACTTCTGGTCAGGTGACTACAGGATTATAAATACAAAATCAAATAGTGGTAATGCAGGAGTAGGTTTAATAATGAATAGGAAAATAGAAATGCGGGTAAGCTATTACAAACAGCATAGTGAACGCATTATTGTGGCCAAGATAGATACGAAGCCCATACCTACTACAGTAGTACAAGTTTATATGCCAACTAGCTCTGCAGATGAAGAAGAAATTGATGAAATGTATGATGAAATAAAAGAAATTATTCAGATAGTGAAGGGAGACGAAAATTTGATAGTCATGGGTGACTGGAATTCGAGTGTAGGAAAACGGAGAGAAGGAAACGTAGTAGGTGAATATGGATTGGGGCTAAGAAATGAAAGAGGAAGCCGCCTGGTAGAATTTTGCACAGAGCACACCATAATCATAGCTAACACTTGGTTTAAGAACCATGAAAGAAGGTTGTATACATGGAAGAACCATGGAGATACTAAAGGTATCAGATAGATTATATAATGGTAAGACAGAGATTTAGGAACCAGGTTTTAAATTGCAAGACATTTCCAGGGGCAGATGTGGACTCTGACCACAATCTATTGGTTATGACCTGTAGATTAAAACTGAAGAAACTGCAAAAAGGTGGGAATTTAAGGAGATGGGACCTGGATAAACTGAAACAACCAGAGGTTGTACAGAGTTTCAGGAAGAGCATATGGGAACAATTGGCAGGAATGGGGGAAAGAAATACAGTAGAAGAAGAATGGGTAGCTTTGAGGGATGAAGTAGTGAAGGCAGCAGAGGATCAAGTAGGTAAAAAGACGAGGACTAGCAGAAATCCTTGGGTAACAGAGTAAATATTGAATTTAATTGATGAAAGGAGAAAATATAAAACTGCAGTAAATGAAGCAGGCAAAAAGGAATACAAACGTCTCAAAAATGAGATCGACAGGAAGTGCAAAATGGGTAAGCAGGGATGGCTAGCGGACAAATGTAAGGATGTAGAGACTTATCTCACTAGGGGTAAGATAGATACGGCCTACAGGAAAATTAAAGAGACCTTTGGAGATAAGAGAACGACTTGTATGAATATCAAGAGCTCAGATGGAAACCCAGTTCTAAGCAAAGAAGGGAAAGCAGAAAGGTGGAAGGAGTATATCGAGGGTCTATACAAGGGCGATGTACTTGAGGACGAGATTATGGAAATGGAAGAGGATGTAGATGAAGATGAAATGGGAGATACGATACTGCGTGAAGAGTTTGACAGAGCTCTGAAAGACATGAGTCGAAACAAGGCCCCAGAGTAGACAACATTCCATTAGAACTACGGACAACGTTGGGAGAGCCAGTCCTGCCAAACTCTACCATCTGGTGAGCAAGATGTATGAGACAGGCGAAATACCCTCAGACTTCAAGAAGAATATAACAATTCCAATCCCAAGGAAAGCAGCGTTGACAGATGTGAAAATTACCGAACAATCAGTTTAATAAGTCACAGCAGCAAAATACTAACGCGAATTATTAACAGACGAATGGAAAAACTGATAGAAGCCAACCTCGGGGAAGATCAGTTTGGATTTCGTAGAAATGTTGGAACACGTGAGGCAATACTGACCCTACGACTTATCTTAAAAGAAAGATTAAGGAAAGGCAAACCTACGTTTCTAGCATTTGTAGACTTAGAGAAAGCTTTTGACAATGTTGACTGGAATACTCTCTTTCAAACTCTAAAGCTGGCAGGGGCAAAATACAGGGAGCGAGAGGCTATTTACAATTTGTACAGAAACCAGATGGCAGTTATAAGATTCGAGGGACATGAAAGGGAAGCTGTGGTTGGGAAGGGAGTAAGACAGGGTTGTAGTCTCTCCCTGATGTTAATCAATCTGTATATTGAGCAAGCAGTAAAGGAAACAAAAGAAAAATTCGGAGTAGGTATCAAAATCAATGGAGAAGAAAAAAAAAACTTTGTGGTTCACCGATGACATTGTAATTCTGTCAGAGACAGCAAAGGACTTGGAAGAGCAGTTGAATGGAATGGACAGTGTCTTGAAAGGAGGATATAAGATGAACATCAACAAAAGCAAAACGAGGATAATGGAATGTAGTTGAATTAAGTCGGTTGATGCTGAGGGAATTAGATTAGGAAATGAGACACTTAAAGTAGTAAAGGAGTTTTGCTATTTGGGGAGCAAAATAACCGATGATGGTCGAAGTAGAGAGGATATAAAATGTAGACTGGCAATGGCAAGGAAAGCGTTTCTGAAGAAGAGAAATTTGTTAACATCGAGTATAGATTTAAGTGTCAGGAAGTCATTTCTGAAAGTATTTGTATGGAGTGTAGCTATGTATGGAAGTGAAACATGGACGATAAATAGTTTGGACAAGAGGAGAATAGAAGCTTTCGAAATGTCGTGCTACAGAAGAATGCTGAAGATTAGATGGGTAGACCACATAACTAATGAGGAAGTATTGAATAGGATTGGGGAGAAGAGAAGTTTGTGGCACAACTTGACCAGAGAAGGGATCGGTTGGTAGGACATGTTCTGAGGCATCAAGGGATCACCAATTTAGTATTGGAGGGCAGCGTGGAGGGTAAAAATCGTAGAGGGAGACCAAGAGATGAATACACTAAGCAGATTCAGAAGGATGTAGGTTGCAGTAGGTACTGGGAGATGAAGAGGCTTGCACAGGATAGAGTAGCATGGAGAGCTGCATCAAACCAGTCTCAGGACTGAAGACCACAACAACAACAATTCACTGTACCAAAAAACATGTGGAAATGTGTAGTACTTGCTTGCACTTCTCTACGGAACTTTCTTAGACGACGTGCAAAGTCAGTACTGACATTCACTCAGCCTGGTACGTTTGACATTGAAGATTTAGACACTGATGCAGTGGCGCCAATTTCGTGGATATAGAGGGTGAGCGTGGTTTACTGGGGTTACAGCGCATCCCGAAAAATGCTTCTCGGTAAGGAAAAGATATTGGAAAAGCATTCGTCCGATTTTTTATTTCAGAAGAACGTAAAGTACCATGGTAAAACAAATTTTCATAATTATATTTTGCTTTAAGTTATTATATTTTACATTTTAATAGGTTTTTGTTTTATTTGATCTTAAAGAAAAGTAACCTTTTACGTGTGCAGTGATAGGCAATAGAAAAACGCACTTGTTGTGACATTTGCACTTTTAAAACTTAAATCAATAGTATTCCGACTCCCTTGGAGATGGTGTTTTCTTCGAGAAAGTTCATCATGTTGTATCAAAACCAGTATTTTGGGAATACGCAGCAGAAGACGCAAACCACAATGACAATGGCAATTGTGCAACCAGTTCATTCAGGGAACACGACAAGGGAGGTGGAACACAACGTGGGAGTGATGATTTCATATCTGTAACACCTAACCTACAACGTCTCAACCTGCAAGGTTAACTTCATCGGAAGGTTCAACGGCCAAAGAATCAACTATGATCCCAGGTTAGATGTGGCCTACAAATTTACGTGAAGCATTCAAGAAAATGTGAAATCAAAAGATGATTTTACCGTTTATAGTGAAAGTGTAGACATCAGACTACACGGCGCAAATCAGAACAATCGGGTGATAACGGGTGGTTGTAATCAAACTTTCCCTATTTAACAAGTTATAACACGGAAACTAATTACTGTACGAGGATAAAACTTGGTAGCATTAATGTCAAAGACATGGGGAAGAGAAATAATGCAGAATCAGTTCAGCTGAACCACTTTTAATGTGCTGCTACGGTATATCGTATCATTACATATGGGAACCATTACTGCTACAAAAGGGGCACATCATGGCGACCATCAGTGTCCAGAAGAGTGTGAAAAAGCAGGACTGCATTCTGTAAAGCAGAACGAAGTATGTCCTTAGGTGTGCTGGCTACATCGCATGACACGCTGCGCTTCAGATCAGCACATGTGTGAATGTTTCTCTGGTTAACCCTGTACTCCAGATAGCCCCAAAACCAGATATCACAAGGAGTGAGATCAGGTAATCGTGCCGGACAAGCATTTGGAAACGATCGGCTGATGATTCGATCGCTTCCAAATGTCTTCCGGAGAAGCACGTCAACATCACGAGCGACGTGCGATGGGGCCTCATCATCCATTAAAACTTTTGAGTTCAGTGTCTCTGTGTCCTTTAAGGCGGGTATGGCATACTGGCGAAGCATATGGCATTAACGCTGGCCAGTCACACTGCTCGTCTTTGGTCATTGAGCGCCAACATGTTGAAAAGAGAATGGGCCAATGATGAACACAGCCATGAAGCCACACCATACGATGACACGTTCACCATACAGAGGAACTTCATGTGCAGTGCCTGGAGGTGAAGACCTAGACACTCGGCAGTTTTGTGTGTTCACCTCACCGGTCAAGTAGCCGCGCGGTCTGGTCTGAGGCGTCTTGTCATGGTCCGCGCGTCTCCCCCCCCCCCCCCTCCGGCATGGGTGTCTGTGTTGTCCTTAGCGTAAGCTAGTTTAAGTTAAATTAAGTAGTGCGTAAGCTTAGGGACCGATGACCTCAGCAGTTTGGTCCCGTGAGACCTTACCACAAATATCTAATTTTACCCGTCAGAGCAAAATGAGCTTCGTCTGTCCACAGGATGGTCCAGAGACAGCCTTGTGAGAAAATGGGAAGCGAAGTCAACATGTTGTGCGCCGTGTGGTGCAAGCTGCTGTACGATATGGATTTTGTACAGATACCATTTGAGAATGGTTCGAAGCACTTTCCGTACAGTGGACCAAGGGATGCTCAATCGTCGTGAAACACCACTCGCTCTGCGTGACGATCGGCAATTTCGAGCAGCGTTGTCTGCCATAGCAACAGAAATTTCATCAGCCACTTGTGGTGCAACCGGTCGTCGGCCTCTTCCCGGAGCGACGCCCAGTTCTCCAGTTGATCCGAGTTTCTTCATGATGCTCCGCACAGCAGGTGGAGAAAGAGGAGCCCTCAGTAATACTTTCAGCCCGGCTTTATTCTTGAAGTGCAGCTGCAGCAGTACCGTTCTTTTGATAGTAGAGCTTCACCAATAATGCCCTGATCCCTTTGTCCAAGATCACGTTGAGACGCCACCAAGTGCACTGCGACTGGTCACGTGTGTGAGACTATGAATCACGATGACTGTTCACAGCACCTGGTGGCCATAGTTGGAACTCGACGGTGACACTGTGACGCATGGAAATCATGCACCCCTTACTCTGGACGTTAACGCTACCAAGGTTGGTACTCGCACGGTAATTCGTTTCCGTGTTGTAACTTGTTAAATAGGAAAAGTTTAATTGTAATCACCCAGTATGTATAGGAAAAAATTGCCTTAAAATGGGTGAATACAGTGCGCAATAATAGGTAACACCCGATTCATTCTTTGGTCAGTTTACAAGATGTGAGCGAATCCGGCTGCGCGATCAGTGTGGCAGATTATTAAGTAAAGGAGCCCGGGTGCGATTCCCGGCCGGGTTGATTTCCCTTATATCATCATAACTGACATTACTGTTGAGATGGCTGTATGATCATGGCCAGGCAGTTAATAAATTGAAAAAAATCATCAAAGGGACAGAGATAATAGCCACATTCTGCAGTTAATTTTTCTCCTGAAGCGTCAGCTATATTACCTTCAGTTTCGCCATCCTACCCGTCACCGTCTCGACGCCCAGTCAGACAGTGCGTTGTTTCCGTATGTTTCAACCAAACTTTCTGTCAAGATCATAATTTTCTAATTCAGGATCTCAGGTAAAAATGCCTTGGCAGCCATATTCATATTATAATAGGATGGTATCTACCAGCATGACAATACAACTTGTCACACAGTTCGCAGTGCATGTGTGTGATTCGAAGGCACCATGTTGAATTTAGCATACTCCCGTGGCCACCAAACTGCCCAGATTTAAAACCACCTCGGTCAGGCTGTTTGTGCCACCAACTTTCAGCCGAGAAACCTAGCGCAGCTGGCCACGGCACTGTATTCGGTATGGCTCCACATTCTTCTCAATACCTTCTAGAACCTGACTGACTCACCATCTGCACGTCTCTCAGCGGTCCACCTGGCAAAAGATGGCTATTCAGACTTTTTGACAGATGGTCACGTTAATGTGACTGGACAGTATGTTTATGGCTGATCGCCTTATTATTAGAAATAATACTACTACGGAATCTGAACCGTCAGAAACTAGAGAATCCCATCGTTTTTGTGATTAAAGCTCCATAGAACACTGCCACTGAAGCTACTAGCCTCACATACTCAGTAGCAGGAGATATCTTTCATATCCCATATACCATTGATCCCAGCTGATTTACCCATTCATTTTAAGCTTTATTTCCCATCAAGGATGCGTTGCCGATAGAAATAAACAAAGGAGAGGCGGAGAGGGGGGGGGGGGGGAATATATGGCCAGTGATGGGAGATGGGAAATGGACATAGTGAGAGGGGAGAGGAAATGGGCATAGAGACGGGGAACAAGGAATTGGAGAGGAATAGGGCGGCAGGAGTAGATGGAGAGAGAGAGGGGGCCGAGCAGATGGATAGGTTGTGGGGGAGGAGTAGATGGACAGAGAGAGGGAAGAGGATGTGATGGACATAACACGCAGGAGGGGATGGACAAAACGGGGATAGGAGAAGATGGACAGAGAAAGGGGTGGGGAGAGGATTAGGACGTATATCTAATTTCCATACATAATCAGCAATTGCAAAGCATTGCCGGGTTCACTAACCATTCATATGCTTTAGATATCCAGCAACTGCGAAGTGTTTCTGGGTACATTAGTCATTTATGTAGTTTAAAATCAGCAGAAGGTCTGTAGCACTTCGTTGGGGAACGCCAGATGTCACTTCTGTTTTACGCGATGGTTCACCATCAGTTTCTAAGAACTGTGACATTTCTGACAGAAAATCATGTATCCACTCAAAAAACTGAGACGCACGCAATTTGATCAGAAGTCGCATATGAGGAACGGTGTCAAAAGGATTCTGGAAAAAGAAATTTGGAATCGGTCTGAGATCCCCTTTCAATAGCACCCAACACTTAATGTGAATAAAAAGCCAGATGTGTTTCATAACACTGATATTTTCCGATTCGTTAAAACCATGTGTCCGTTTATCGTTTTCCTCGAGGTGATTCATAATGTTCGATCGCAGCATATGTTCCAAAAGTCAGAAATGAAATAACAATAAAAGCTCTTGTTGGAATACGGTGCCATTATCCCGCAAAACTTGAAGTACGTAAGTTTCATTTTCCGAAAGGCCGTGGGCACAGCTTTCTGGATTGCAAAAAAGACTCTTGATATTAGTTTTCTTGAAAGGGATACACCAATAACTGGCCGACATAGCTATGTCGGAAAACAAACAGTATGAAACTATTATTTGAGATGACGTCTGCACAGTGAATGGGAAAAATGTGTCTTCTATTTGGACTATTTACATGTCTGCAAATGTGAATTGACAATGGAAAACCTGAGAAACTTGAAGTACTAATTTCCGTAATATGCTCCCTATTCACCTGATTTAGTAGTCCTGACAGGGAACGATTTCCACATCGACAGGTACCTCGAATCGATTGACTTCATCCGTGAAAACCAGCAAGGATTGCCAAACGTCGATCAAAAATATGTCCACTAGCCCCTTTCTCAGATGACTTCCAGAAAACCACGGATGATGAATGAAGGCTATGAGATAGATGTAGTTCATCTTGATTTCCATAAAAACAATAGACATCAAACGAACTTTGTGACTGGATTTAGCTCTTCTTGATAAAGAACACGAAACATATTATCTTGAAAGGGAAACAGCGACAGATGTAGGAGTATCACAGGGGATTGTACTAGTATCCGTGCCGCTGACGTAGTATAATGATGATATATAGGTCAAAATTAATATTAATATCAGATTTTCGTAGACGATGCAGTTATCTATAATGGAACAGCGTCCCAAAAACAAACAAAAAATTTCAGTCTATTCTTGACGATCTTCCAAAGCAAAGATACACAATAAGCTTTAAATGTTCAGTCCACATTTGCATCCACATATAGGGGTTGGAAAGAAATACGGAAACACAGCGAGAAATACAAGCTTGAACGAGAATGCAGCTACTTGCCAAACCTGCTGGTTGCGATGTTGTAATGGCCCACGAATAGCCCCTTTTCAGAGTTCTCTGTATGCTGAAAGTGTCAGTCGTGGTCAAAACAGTTATGTGTAGCAGTGAGTGCGTTATGTGGCAGCTAAGTGATGGTGCTTGTATGGTGGGCAGTTGTGGAACAAATATAGCCGAAGTGCATGGCGTTTCAAGCGGAGAAACATCATCCGCTAAGCCACAACGCGGGTGAAAGTGTGTGTTGAGGGATCGTGACAGATGGTAACAGAAGAGGATTGTGGCTAAAACTACATGACAGACAGCTGCAGAAGTCACTGCAGAGCTGAATGTCACACTCGTGAAGCCTGTTTGCACCAAATCAAAACGAAAAGAGCTCCATAGGCAGGGAAATGCAGGTCGAGCTGTAATTCCAAAGCCAGTAATCAGTGACGGAAATACCCATAAGAGGAAAACATCGTGTCGAATTCATAAAACTTGGACTATGGAGCAATGAAAGAAACTCATTTAATCGGATGAGTTTTGTTTAACATTGTTTCCAATTTCTGGCCGAGTTTAGTTCCCAAGAGTGAAACGTGATGGGTTTCAATACTATTGAGCCCTTTTGGCCTACATTGGAAAGATGGGTGCGTGATGGCTATCCACCTCCACCATAATTACCTGAATTTTGCAGATATAGTACAGCTTTGAAAACCATACAGGTCATGTATTTATCCATTCCGAGACGACTAGAAGCTGTTCTGAATGTCAACGGGTTGCCTACACCGTATTAGGTAAGGTAAAGCATTGTATTTTTGGTGTTGGCATATTGTTGTTCATTCCCTGTACACTCTCTGCATACCACTGTGACATGCGTCGCAGAAGGTATCACACGTTAGGAGTCCTTCCCTTTCTACGTTACTGTAAATATCTAGGGACGACAATGCGTTGGGATATGAAATAGAATGATCACATACATTCAACTGTAGGTGAAGCAGATCGTGAATTTCATGATATTAGTAGGATACAGGGTGATTTCAGTGAGTCTAGAAAGGCGATTACGGACAGAAAACACGTGCGACACATCCTAGAATATTACCCAGGTGGGAGGAACCCATACCAAATAACACTAACAACGGGTATTTAACGTTTATGAAGAAGGACAACACAAAGGAGAACAAGTTTCTTTGATCCACACCAGAGTGTCACGGAGATGCTGAAAAAACGTGAGCTGGCAGACGTTGGAAAATGGCTTATTTACCAAATTCCACAACCAGCTATAAGTGAGGAATATAGTTTACTTCATTCCCCCGCGTATCATTCCAGTGAGGTCCGCAAATAAAAATTTTACCACGGAGACGTTTGAGCAGCATTGCTTTCTGCAACGCACTCCACAGTGGTTTGCAATACATGTATGTAGAGCTAGATGTAAATAAAGTTTAGTCAAGTGTAGAGGTTATGCCAGCCTTAGATGAGTGTTTCGTAGAACTTCCTCAAGTCGTATTGCAGGAAAGCGGCTACCACCGAACGAGTGTGGGCAAAGTGCATTGCCATACAGGGGATCACATGAAAACAATTTATTTTTTTGCACCTACCAAGCTTGAGCCTACGAACAAGAAGTGAAAATGTTATACATATTTAAACGTTTCCATTGGCATTTCCATAAACGAAATTGAGAATGATTCGCTTGATGCAGCGACGCGTCTTTTCTTCTCCTTTGCCTTTCACCATTATTGTACGATCCATCACAACGTCGACATTCACTCAACCAATACATACATTCAGAACTCCACCATTCCCGCTTTTCGAATTACATGCATGCAGAGCTTCACCATTCTTAGAATTTCGGATTAAAGCATCCCTCGCGGCGAAGGGATTGACATAGACATTCTTATACTATTCAGTGCTGATATCCGACTGCGTGTTAGTACAGATGGATACTTTCGAGGTAAACACGGCAAGTACCACAAGCCGATTTCTCAAAAACTTGGCTCACTGGAAGAGGAGTCAAAATAAGCGAAGACGTGTGTCGGCTTATCCGTAGATACGTGACCTTTTTCGAGAAAACGACGTTCAAAGAGTTCGAGATGCTCTTTGTGCCTTTCAACAGGTCACAGGTTCAGCGGAAGCGATGTCACAATGGGTAAGGTTGCAGCTTTTCACTTATGCAACCCCTGTTCTTACTTCTGTTTCTGTTTTTCATTTGTCTACACGTGTCCATTGAAGGCTACTACACGAATGTTTTCCAGTATATGTTTAAATAAGATTGTCTTTATTTGTCTATTACCTGCCTCCGACATCCGTAGAATAAATTAAAAATAAAACCTAAATGAATCAGAAAATTATTTGAAATTGTTTACGGTGAAATACATGTAGTGTTTGTTGATTCGCCATGAATTGAAAGCGCCAGTTTTCGTGAAAAAGACCCGTTATGCGTGGTTTTATGCAAAATTATTACCAATGCGTGAAATCTTCAGCACTGTCAACGACGTTTCGTTCCCGAGTGAGATTCACAGGAAGAAATGTCATTGTGACCAACCTGGCTTCGCGCAATGCTCGTGGTGTTCAGAATTTCTATGTTTCGAACGTTTCAACGGTTGGTATCATCCAGGGAGTGTTGCAAACCTTCCTCAATAATAAAAAGAGGAATAAAATATAAGAAATTAACACAAAAATTGAAACAGCAATGAAATGTAAAAATATGGGGATTTAAAAAGTTTGCAACGCTAGAAAGTACCATATCCACATAGGTTATATGATAAATGGATGGAAGTTATTTTGAAACACAGTTGTAATTTTTCAATTAATGTAACGTCCTTTCATCGCCTGCCTTGATGAGAAAGAATGCCTAGTTACCCTCAACGGACATGGGTAGATAAATGAAGAAAATGGTTCAAATGGCCCTGAGCACTATGGGACTTAACTTGCAAGGTCATCAGTCCCCTAGAACTTAGAACTACTTAAATCTAACTAACCTAAGGACGTCACACACATCCATGCCCGAAGCAGGATTCGAACCTGCGACCGTAGCGGTCGCGCGGTTCCAGACTGAAGTGCCTAGAACCGCTCGGTCACACCGGGCGGCTGTATTGTTATTAATATTTCCTGTTGTAACGCTGTCTTTGAACATATTTTTCGGGTCTGTAATTGGGGTTGGAAACTACGTTGGTGTCTATGAAGAAAAAAAAGTAAAACGATCATCGGGTTTCGAACACAAAGCGCTAAAGTGTAAGGCAGCGACTCTAACCATCGCGTCACCACTTTCGATGAAATTCATGCGCGCTACAGCCCATCTACGGTACGTCGAAAACTTTGACAGCTATTTTCACAGAAACGATCGAGTATCTACGGATAAGACGAGACTCGTGTCCGCTTAGATGGACCCCTTTTTCCGTTGTGCAAAGGTTTTGGGAAATCGAGTTATTGCACTTGCCATGTTCTTCTTGTTAGTAGCATTATTCACCGACAAAATACTCGCATTTATGAATAATACATTTGGTAACGTGCACCTACATCTCACGCCCTGGTGCAGCAAATGACATTTGTCTTCATGAGGAAAGAGTCACCCGAAAACTGTGATAGAAAACTGACCAAACAATTCCCTAAGAGAAATGACGAAGATATTCCACAGGTGAGATGTCGTTCCCGCCACAGTTTAAAGGCTTTACGATGGGCCTTGATTTATGTTTTTAATTATGGGCGTTTGGTATACTGCACAGCTAGCGCCTCAATGCGTAGTGATACGTGACCTAGTCGAATAGTGTAGTGCTAAGGCACCTGCGGCGGAACAGCTTGGTCTTTCAATATCCTTTAACAGTCAGTCCATCTACATGGATAGGTTTCGGGTTGTCTGCCCCTTCACTCTGCGACTGAAGACACAGGTTTATCCGACAAAAGCAGTGCTGACGAAAATTCAACTATATACCTGCCTCGCAAACGCCGCCGAACTCCAGTTCATGGGCAATAGCTAAAAGTTAGTTATACTATAGAGCAATGTTTATCAACCTTTTAATATACGCGGCCATTTTCTGAGTAAAAATATTCTGGAGACCCCCAAAACGATAGTAAAAGTATGTCAGCAATTTCAAAGGCAACGTATTTAATTTTCTTTCTATTGATACTATGCTGATCGAGAAATCAAGTGCAAGAAAAGAGTCGTAGTGCTCTGCGTGCGGAGACGTAATTATATTCTTTGCCGTGTTACCAACAATGCTGCAACTGCTTTCTCCTGCGACCGCGACCTCCTGAGCAAGGCTTTGTGACAACCCACTCGGTCGGGACCCACAGGTTAAAAAACCCTGCTATAGAGCGTTCTGGATTCTTGCATGATTCGTTTGAAATAACGTTTAACTTACTGTCTTTTAAAACACGGAAAATGACTAACAAGTCCGTATTTAATATACCGATATCCGTTAAACATTTTACTGATTCTCTCTGTTACAAGTTCACACCCGAAAGTAACCAGAAGATATTTTGTCAGAAATGATATTCAGAACGTCCAAAGCAGTCACTAACCCATGAGTGCTTGCGAGATAACACATTCAGTTGTTCAGTAGCCTTCTTGTAAAGAACTGCTCCCCATAATGTCTCATAATCTGCATGAAGCAGCCACAGGGAGTTCATGTACGACATGAAACGTTCACACGCGAATATATCCTAAAATAAACCACTCACAAAGCTCAGACTTTCACAAAATACTCAACATTGTAGTCGCTTTTCGTCAACGACACGAGAACAGATGAAACACACGAATTTCTTCAGCGCAGTTTAACATTGATTGGTTGATTTGGGGGAGTGGACCGAACAGCGAGGTCGTCGGTCCCATCGGGTTATGGAAGGATGGGGAAGGAAATCGGCCGTGGCTTTTCAAAGAAACCATCCCGGACTTTGCCTGAAGCGATTTAGCGAAATCACGGAAAATCTAAGTCACGATGGCCGGACGAAGGATTGAACAGTTGTTCTCCCAAATGCGAATCAAGTGTGCTAACCACTGCGCCACCTTGCCCGATTTAATTTAGGTGTTTACCAGAAGAGCGACTCTGTCGACTCATAGAGCTGAGGCGCAAAGCCCTGCTCATACGCGCGAGAAATGCTGAATTCCTATTAGCTAGTATGTTTAGCGACCAATCGGATCATCTTGAGCACTTCTACAGTCGCGGTATTTCTGATATCATCCAATCAGATCATCGCAAGTAATTTATACTAGAAATTTCGTAATTCCGAAACTAAATAAAATTTAATGAATACGAAATACGATTCCTCTCCACAAAACAAATTACTAAAAACTTTAGTACTCAACGCCCAATGTGGCTGTCTTTTACAAGATCAAGCTCACTCGGACAGACGCCACAAATCCCCCTTTTACGTCAGATATCTGTGGTAATGAAGCTGAAGAAAATTGCAGACGATTAGATTATATGATCCAATCCTCTTGGTTGTAGTTTCAATTGACACTATAGATGAATACATTACAGTCCCTAATTCAGTTTGCCAATGCCAGCTTTTTTCGGTTATTACGTGTTTTACGTAAAAATTTATATCTCCGAAAGTATTGAAGTTAATAATTTGAAGTTTTAACAGCATGGTTGTGTTATCCGTAGAATTTGGTCTGGCTCGCTCGGCCCTGTAGCCAGGGTCAGCTGTGCCAGCGTGGGAACCAAACTCTGCTCTTTTCCCGGCTGCACACCAAGCTACGATTTCAATGCAGAATTACAACCCGTAATAATATTCTACGTTACACACCGAATAAACATTCCTGAGAACATAACTTAAAACCCCGACCATTCACTCTGGTTAATGTCTTCCATGTTTCCCTTAAATCGCCTGAGGCGAAGTTCAGAATAGTTCTGCTGAAAGAGCGCGGCCGACTTCCTGCCCAATTCCTCCCCAATCCGAGCTTGTGGTCCATTCCTAATAACCTTGTCGTCGACGATACGTTAAACCATATCTTGCTTTTTTCCGTAGTGTTCTATATCTACATCTCCGCTTACAGATGTCTATATCTATATCTATATCATATGTCAGACAATTAAAAGAATTGCACAAAGATATACACAGGATATAGTATATGATAAAATACCAAATTTAGAAACTCTGGAACAATTCCCGCTTAAAATAGAACATTAATACACCGACGGCAAAATCGCAACACCAAGAGGGAGTTGTGCCACGTAAACGACAGTTGGTAGGCTTGTTTTGCATCTGAAAGATGATGTCTGTTCCAATTTCTTGCCGATGGAGTGGGGCTAGTAGTGCCACTAGGAGGATGCAATTCAAGTTTGCTTTGCACGCTCTAACGGTGGTGAGCTTCAGTTACCTTAGTGACTGGACGTTGTAGGTAGACGTCAGTCAAGAATGCTTTTAAGGTGACAAAAACGCCATTATAAACACCTTAATAAGTTTGAAAGAGGTCGTGTAATTTTCCTACGAGAAACCGGATGTTCCTTCTGCGATGTTCCCGAAGGACTTGTCGGGAATGTAGCCACTATACATGACTGCTGATATCGGTGGTCTCGGGAATGTACGGTCATAAGAAAGCTGGGCACCTGTCGGTTACATGGCACTACCGAGAGGGAAGACAATTGTGTTTGGCGTACGGCTTTGACGCATCTTACGGCATTAGCAGCAACAAATGAGCGGCAGCCGGCATCACAGTGACACAACAGACTAGTAGAAATCGGTTACTTCAAGGGCAGCTCCGAGCCAGACGTCCTGTAGAGTGCATTCTACTGATCCAAAAACCACCATCAGCTGCGACATCATTGGTGTTGAGTGGGAGCTCATTGGAGGGCAGAATGGAGGTGTGTCATGTTTTCCTCTGGTTTTCCCTCGGTGTTATTGGTGGCCGTGTGTCGGTTAGAAGGAGGCCACTTGAGGGCCTGCAACCAACCAGTCTTCGTTCTATACACACTGGACCTAAAGCTGAATTTATCGTCTGGTGTGGGATTTCGTATGTTAACAGGAGCACTCTGGTGGTTATCTCACGCACCCTAACTGAAAATTTATATGCCAGTATTGTGCTACCATTCATTAAAAGCATTTCGGGGGTGTTTTCCTACAGGATAACGCTCGCTGACATACCGCTGTTGTATCGCAACATGCTCTACATAATGCCGACATGTTGCTCTGATCTTCCCGATCACCACATCTGTCTCCAATCGGGGTAGATGTAGGACATCATCGGACGACATCTCCAGCGTCCTACACAAACAGCAATAACCATTCCTTTATTGACGGGCCAAGGAAGAAAGGCACGGAATTCCATCCCACAAACCGACATACGGCATCTGTACAACACAACGTATGTACGTTTGCAAGCTTGCATGCAACATTCTGGCAGTTACATCGGTTATTGATGTACCAGCATTTCCCATTTGCAGTGGCTTATCCCGCGATTGATTTTTCAATGTTAATAACTTAAATACATTGGAGCACCAAAGAAACTTGTGTAGGCATAAGTATTCGAATATAGAGGTACGTAAACAAGCAAAGTGTGGCGCTGCTATCGGCAACACCTATATAGGAAAACAAGTGTCTGGCGCACTTGTTAGATCGGTTACTGCTGCTCAATGGCAAGCTTTTTTTTTTTCTTTTCAAATTCTTTATTCTTCAAATATGATACATATAACCCACCACTTAATACATTAGTGGGTCCTAATTTATACTTGTTACAATTACTGCAGCTTATCTTAGTTCTAGGAATGTATTGTTGTTCCTGTTTCCACTATGGGCATTACTTGCTGTGTCTTTCGGTTACCAGTGATTTTCTTATCTACAGCTTATTGCTAATCTACTCCACCTGCAGCGTAACAGGTGTGCCAGCGCTTTTAAACCTACATTGTCGGCGCCCACCGAGCTGATCCCCGTGGGGATGCCCCTGGCACCGGACTGGCCCAGAATAGTGAATCGCTGCAGTACTATGCTAAATGAATTATCCTATCTAACAAGATTTTAAAAAGTTTAAAAGTGATGCTACAGTCGTCGCAAGAGCAAAGGAACACAGCATCTCCGAGATAGTGATGAAGTGGCGATTTTCCCGTACAACCATTTCACGAGTGTACCTTGAATATCAGGAATCCGGTAAAACATCAAATCTGCGACATCGCCAGGGTCGGAAAAAGATCCTGCAAGAAGGGGACCAACAACGACTGAAGAAAATCGTTCAACTTGACAGAAGTGCAGCCCTTCCGCAAATTGCTGCAGATTTCAAGGATCCTGCATGTCAGCAGGGGACTGTTCAAACTGGTGGAGGTATTGTAATGGCGTGGGGCGTGTGTAGCTGGAGTGATATGAGAATCCTAATATGTCTACATACGACTCTGACAGGTGAAACGTACGTAAGTATCCTGTCTGATCACCTGCCTCCCATCCATGTCCATTGTGCATTCCGACGGATTTGAGCATTTCCAGCAGGACAATGGGATGCTCCACACGTCCATAATTGCTACAAAGTTGCTCCAGGAGACTCTTATGAGTTTCAGCACTTCCGCTGGCCACCAAACTCCCCAGACATTAACATTATTGAGAACATCTGGGGTGCCTTGCAACGTGCTGTTTAGAAGACATCTCCACCCCCTCGTACTCTTACAGATTTATGGACAGCCCTGCAGAATTCATGGTTTAAATTCCCTCCAGCACTATTTCAGACGTCGTGTCCATGTCACGTCGTGCTACGGCACTTCCGCGTGCTTGCGGGGGCCCTACACGATATTAGGCAGGTGTACCAGTCTCTTTGATTTTCAGTGTGTAATACTTATACAACTGTACCCCCGATATTTCGTTATTCTACATTAATTATTTTCTGGCATTCCACTTTTTCCATCATTTTATTTAAATTCAGTCTGTACAACAACAGCTGATTTTCAAAGACATGTCTGCAAAAATTACAGCCTTTCGATAAAGCTTACGAATACTCATAAGTGCCTTGTAGCGTTGCTCATTGACGTATTTAGCCGATAGCTACGCCCGTCATAAGCAATGGATCCCGGTCTTGTGGTGTGGCTTACTTGACTCAGAGAGACAGGTATGCGTTCTGTAAATGCAACCCCAACGAAGGGGTGTCAACAAGTGGCCAGACCAACGCGTGGTTGCTGAAGAGAGGAATCAGCTTTTTCAGAAGTTTCAGGGGCAACAGCCTGGATAACTACTGATCTGGCCTTTTAGCGCGAACAAACATGACTTTGCTGTGTTGGTGCTGTGAACGGGTGAAAGCAGGAAGCAGTTACAACCGTTATTTTTCCCGAGGGCATGAAGTTGTACTGTATGGTTAGATGATGGTGAAATCCTCTTAGGTAAAATATTCCGAAAATAAAATGATCCGACATTCGGTTCTCATGGTGGGAAATATTCAGGAGGAATTTACCGAGAAAAACAAAGATAGCGTTCTGCCGATCGGAGCGTGGAATGTTAGATACATTAAACGAGAGGGATGTTAGAAAATTTGAAAAGGAAACCGAATACTTTGAAGTTAAATATAGTGAGAATTAGAGAAGTTCTGTAGCAGGATGAACAGGATCCTGGTCAGGTGAGTTTAGGGTTACTAATACAAAAACGAATAGGGGTAAATAGGATGAGGTCTAATAATAATAAGAAAATAGGACTGCGGTTAAGCTACTACAGACAGCACAGTGAACTCAATGCCGTAGTCAATACGAGCGCGAAGCCAACACCCACTACTTTAGGATAAGTTAATATGACAGCTAGTAGAAGAGGTTGAATGAATGTATGATGAGATAAACTAAATTATTCAAATAGTTATGAGAGAGGAAAATTTAATTGTGATTGGGGACTGGAATTCGGTGGTAGGAAATGGAAGCGAAGGAAAAATCGTAGGAAAATACGAACTGTGGGGAAAGGAATAAGAGAGAAAACTGCATAGCAGAATTTTGCACAGAGCACAATTTAATCATAGCTAATACATCCAGAATGAGATTTTCACTCTGCAGCGGAGTGTGAGCTGATATGAAACTTCCTGGCAGATTAAAACTGTGTGCCGGACCGAGACTCGAACTCGGGACCTTTGCCTTTCGCGGGTAAGTGCTCTACCAACTGAGCTACCCAAGCACGACTCACGGCTCGTCCTCACAGCTTTACTTCTGCCAGTACCGCGTCTCCTACCTTCCAAACTTAACAGAAGCTCTCCTGTGAACCATGCAGAACTAGCACTCCTGAAAGAAAGGATATTGCGGAGACATGGCTTAGCCACAGCCTGGGGGATGTTTCCATAATGAGATTTTCACTCTGCAGCGGAGTGTGCGCTGATATGAAACTTCCGGCACACAGTTTTAATCTGCCAAGAACGAAGTGCTCGGATTAAAAAGGGTATAAGACAGGGATATGGCCTTCCGCCCCACCTGTTCAATCTGTACATCAAGGAAGCAATGATGGAAATAAAAGAAAGATTCAGGAATGGAATTAAAATTAAAAGTGAAACGATATCAATGATAAGATTCGCTGATGACATTGCTATCCTGAGTGAAAGTGAAAAAGAACTACATGTTCTGCTGAGTGGAATGAACAGTCAAATGTGTACAGAAGATGGACTGAGAGAGAATCTAAGAAACAGGAAAGCAATTTGAAGTAGCAGAATGAGAACAGCGAAAAACGTAACAATAGGATTGATGGTTACGAAGTAGATGAAGTTAAGCAGTTCTACTAGTGAGGCAGCAAAACAACCAATCACGGGCGGAGGAAGGAGGGGGACAAAAGTACACTAGTGCTGGAAAAGAGTGCAATTCTGACCAAGAGAAGTTTATTAGTATCAAACAAAGGCCTTCTTTTGAGGAAGAAATTTCTGAGAATATATGTTTGGAGCACAGCATTTTATGGCAGTAAAAACGTGGACTGTGGGAAAACTGGAAAAGAAAAGAAACGAAGCATTTGAGATGTGCTGCTACAGACGAGCGTTGAAAATTAGGTGGACTGAAAAGGTAAGGAATGAAGAGGTTGTGCGCAGAATCGGAGAGAAAAGGAATCTGTGGAAAACACTCACATGGAGAACATCCGAGAACATCCGTTAAGGCACCAGGGTATGACTTCTATCGTATTAGAGGGAGCTGTAGAGAACAAAAATTGTTGAGGAAGACAGAGGTGGGAATATATCCAGCAAATAAATGAGGACGTAGGTTATAAGTGCTGGTCTGAGACGAAGAGGTTTTGGCACGAGGCGAATTCGTGGTGGATCGCATCACGCTAGTAAGAAGACTGATAACTCAAAAGAAAGAAAGAAGAAAGACAGAGGTTTTTGAAATTGTATGACATCTCCAGTGGTAGGTTTGGACTCTCACCATAATTTGTTGGTTATGAACTGCACACGGAAAAAAATGCAGAAATGTAAGAAATTTAGGAGATGTAACCTGGATAGTTAGAAAGAATCAGAGGTTGCCGAGAGTTTCAGAGGAACATTAGGCAGAACTTGACTGAAAGAGGTAAAAGGTATGCAATACAAGGCTGATGGGTAGCTTTGAGAGATGAAACAGTGAAGGCAGCCGAAAGGTTAAAAGAAGAAGTCCCAGTAAAAACCTTGGATATCACAGGAGATACTGAATTTAATTAATGAAACAAGAAAATATAAAAAAAACGATCTACTGAGAGACTGCCAATACGGATTCAGAAAATGTAGTTCTTATGAAACGCAACTAGCTCTTTATTCTCACACAGTAATGAGTACTGTTGATAGAGGATGTCAAACATACGTTTAGATTTCCAGAAGGCTTATGATACCGCAGCACACAAACTACTTCTAATCAGCTTGCGTGCCTATGGCCTGTTGTGTCAGTTGTGCAACTGAATTCGTGACTTCCTGCTAGAGAGCTCACAGATCGTAGTAACTGACGGGAAGTCAGCAAGTAAAATAGAAGTAATATCTTGCATTCCCCAAGGAAGTGTTGGAGGCCCTCTGCTTTTGCTGATCTGCATTAACGGTTCAGGAGACAATCTGAGCAGCACTCGTAGATTGTTTGCTGATGATGTTGTCATTTACCGTCTTCTAAAGCTGATAAAAAATTGCAAAACGATTTAGTCAAGATATTTCTATGGTGCGAAAAGTGGTAACTGACTACATTATAAAAAGTGTGAAGTCATCCACATGAGAAACACAAGGAATCCAACAAATTTCGTTTACACAATAAACCACACAAGCTGTAAATTCTACTAACTAATTAGGGATTATAATTGCGAATAGCTTAAGTTGGAACGATCACATAGGTAATGCTGTGGGTAAAGCAAACAAAATACGACGGTTTATTGGCGGAACAGTGACATAATGCAATAGATTTGCTAAAGAGACTGCCTGTACTACACTTGCACGCCCTCTATTGGAGTATTGCTGTGCGGTGTGGGATCCGCGCCAGATAGGATCGACGGAATACATCCAAGAAGTTGACTGAAGGGCAGCTCGTTTTGCATTATCGCGAAATAGGGGAGAGAGCACCACGGATATGATACTTGAATTGCAGCGGCAATCATTAAAACAATGACATTTTTCGTTGCAGTGGGAATTTATCATGCAATTTCAACTATCAACTTTCTCCTCAGCATGTGGAAATATTTTGTTGGCGACTACCTAGATAGGAGGAAATCATCATCATAATAAAATAAGAGAAATCAGAGTTCGCACAGAAAGATTCAAGGGCTCGTTTTATCGCCCCGCTGTTCGAAAGTGGGACGGCAGAGAAAGATCTTGAAGGTGGTTCGATGAACCCTCTGCCAGGCACTTAACTGTAAACTGCACAGCAGTCATATACATGCAGATGTGGATGTCGATAACAGAAAGAACTCTATGAGCTGCTAAACATTTTACAACGAAACAACGATGCTGTGTCTCTAATCGTTTCCAAACTGTGATATCTTTGAAACTATAGCAGGACTTTATCGACATCCTGTACGTCTTCTCAGCAAAAGCAGCTAGGCGGAAAAATAGTGGATGATACGTCTAATAAACACAGTTAGTATTTCCCTAACTGTTTATTTATTTATTTTATTTTTCTAACGAAGGGTTGCAATACATTTGCCATGTGACCTACTTACACTGTGCAGTAAATGAATACAATGTAAAAAGAGTAAGAACAGTTTGTCCTGGATTACGTAACTTGCTGGGCCCGTTTTAGTGACAGAAAGATGGAAAAAGGTTTCGCCACTCTTTGCTACGGCATTTCTCAGTCCCACCTCTACACTTGAATAGTTCTCATTCCAGGGCAGCGAGAGCACTCTTGAATATGTAATAGGTGCAGCGAGATCTCATTTTCAGCATGTTCTCATTATAGCCGAAATTGTCTGGAGGGAACTCCAATATAGCACGCTCGCTCTGCAGCCGCATTTCATTTCTTATCCTCTTAAGTGTTAAGTAGAGGCAACTAGTTTTCGCTACAATGAGGGAGCACCTTTCATACGGGAGCCTCGGAGCGAAATAGAACAGTGAACATGTAAGGAAGTTGCGAATCCTACCGTAGGTAAAATCATAATATGAATTTGAAGAGGCAAAACTTCACCCGCTTTAGCGAAATGAGTTTCCTCCTATCTCGCTTTTCTGCCAGAAAACGTATTCCCACTTTAGAACAGCATATACTGATAGCAGGCTTCTCAATCCCATCATGAAACTGGAACGCTTTGGAAAGAGTGCGTTCATAGTTCCCAAGAGATATGGTTCATCGTCAGTGTATCTCAGAGGTACCGAACAGCCAGATGTTGCGTGTGGTTGCTTCGCACGTTACCATCAGTTGCACGTACATTTCTCCATGTATGTGCAGAAAACTCTGCACTTTAAAACTAGAAATACTTTTTTACGTCTACTTTTAATAGTGTGTACTACGTAGGCCATTGAATCGAATCAAAATTAATACTCAATAACGCAAGAGTTCTCTTAGCAGATAGGACATACTATTGTAGTGAGTCACAATTAATCCATGTCCTGATTAACTACTTTACACTTTGTGCTATTCATAAAATTAAAATTATAGTTAAAATTAATTCCTTATGACGGGCCAAAGTACTAAAAGTTTCCGATACTGTAATATATTTACAAGAATACGAATTCCTATGCACAACTTGGCTGAAAGATGAACGAGAAGATATATCAGGTATATGGATGTTTATTGTTTAGTTGCATTTAACGGTTACATCTGATAAAAGAAAAAAAGCAAACTAGAAAAAACAGTTCAGTTGAGTCGAACATTATCTGAAAGCAAGCAACACGTAGGTCGGCTTTTACAGTTACCCTATTCAGGTGCTTTTACGATCGCAATCTTTTGATCTCCAAAGCATCTAAATGAAGGCCAATCCGTACCGAAATTGTTACGAATTATGTCCATAGGCTTCCGGATAAAGTGCGAAAACACATATTCGAGAATATTGGATACTGTGATGAGCCTGATTAACGGCTATTCGACTAATTACAGAGAGAATCCAGGATGAAATTTTTACTCTGCAGCGGAGTGTGCGCTGAAATGAAACTTCCTCGCAGATTGAAACTGTGCGCGGAACTGAGACTCGAACTAGAGAGCTTTGTCTTCCGCGGGCAAGCTATTTACCAGCTGGGCTACCCAAGCACGACACATGACAAGTCTTCACAGCTGTATGGAATGTAGGAGATGATGTACTGGTGGAAGTTAAGCTGTGAGGAGGTCTTGCTTGGGTAGCTCTCTTGATAGAGCATTTGCGCGCTGAATTCCCGAGTTCGAGTCTCCGTCCGGCACACAGTTTTAATCTGAGATGAACTTTCAGTTACGGAGAGGTAAAACGATATCGCTACTGGACGATATACTTTTCGCAACTGTATTAAACAATTTATTGCTCACTAATTTCGGGAAAGATAAATTAAATTTACATATACTGACTGTTACTAAGAATTAATATTACGCACGCAGCACAAGACAGATTGCAACAGCAACTCGTTGTTACCAATGCGAACTGCGCAACATTGTTTAGACACACGAAGATGAAATGAAACGAAACACATATACACAAACTCAGTCGTGTCGTCTGAAATAAGCATACACACTTAAAAATAATTTGTCCAAAACATAGGCACTGGTCAGAGGAATACATTTGCTTAATACTATCAATATTGCTCCAGTTTAAAATTTAATGAAAAGCCAGATATTCTGTGCCTATCTGAGCACCACATAATCTCAGAGTTATATAAGTTATATTTAAAAGATTACGCTATAGCAGCTAATTCATGCAGAACTAATGTGCGGAAGGGAGGAGTTGTTACGCATATTCAGACAGAAAGCAAGTTAATAAATGGTAAGACAACTAGATTTTGTAGTGATCAGCACATCGAAGTGCATACTTGCGAATTAGTACTAAAATATAATTCATTTTTGATTGTAACTCTATAGAGAAGCCCGGAAGGAACGTCTGAACTGTTGATCAGAAATCAGAATTCCCTATTATGCTACCTGTCAGATAGCAGAAAGCAGTTGATAATCTGTGGTGACTTCAATGTAGATTTTCTAAAGGATTCTTATAGGAAAAATGATCTGGAAACCTTAATTGAAATCTACAATTTGATATCACTAACCAACTTTCCCACACTGGTGGAAAAAGACAACTGTCCCGTAATTGATAATGTTTTCTTTGGTGACGCTAAAAGAAGGAGAGTAACTGTTTACCCATTGACGGATGCTCTCTCTGATCATAATTTACAGTTAGTTTGGACAAATAACAAGGTGCCTGAAGTATGGAAACTTCTCAGTGGAAATCAGGTAGGATAATTAATGATTCAAGGACAAATGTTTTTAAGAATAGTTTACAAGAAATGACTTACGATGAAATTTTAATAAACCAAATGCTAAAATAGTATTTAATCTAGTCCATTATAAATTCGTATAATTATTTGAAAATAGCTCTCCGCGTAAGCTAATCAGAAAGGGCACTAAACAGTCACGTAAAGACCCATGAACCACAAGAAGTATTAAAGTATCTCCTGAAAGGAGAAGGAAAATATTCCTGTCAGCAAGAACAAGTAAAGATCCTGCAGTAGTTCCACATTACGAAAACTACTCAGGATTACAAAGAAAGGTTATTAAAAGATCGAAGAACATGTACGTAATGTCAGAAATCACTAATTCCGACAACCGACTTAAGGCTGTATGGAATGTAGTGAAACGAGAGACAGGATAACGAGCCACACAACAGAATAACGTAACTATTGAACTGAAAGGAAGGACTATAAATGATGAGTCACATATAGCAGATACATTTAATACTCATTTCGTAAATATAGTAGCAAATATAGGGACAAACTGTTCAAGCGAAAAGTCGTAGAAGTATGTTAAAAAGGCAGCCCTCATACAATTCAATCATATGATTGTATCACCAACTTCTCATCCCAAATTAAGGAAATTATACAGGGTGTTTCAGAAGTGATGGTCAATGAAAGTGATGGTCCATAATTCACACATGGAAAGCAAAATTAGCTAACAAGCTCCAATAAACTTGGGTCCGCAAGTTAACCGTTGCCGAAGTATCGCATTAATTCTAGTTGTGAACCAACTGTAAACACCCCTGGCTTCCGCTGTATTTACATTGGTGTCTAAAGGTTTGGGATCGACTATCTGTTTGTTTAAGCATGCCCAACTGCTTCCCTTTCCCCCTCCGTGCACTGAGCCACATCTGCCTCACAATAGTTTACGAACGTGACGGCACCATGGACAGAGGTTACACCAATGAAGAGTATGCTGACATACACTGCATATACTGCAAACCGAATGGTATTGCTCTTGAGGCTGCACGATTGGACGAAGAAGCTTTTCCACTCCACAGGGAGGCCGACAGGCGTACATTTAGCCGGTTACATCAGCGCCTTAGAGAAACCGGGACTTTCGCACACCATGTACGAGAAGGTCGACCCCGTGACTGTATTTTTGACGACCACAGCTGTCTCATATGGGCCGATGTTAATCCTGATGCAACACACGTATCACGACATCAGAAGTGTTATTCGTTGAACGTCTGGGCGGGTCTGCTCGGAGACTGCATAACTAGACCACACTTCCTACCACAGAGACTAACCGGACAGCAGTACATGTGGTATCTGCGGACTGTACTTCCAGTTGTAGATGATGGTGTCATTAATGCATGACCGTGCTCCAGCACATTTTCATTTTCGAGTGCGCCGGCTTCTAACTCAGGCGTATGGTCAACATTGGATAGGTAGAGGAGGGCCTGTGGCATGGCCTTCAAGGTCTCCGGATTAAAATCCCATGGATTTCTGTGTGTGAGGTCATGTCAAAAGCCTGGCCTATCTACCGAGGTCAACTCTCTTGAGGAAATACGCTTGCGGATTGAAGCAGCCTTCCAGCTTTTACAGAATTTTCCAGGGCTGCCCGAGAGGATCCGCAACCCATTTCAGAGACAAGTTCAGTGTTGCATTCAGACGCATGGACAACATTTGTAACACCTACTTTAACGTTTAGAAATCCCATGTGCTCCTAGACACTGATGAACCGGAACAGAAAATGTGTTGTATTTTGACATCGGTTGATTTGTGGACCCATATCTATTGGAGTTTTATACCTACTTTTTGCCTGTACTTTCCATGTGTGCATTATTGACCATCACTTGTGAAACACTCTGTGTATTCGCTCAAAAGTGTCTCATGTAAGATAAGCTCAGACCTCAGTGGCACTTGGGAACTGAAATAGATCCAATGGCGACAAGTGTAAATTTGTGCTGTATCAGGACTACAATCTGATTTCCTGCTTTAAGCGAGCAGTTGCCGTAACAGTTTTGGCTGGCTGAGCACGCTTTCCGTCCAACCCAGATTCTGAATTTGTCACATACTATACAAGTAGCGTCCACTTCCATTATTCTCACTGGTTGCAGCTTCATTTGTAGAGCAGGTTCTTTCACGGTGAGGTCATGCGCTTGTCCAAGCACGGAAGCTCCTTTCAGCCATGCTGTCGTGTCTCCACACTTACTAGCCATACTGTGCTGATTCCATACTAACTTCTACAGAGTTGGCGGCGTAAATACCACTTTACTGCCATGACTTTCGCCAGCAGTGGAGGGTAACATGACCGCTTGGTGCCAGGCCTACTCACTGTATAGTGCTCTATATGACTAACATGCTCCTTTAAAGGGGTGACTAAAATTTTGTCCGGTGAACTTGTGACTACCAGTAAAGAATTAGAAGCTCCATTTTAATACGTCCATTGTTCACCAGGGACAAACTGAAACAACTGAACGGCAATGTATACGATGAAATAATTCTTCTATTCTAGGAGTAACGGTAGGATAGTAATGAATTCAGTATAGTGATACAGTGAACACGTTTGTTCCATTTAGCGACGCATATGTGGTATCACGGGATCGAATCACAGTGGGACCATAGATTTTTCAGTCTGCCTTTTAATGTAGCATTCACCCTCAAAGGCGTAGAAATACGCCAGGAACAACACGTGGTTCTGGTTCCACGTTAAACCGTACGTCCCCTTACCTCGGTGTATCAGCGAGATATGTTAGGCTGGTTGGTCGGTTGGTTGATTTGGGGCGGTGGACCAAATAGCGAGGTCATCGGACCCATCGGATTAGGGAACGGTGGGGAAGGAAGTCGGCCGTGCCGTTTCAAAGAAACCATCCCGGTATTTGCCTGAAGTGATTTAGGGAAATCACGGAAAACCTAAATCAGGATTGCCGGACGCTGGTCTGAAACGTCGTCCTCCCCAGTCCTGTGTGCTAACTAAGGCTCCTACAAACGAAGCTGAACTTTCCGCCGTCTGTGCCCCAAAATATTTCCTACTGCTGCGTGTTTACATACGAATCTCGATACCCGTGGAGTATTTTCATTGAATCTAGAGAAGAGTTCGTGTTGAAAATGGGTGCAGTAACCATTGCAAAAATGGTTTTCGTATGTTCAGATTTCCGAGGGACCCTGACCGAAGAAAAAGATGGGCCATAAATTGCTGCAGAAGGAAATGGGAACCGGGACCTGGTGCTCAATTGTGTATGGTAACTTTATGTTAGTGAAAGTAGTTACAAACATGAAAATTATTTTATGAAACTACGTTTTTCCCTCCAGTCGAAGACGATACTGTAGCTGTTAGCCTCAAAATTTTTCGAGGCCTGAGAATTTTAGGAAGTGGCAAAATGGAGAGGAATTCATTACGGTAACTTTTCGTATTTTTCAGCAACACTTGAAAATCGCTATACAGCCTAAACTGCAAAGTGTAAAATAAAATACAGCCACTGGTGGACATGATATCCTTCAAAAAATACTTATTGTTTTGTATTTGTGCGCCGTTATCATAAATATGCATACAGACACAAACTGAATAATACTTAAACTTATGTCTTATATAGGTACAGAAAGACAAGTGATAATTAAGATATTTTTACAGTGGATTGGTCGTTATGCAAACGTAACGTAATCTTCTAAAAGTAGTTTTGACTATAACTCAACAAGCAACAATTATTTTGTGTTTATAACAAAGAAACTTGATACCAACATTAATTCTATATCATGGTTATATCATGGTTATACCTAGATAGAGCTACAAAACTATCTTCTGGTATTTTTCCAACACTGTCACTGGGTTGTACAGACCTATCATGAAGTACACAAAATGAATACTGATTAAATGATAGAGGAAATTATTAATAAAAATTCGTTTTGCTGGTACATGATACATTGTTATTTCCTCCCCCATGTACAATAAAAATGTTGCATTTCTTAAAGTACCTACTTATAATAAAAAACACCGCTTTTGCAAGTGCCTATATACGGACCTAAATTAATAAATGGTCTGACGTTGTTACTGAATAATGCCCATATTTGATTTTGAAGAACGTTGGGACCGAGCTCTTTACCCATAACATTTAATATTTGCGAAATACCGCGCAAGTTCCGAGTCTACATTTCATAGCAGCGTAATTTTATATTTCAATTCTTGTGTTATGTAAAAATGGCATTCTAAAGATCTCTCTAAACATGAATTACCGTTCCTTTAACTTCATACATTCAATACCCAATCTTTTATAATAAATATTGTAAAAAGTCACGTGAATAGATTAACCACCCGGAACGTAAGCATATCCGGAACGTCAGAGTTGAGGCAAACATGGCGGACGATTCAGCCTGGTTTGTAGGAGCTATAGTGCTAACCACTGCGTCACGACACGCGGTGAAAGCTTAGGGATACACAAGACGCCGAAGTGACGTACAGTAGAAGGACTTGGAACAGGCCGTTGAGTTGAAATTGTTATTATTATTATTGTTATTATTATTACAATCTGAAATTCTTTGAATCGTCAGTCAGATATTTACAGTCTGTCATATGTTTGCAGCCGGACGGCGTGGCTGAGCGGTTCTAGGCGCTTCAGTCTGGAACCGCGCGACCGCTACGGTCGAACGTTCGAATCCTGCCTCGGGCATGGATGAGTGTGATGTCTTTAGGTTAGTTACGTTTAAGTAGTTCTAAGTTCTAGGGGACTGATGACCTCAGATGTTAAGTCCCATAGTGCTCAGAGCCATTTGAACTATTTTTATATGTTTGCAGTCCTTTCGAACTATAATTTAGCTTAATGTCTTTGCTTTCGTTACCAGATTATGACACACCGATTCAAAAACGAAAATACTATACTTACGATTAAATCAGTTTATGATTTTTCTTACAGATGGCAAGATTCCAAAAGAGATGGGATTAGTTCATTCTACAAATCATTAACAGAAAGCTCTGTTATGGTGGTCTCCGGTCTCTAAGTAAGCAGGTGTGGTGGTGGGTGATGCACGTCGGGTAGAGGCAGTGAAGCGCGTGACGCTACAGCTACTAGGCCGGTTTCACAGCAGCCACTTTGCAGCGCTGGTCAGTGGCTCGCAAACAGCGCTTCCGATGACGTTAGTGGCGCTACTATCGAGCGTAAGTAGCGCTCGAAACGCGCGTTAGTGGCGTTGCGAGCTCTGCTCACCTTGCGTAAAATACTGTCCAATAAGTGGAGGACATTTCATGTTCAGCAGCCTATAAGTGGGGGATATTTCATTATGTGTTGAAGAAAATTTGGAAGAAATTACAAAAGAAAGTTACTGCCTTCTACTTAAGAGGTAGGTATCAGTTTAAGAACACACTTTGTTCCTGGTTTAGAGGATGAGATGTCACTAGGTAACTCTTTACCTAGAAAAACGCTACTAAATGCATCCTAACAGTATTTTCTTACTGTTCCATGAATGAAGGGATATGGAAATGATTTAAATGTGCATTGAATTTGAATATCGGATTAACATGCAGCTGAGATGTTTGCTCGAAATATTGCTTTCCATGTACTGAATTTGTAGAGTATTTTAAGTACTACAGTATTTGTGGTGTCACCGCCAGGCACCACACTTGCTAGGTGGTAGCCTTTAAATCGGCCGCGGTCCGTTAGTATACGTCGGACCCGCGTGTCGCCACTATCAGTGATTGCAGACCGAGCGCCGCCACACGACAGGTCTAGTCTAGAGAGGTTCCCTAGCACTCGCCCCCGTTGTACAGCCGACTTTGCTAGCGATGGTTCACTGTCTACATACGCTCTCATTTGCAGAGACGACAGTTTAGCATAGTCTACAGCTACGTCATTTGCTACGACCTAGCAAGGCGCCTTGTCAGTTACTATAATTACTAACTTCAAGAATGTATTCTGAACAGATAATGAATCATGTACCGTCAAGAGCGCCGTTCATCATTAATGGATTAAAGTTAAGTATCTAACTAATTACTTCCGCTTTCTGAATTCTCATTCCTTGTAATGTTACAGACCTCACGTCAGTATAGTTCTTCCCTCCTCACGCCAGCCTGCGTAAGCTAAACCGCGTGCATTTCGGCCTCCACTCGTAACTCGGTGTTGGCTCTTCTGCTAACACAAAAGTATTTCGTGTATTACTGATGTCTGATGGAAACAAACTTTACTTTCCTTACTGATCAAATTCTGCGGACATTTCACAATTTGTTTCGTATTTCCCTTTGATAGGCTACCACACACATTTCTTTGCGATGTAGTTGCTGTAATCCTCGTGTTTAAGATATCATATGGGAGGTCACATTTCAGTCCTAGTGACAAAATCTTACGAAAAGGATTCGCATTTCGCTAATCAGGATTAACGTCAGCTGTTTGCGATTCATGGAAATTTGTACTAGACCGAGACTCGAATCCGTTTTCATCACTTACCCCGAGCGGTTCTTTTAACTTCTTTCGCTATTCGAGCTCTCCTCCAGGATAGATCCACACTTCTATGTGTCACGAAGTTCACAGGCCCTACGCTCGCACATTTTGCGATTCCTGAAGAGGGGGAGACAAATTTTTATCGTCATTTTAGCCCGTCGACGCATGGATATATCATGGGTGGTTGCAATGTCTGTATCTTCGCATTACTATGTCAGTCAGACATTTTTCTGATTGTATCGCAGCCTGTTATTACGAGATGACATTCGTTGCAGTAAGGCACGCAGCCATTTAGTAAGGTCGCTGTAGGATGGATTTTTCTCTCTCTCTCTCTCTCTCTCTCTCTCTTTGCTCACAGCACAGCTGACGCTGCCTGCCGTGATAACTGCATAGCGTAACATTCAGTCGATACGAAGATTCATACCCTCTACGAATCTAAATAATGCATATTAATAATTACCCGATTTTGTTCAAATCTGGTACACAGCCTTTTGTTGTTAATGAAAAGGTGCTGTCAAAAGTTCAGATGTTTATTTATTATAGTTCTGGAGATAAAGAAAATTACCTAAAACTCCTAAAACTTACACTTATTTTTAAAACCAAGTTAGAAACAATAACAGATTGACTTTCACTACCGTTTGAAGCCATTCCAAAGTGCATAAAAATCAGTTAATTAGAATTTTCTTTTTAAAACTTTAGTCACTATGCATTACGTAATACAAAAATCGGTCAAAATTATTATTTGATTTTATTTTGCCGCGTGAGCGCCTGAGAATGATTCAGAGCGTGTACCTGGGACATACGTTAAAATTTAGTATTTCAGTTTACGTAAAACCTTGTACAAATAAACCGTGGTAAAGGTATCTTGCAACCACAATTCAGGTGACGTATGTCGGTGTGTGCTTACTTTTGTATAAAAGTAGCCAGAATGGAAGTTAGAGGCTGAATAAGTTTATTTTTCAATTTCAAGAACATTTTGCACTTAGTTTATATTGATTAAACAAAATACAAGAAATTCAAGTTTTGTTGACTTTAATTACTATCATATTAGTGATTGGGCAAGGCAAGATTTGCCGCTAGAATTATCTGGAACAAACGTTCTGATTGGTCGGTCGTTTAGACCAAGAGCCAGTCAGAATTAAGCTGTTCGAGTGGGTAGACAGGAGAGTACCTCCAGAGAGTTGCTTGGTAGCCGGTTACGGATAACATGATGTTAGATCGCTCCTTAAAAGTACTCTGTAAGATGAGGAAATAGTGAGCTAATCTCGGTTCGAACATATCGTGACTCAAGCGACTGGAGTTACAAATATTTTAATGAAATTTTGGCGTTTCTAAATTAAATGGTTTGAGTAACAACTCCGCGTGCTCTGTACGGAATGTTTAGGCCTCCACTGAAACGATCGAATGTTTAACTCGCGAATAGTTGTGGTTCTGTGACTGGTATAACGTGAAAATTAGTCGGGTCGGACTTACTAAAATTCTGGCTGCTTTTCGAGTGAACATTTGTTATACAGAGCATTGAATGGTAACGTATTGCTACATTAAACAGGGACTTGATAGCCCTTTCATGTCTTTGGGGCTCTGAGCACTATGGGACTTAACAGCTGAGGTCATCAGTCCCCTAGAACTTAGAACTACTTAAACCTACCTAACCTAAGGACATCACACACACCCATGCCCGAGGCAGGATTCGAACCTGCGTCCGTAGCGGTGACACGGTTCCAGACTGAAGCGCCTAGAACCGCTCGGCCACCCCGGCCGGCTTTCATGTCTTTCGACATGAATAAAAAGCAGAGTTAATCTAATTTTAAACGTTTTTCGGCAAGTAGACTGAAGATGTGCCGCCGATAAAGTGTTTGAGTATCCGCTCGTTGCGTATCGTGCCGTACAGCATCAATTGTCCGCGCCGTGTTCGGTCTCCTGAAATGATCTATGTGAATCATTAAAAATAGTTACCACAAAGGAGTGGAATCAAGTGCCAGTGTCTTGCAGCGAGCGTGAGAAAGTGCGTTAGGTCATCGCGTTCCGCATTAACGTCGATATGCAGCAGGATTTCAGAACATATATTGTGTTCGAACATTATGAATTACCTCGAAGAAAACTGTCTATAGACACACAGTCAACATGGGTTTAGAGAACATCGTTCCTGTGAAACACAACTAGTTCTTTATTCACATGAAGTGTTGAGTGCTATTGACAAGGGATCTCAGATCGATTCCGTATATCTGGATTTCCGGAAGGCTTTTGACACTGTACCACACAAGCGGCTCGTAGTGAAATTGCGTGCTTATGGAATATCGTCTCAGTTATGTGACTGGATTTGTGATTTCCTGTCAGAGAGGTCACAGTTCGTAGTAATTGACGGAAAGTCATCGAGTAAAACAGAAGTGATTTCTGGCGTTCCCCAAGGTAGTGTCATAGACCCTTTGCTATTCCTTATCTATGTAAACGATTTGGGAGACTATCTGAGCAGCCATCTTCGGTTGTTTGCAGATGACCCTGTCGTTTATCGAATAATAAAGTCACGAGAAGATCAAAGCAAACTGCAAAACGATTTAGAAAAAATATCTGAATGGTGCGAAAAGTGGCAGTTGACCCTGAATGACGAAACGTGCGATGTCATCCACGTGAGTGCTAAAAGGAACTCGTTAACTTCGGTTACACGATAAATCAGTCTAATCTAAAAGCCGTAAATTCAACTAAATAGCGAGGTATTACAATTACGAACAACTTAAATTGGAAGAAACACATAGAAAATCTTGTGGGGAAGGCTAACCAACGACTGAGTTTTATTGGCAGAACACTTAGAAAATGTAACAGACCTACTAAGGAGACTGCCTACACTACGCTTGTCCGTCCTCTTTTAGAATACTGCTGCGTGGCGTGGGATACTTACCAGATATGACTGACGGAGTACATCGAAAAAGTTCAAAGAAAGGCAGCACGTTTTGTATTATCGCGAAACATGGGAGAGAGTGTAACAGAAATGATACAGGATATGGGCTGGAAATCGTTAAAAGAAAGGCATTTTTCGTTGCGACGGAATCTTCTCACGAAATTCCAATCACCAACTTTCTCCTCCGAATGCGAAAAAATTTTGTCGACTCCGACCTACATAGGGAGGAACGATCACCACGATAAAATAAGGGAGATCAGAGCTCGTACGGAAAGATATAGGTGTCCATTCTTTCCGCGCGCTATACGAGATTGGAATAATAGAGAATTGTGATTTCCTGTCAGAGAGGTCACAGTTCGTAGTAATTGACGGAAAGTCATCGAGTAAAACAGAAGTGATTTCTGGCGTTCCCCAAGGTAGAGTATCCATGTAGATATAGATGTAGATGTAGATGTAGAACCGCGCAGCGACGGTTACGCGCATGCTCGTACAAGTGAAAAATGACAACTGAAAATTTAACTTTTTGAACAATGTTATATTATTACTAGTGTCAAGGAGGACTGGTACCAAATAGCTGTGTATGCGTGACGAGCGTAAGAACTTTCATTCGATCGGTCGGCTTCCACATCATTAACAATCACCCGCATCGCGTCGGTTACGGTTACGCTCGTGCAAGTGATATTGTGGAAAGATAATCATCTAGAAGTCGGCATAAAAACTTACGACTTAGAGTGTAAACAGTGCAACTTGCTATTCTTCTTATCGTCTCAGAGTATAGTTGTTCATACCAGATGACGGACAGTGTTGTGTTAGATCTTCAGTGGCTCCCCTAAACCCGCTTGCATATTTACATTCATAATTTGAGGCAAGCTAGCAGCAGTGGGGAGTAGAACAGTACGAATGCAGCGGGATTATCAGGTACGTGGAGTGAACAAGGTGCACGATCGAAATGAGAAAACAGTTTAAGAGTCCCCCGCCAATAGTACCCCCGGGCGTGTTACAAGAGGAACTCGAAACTAGTTTCCCCGCTGATCGCGAACGGTAACCTTAAGCACTTGCACTAGCCGAGCACGCCTAGAGGAGTGTCCCAGATTTCCGCATTACACTGATGTTTGGTCCGAGTTTTCCCGTATTCGACGCCATTGTCTACGACAGTGCGGCAACAACAACTTCCGCTTTACGGCAGCTACTGCGCAGGGCACAACGCGGCCCAGTACTCGTGAGTTGTTAGCAGCGCTGCGCTGGCGCGTTTGTAATAGCGGTGTAGCTGTGGTGCAGTCTGAACGCTGCCCTTACTTTACTTGCACAGTCACGAGTGGATCCACTGGCGTCGAAGCACACCGCCCAGCCAGCCACAGTGGCATTGTTCAGTGGCTGTGGCTGCGTGTGAAACCGCTCATACACCTACACATTCGCCATCGGCAGCACTGCTAACAAGGGAAACTCCCCATCCCACCCCCCTCCCCCCCCACCCCCGGCAGATTTAGTGGTAAGACGGCCCAGTGGATACCCTGTCAAAGACTAACAGGAAGAAGGCCTACTGAATGGTGAAGAAAGAAGCAAAATCGAAACAGTTAACGGTCAAAGATCAAGTTAAGCAACATAGAGCGACTATGAATAAGAGGGGCGAGGTGTCCATGTGGCCAAGGTGTTGGATTGCGAAGGGGGATATTCCTGATCGAATTTCCCTCGTGTCCCATTTTTTTTGCACAAAATTAGTTTGGAGTGAGGCGTGGCAGTGGTATCAAGAGGAAAGTGATGGAGAAAGATGGAGGGTGAAGAAGGAGACAGCCATGATGTGGAGTGAGATAGGTGGGAAAGAGTTATATTTGGTACGACGTATAAACATCTGAGCAGATCACACTGTCTGCTAGATGGAGTCAATTGAAATTTCATTGTGATAGGATATGGAGTGTGTGTAAGGATCCACTCATGTGAGCGGATCCGGAAAGCGAGGCGGAGGCATGACGTCCCAGGATTTGGAAGGACTTAGACTTTCTACATCTACATCTACATCCATACTTCTCAAGCCACCTGACGGTGTGTGGTGGAGTGTACCTTGAGTACCTCTACCGATTCTCCCTTCTATTCCACTCTCGTGTTGTTCGTGGAAAGCAGGAGTGTCGGTATGCCTCTGTGTGGGGTCTAATCTCTCTGATTTTATACTCATGGTCTCTTCGTGAGATATACGTAGGAGGGAGCAATATACTGGTGGTGGTGGTGGTTAGTCTTTAACGTCTCGTCGACAACGAGGTCATTAGAGACGGAGCGCAAGCTCGGGTTAGGGAAGGATTGGGAAGGAAATCGGCCGTGCCCTTTCAAGGGAACCATCCCGGCATTTGCCTGAAACGATTCAGGGAAATCACGGAAAACCTAAATCAGGATGGCCGGAGACGGGATTGAACCGCCGTCCTCCCGAATGCGAGTCCAGTGTGCTAACCACTGCACCACCTCGCTCGGTAGCAATATACTGCTTGACTCCTCGGTGAAGGTATGTTCTCGAAACTTCAACAAAAGCCCGTACCGAGCTACTGAGCGTCTCTCCTGCAGAATCTTCCACTGGAGTTTATCTGTCATCTCCGTAACGCTTTCACGATTACTAAATGATCCTGTAACGAAGCGCGCTGCTCTCCATTGGATCTCTCTATCTCTTCTATCAACCCTACCTGGTACAGATCCCACACGGGTGAGCAGTATTCAAGCAGTGGGCGAACAGGTGTATTGTAACCCACTTCCTTTGTTTTCGGATTGCATTTCCTTAGGATTCTTCCAATAAATCTCAGTCTGGCATCTGCTTTACCGACGATCAGCTTTATATGATCATTCCATTTTAAATCACTCCTAATGCGTACTCCCAGAGTTTATGGAATTAACTGCTTCCAGTTGCTGGCCTGCTATATTGTAGCTAAATTATAAGGGATATTTCTTTCTGTGTATTCGCAGCACATTTCTACATTGGGATTCAATTGCCATACCCTGCACCATGCGTCGATTCGCCGCAGATCTTCCTGCATTTCAGTACAATTTTCCATTGTTACAACCTCTCGATATACCACAGCATCATCCGCAAAAAGCCTCAGTGAAATTCCGATGTTATCCACAGGGTCATTTACGTATATTGTGAATAGCAACGGTCCTACGACATTCCCCTGCGGCACACCTGAAATCACTCGTACTTCGGAAGACTTCTCTCCATTTGTGGGGCATATTCCATTAACAATATTCGTAGGTGGCACTGTGTCGGATTAAGGCTATCTAAGTGTGTAGGGGCAAGTTACTAGTTTTGGCCTGTTGTGGACGTTCTTTAAGACCATTCGCATGGGAGGCTTCTATGTTAGTTGTCGGTTAAGCGTTGGTACAAGGTATTTTTGGGTTTATCATTTTCCTATTTGTTTCAAACAAACTTATGGGATGGTCTCTATAAGAGAGGGGGAATTAGATGAAGTAAGCACTGACTAGTTTGAAATGTGCAGCAAGAATAACACGTATTCATTTCGGCAGTGTTAATCGTTCTGCGTTAACTCTTGCCCTGGGAGAACCGTATAGCTAATTGTAAGCCGCGAATGCTGCCCCGGTCGACACGGGTCGTTGTG
Source organism: Schistocerca piceifrons (assembly GCF_021461385.2). Classification (NCBI taxonomy): domain Eukaryota; kingdom Metazoa; phylum Arthropoda; class Insecta; order Orthoptera; family Acrididae; genus Schistocerca; species Schistocerca piceifrons. The sequence continues at coordinate 601,290,032 of NC_060139.1, read as the reverse complement.
CACGACGCGGCTTTCCTCCAGGGGGCCGTACTCATAGTCATAGACGTAAATTGCGCGCAGCGCGCCACTGTCTGCCGTGTGACTGTCGCCATCCATCATTGTCAGCGGGCCGGTACGAATTTAATATGTCAGCGGGCGCCTCATGTTTCATGTAATGCGCCACACCTGTCTGTCGGGCCGGCCGCTCGTGGCGGCAGGCGGCCATCACCGGTCCGGAGACACCGGCGACAATTCGCGAGCGTCCATACTTCGGCGTCGAAACAGCACTTCCCTGCAATCGCAGCTACCCGGGACTACTACTTATCTGTGGCATAAACAGGTTACTAGAGAGAATGCCGCTCGATGAGGCGCCGTCTGGCCCTACTGGCCATTAAAATTGCTACACCACGAAGATGACGTGCTACAGACCCGAAATTTAACAAACAGGAAGAAGATATTGTGATATGAAAATGATTAGCTTTTCAGAGCATTCACACAAGGTTGGCGTCGGTTGCGACACCTACAACGTACTGACATGAGGAAAGATTCCAACCGATTTCTCATACACAAAGAGGAGTTGACCGGCGTTGCCTGGTGAAACGTTGTTGTGATGCCTTGTGTAAGGAGGAGAAATGCGTACCACCACGTTTCCGACTTTGATAAAAGTCGGATTGTAGCCTATCGCGATTGCGGTTTATTGTATAGCGACATTGCTGTTCGCGTTGATCGAGATCCTATGACTGTTAGCAGAATATGGAATCGGTGGGTTCAGGATGGTACGGCAGTATGGTACGGCCTCGTATCACTAGCAGTCGAGATGACAGGCATCTTATCCGCATAGCTGTAACGGATCGTGCAGCAACTCTCGATCCCTGAGTCAACAGATAGGGACGTTTGAAAGGCAACAACCATCTGCACGAACAGGTCGACGACGTTTGCAACAGCATGGACTATCAGCTCTGAGACCATGGCTGCGGTTACCCATGACGCTGCATCACACAGGAGCGCCTGCAGTGGTATACTCAACGACGAATCTGGGTGCCCGAATGGCAAAAAGATATTTTTTCGGATGAATCCAGGTTCTGTTACACCATTATGATGGTCCCGTCCGTGTTTGGCGACATCGCGGTGAACGCACATTGGGAGCGTGTATTCGTCATTGCCGTACTGGCGTATCACCCGGCGTGATGGTATGGGGTGCCATTGTTTACACGTCTCGGTCACCTCTTGTTCGCATTGACGGCGCTTTAAACAGCGGACGTTACATTTCAGATGTGTTACGACCCGTGGATCTACCCTTCATTCGATCCCTGCGAAACCCTACATTTCAGCAGGATAATGCACAACCGCATGTTGCAAGTCCTGTGCGGGCCTTTCTGGATACAGAAAATGATCGACTGCTGCCCTGGCCAGCACATCCTGAAATGTCTGGTCAATGGTGGCCAAGCAACTGGCTCGTCACAATACGCCAGTCACTAATGAACTGTGAAATCGTGTTGAAGCTGTGCCTGTACACGCCATCCAAGCTCTGTTAGACTCAATGCCCAGGCGTATCAAGGCTATTATTACGGCCAGAGGTGGTTGTTCTGGGTATTGATTACTCAGGATTTATGTACAAAAATTGGGTGAAAATGTAATCACATGTCAGTTCTAGTATAATATATTTGTCCAATGAATACCCGTTTATCATCTGTATTTCTACTTGGTGTAGCAATTTTAATGGCCGGTAGTGTAATCTGAATGCTTCAGTTAGACGAAGCCAACAGCGTTTTAGGAATAACCATTTACAAATATGGAACTACATTGAACTTTTTCATAACGTTATCTCGTAATTACTGATTAGAAAATCTACCCCTTCATTATTTACCCGAACACACACAAGTGGCCATGAAAAAGGACTGGATCAGCAACTGATTAGCATCCAGCAAAACCTCACGAATTACGTTGGAGTAATGACATATGTATTTCATTCGTAAGAGTAGGTTCTGTAGAGATTATTAATTTTGAAATCACGTTTTAATGTTGATTGATTCTGAGAAGATGGTGTTGTGCCTCGTGTAAAGAGAAGAAACTTTTAAACGCAACGACGTCCCTAGAACTTTGGTACACAGAGTTTATGCTACTTCAGGTACGGACAGTGTGACTCAGGAACTTGCAAAATTGACGGCTATGTTTAAGGAAAATTGACATACAGAGAAACGGATTCGTCGGACACTGGAATATGGACCGTCGCCAGTGCTGCATGGAGAGGGCCATAGATCCGTGGCTTTTATTCCATAGATCCATGGCTTTTATTCCTTATGTCTGGGTCATATCGTTTAACAATGGAAGAATTTTAATGAGTTTTAACGCTTCTAAAACTGCGTGATGCACGCAATGTTGTCTTGTAAAACAGTTTATTCAATCATAAGACCATCTTCACAGTGTAAGAATATCTTTAACAATGACAACATCACATGCAGTTCATGCTTTTAAATATGATATGACGAACACAATGACTTGTCCTTAACACCACAGACACTGCAATACCGTATTTGTCCACCGATACCGGAAACGACTTTCAATTAAAATATCCTTCCCTGTACGCGAATTAAAAAACGCGTGTATGATTACAAGTTGTGACGTACGGTTGTCTGGGTCTGGTCGTGAGTCGTGCACGGGTAGCCAAAGTTGTTCCGGCACGGTGGCTCAGCGTGTTCGGTCAGGGCGCTGGCTGCACTCTGTAACAAAGAAAAAGCTGAACGAAGTATTCAACGATTAACTAAAAGAGGTGTCACGTGACGTCCGGCCAGATCAAATGACTAGAACAGTGACGAACGAAATGGGAGAAAAAAGAAAACGGTTCAGGCGACTGCTTCCATAAAGCGAGAAATCAGGGTTCGAGTTGTCCGGAATAAACGTCCATTGTTGTCATTCCCTTTCACAGCTTTGAAACTGCAAATACATTTCACGTAAGATGGTCTCATGACTCAAATCGGTAGTGAATAAATTGATTTACAAGACAGCGTTGTGTTCAAGACGCATTTCAGCAAATATATTCATGCTGTTAACAGTTGCCTAAAGAAAAGGTTTGAGTCTGAACATTAAGAGTGTGTTCCGTCCACCTTACAAGTTGTACTCGGCTCTGTGAAAGACCATTTGGGACTTAGGAGGCCCAGCATACACAATATTCCGTGTCAGTGTGGTAAGGCTTACATCGACAGTTCGATCAGCGCAGTTCAGGACAGTTGCGTGGAACATCGCCGTCGCCATATCACGAGGGTACAAAAGCCAGAAAAATCTTCGCTAGCGGAACATTGTTTAAATGAGGGACACGGGATGAAATCTGTCGAGACTCCAATAGTTGCCAGTACTTTCGAATTTTGAACCAGTGGCAACTGAAACTGGATTGGAAGATAATTTTATTAACAAACTCAAGTGTTTTCTCCTTAGTAGGACGTGGAATCCTGTACTGTCTCACATCATCAAAACACAACGCTTTTTCGTGCGGTCAGTCAGAGTGCTTGAAGATAGTCTTTGAGTGCGATATATCGTCGGCGCCGGTATGCTGTCAGGGGCGGCGCCAACCGCCCCTTGTGTAAAGCAGCAACTATAGTGGGCGGCGCATTCGCCGTGTACGGTACGGAGATCTATATAGGACGACGATTTGTAGCCTTGGCATCAGTTTTCAGCGAGACTCAACAGAAGCGGTGTTCTCGTGATGATAGCGGACAGCTGGATCGCCGAAATATCGAATCGTGTTGATTTTAGGATCGGGCAGCAGACTCGGGCATACTACCAAGATCATGGTCAACCAAGACCAATAGGGACCCAGGTTCTCCAGGGCACTATTATGAGGCCAGCTCTGCACTCTGTTTACACCATTGACATCCTGCAACAGCCAGGATTACAACTCTCCTGGTTTGCGGATGATACAGCTATTTACTGAAGCAGTTCGAACTCCAGGAAACCCTGCGAAGTCTTATCAAGTACCTGTACGGAGAGGAGATAGTGAAACTTGTAGAGATGTGGGATAGACCTCGGCGCAAGAATGGAAAGCTACTGATTACACTCGCCTTCTTCCGAAGATAACATGATGAATACGTTCCTAATTTTGTCTGGTTTGTTAATTTTATTAAAAGTAAGAGGGCTATTAGGAGTAATGTGCGTATCAGCGAAGCAAGGATCAGGGAACGCTTTCGTTTTACCCTTAGACAGCTGGACATTGTTGTACATTTTCATCTTCTCGCGGCGTAATGAATAATCCATTAAATTTCGGGCATGCAGCCGCGCAAATAAAAACTCCTCCACTGATATTTCGGCCGCATATCGTGCGGCCATCCTCAGAGTGAGTCACAAGACAGTCTTGTGACTAACTCTGAAGATGGCTGGACGATACGCGGCCGAAATATCAGTGGAGGAAATATTATTTTCGCGGCTGCATGCCCGAAATTTAATTGATTAGCTGGACATTATTTCCAAAGATTTATTTAACTTATATTTGGACCTGTCATCGAGATTTTCAAGAGATGTTTGGAAGTTGGTTGTCAGTTCTACATGGGCATTATAGGATTGGGCACAAAACAGCGCCGTTGCATTAAAGTCGTCATCATTTTAACGACTTCTTTCTCGTCCTAAAGCTCATGAAGGAGGCGCGAAGACGACGCACTGTGATTAATCTTTCAAGGAAGGGCCCACAGTGGAGATGTTGGAAAGAGGTTTAAATTTTGCTCCCTCTCGGAAGACTTCCTACTACAGAATTGATCTGATCTGTAAAACAAGCAGTACACGACTCGCTGAAGATCAAGCCGAAGAAATTGGGCAAGAAGTGTCCCACATGTTGCGTCGGGACCTCTCACCGCGAGAGCGGTGAGAGCAGCTATTCGTTCTCTTAGGAGTTATGATGAAGTTCTAGTTTCACCAGCTAGCAAAGGGAATGCCGCAGTTGTTTTGACACGGAATAATTACGTCCTTAAAATCGGTTCACTACGCAACGACCCAGCTTAAAGAAGACGACGATCATGATCAACCGGGACCAATACGGACCCGGGTTCTCCTGGGCATTATCATGGGGCCAGCCTTGCACTCAGTTTTCACCAATGACATCTTGCAACAGCCAGAGGGACAACTCTCCTGCTTTGCGGATGATAGGACTATTTACGGAAGCAGTTCGAACTTCAGGTTTATTTCTCGCAAAACTTCAGCAACAATTCAAATACGTCCAACACTGGGCTCGTCTTTTGAATATAACGATCAGATTAGTAAAAAGCCAAGCTACCATGTTTACCAGCATAAGAATACCTCAAGACGATAAAGCTCAGTCTTCATCTTCACTTCTCTTTTACTCATTAGGACAAAGCCTACCCGTCTCCCACCCAAATTTCCCACGATTATCCTGGACCGTCTATTCCACTTCCAATCCTAGCTTATCTCGACTTCTTGCCATCCTCTCATTTCAAAGTTGATCACTCCCAGACGTCATACTTTTTCACTCGGAAATCCCAGATTCACACGTAAGGAGTGAAACCTTGCTGTTCCAGTCGTTTGACGAACTTAGTCTAGAACCTCCTCACAGTGTCAACAGCAACAGTGTTCTCCTGAAGATATTGGGCACATGGATTGTCGAACTATCGAGTCACGTCGATTCCAGCAGCAAACCCGAGGATACTACCAGAGGTTACAAATAAAATGGTTTTCTGCGTCAGTCTGAGACGGCTCAGTAATTCTCTACTAGGAAGGACAAGGAAGGCCTGGGCGCATGTCGATTGCACATCATTCGTTAGTGCACTTTTGAAATACAATTTATTGAAATTACAACAATGCACGTAATCCACCAAATAAGCAAACAGCAGGATGGCGTCCAAAATCAAAGGGTGTAGTTTCATATTTTCCAAACTGACACCACTGCAAAGCAAAGAGTTAGATATATTTCAGTTTACTAAATATTCATTAGACCAATGAGCACTTGAGACTAAAATTACGTAATCTTAACGGCGTAGATTTTTAAATAAAATCAAACAACACTTAGAAAGTATTTGACAGTGCTTGAAATAATGTACATAAACTCGTAGTAACGCTTTTAAGAGTGCATGAAATAATTTACATAAACTGAACCTTAGCCGACCGCTGTAGCAAAGCGGTTCTAGGCGCTTCAGTCTGGAACCGCGCGACCGCCGTGGTCTCCGGTACGAATCCTGCCTCGGGCATAGATGTGTGTGATGTCCTTAGGTTACTTAGGTTTTAGGAGTTCTAAGTTCTAGGGGGCTGATGACCTCACATGTTAAGTCTCATAGTGCTCGGAGCCATTTGAACTGAACCTTAAATTGGCATATTCAGTAACAATTAAATCAGTTTAAAGAATGTTTTAAGAAAATATATTTACAACAACTGTAATAAGAAATCTGAAGGACAAAGTTTTAAAATATAAAATTCCGTATCAAGTTCTTCAAAGCCGGGGCGAAAAAAGGACCAGTGTCCGCCTTCCATTAATGCGGCGGTAATCGTTAAGAGCAGCGGCACTAATGCCCTTCTTATGATGAAACAGCTTTATGAATAAAGCCCTGCTCTCCTTCCCAGGCCTACATTGACTGTCTGCAACTGCAATTCACACTGACGCTCGTATTTCAACCCTACGTCACCGTACCAGTACCGGCGCCTAACGGCAAATCATGACACTTACACTAATAACAAAGCAAATCCTACAGTGCGCATTTTGAGTAAACGTAATTCATATAAACTTCATTAGCCCACATGATAAATACTTTCCCCATCTAAAATGGCTCAAGTAGCGAGAGTTAATTCATAAACACGTTATGAACAAAAATATTCTACCTATTTATTTAGTTTTGTATTTTAAAAAGTACGATATACTGCAACAGAATACGGACATCTGTAAAATTCAGTTCTTATATTCAAGTGCTTACATAATGAACGGATTACAAAAGATCATAGATATGCAGGCTGAGTGACTAATTATGGCCACCAAGATTAACACCGAAAGTGTGATAGTAACTGAAAAGTTTGGGGGACTGATGCTGCGTGGGACAACGGGGGCCGTAATATGACGCTGGTAATTTGTTGCTAGGAGGGGTCGCTTCAGCGACATGAAGGTCAACTTTTTTTTTTTAAATCGGATGCTATAATCTGGTACCTATTTTCTGATAGCGGCTATCGAGACGAATCCAATGATGTGTAACAGTAAGGTCTTTGAAGGTCAACGAAGGTCACAAAGGCGGTATGGACGTCCATTTACAGAAGGTGTTCTAAGTGATGACCATTGGTATCAATGCAGTGCTGCACTCTTCTTATCATGGACTGAGTGGTATTCCTTGTCACATCGGCACTTATCAAAGTATATGCTCTGACAATTATCTCTCGTACATCGTGCAAATAGTAAATATTCGCCGAATACGGCGTATCCATCTAACGTGCCATCCACATGTAAACACCATTCGACGGTTTCGCAATACCACACTAATAGGAGCGGTAAGACTAGTATTGTCAAATCAACCGAATGTGACTGATGTATTCCTTCGAAGAACAAGTCGATATGCTTCTCGTTTACGGAGAATGCCAACGAAATTCAGTGAGAGCTAGAGACTTATACGCGGAACGATATCCTCGACATACTCACCCTACAAGTCGTACGTTTAAATACGTGTGTGATAAATTGAGAACAACTGGACCTTTAACGCACCGGAAACATATCCGGCAAAGGAAAGTTACTAAAGAGGAAACGGAAATTGGTACTCCTGTCACTGTGGTTTGAGATCCTTGTGTTAGTTCGTGTCAAATCGCAAGGGAACCTGGCATGAGCCAGAGTAGTGTTGTTCGAGTTCTGCATCGCCATAAACATCATCCTGACCTTATCAGTCTCCACCAAAAATTAACTGGTACGAATTGTATGCGTCGCACTAAATTCTGCCGATAGGCTCAGCTTCAGATTCAGAGGGATAACACATTTATTAATTTGATTTTATTTAGTGACGAGGCTACATTGACGGACCATGGAAATGTTAATTTGCATAAAAACTGTAAATCCATGTTGGCTGCGGCAAGTTGCACACCAAAAACCGTGGTCGGTGAATGTACGGTGTGGGATTCTGTAGGACAAAACTATAGGCCCCTATTTCATCGAAGGAACTCTTGAAGGTAGGAAGTATATCACATTCCTGCAAGAAATATTAGGTCTGTTATTGGAAGAAATACCTTTAGGAACAAGGGACAGAACGTGGTATCAACACGATGGGTGTCCGGTACATTTTTCGCAGATGGCTAGAAATGATTTTCGGAGACAGTTCCCAAACCGTTGGATTGGAATCGGAGGAGTCGTGTCGTGGTCGGCTCGTTCGCCAGACTTGACGAATCTGGATTTTTTCATGTGGTGAATCGTAAAAGACATTGTTTATAAAGATGTTCCAACTACACGTGAAGATATGCGGGAGAGAACTGTCAGAGCATGTACTTCGATAAGTGCCGATGTGCTAAGGAATACCACTCAATCCATGCTCAGAAGCATTAAATTGATACCAATAGTCATCAGTTCGAACATCTTCTGTAAATGGACGTTCATGCCACCTTTGTGAACTTCGTTGACCTTCAGAAACTTTAATGTTGCATGTCAATTGAATCGTCTCGATAGTCGTTTTCAGATAATAAGTACCAAATTATAGCATCCCACTTCAAAAAACAAAGCTGACCTTCATATATCTGACGCGACCGCACCTAGCAACAGAAAACCAACGTCATGTTATGGCCCCCGCTGTCCCATGCAACATTTGTCTCATTAATTTATCAGCTACTATCATACTTTCGGAGTTATTCTTTGTGGCAATAGTTAGTGACTCTCCCTGTGTATTGCAGGTTGCACTTACTGGAACTGAATGCAGTAGGGTAATTAAGTTACTGTGCACTGAAATTGTGAATGCGAAAATGCTGTAAGAAATTTTACAAAGGTTTTGAAAAAGTTGTCTGGGCCTGTCTGATGACTGAGCAGATTATTCCAGAGTTTCTGTCTGTGGATATGGATTTCTAGTTTCTAGTATACAGACATCTTGTGTCGTTTGTTCAATGTGGTAATACGTTTAGGTTATGCTACGTAAAAGTATTGCATGCACTGAACAAAGGACAACGTCAAACGGATGTCCCCGATCTTTTGTTTGACAGTGTATCGAATATTTGTGTGAATTATTATACCGGAAGGCGCTGATGTGTTCTTCCAATATGATTTGGAAGTGACCTATTTCAATTTATTACAACTGATTTTATACAAGAAGTTAATGAGAATGTATATTTGGAGCACAGGATTGCAAGCCAGTCAACCACGGACAATGGGAAAACTGGAACAGAAGATAACTGAAGTGTTTGAGATGTGGTGTTGCAGAAGATCGTTGGACTGATAAGCTAAAGAATGAGGTAAAGAATGAGGAGGCTCTCCTCAAAATCGGCGAAGGAAGGAACATACGAAAAACAATGACCCTAGGAAAGGACACGATGATAGAACGTGTGTTGATCAAGATATAACCTTCGTGGTGCTAGAGAGAGCTGTAGTGAGTAAAAACTGCAGTGAAAGCCAGAGGCTGGAGTATATTCAACGAATAATTCAGGATGTAGGGTGCAAATACTACTCTGTGGTGAAGAGCTTAGCGCAGGAGAGGAATTCGTAGCCGCCAGCATCGAACCAGTCAGAAGACTGATAACTCTTACATGCCAGTTTGCATCGTTATACGGTTCACCACCTGGGGTGATTGGTTTGGGTCTTTCAGGGCACAACACGATCGTCTCTGGTTCGCATAGTGCGTAATCTGGACAGCAGCCGTTACATTTGGTGGATTTGCCCTATCTTAGAGGCCTCCGTGGAGCTTTCTTTCTACAAGACAACTTGACAGCACATGTGGCCTTGTCTATGCTTCCTTGGCCTACCTCGTTACAAAACTTGTCCGTCTGTCATAATGGCCAGCATGTTCGTCTGTTCTCCCGCATAATAACAGCCTGTCACTGTGGTTGATGGACTCTGGCATAAGAGCTGAATCAGCATGGTGTGACGCACACGTATCATAGAAGCTCAGTTCGATTCCATGCACAGCCTGTTTAGGACCACTTGCACTCCCAGAGTTCGATGCTTTTTGTACGAAATTTCACATCCTGTACAACCACAATTCACCTACAGACTTAATGGTGTATTCTTCCTCTAATAGAGTACACGCACAGCAGCTCAACTTTCGTTATTAACTACGTGGTGATGCAATTTTAATGGTTTCGAGGTTTTCACATATTTATTATGAGGCGAATAAAATTAGAAAGCAAAATATAGTTTAAATGGTATAGTAAAAAATCTTACAAAGCGACTCACATCGCTGATTTATTCAGTGACACTGAAAACGATTTAGATCAGTTAAGCAACTTTTGTGATATGGTTGTATGTAGATGTCTTTATAGGTGCTGATGTACACTGTGAAATTGTTTTGTGAAAGAACATTAAAGGGTAGCACATACATTTCAAAAGGATATTTGTCGGCTTCTCCACCGTGAATCTATCAAACTCCTTTCGCCTATGGGTCCCAGTAATGATTTCACATAAACGTTTACTACATTTCATATAGTAAATATTTATTGTCCTTCTTCACTTCTATTGTGATTCATTGCGTCGATTATGTGAAACACTGCATCAGAATAATTATGTAGTCATGTGAGAGGAATGTAACGCGATTTTTTGTGACCGATGTCAGTCTAAGGTATGAGTTTTCCTTATTGTGACACAGTGCACTTGATGAACTACGTAAATGTAATATCGCAAGTAAGTTAACACAATAGCAATCAATAAAATTATCCTCAAATCTAATTAAATACTTCTGAATCATCTCCAATGCTTCGATTCTCTTCTGCTCTGGTTTTCCTACAGCCCACGTTTCACTACCATACAGCGCTGTGTTCCAAATGTACGTTATCGGAAATTTCTTTCTTAAATCAAGGGCTGTGTTTGGTATTAGCAGACTTCTGTTGGCCAAGACTGCCATTTGCGTCAGTGGTAGTTGCTTTTGATGTCCTCCTTGCTCCACCAGCTAGCAGAATTCCTTAACTTCATCTACTTCGTGATCATCAATCATAATGTTAACTTTCTCGCTGTTCTCACTTCTGTTACTTCACTTCGATTTACTCTCATTCCTTATTCTGTATCACTAGACAGTTCATCCCATTCAGCAGACCCTGTCATTATTCTTCACTTTCACTGAGGATAGCACTGTTACTTCACTTTCATTGAGAACAGCAATGTTATCAGCGAATCTTACCGGTGGTATGCTTTCACTTTGACTTTAAATTCCACTCTTGAACCTTTCTTTTGTTTTCGTCATCGCTTCTTCGATGTACAGATTGAACAATAGGGGCGAAAGATTACATCTCTGTCTTAGATCCTATTCAATCTGAGCACTCTTGGTCTTCCACTCTTATTGTTCCCTGTTGGCTCTTGTAGATATTGTGTATTATCCGTCTTTCCCTACAGCTTACTCCTATTTTTCCGAGAATTTTGAATATCTTGCACGATTTTATATTATCGAATGCTTTTTCAAGGTCGATAAATCCTATGAAGGTGTCTTGGTTTTTCTTCAGTCTTACTTCCACTATCAGCCGCAGAGTAAGAATTGCCTCTTTGGTGTATTTACCTTTCCTAAAGCCAAAATGATAGGTACTCATTTCCTTTTTCCATTTTGGGAACATTATTCTTATAAACAACTTGGATGCATGAGCTGTTAAGCAGATACGATAATTTTCGAAATTTTCAGGTCTTGTAATCTTCGGAACTGTGTGGATGACGTTTTTCTGAAAGTCAGATGGTGTACTGCTAGACTCATATAATCTACACACCAACATGTATAGTCGTTTTGTTTCCACTTTCCCCAATGGTTTTAGATTTCCTGATGGAACGTTATCTATCCTTTCGGACTTATTCGATCTTACGTTTTCCAAAGCTTTTTTAAATTATTACTCTGATACTGGATCCCCTATGTCTTCTGTGTCGACTCTTGTTTCTTCTTCTATCACGTCATCAGACGAATCTTCCCCCTCATAGAGGCCTTCAGTGTATTCATTCTACCTATCCGGTCTCTCCTCTGCATTTAACAGTGTAATTCCCGCTGAAGGTCTCAGGAAACGACCGTTGCTTTCAATTTCACCGACCGATTTCTTGGCTTTTCTATATACTGAGTCAGTCCTTCCGACAACCATTTGTTTTTCGATTCCTTCAAGTATTTCTTGCAGCTGTTTCGCTTTAGCTTCTCTGAACTTCCTATTTATTTCTCTCCTAAGTGTCTTGTAAATCTGTATTGCTGATTTCCCCTGAAGATTTTTGTACTTTCTTCTTTCACTGAAAAACAAATATTTCTTTTGTTACCCATGGATTCTTCGCAGCTACCTTCCTGGTAGCAATGTTTTTCTTTCCAACTTCTACGATTGCCCTTTTTAGAGACACCCATTCCTCTTCAACTGTACTGTCTACTGAGCTATATCTTATCGCAGTATTTATGGACTTAGAGAACTTCAAGGGTATCTCTTCATTCCTTAGTACTTCCGTATCCACTTCTTTAACGCACTGTTTCTCCCTGGCCAGTCTCTTAAGGTACAGCCCACTCTTCATCAGTACTAAATTATGACGTGAGTCTATGTCCTCTCTTGGCCAAGCTTTAAAATCCAGGATCTGATTTCGGAATCTCCACATTGACATACGCTATGAAATAAAAAGAGTGCTGTAAATTAAGCATGTTTATTTATAGTGAAAGTTCTGAGCAAAATTGTTGACAAACTACGACTATCTTCCGCCTAATTTATTAAATATTTTGGACAACAGGCTGTCGCAGTGAAGTGAGAATGTGGAATTACTTTAAAAAAGTAAGTTCATTGCATGATGTACTGTATATTGTTTTTAAACTAATACAAATCTCAAGAGAATAACAAAAAAAAGTTTAACTGTAGTTAGGGAGACATCACGCAGTGAACAGCTCTGCATGCCGTTAAAAATCACAATTGAGGAGAGATACGAGCACAATTTTGCATTTATTGAAAACCTACGTGGCAAGGCAGGTATATTTTCTTCCGATCACGGCATGGGCGTACTAGATATTGGTGAAAAACAACATTCTGGCTGGCTCTGAGCACTATGCGACTCAACTGCTGAGGTCATCAGTCGCCTAGAACTTAGAACTAAGTAAACCTAACTAACCTAAGGACAGCACACAACACCCAGCCATCACGAGGCAGAGAAAATCCCTGACCCCGCCGGGAATCGAACCCGGGAACCCGGGCGTGGGAAGCGAGAACGCTACCGCACGACCACGAGATGCGGGCAAAACAACATTCTTAACATTATATTTATTAATCTTTAGGTTACCTACCAAAGCTTCTTAATCGGTTTCGTAAAATTCTTATAACTGTCTCGACTAGCAATTTTCGTCCGTAGCTCGCGGTCGTGCGGTAGCGTTCTCGCTTCCCGTACACGGGTTCCCGGGTTCTATTGCAGGTGGGGTCAGGGATTTTCTCTGCCTCGTGATGACTGGATGTTGTGTGCTGTCCTTAGGTTAGTTAGGTTTAAGTAGTTCTAGGGGACTGATGACCATAGATGTTAAGCCATTTGAACCTTTTTTTTTTTTTGACTAGCACTTTTCACTATGTACGTGCTATAAGCATATGAAGGCGCTGATGATGTATTCACATTTAATTACTTCGTGTCTGTAATCAAAATGGAAGTAAAGAATACAGATACGTCTCCGTACTTTGACGGAGAGGCGTGCCTCTCTAGCAAAAAGAGAAGACAGGATGACAGAACAAAGAACATGGAATAAACGTAAGCATAGGTCAGCTGAGAGCTATTAGGCGGGTATGACAGTACACAGGAAAGATATATCGGGTGACTGGAGAGTACGTGTTCTGCTGAAGGAATGGGAGCACGCTGAAGTTTGTATTGTTAATTCCTGCTGAATTAATGGTCTTGTAAGCTTTCTTTACAGATCAAACTCTGTTAGCTAAACCGTTTGTAACGTTTAAATAACTATTCCATTTTAGCTTCATTAATGTGTTTTATCATCAATGCAAAGAAAACCAAATGGCACAAGATCCAAAATGCTAAAGAGTAGCGCGTTGAAAAGTATTGGATTGTAAGATACTGGACAAAAAAGTATAACCTCCTTTCGAAATTCAAATGCCAAGTATGTCAGTAAACAACTACGGATGAATGGTTTGCACCAAAGAGTTCAAAAATGGCTCTGAGCACTATGGGACTTAACTTCTGAGGTCATCAGTCCCCTATAACTTAGAACTACTTAAACCTAACTAACCTAAGGACATCACACACATCCATGCCCGAGGCAGGATTCGAACATGCGACCGAAGCGGACGCGCGGTTCCAGACTGTAGCGTCTAGAACCGCGCGGCCACACCGGCCGGCACCAAAGAGTTCAATAGCAAACTGAAGAGCATTGGAAGGAAATATGGAATTTGGTAAAAGAATATTTAAATGAGTCTAGTTACTCATATCTGTGGAAAACGTGTTTGTTAGCGATGAAAGTGTAAATGCTGTAGCAGTGGACTGTCGATATAAGAGAGCGTCTGTACTGCATTGGAACGTATGATTCAAGTAATCGAGGAAATGAAAGCAGTGAAGTGCTGTGACTGGTAGGTTCTTGTCTGGATCCTTTTTTTATCTGGGCTTGTAGACTTCTGAGTAAATACTAATTAAGCGATTTTATTGAAAAATTGTGGAAGACTTAACAAGCATTCTCAGATCATTTTAGAACCTCCTGTAATCTCGAGGCTTCTAAAGTACCAACACATTAATGTTATCTTTGGTTTTTATGTAATTTTTATGTGCTGTTCATTTTAAACAGAAATAAGGCGACAACGTCATAAGTTACAGTAAACCCTTTCTTGATAAATGAAAGAGAAATAACATCACCAAAGAATATTACCACACATTTACGTTCTAATCACAAACATTATGAAACTTCTGAGCGGTGACGAACACATGAAACTGGGATTTATATTACTACATACCTTCAACAGTTCGAATAAAACGACAAAACAGTATTCTAACTACGTATAGAGAAGCAGATACCTAATTTTTAGTGAATTTGATGTTTTGTCCGAAGATGAAAGCCTTACATACAACAGCATTACCGAAAAAATTTCGATGTGCAGGGTGGTTATAATCAAACTTTCGCTACTTGAGCCATTGTAGATGGGAAACTGTTTACCGTACGGGTACCCAACATTAGGGGAATCAGCATTTTTGTCGACAGTAATTTAATCTCATGGCTCGCCGCCAAGCGCCGATACAGTTACTGCCAAGTAGGCTTGAAACACAAGGGTCAGTGTGCACTGCAGTTGCATAGAATCAACATGGATCTGGACTATGTGATCAGGGCTTTACTCATAAAGCTGTTTTTCAAAGTGACAGCGAATGTGTTGCTGCTCTCAGCAAGTATCGCCGCATTAAAGGAATACGAAGACGTCGTCTTTCCTCACCTGGGTTGAAGAGAATGACTCGCAGGTTCGAATTAACTGGTGATTTAGGAACTGCTCCTGGGAGAGGTCGATGGTCAGTTGCACCGAAAATGTTTGAAAAAAGTACCGTAGCCATGGCTGAGAAGGCTGGTCGCAGTGTGCGACCTTGAAGCAGCATACGAGCTGCGTCACGACAGTTTAACTTTCCGTGGTCCAACACTCGAAAACTGCTGCAGCCAATTGTGGAACGGTATCTCTAGTTCCCAGAATGATATTTTCACTCTGCAGCGGAGTGTGCGCTGATATGAAGCTTCCTGGCCGATTAAAACTGTGTGCCGGACCGTGACTCGAACTTGGGACCTTTGGTATCTCTAGTTTGTTTCCAGACTGAGGTAGAGGAAGATAGTCGTCGCATTGAGCAGCATTTGTTGCCTGGAACGTAACCGTGGTACGGAGCTAACAAATGTTACTCCCTGTTGCGGAAATTGAAATTAGTTTCTTTCAATGGTTTATTCGTTACTTCTCTTCTGCAGGTCCTTACAAATTCTTCAGTAAATTTCATTCTCCTACGATATCCTGTTTTTCATGGGGGTCCTCTCAAGTTTAGTTACAATCACCCTGTATATCGTGGACAAATTTAAGTTCACAGACTACCGTCAGCCGATCGCTTGGTGTGGACTTGAAAAGCCTATGTCTACATCTCTGTAATACATAATCGGAAAATTTCTCTCAAGTCATAGCTCATTCACGAAATAATTTTCCTTAACAGTATAGTCAACTACACAATTTCCGTTTCTAGCTTATAGTGTCTTTTTCCATTTAACATAAATTGGAAAATATCGCTTTGTTTACCGATTTTGTGATCATGCAAAATTTAGTGCAAGAAGTAAAAAACGTAGGTTAAAAATTGTGTTTCCTGATGAAGAACTACTCGTAAATACTTTTAGTACTTTTGTTATTCTCGGCTACGACATAACTGTACATAGTCAAACTGTCCGTGTGTTTTGAAAAATATGTGTTGATAATATTAGGTGACCATTTTTCTCCGAAACTGTCGCCAATTACACTTCAGAATGTTTTATGTTCATTTCCCTCGATCAAATAGGCGATTACTAGCCGTCCACACAATAACTGCAATCGAGATTCACTACCTCCAGTGACTTTTATTGCTTTCTGCTCACTTCTCCTTTAAAGTACGGTGAAGGGACTGCTCAGTTGAAAGCCTAATGGCTGCTAGCTTAAGATAAGAACCCTTTTAAGAGGAGTTGACTACCATAAAAATGTTCAGAATCCGAGGCGGAGTTGCAGCCTCGGATAAAACGGACAAGCATTCCGTTCCCCTCACTCCACTCTCTCCAGGAGGGCCTTGGGATGGCTGCTTTCTGTCGAATAAACACAGTATCTTCCGTAGAAGCCTTATAGTAAGATATGAGATCTCTAGCCAGGTGTCACTCCCAGGCGACCGTGTCAGTCTTCGTTACGATGCCTCGGAGTAACGTTCGGTTAAAGTTTCAGAACACAGGGCTCTGGTTGGTTCTCACTGTTAACTTTTTGCAGGTCATGCACTTATTGACTGTGCCCACATGTCCGCTGGCTTATAGGCCGTTTCCAAATTATGCAGTGGTAGAGAATTTCTGTTTTCCTCGACACCTCTGAGCACCATTGGCTGAAAACAGCAAAATTCCGCAAGAGTGAGAGATCGTTTAACTCTTAACTTGCGTCTTATTGTACGGAACTCGCAGTCCTTGCCGTTAGTGGCCGGCCTGTACCTGCCCTGGCGAAAAGCCAGCCAAGTAACAGAACATTCACAATGAGAACACTTCACTTTACCCTTTGGAAGAGTACACATCATGCTAGGTGACAGAGAAACACTTGCCACTTGGAGATTATGTAGTAAAGTGTTACTGCTACACTGGAATGTGCGGCTAGTCCCGGGGGAGGTTCGAGTCCACCCTCGGGCATGGGTGTGTGTGTTTGTCCTTAGGATAATTTAGGTTAAGTAGTGTGTAAGCTTAGGGACTGATGACCTTAGCAGTTAAGTCCCATAAGATTTCACACACATTTGATTTTTGATATTGCTACACGACTGAGGAGGTGGACCTTGCGGTCGTGCAGAAAGATGTTTCCAGAAGAATATTGTTGACAAAGTGGGAGCTGAGCTCAAGTCCCCCAACCAATACTTCCGCTGCCTTCCGCATTACGCTAAGAGAATGAAAAGATTTTTGTACTTTCAACATTGCAGCACAGTAAGCAATCCTGATAATCTAATGTATAAGAAACGATCAGCTTCGATTGCGGTAATGAAAACATCCTTTACCTAGGTTTCAGCCTAAATAATTGAGCCTTCTTCAGAAGATATACCTATATCTATAATTTGTCTAAGAGGGCATAGTCTAGAAATAAAACTAAAACAGCCGGATTAGGCACAGTCACATTTTAAAAATGCGTTACGTAAGTACTAAGTCAACACCAAGACTTAAGCTCTGGCGTGCGCCTCGTCTGCATGGACGCCGTTATCTAGCCCTACTTAGTTTCACGTGAGCTCCCCACGCCCACCGCACGGCGTCCATGGAGACGATGCGCACGCCAGAGCTTAAGTCTCGGCGTTGACTTAGTATTTATGTACCGCATTTTTAAAATGTGATTAGGCCTATTCAGGCTGTTTTAATTTTATTTCTAAACTGTGCCCCCTTAGGAAAATTGTAGATTCAAGTATATCTTCTGAATAAATCTCTATTATTTGAGCTGAAACCTAGGTAAAGGTTGATTTCATTACCGCAATCGAGGCTGATAGTTTCTTATATATTAAAATGATAAGATGTGCCATCCTTGAAATCACCAATTCTGTAACAACGTGATATTATACTCTTTGCGAGACATAAACAACTGTTGCTAAAATTTTTCTTGATGAATGAATCTGCTCGAATTGAACTTGACAAATCCTGTATAGGTAAAATCGCACAGCTGACCCGAATTTCAGGATGTTGAAGTTTACATCCTGAAACCCCGGTCGTGTCCTCTATTTTATCCAAATAAAGGAATTGACAACTGGAGCGGATTTATTCAGCATAATAAACGCTATATTAGTTCAGTCCCTTAAGGAGCCAGTTACTCCCCCTTAATACTTCGTTACCAACTAGTTTGCTTTGATTATGTTCTTTGCCAGTCTCACTGGTGTTCGAGCCTATTTTCCAGTGTTCTTCCTGAAATTTACTAACCTTGCTTACAGTCAGTGCTTGTATTTGTGTGTTATCTGTGTAACAGGTCCATGACTAAGGAATTTATTGCTAGCGCAGTCGAGCAGATGTAATTTCAATGGATTTCTCACCCGCTGCCTGCGATATGTAAGCTATAAGAGAATCACAGACCAGAGAGCAGTGGCGGCAGCATTAGTAGTTGTAGCTCCGGCAATAGGAGTAAGTAGTAGCTAGCAGTCAGGTGGTTGGGCCGGTTGTGGAGAGCGATGGCGGTGCCTGAGCGATGTAGTATAAGGTAAAAGCAGCCGGGAGCATATGTAGTTTGTTACAACCAAATTTGTACTATCGTTATATCAAGTCCCATGTAAATGTTTTTAAAAATCTTTTAATAATAATCTTTCTTATAAAAATTAACTCTTTGACAATCATTCGTCTGAATTTAAAGAATTTACTAATTTCTGCAATCCTTGGTCATCCTGATTATCGTAAATAAAAAGCGGTTGTTTCTTTTTATACATAAAAATTCTAGCAGCCAGCATCGCACTGAGCTGTGCCAGAAAAATTTCTTATAGGAGCAGATATATACGCGTTATCCGGCTATTTCATTGAGCTAAGAATTTTCAGTTTATTCAGAATGATCATTCAGGGCCATGACATAGCACTGCTGACGTCCAAATTTACCAGTTTATATTCATAGTCAGTTAATTATTGAAAGGTTTATATGTGAGCGACAATTTTCAAAATGGTTCAAATGGCTCTGAGCTCTATGGGACTTAACTGCTGTGGTCATCAGTCCCCTAGAACTTAGTACTACTTAAACCTAACTAACCTAAGGACATCACACACATCCATGCCCGAGGCAGGATTCAAACCTGCGACTGTAGCGGTCGCACGGTTCCAGACTGTAGCGCCTAGAGCCGCTCGGCCACTCCGGCCGGCCCGACAGTTTTCATCGGGAGGTTTGTCACGTTATTATTGCGAGGCTACCCAATAATAAATTGTTGGAGGTTACACTGAATGTGAATGCTATACATATTTTTTTCTGTTGGGAGGTTACAACTGCATAGCTTTGCATCTATACTGTTCGTGCACATGCGCCAAGGTTACAGTTCATCATTACAAATATCTTGTCCTAGTATTCAATCCCAGCTGTTCATATCAGTCGGTAACTCGTGTATTTCACTTTACGATAATGAATCTGATTGTTACAGTGACCATTTATTACTGTATCACTTAGCTGCTCCCTGCTTTCATTAACATACCTGTGTCCGTGATGCGGTCCAATATTGTTATGTTTGATGAGACACGCCTATTAATTTCCATTCACTAAGACATTTTCATTGTGTGATATTATCATTTCCTTTAATTAATTTGCGTGATAGTATGGGGTACTTCCCTTCTCTGTAGGTCACGAGAAATTGGACATAAGCATCATGCGGGTATGCACAACACCAAAACTGACACCCCACATAATAATAACGAACACTCATCTTCATAAATGGACTGTTCTGCGTGCTTTTATCAATTTATTTTGCGCATGTTTTGCTGTGCCTTACACTTCTTGGACAATTCGACTGTTCTCTCCAAATTTCCCCTCAGAGTGTTTCTAGCGAAGCAAGCGTTAGGCTATTTGGACCCGTGCACGTCGCCGTGGGCCGCGGTCTTGTGTGGTGGGCCTTCGAGAGATGTCGCGGGTGACACCGACAGCAATGGCGGGCACTGTGGCAATGGGCTGTAAGTGTGTCTAAGATAGCTATACAAAAGTGTGGTGTCTGTTCGTTCGGAAATGTCGGAAAGAACAGACACCACGCGATACCCGCAGCTGTGAAAAATGTAAGTTGAAAGAGGAGTGGGGAGAAAGGACTGGAAAAGGTGGGGATTATTGATATCAGCTGCATCAGGACTTTGTGTGGCATCAGCGCGGAGGAATGCAAATTGTTTGCCGGACCGGGAATCTCCTCCTAAAGAGATGCATTAGCCCCTGTAGACAGAGACTGCTTGAAAAGGCTGCTTGTCTGAGAATTGCGTTATTTGGTTCATATGGCTCTGAGCACTATGTGACGTAACTGCTGAGGTCATCAGTCCCCTAGAACTTAGTACTACTTAAACCTAACTAACCTAAGGACATCCCACACATCCATGCCCGAGGCAGGATTCGAACCTGCGACCGCACCGGTCGCGCGACTCCAGACTGTAGCACCTAGAACCGCTCGTCCCGTTATTTGGTGATTATGTATTTAATCTTTAAATTTTCAAGTGTTGACTAGCACAGGTTATGGAATGATTGTTGCTCTTTTTAAAATCTGTCCACTGCAATGGACTTCGCTAAAACGCGTTTTTCAAGTTTTAATAATTTGTATGGGAATTGCAGATTCATTCTTCTGCATCTATCTACATCATACTCAGCAAGCCACCTAATGGTGTGTGACGAAGTCTCCAGTTGACTTACTTGAAAAGACAGCTAAGCCTTCTAATTCAGGCTTTAACTTGTGTAGTTGTTACGTAAGGTCTATGAAACGGTTTTTTAGCTTGCTTTAAAGTGGACCGCCACTGCACTGTTAAACTGATATTTCTCGTGGGACGATGCCATCATATATTGTAATATGAAGTACACACGATGTGTTTTTCATCCTGTGAAAATTAAAACAAGGCTTTTGGGTTTTAATGTTGAAGTTCGTATTACCCTGTTATAAATTATTTTAACCAAAAAAGGTAATTTAATTTCTGCCAGCACCTTACGACTTCATTCCCACTATTATCACCACAATAAACGTGCAACACATGTGCCTCCAAAGTGAATTTGTGACTTGTTTTAATCAGCTAGTGTTCGATGTGGTTTCAGCAATGTGTCTATATAAGTGACCAATCTACATTAGTTATACCACTATTAAGTATTCAGTCTGTACATATGAATTATACATTTATATAGCTGTTGCTTTAATTCGTGAGTGTTTGTCTTACATTTTTAAAAATTCAGTCGATTCAAATTAGACATACCCTGTATGTGTTCAGATGTGTGTGAATTCCCAAAGGATCAAACTGCTGAGGTCTTCGGTCCGTAGACTTACCTACTACTTAAACTAACTTATGCTAAGAACAACGCACACACCCATGCCAGGGAAAGGACTTGAACCTCTTGCGGGAGGGGCCGCGCGATCCGTGACATGGCGCCTCTAACCGTGCAGCCACTCCGCACAGCAATAATTTCCATTTCTGGAGTCCGTTATGACTAATATCGTGTTCTGTATGCAACTATGTTCCTAAATATTGTCAGCCAACATATTACACTCGTACGTCTATGATGATTAATATATCCCTTAGAGAATTAAAACCCAGCTGTTAATGTGGATACATATTGCATTAAGCCATAGGTATACCATACATACGTAAGTATTTTCTGTATTCCACTTACATTAAACTAAAATGTACTGCATCCGTCAAAGATCACTGTAAAACAATAGGTATACAAAACGTAAGGTGTGGATCATTTCACCCAGATGAAATTGCATTAATATAAATTGGTACTAATTTGCGGTTTATAGTGTCAACGCAATACACAAATATGCTAATTCACATAAGGTACAGATCGTTAACCTTTTATACATATGAGTGTCATAAATGCTCATTGTTATATATGAAGCCGGCCTTTGTGGCCGTGCGGCTCTAGGCACTTCAGTCTGGAACCGCGTGACCGCTATGGTCGCAGGTTCGAATCCTGCCTCGGGCATGGATGTGTGTCATTTCCTTAGGTTAGTTAGGTTTAAGTAGTTCTAGGTTCTAGGGGACTCATGACCTAAGATGTTAAGTCCGATAGTGCTCAGAACCACTTGAACCATTTTTTTGTTGTATATGATGTGCAGCATGTATAACCATTAGTATTTTATTCAAGGAAATCTGTGTGTTTATGTATCTTTTGTTGGACTTATAAGTATTAGTCAGTTGTGTAATCGGCAGTATGTAGTGTGCTTCTACACAAAATATTGGATCAAAACTGTATACAAAGAACGAAGTTCTGTACAAAGCCTGCTAGCTTAGTAGATAATTTTTTTAAACTTGATAGTGTTGTTTAGTCAAATTATAAACTTAGTGAGTGAAGCTAATTGTCCCAAGTCATAACTATCAGCAGAGCCGCATCCCTTCACCAAAACTCGCGAGAAATTCACGAGTGAAAGAAATAATTAATAGAGGATAAATCTAATTAATGTTACAGTTAACTCACATTCAAATAATTACTGGGATCAGATAGTAATTCACCCATTACTTCACTATTACTGCAGGCAATCAGTTAAACCAAAACTTATTTATAAACAATTTATATTTCAATAACGAATGTATGCTGAAGATGTTGCAGCCTAAATAATTTTATAATTTTATGTCGTGTTTCGCGGATAATTTCAAGTAACTTTATCTTAATAACATTGTTATTGCCAACTGGTAATTGCTATAGATGAAATATTTTACGACCTTAATTTGGGATATAACAGTTAATGAACAGTTATTAGTTCTGGTCATTTTTTGCAAATTTACAGATATTACCGTGAGTTACGTAACTCACTACAAATGACATAAAGTGTTGCTGGTGGCTACCTGTTATTGGTGTACGTAGCTGTAAATAATATCATTGAATTCCAAATTAACATCATTATCCAGTGGCAGTTATTGCGTGATTTCAAAGTCATGTCAGTCATTAACCAAATTTATCTTTTGTTCCTTTTCGAGCTGGTGACTTAAATTCTGCAATATAAATTTGTTCAGCTATTTAATTATTCAAAATTATTGCTATCTACAGTGCATCATTAATTTATCATTTATGTATTTTTATCGTGGTTGGACTTAACACAGTGCAGTAATGATAAAGACATAACTACTTGTATTCTTGCGGTAAACATTGTTCTTCGGAACATATTCCTTGTCTCAATCAACAGCGGTGCATTAAGTACACGTTTCACATAAGCTTTTATACACCGGAGAGAAAAGGTACATTATAACACCTTATCGTGTGACCTTCCGTGAGCATTACAGCAGACGGATTTGTATATATTGACAACTGAATGTGGAAAGCATGTGTTCTCCCCCGTGGTATACAGGATGCTTGCTTACGGCCTGAGGACAGACCGGTTGTAGTACGGAAGTATTTAACACTAAATGAATTTTACGTTGGTGTTTGGCAGAACGTGAGAACAATATTAAGCAAGAAACTTTTCATATTATTCCGTAAAATTTAATTTTGTCATCTGACGATGGTCTAAGAATCCGAGAGCCGTTTTGAGACCAAATAAATATAGTAGTTTTGCTGTACATTAGGCAATGTTTGCTATTAGCAACTCTTGGGGGTGAACTATTAGTACGTTTATTACTGGTATCTTGAATTACTACTGTTGCCCACGTAGTGCGCCTCTACATTCGCCCTAATGTGCAGCGCAATGAGCAGGGCTATCTTTCAATGCCGCAGGAACAGAGCTACGGCGAGATCCGCGGTGGCAGTGTGTCTCGTTGCGGAACAACTCATTGCATTCGGCTATTATTTAAAAATGCGCCCCTAAGGGCGACGTGCCCGTCCCCCAAGTATTCCACGCCATTACACGAACATTCTAATTGAGTCTTACCAGGAATTGTCTCACGTTTGAGTCATATTTTATTGGCTTTGCAATTACGCAGTTACCGAATACCGTCATTAGCGATGTTCAGGCTGTGATAGGCACAGCGTCCGATGTTATCATTGCTTTATTGCGCGTCTCTTGATTTACTTCCAAGTGTCATGTAAACGACTGCCGTCAAATTTACTTAAATATTTTTCAGTAATTATGACGACGTGTAAGAAATACGACAGGCAACGTTGAGTCAAATTTTGGTGAGATCGGCCGCGAATTTATGCTTTTACTGAACAAAAGTTAGTTTTCGTCTGCAGAATGTACAAAATCGCTTCCGAAACAACCAATATAAAGAAACATGTGAGTGCCCGAAAATTTTTTTAAAACTTGATGCAACTGAAAATCATTACACAACGCATTAATTAACAGGATCTTCATTACTGACTATAAGCATTTCCGCACAGTAAAACAATTCAGACTCAAATCTATCGTCAGAGCTGCAACGGATGGAGAGTACTTAACGTAATTTCAGTATACACGGATCACAGATTTGTGGATGCGGATGGCATTTCACTAACCCCCTTTAACCTCTGATCATCCACAGGCTTTTTAATGGTCTCTGATGACGCCGAGCATATGAAGTTAATTACAATTTCGTCTTCAGATAGTGAGCATAAACATTAATTCGAATTAACATAATCGGTTTCAACCATCTAAATGATAGTTTCTTTATGTTACAGTGGATTTCGTTAAAGACAGTCGTTGCAGATGTTAATGCTGAAGTTCCTTCATAGTAAAAGAGCTGGTGGGTGACTTCAGAGAACGGGTATTCCAGGAGGGCAGTGCCACAATTCTACTGTCTCTGTGGTATATCGTCCCCTAAGAACCATGAAAATAAAGTGAGACACCTTAGGATGCGCGAAGCGGCCTATACAACATTCTACTCCCTCGCCATCCTCCCCCCGCTCCTCCCCCCCCCCCTCACACCCTCCATATCCTATCCGAAGGCAGTTTCCAAAGTGTCCCTCTTCCTGGTCCAGAAACCCGGCCTATCTCACAGTTATACCCCTAGACCGCACAGTAGTTTATTAGATGAAAGCTTCCATAACTCTCCAAGCCTGCTGAAGTACATTCCCTAATTTCTTCTCCGGCCTCCTTTTATACATCCAAGCCCAACATTGGCCTCCTACTCCCAGTGCTAACCACATCATCAAATAATAAAAAAGTATATATATATATATATATATATATATATATATATATATATGCCTTACTGCATTTCGTCGTTGAAGAGCAGCAATATGGCTGCTGTTAGCAGCTTGTCACCCCTGCCCCTCCCCTCCACCCCGCGGTGATGGGAATGAAATGATGAATAAACAAAATAATTGAGGAAATCTGATAATTGTTTATTTTGGACGTCTCGACTACATGAATAGTTCGGTTGTGTCGTTCAGGTCTAACAGTAGACACCTAGGCTACCTTTTTCAGTGTGAGTACTTGTTGCCCACAGTCTGACTTTCTGTACGGAGGCAATTCGTTCTTTTTGGCACCTTATTGTATGGACGGTTACGGTTAATAACAACGTATATGGTTTGAGAATGGGCGTGTCAACCCGAAAGCGGTAACCACTGCAGCAAAAATTGTATATTTATACCACAGAGGCTAAAAAATTATCAAATTTCCTCAATACAGTACAGTTGCGGACCACCATCCCGAAGCAGCATACCTCGAATCAGCAAAGGAAAAAAAAATGTATCGATGAACCAACATTTTCCACTATGTTTTTGTTTTACAGGTGGTGTTTCCTTGACTCGGATTCGTCACGTAATACTGTAATTAAATTGTAGTATTCGCAGAATTGGTCAAATTTTTATTTACGTGTACCGGTAACCTGTTTCGGCCTTACGACCTATAAGAGGAAAATGAAAATAAAGGAACTAAAGAGTCTGTGAAACACCAACATAAGTCGCTCACGTACGCATGGAACACAAATAAACTATTTATCTCAAAAAGAGAAGAGAACAGACGACGTGTAGTCATTGATAAAAGTGATTAACTAGCTACGTTATAGTAAAACAATATATGAAACGCCCATAGTGCTACAGCCACTGGAGGGAGGACCGGTGACAAACGATCAATAAGTAAGTACAAGAACATGGCAAGAAAAATTAAATCTCAGAAAGTGGAGTACAGTTAAGCCTAATAATTTATTCAGTTACAGTTATTTTATTACAGTTATATAAGAAAAATGTTTTATTATATCATGTTATTACCTTATTGTGTACATCCGTAAAGAAACAGGAATGAACAAGGCTATATATTCACTGGAAAGGAGGAAGAGCTGTCCTTCCTGGTTTCTGCTTGAGACTGGCTTAGACATTTCTGCACAACCATACGTTTGGGACACGAGCCACTCGAGTTTAAAATGGTCTGAACTACTCATACTAATGCCAGGGGAACCCACTGAATATTCGGAAATTAACCGATCATTAACACTACTACACTGTGCAGTCACGTTAATTGAGCACCTGTCAAAAACGTGAATTTCCATATTTTGCAGTACAGACAGCTGCGCTAGGTTTCTTAGTTGGGGACTGATGGCGAGAGGAGTCCGATCCAAGTGATCTGACAGACCCTCCAAGGGATTTAAATCTGGGTCATTTGGTAGCCACGGGAGCGCACTAAACTCATCTTGTTGGTCTTCGAACAACGCACATACATTGTGAACTGTGTGACACGTTTCATTGTTCTGCTAGCAGGTGTCATCATACAGAGGAAAAAGTAACTGCATGCTCCACTAGTATAGATGCATACCGTGTTGATCCATTACGCCTTCTGGAATGAGGAAATCACCCAGAAAATTACTCGAAAAGTACTGCAGACCATAATGCTTTCAGAAGTTACACGCCATATACGCCAATGTTCGACCTCAAAGTGCAATAAACGTTCGCAGACGGCAGGTCGCAGCACTAGCCCTGGAGGGTATATAAAGCGTGCCAGGGATGCGGAGGGATGCATAAAAGAGTGCAGTCGTTGTCTTAATACGAAAACGGACCGATTTATCTGACGTCCAAACAGCCATGATGATTGTTTTTTGGGCCAAGGATAGAAGCACTCCGAAACGGCTATTGCTGTAAACTGTTCGCGTGCCGCCGAAGTACACCGTACATGGCAAAATGGCGCTATCCAAATTGGGCGTTGAGGCAACTTGGTGCACCGTGGGCCAGAGATGAGACGAGTGAACGACGGCTGCGGAGATGTTTACTGGCGAATACAAGAGCAACTGTTGAGCAACTGACTGCTCACATGCGACAAGGGTCTGCGAATAGTGTCTCTCAAACGACCGTTGAGCGAACGTTGCTGCATTTTGGACTCTGCAGAAGGCGCCTGGTTCATGCAACCATTCTGACTGCTGTTCATTGGCGATAAGGGGTAGAATCTGCACGTTAGTATAGCAACTGGACTTCAACTGAGAGGCAACGGGTGGCCTTAGCAGATGCACCACGATTTTGCTCCGTCTGACAGTGGCTTATTCCTACACCTCGCGCAATTTCTCGTACGCCCACCTGAGAACTGTGCGCTACAGCAGCCTGAACAGCACTTTCGTTTCCATTATCAGTCGCTAGCGTTGTACGTCGACGTTTTGTGGGAGCCCAGCTTTCTGTTTCCGTGAGTGTCTTGCAGACGTTGCCAATCGTTCGACGTAACGGACACCGACGATCTGGGTAGCGTTCAGCATACAGTGTAACAGCTGTGGTTGGATGTCTGTGACATTCGCCATAAATTAAAATAATATCTAGTTTTTCTTCATTACTGATGGGAAATGTAACAAGCCACAAGAAAATAGGTTTTAATGTGGCAACGTATGTGAATTATGTTACAGTATGAGGGCAGTTCAGCAGACCAGATTAGGAGACACTTGTACACTGAAGACAGAGCGTGCCGGGGTGATATTGGTGTGTTTACGGCAGGGTACAGGCGCCAGTGCAGGCAACCCCTGATCTGAGCACAGTACTGTAATGCTATGCATTACGCCGGAAACTTTGTCGCTGTTGCTATCCTTTACAAGCCACATATTTCAGAACTTACGAGGTTTCGAAACGTGAAACCAAGTGTGTTACCACTAATTGTCATTTCGCAACAATAAACATTAGGCGCAGGACATCCATCATTCTGATACCACACTATTTAACACATTATAAGAGGTGGACCGGTTCAAGTAAGATATAGCTCAAGAAGGGGGTAAAATATCCCCCTTTAGGAATGTCATCAATGAAATATGGGCCAATAATATGTTGTCATAC
Organism: Schistocerca piceifrons; assembly: GCF_021461385.2. Lineage (NCBI taxonomy): Eukaryota > Metazoa > Arthropoda > Insecta > Orthoptera > Acrididae > Schistocerca > Schistocerca piceifrons. The sequence goes on along the minus strand of NC_060139.1, from coordinate 601,261,493 downwards.
AATATCACTCCATACAGTAACATTCCACTGACATAATACGTCAATCACATCACGATTACCGGCAGCGTGAGGTACGTCAATTTAGCTTCGCAATTTCTCGGGATGTGATTCACGTATTGCGATTCATCCAACGTCATTATTTTTGTGATTTTTCATGCTGTTGATTGCATAAGAAATAATAGGGGGTGTCTATTTAAAAATACACAAGTTTGCGATGAAAATAGTATTTGTTTACGTTTTAAAATTTACACTCGTCGCTTGTAGCATGCCTAAGGGATGTTGCATTCTCGGAATGCTATACAACAATTCAAACAAATAACATTATAGCTATATTTCTATAAAGCAGAATTGACAATTGTATTGTATTGTATGTTAACTGGGGACCTAGAAACGACGGAGAGGCTCCGTCCCCGCCGCAGCCGCAGTGGTCCACAACCCCACGACGACTACCGCAGTCCACTTCAGCCCTCCGCCGCCCCACACCGAACCCAGGGTTATTGTGCGGTTCAGCCCCGGTGGACCCCCAAGGGAACGTCTCACACCAGACAAGTGTACCCCCTATGCTTGCGTGGTAGAGTAATGGTGGGGTAAGCGTATGTGGAGAACTAGTTTGCGCGGCAGTCGCCGACTTAGTGTAACTGAGGCGGAATAAGGAGAACCAGCCCGCATTCGCCGAGGTAGATGGAAAACCACCTAAAAACCATCCACAGATTGGCCGGTTCACTGGACCTCGATACAAATCGGCCGGGCGGATTCGTGCCGGGGACCAGACGCTCCTTCCCGCCCGGAAAGCCGTGCATTAGACCGCACGGCCAACCGGCCGGGTCATAATTGACAATACTTGGAGATATACAAGAGTAGTCGCAAACTCTGGACGACATGCAATATAATTTACAGTCCTCGGCTATGTGTAATGTTCCTAATACTGCTCGGCGAATCCTGTCCACTGTTGTCCGTATACGGAGCCGATCTGAGCGGCCGATGCCGGCAGGAGCTGTGCTTATATTCACTTTTTACAGGCGTTCCTCCTGCCGTGGCGTGGTCCCAACCTGCACACCATTGGCCGACGTCGTTTCACCGCATTCTCTTCTCTTGCGTACTTCATCTTAGTTCTGGTGCTTGTGGCTACGCCAGAACAGAAATTATGCCAAATATTGTCACTGAAGCTGCTATCGTCACAGATCCAGCAACAGGTGAGGTCTCTCATAGCCCGTATATCATTGATCACAAACCGTTTAACCATTCATTTGAAACGACTTCACTTCCCAACGGAGGTTTCGTTGGTATTAACAACAAACAATGCTCAAGGTTATAGAGATAGTGGGAAGTGGAGATTGACAGAAAGGAGGGGGAGGGGGGCAGAGGAAATGGATATAGAGAGGGGAAAGGAAGAGATTAACAAAGATAGTCGGAGGTAGAAGATGGAGAGAGATAAGGTGGAGCAGGAGATGTACAGAGACAGGGGACAGGAGGTGAAAGCCAGAGAGAGGAAAGGAGGATATGAACAAAGAGAGACGGAAAAAGGAGACTTTCAGAGAGAGGGGGCATCAGGAGAACAGTACGTGTACCCTAACGGAAATATTTAGCAATTGGGAATCACTTCCAGGTTCGCTAGTGTTTTGTAAAGACAGTTGTTTGAGATGGCTTCATGGAGTTCCTCAGTACTGGTGTGTAGGCCGAACTCTTCTACGTACTTTGTAGGCAGTCTGCGTGCTCAGTTTGGGTGCTTCTGTGCGCTGTGATCTAGCTCCACTCGCCTACTTCCCGGCCAGTGGCCACCAAAACGCGCCGACTCACAACGCTGTCTCTCCCCTCCTCCAACTCCTAAGTGACAAAAAGACTGTTCCTTAGAGTTTTAAAAAGTTTCAGCGGACATTTACGAACTTCAAAAAAAGAACTGCCGCCAGCGAGAAGCCATCATGAAGAATAATGTGAACATTGCCCACAGCGTTGTTGGTTGAAGATTCATTTCCTCTCACAGGGAGGAGAAACGTGCCGGACTCAGTGGAATCACTGCGGGGGAAAGACGATCGACAGATTGCGAGGACCTGCGGGCACATATTGGGAATGCACAGCAGGGCAGAGCGTGCTCCTCCGGCGCCTTCCTGCATGCTCCGGGGAAATAAGCGGTATCGCCCGCAATATTTCACTGCTACAGCGCCCGCATGCGGAGCAGCTGGCAGCGTTAGCACGGTTTCCATTAGCGAGGGGCCCTCTGGAATTCCTGCGCTCATTCAAACACTTACATGTCTCACTGCCTTCTACTATGGTCTTTGAGAATACAGCAATTATTATCGATATTACTATTTCTGTCTTCCGAGAACTGCATTATCAGCACCAGGATGAACAAGGATAATGTTCATTGAATCTTTAGTGTAACTTTGAACTTCCTGTCGGATTAAAACTATGTGCCGGAGCGAGTTTCTAACTCGGAACCTTTACCCTTCGCAATTAAGAGCTCTGCCGACTTTTTTTTTTTTTTTTTTTTTTTTTTTTTTTTTTTTTTTTTTTCCCGCCTTCTGACCGAACACGAGATACAGTCCCGGCTGCCGACTGGGCAACCCAAGCACGACTCGCTATCTCTTCTTACACCTGTAGTTCCTCCATTACCTCATCTCATACCTTCCAAACTTTACAGAAGTTCTGCTGCGAAACTTGCAAAACTAACACTCCTCGAAAAAAGCCTGGGAGATGTCTCCAGAGTGAAACAAAACCTCGGAATCCGAGTTGGTAGGAGATGAGGTCCTGGCTGAAGTACAGCTGTGACGACAGGTCGTGAGTCGTGCTTGGATAGTTCAGACAGTAGAGCACTTGCCCGCGAAAGGCACACAGTTTTCACCTGCCAGGAAGTTTCACAAATTGTAGAAAAAATCTCTTATTAGTTTCTAAAATTATTGAGGTAAGAGACAAAGAAACGATTATTTGAGTTAGTGTGTGCAGCTTATATGACTTTGGACATAGCATCGGTTTTTCACAAAAAGGCAGAAAAGTGAGAGAAATATCGCTCAGTCAGCTTAACAGTTCGTGCATCCAAATTGCTGACAAGAGTTATATACAGAAGAATGGAAAAGAATATAGAGAATCTCTTAGATGACGATCAATTTGAATTTATAAACGTAAAGACACCAGATAGGCAGCTTTGACATTGTACGTGATTTTGACGACAGTACTTTAAAATTATTTGCACACTTTCACTGGATTTATCGCCCTAGATTAAGATTCGACACTGTAAATTTCTGCAATGTGTTTGAAATTCTTCGAAAACTGTAAATTCCTTCATTCAAGCTCCAGCGAAGGACGAGTAATATACAACATCTACAAGAACTAATACGGGACAGTCAGACAGGACGATCAACAGAGAAGCAGTCGAATTGAAAGGCATATTTTTGAAGCAAGGGGTACTCTTCATCCTGAACATCGAAGAAGAAATGATGGAAGTAAAGGAAAAATTTAAGAGCGGGATTAAAATTCAATATAACATTATGTCCACCCCGATTATATTCTTATCTTCAGTGAAAGTGAGGACGAATTGCGGTAAATGGTCACAGAAGCAGAATACAACGACTAAAAAGAGTATTCCTCGCTAGAAGAAGTTTAGTACTAAACAACGTCCTTAATTCTGAAAATTAATGTCCGGATCTTAGCATTGCTTAAAACTCAGTCATGAATTGTTTGAAAATCGGAAACAAGATAAGTGAAGCGTTTGAGAAATACTGTTGCGGAAGAATGGAGAAAATTAAGTTGGCTGATAAGGTAAGAAACTTTTGTGGAACCGGCGAGAAAAGGAATAAGTTGAAAAACACTGACTACAAGAAGGCAAAGTATGAGAGGACTAATTTTAAGATGTCTTCTGTGGCACTAGAAGGAACTACACAGAACAAAAACTAAGTGGGTGGATAGGAATTGAAATACATCCAACAAATTATCGAAGGCGTTGCATGTGACTGGTGATCTGATGCGAAAGGTCGACACAAGAGTCGAAGTGGCGATGGGCTGTATCAGACCAGTCAGATGAGTCGAAAAATAAAGAATATAATAATAGATTGAATTAATATGAGTAACGCTACTACCGAGGTACTATTCTTAAAATGAATCGAAACTCGCCCAATAATCTCAGTACCGGTTTACATACAAAGTTACATTCTGATGATGGGATACAAAAATACCATACACGGAAGTAGGAAAAACGACAAAACTATTGTAAGTAGGCTGTTTACGTTTTTATGTTGGTGACGCCACGTAGCGCTCTATATGAAAATCACTGGTTGGAATATTCGCTATTGTAGTGTTGGGCAGTTGGATGTGAACAGCGGGTAGCGTTGCACAGTTGGAGGTGAGCCGCCAGCAGTGGTGGATGTGAGGAGATAGATGGCAGATTTTTGAGAGCGGACGATCTGGACGTGAGTCCATCAGAAAGAGTAAATTTGTAATACTGGATATCATGAACTGACATATATATTATGACTTTCGAATATTTTTAAGGTAAATGCGTTGTTTGTTCTCTATCAAAATCTTTCATTTGCTAACTATACCCATCAGTAGTTAGTGCCTTCAGTAGAGAATCTTTTATTTAGCTGGCAGTATTGGCGCTCGCTGTATTGCAGTTATTCAAGTAACGAAGATTTTTGTGAGGTACGTGATTCATGAAAGGTATAGGTTATTGTTAGTCAGGGCCATTCTTTTGTAGGGATTATTGAAAGCCAGATTGCGTAGCGCTAAAATTATTGTGTGTCAGTTCAGAGTTGATCAGAATAAGTAAAGAGAGAAATGTCTGAGTACCTTCAGTTTTGCTCAGCTGTTTGAAAATCAAATAACGTAAGAGGTTTATCAGCACAGTAAATCATTAATTTTTTTATAGTATTCCTGAGTATGTAGAGTTCAATTTCTCGTATAAAGTAAAACGGGGCTACTTTTTACTTGTTTTCTTTAGAATTTTAACATCAAGATGGATAGGAAGTATCTTTACTGTGTGCGGAAGTAGAAAAGCTGGCTACAGGTCACGAACAGCTAAAGACACTGTTGGACATGGTTAGCCGTCGGCAGGTTGCTGCCTAGGGATGAAGAAGCCGAGGGCAAACTGACACGTCGCTTGAGACACCTAAAGCGCCGCTTGTTTCTCCTATGAGCCCTAACGCCGTGACACCTTCCAGCTCACCCGATGTGACTGTGTTCACAAGGAAGTAGGGCATAACATTAGGAGGAAAATAAGCATGTGAACTTCAGATACAGTAATGTTAATGTGCTGTTTGTAACACTCATGTAGACTAAATATGTAGGCCTAACGTTTCAAAGCGACTTGAAATCTACACGTAACGTTGGTTGTTGACAAGAAGAATAGTCGGCTTCGTTTCTTGGGAAAATCCTAGAAAAGTGTAGCTCATCTATAGAGAAGACTGCATGCAGGAGGGCGAGCTGTTCTTGAGTATTGCTCGAGAGCTTTGTGTCACCACCAGGTTGGGTTAAGGAAGGCTTAGAAGCGATTCGGAGACGTACCACTAGATGAAACACCTACAGCCGTCCTTACGATGTCATAGATGTTGGCCACTGATGCATCGTGTATACAGATGGTGTTACACCCCTCATGGTCAGCTAAGGCCTGAAGATGGTGTAGTGAAGCACCAAAACTGGTTGCCATACAATAAATGACACCACAAGGACGTCTTAGGGTGTTCCATTTCTTTACACAAGTGAACAGTCGAAGTCCCTCAGTCACAAGGATGGACATACAAAAAACGTACTGTTAGATTTGTTATTGATACATTCGATCAACACGCGATCGTTACGGAAATGATCTGTAGAATCAGACGGGAATATTTGGAAGAAAGAAGACATTTTTTTCGCGAAACATCATTGAGAGGGTTTAGAGGACCGAGATTTGGGACAGACTGCAGCACAATCCTATTGGGACCAATATACACCGAGCGGTTCTAGGCGCTACAGTCTGGAACCGCGTGACCGCTACGGTCGCAGGTTCGAATCCTGTCTCGGGCATGAATGTGTGTGATGTCCTTAGATTGGTTAGGTTTAAGTAGTTCTAAGTTGTAGGCGACTGATGACCTCAGAAGTTAAGTCCCATAGTACTCAGAGCTATTTGAACCATTTTGAACCAATATACACCTCGCTGATTGAGCGAGCAGACAGAAGAAATCGAATGACGAACGTTATTTCCATAATTTACACAATTCTATCATTTAATGACCTTATGCAGTAATATACTGTTTATTATATAAGGTTCATAGTTATTTTACCTGCTTGGAGGAGGAATTCTGTAAGACACTTGATTTTACTTTACATTGCTGTATAGTCATTTCCTGGAGTAGCAACCAGCATGAAAGGGGAATGTGGTGGTGGTGCCACAACTTAGTGAATGTTTCCTTTCTTTACTTCTATTGCCGGCTCAGGAGGACTCGTTTGGCTTTCTTTTCAGAGTTAGTAAGCGGGCCAAACCTCAATGGCTTAGGCAAACTTTCCCACCATCTTTAAAATCGTGTCGTTCGGGTAGTCCTGTAATTGGCCAGATAAAATGTTCGAGAACATTCTATAAGCTTGCTCCGTCCTGAAAATACTGAGGCAACCAGCGCCCGATCTTTTACAGCCCGCCCTATTGGCTTAGCGCATCCCGCTCTCATTGGGCGTTGACATTCATCAGTTAGCTGCCCCTTCCATAGAGAACTGTCACCGAGGATTGCATCGGAGGGTGGCTAGCAAAAGATCCAGAGGGCATTGTGCTATGACTCCCACTCAGTATGGACGCTCTGCTGAAACGAGGAAGTATTATTTTGAGTCGTATCATCCGGGGTAGAAAGCGTTTTAGCCCGTCATCATCAGAAGCTTCTGACGCAGGGAACGACTTATTTATACTTAACTTATTTTCTGTGTGTGAAATTTTCTTATTACGCGTAAAACTTATTTTCATGCATACAGCATGTTGCAGATTCATATGTCTATTTGCGTATAGCACCTGTTTTCGTAGTGATTACACTACTAGCCATTAAAATTGCTACACCTCGAAGATGACGCTCTACAGACGCGAAATTTAACCGACAGGAAGAAGATGCTGTGATATGCAAATGATTAGCTTTTCAGAGCATTCACACAAGGTTGGCGCCGGTGGCGACACCTACAACCTCCTGACAAGAGGAAAATTTCCAACCGATTTCTCATACTCAAACAGCAGTTGACCGGCGTTGCCTGGTGAAACGTTGTTGTGATGCCTCGTGTAAAGAGAAGAAATGCGTACCATCACGCTTCCGACTTTTATACAGGTCGGATTGTAGACTATCACGATTGCGGTTTGTCGTATCACGACATTGCTGCTCGCGTTGGTCGAGATCCAATGACTGCTAGCACAATATGGAATCGGTTGCTTCAGGATGGTAATACGGAACGCCGTGCTGCATTCCAACGGCCTCGTATCAGTAGCAGTCGAGATGACAGGCATCTTGTCCAGATGGCTGTAACGGATCGTACAGCCACGTCTCGATCCCTCAGTCAACAGATGGGGACGTCTGCAAGACAAAAACCATCTGCACGAACAGTTCGACGACGTTTGTAGCAGCATGGACTATCAGCTCGGAGGCCACGGCTGCGGCTACCCTTGACGCTGCATCACAGACAGGAGCGCCTGCGATGGTGTACTCAACGACGAATGTGTGTGCAGAAATGGCAAAACCTCATTTTTTCGGATGATTCCAGGTTCTGTTTACAGCATCATGATGGTCGCATCCGTGTTTGGCGACATCGCGGTGAACGCACATTGGAAGCGTGTATTCGTCATCGCCACACTGGCGTATCACCCGGCGTGATGGTATGGGGTGCCATTGGTTACACGTCTCGGTCACCTCTTGTTCGCATTGACGGCACTTTTAACAGTGGGCGATATATTTCAGAAGTGTTACGACTCGTGGCTCTTCCCTTCATTCGATCCCTGCGAAACCCTACAGTTCATCAGTATAATGCACGACCGCATGTTGCAGGTCCTGTACGGGCCTTTTTGGATACAGAAAACGTTCGATTGCTGCCCTGGCCAGCACATTCTCCAGATCTGTCACCAATTGAAAACATCTGGTCAATGGTGGCCGAGCAACTGGCTCGTCACAATTCGCCAGTCACTACTCTTAATGAACTGTGGTATCGTGTTGAAGCTGCTTGGGCAGCTGTACCTGTACACGCCATCCAAGCCAGTTTGACTCAATGCCCGGGCATATCAAGGCCGTTATTACGGCGAGACGTGATTGTTCTGGCTACTGATTTCTCAGGATCTATGCACCCAAATTGCGTGAAAATGTAATCACATGTCGGTTCTAGTATAATATATATGTTCAATGAATACCCATTTGCATTTTTTCTTGGTGGAGCAATTTTAATGGCACGTAGTGTATTTTTGTATAAATCTCCACACATTAAGATCATTAAGTTCTGCTCGCTGTGAGGAACATTAATTCAGTTTTATCCCAGTCGTGATGCTGAGAGAGTTTCTCATTGCTGACGATGGTATCGGAACGGCAAGTGGTCGTCCATCAGTCTTACTGTGTTAGCAGCCACTTAATCTGGATAGATCTTTGGCACCCTTATCGAACGAGTTCCATAATTTCCTTTTAAGCAATATCCTCGAAGAACTTTTACTGTTGATGTAACTTACAGTTTTCTCCTCTTGAATTACACCTTTGATCTGATAGTTCAACGCTTGTGAATGGCGATAAACCCATCCTCAAGAAGATCGTTCCACAAATTGACTTCATTCCTCCACTTGGTGTATAAGCATGGGGCTATAGCAGTTACCATTAATCAATGAGAAGCAGTGATAATGTTCAGTTTGGAATTAAACTTTGTCAGTAAACACATACATTCATGACCAATGAATTATTTGTCAATCAAGATAATTTCGAATTCCATTCCTTTTATGGAGTAAGAGTATTAAATAAGTGGATTACTGAGAATGCACCCTGAAGTCAAACAAGTGACTTCGTTACCTCACTGTCGTCCCGGATTTTAGCGCTTCCATTGATTGTGCTTTGTTTGCCTGGATCTAGCAAAATAACAGGGCTTGAATGTTCCATAACCCACTCAGAATCTGGTATGGGCATGTACGTATAGTGAACGAATAATCGATAAAGAGATGTCTTAATATTAGCATATCGAGGGCTTCCATTTAATGTCCACCGCCAAGCTGTTTTTTAAATTGCAGACGAGATAAGTATTCGAACCCGTTACACAGGAATCGTACTGAAGCGTACAACAGTCGTTTTTCCCTCTCTGAACTTACGTGTGGAACAGGAAAGGGAATGGCTGTGGATGGTGTAGAGCACCCTCCGCCGTGCACCTTATGGTGGCATGCGAAGAACGTAAGTAGATGTAGATGTAGATGGAGGACAGAGAATGGAAGGTAGAATTACTGGAGGATACGAGTTGGGATAAAGCAGTGGGGAGGTAGAAAGTCTTCTAGTCCTCTGATACTTACATTTGTCTTTCCAAATGGTTCTGAGCACTGTGGGACTTAACATCTATGGTCATGAGTCCCCTAGGACTCAGAACTACTTAAACCTAACTATCCTAAGGACATCACACAACACCCAGTCATCACGAGGCCGAGAAAATCCCTAACCCCGCCGGGAATCGAACCCGGGAACCCGGGCGCGGGAAGCGAGAACGCTACCGCACGACCACGAGCTGCGGACTTTGTCTTTCCGTTACTGCCTGTACCAAAATTGCCGGTGTACAAGATAAACTTGCGTAAGACCTCAACATACTGAAAAATGCCGACACAACAATCTTAGACAAAGATTCTGAAATCGGAATTCAGGTATGGACCAGAATTCAGATAACAGCCTACTTTTATTGAACAGCGGGCTGAAATTCAGGAGGCTGTAGAAACCGTAGTGTAGTGGAAGTAGAATACTAAAAAAAACTTGAGACAGAGTGAGACGATGTTCAAATACTTCGAGGTACGGCTTAAGTAAAAGTGCCAATGTAGTTAAGTAGAAGATAACAGTAAAACATAATGAGTAAGGAGAAGTTTAAGGCAGGACAAATACAACCTAAATCAGTTACAAAATCATGGATCTTTCTTAAAATATTGCTTCCTATTGACCGAAGAAGAATGAATGAATACTCTATGCGTGAGATGAGAAGCCAGAAATACAGTTTTCCTGGAATGAAATTAACAGGACAGAGTAAATTAACATCTGTCAGAGAAATATTTAAAGAAATTGAGAAAGAGATGATAGCATAAAAATCGACGTATCATGTAGCAAGATTAAATGTTATTTGGAAAACTGAACGTGCAGAAATTAACTTGCAAACTCCGAATGACAAAGTTCTATTAACTGCAAAAAAAAAAAATTGTAACTAGATTGAACGAGTAGTTGAGAGAAACAGATGAGAGTTGTCCCGAATCGTAGCAGAAGTGGGGGAAGAAGTTGATATGACAGAAGGAAGTGATCGGTTACGAGTAATGTGGTTAGAGCTCAACGGACCACGGGGTAACTGGAGCTCAGCACGTCAGCCTCAGTTGATGATATGCTTGCTAAGCTGCTAATGTCTATTAGATGTGGAGAAGTAAGAAAATAATTTCAGATGGTGTGAGAAACATATGAGGCAGGTGAATCAGCAATTCATTTCTGAAAAAGCATCGCCTTTACATGAATGAGGATGGTACGTGAGTATGAATGTAGAACATATTGGGTGATCAGTCTGACACAGCAAATTTTTTAAACGGATGACCAGAATAATATGTCGAAGAATAGGGAAAAAATTTAGTGATACTGGACAAAGATGAGATTGTCTGATGAAATGGAAAACGCAATGCAGAAGCAGTTCATACTTAGCCAACAGTAATTCTAAGGAGGAGGCAGAAAAATGTATCTTCCTGCACCACGGGAAAAGCCATTCGTTCCCAGTCTCGTGATTTAAAAACCTGTGCGCATGAGAAGTTAACCCAAACCAAAAAAATAATTGTGTGCAGACCAGGCCTTTTAGACCTACGCTGTGAGATGAATGTGCGCAACTTAATTGGACAACACTAATATTATTGGCCCCCACCTATAGATCTTAAAGTGAGGATTTACACAGAAAATATTCAGTTTAAAATGAAAGTGTCTAACAAAAACAATATTTCATTTAAACACCTTAATTTATTCACTCAGTATATTAATAATGTGTATAAATTATGAGAAAACACGGAATGGTTTGTAAACACAAATTCTATAAATTTTAAGTATTCGCTTTTATTATTAACAGTGTTACTTGACTGCACGAAAGGGTATGCTCTACTGATTTTAAAGTCGATCAGAAAAACAATCCCAAAGCATGTTAATCCTTACGAACAACAGATACTGCAATCCTGGTGAATGATTGCAACGCTTACAAATTTAGCACACCAAGGCTAAATCTGAGACAGTACTCGGACAGAATTTCGCAAGTGAAGACAAAGAATGCCCTGTAACGCCAATGCTGCTACTTAAGTCACCGTAATTATACGCGATCACCTCTGTAAATACTGCCGTCGTGTGAATGACTCAATTGAAGACGAGGGTGCGTTGCAACTGCTCCCTGCTCGTCGTCTGCCAAAATCCGCTGATCTCTATCTCCCATGTATGCGGCTGACATGCAAAAGAAGAGCGCAGCTCCGCATCCCCCTATCCCCCTAAGAAGTCTAGATGCGGACTCCCTCCGTGTCTCCCCCCCCCCCCCCCCCCTTTCCCAGAAATCTCTTTATTTTGGCGAATTCCAACGCGCAGCTGTCTTTTCTCGTCAAACTTTGCCATCACATCACAAAACGGTCTCCTACTACTAAAACACGACCGCTTCAGTGGCGTCTATGTGGCGTTACTGGCTAGTATACCATGGCACCTTTTACTGACCAACAACTAGCTTTGCATCAGAGGTCCTCTCAAATTTCAAGGGCAGCTCGGATGGCTAAGGCCATTATTTCTGCAGGCAATGTTTTCTGCCTGAAAGATGGCTATCAATAAAGGCCCTGCGAAAAACATGGAAAAGTTTGGAAGGTGCTAGCGTCACCGGCTTGGCCCCAGTTTTGACGCTGGGAAAGGAAAGGCAGTAAAAATACACATTCGCAACCCTTGACTGGGCTCTGAAGCCCTCACTTCCACGAAGTCAATACTTGAGGCACCCGCCTAATCTCAAGCCAATTATCCGTCTTTTTGTCTCTGTCCGTCACGTCTCAAATCTAACACGCTGTGCCTAACCATACACACAAAATCATTCAGAAGCAAGTGAATCCAGCATAACCTCAAATGAAACGAAATAAGGCTACGTAGAGCTCTGAATTTACACTGTGTTCCTATATACATTGCAAGAAAATAATTAGTACACTCTGAAAGAGGTCGTCGATTTTGATTTGATGACGGCAAATGCCACCTGTTGGATATCAGATGTACTGAAAACGGTCGTCCGCCAACAGATAGCGTAGTGGCTTAGGTATCAAAGCGCCATCGGTGTCTGTCCGTTATGGGGAATGCTCGCACCAAGAAAGCTCAGTGCTGTGCAAATGCAGGCAACAACGCCACGGAGACGCACTCATGCTACCTACAGTCAACTGAGCGAGTTTGAAAGGGCCCAAATTGTGGCCTTCCGAGTGCTTCCGGACAATTGCCACACAAGTTGAATGTCCTGCGTCAATTATGCAATGATACTCTTATCGGTAGACACGTGATCATTTTCAACCCCTTAGACGAGATTGTGCCGTGCGCCCGTGTTTAATTTCGCGTAATTCCTGCGGATTTGGAATCCCTCTGGTCGCTAGAACGCATGGAGCGTTACTGTCGCCGGTAGAGGGCTGGTCGGAGGAGAAGGTGGTTAAGGGCTGATGCGATCTGGAGAAGAGGAGAGTGTGACACGGGAGGCGAAGAGCGCAAATGAGGCGGCTTGTTGTTGTGGCCAAGCGTCTGCCGTGGCCCTTTGGCAAGAGTGGTGCTTTCGCTCACTGCGGATTTGGCAGGGACTAGTGTTGGTCGCAGTCGTGAACATTGCTCGTTGAAAGCTACTTCGGCAGGACGCACAGGATTCGGCGTGTCCTCTGCTACTGAAGTTGCTAGCATTTTGTGTCCATTGTGGTGCCGGATTGGTGTCCGGTCTGACATTTGCAAGTAGTGGACGCAGTGGCGTCTGCTGGATGACACCAGTGGGTTTTGGACTACGAGTAATCTTCGCTACATCCTTCTCGCGGCGCTCTCTAAGTAAGTGTTTGTCAATGGACGCTGGATTTTACGAGAAATCACGATGAGCATCCGATTAGTATGCACGTCGCTTGGTGTCTCATGGTGGTTATTTTGCCTCCGAATTCTGGCTGCCCATTGTTATAAATGTAAATGTGTTATTTATGAAAATTTTGCCTGGTAGTACTTCAGTTCAGTTCTGTCAATGTGTATGGGTTTGTGGCTGTCACTATTCGAAACTGATTTTAGAATCTAAGGGTATAGAATGCAGATGTAACTCTTCTGATTTACGAATTGTACTTTATATTCAGTCAAAATTGTTTAATCTGTCTACCTTATTTCTGAGGCATGTCTATAGTTACCTGTTAGCTAATATCATGAGCTCGAGCTGTTTACTAAATTGTTTGCATCTACCAAAAAAATATATGCCTCAGTAGTCAAGTCAAAGTTTCCTGCATAATGTTCGTACTCTTCTGCGTTTGTAGTATGTTTAAGTTTTACTAAATAAATAACGCGTTGTCTCTGGGTTACAGGATAGGTGATTGTATCTTTTGTTAACTGTGGTGACTGAAAATTTTAATGAAGGTTTCTAGTTCTGTGGTAGCGGCAACCGCAGTCCTATGTTAGCAGAGAAGGAGGAATTACAGCCTCTATCATCATAAATGTGAACCACATTTGTCAGTCATTTTGGCTACTTCAAAGGCAATGGCATTTTTATAATTACCGGCAATAGCCGACGGTTGATTTTGTGACATATTCATTTGATCGTATGTTTTTGCTGTTTGTAATGTAAACGTATTTTTACTTCATTTAAAATTCTTTACTAAATGGAAATGATTCTATACTGTTGCCGTTTTGAGATGTTTGCTATCAGTTGTGTTACTGATATTTAGTGTTTTGAGTTGTGGAAGCAATTTGTTAATGTTATTCTTGGATTTTTGCTTCTCAGAAATAAATTAATTATTGTTTTTAGAAACGTTAATAAATTCATTATGTCTCAGTACATTTCCACCCAACACCAGCCCCCTACCGCATTTCAGAGATTCTAGACGTCCAAACAGCACAGACGCCCATTAGGATCGTCGTATTGCAATGGCAGCTGTCGCATATCGTACAGCTACCACAGCACAGGCAAGAAGGCCTGTACGCCCAGATGTGTCAATGCGAACTATTGAGAACCGGTTAATAGCAGAGGGTCTACAGGCATGCCTACTTCCGGACTGTCTTCCACTCACACCACGGCATTGACGTGTGGGTCGACTTGGATTGGCGCACCATGGTATTTTACCCGCAAGCTAGTGATGGTCGTGAGCACGTACGACGTAGACCTGGTGAGTGCTGTATCGCAGAGTGCATTCGTCTAAGACACACCGGCTCCACCCCAGACCTTATGTTACGTGCTGCCACAAGCTGCAACTCCCGTTCACCTTTGGTGTTTCTGGATGGGACGCTAACCAGCGCTCGGTACGTACATAATATTACTAGACCCGTTCTTTCGCCGTTATTGCCAGACAGAGGTGATAAGCAGTTCCGGCAGGCTAATGCTCGCCCACACACTGCCCGCGAAACTGAACGTGCTGTGCGAGACGCGCAGAAACTTCTCTGGCCAGCACGATCTCTGGGCCTGTCTCCAACCGAGCACGTGTGAGATATGATGGGACGATTTGCGAATCGTGCAACTCGTCAACCAACGACTGTTATAGAACTAGGAGAGCAGGTCGAGCAGGCGTCGCGTAACGAATCCCAGGACGGTATTCGCAGTTGTAGGACGGACTGGATACCAGAGTAAGCGCCTGTGTTGCCACATGTGGAGCCTAGATCACCTAATAATAAAGGTGTTTCAGTATGGGTCGATACATTGTACCTCTGAACATTTGTTCTATTCATCTGTAAATGTAATCACTCCGTATATCCTAATGCAACAATAAATCTTGAGTGAATTGGAAACCTCTGAAAGGATGTACCAATTTTTTTTCAGCAGTGTATTTAAACAAAAACATTCCCTAAGGGACCCAGTCTCATATCAATCTTTAATCACAGTCATAGCCTTATTTTCAGTGAAACTAGCCCGCAAATCTGCCTGCTGCGTTTCATGACTATTGAAACTAAAGTGTAGAGAGAGAGAGAGAGAGAGAGAGAGAGAGAGAGAGAGAGACGAATAAACTACATCTACAAAAACCAAGTGGAATTGAAAGTAGCTCCTGAGAGGCAAGTACACGTCAAACAGTGAGTAAGGAATGTTGCAGTGTGTCACACAGCAATATCAATTATACTCAAAAATGAAATGAAGAACAAATGAAAGAAAGTTTAGTAAGAATTAGTATTCGCAGTTGTATGGCGATCTCATACCCATTCTAATAAGGTCACGAGAAAGTCTACCAAATAGCATACACTGATGGGCTGAAACATAATGGTTACTGTGCATCGCGAGATTGAATGCCAGCACGTCATGCTCTCTGGATGGTACATAAGTGGTGCAGGGATGAATAGCGAGTCGTTCTGACGACGATACGCGTCAAAAGTGGGGAAAGAAACTGACAAAAAAAACCATAAAGTGCTGATTATTATTGCCCGGCGCCTTCGAACGAGAATCTTGGAATCCGTCAAGCTATTCAGTTGTTCGCATGCTACCGTCGTGAGCAGCTATGGAAAGAGCTTGTACGACAGTAAAAAAATTATCAGATGACAGGGTGTTGTGCGTTAATACCACATCTTAGCAAATGGAGATCGGAGGCTTGTCCGTTTCGTAAAGTAGGAAGTGGCAAACTGTGGCAGATCTTACAACTCAGTACTTTCTGGACAGGCATAAGTATTTCTGATCGCACGATTCAGAGCACATTGTTGAACATGACCCCTTTGTGCTCGTATGTTGACTAATGACATCGTCAATTACGATATCAGCAGACACAGTATCATCGAGGTATCCGGATACGACGTCATTCAGGCAACTGTCTGTTCTAAACATGCACCTCGTCGTGGAGCCGGTCCGGAGGTTGTGAGCATTATGCTATGGGGGTATTCGCCTTGCTGTCCACGGGATCTGTGCCAGTAATAAAAGGCACCGTGACAGCTGTGGTCGACGTAAGCATTCTTGCGAACTATTTACATGCCTTCTGCGACGGCGAAGGCATCTTTCAGGAGAATACCTGTCCCTATCACAAAGCTAGATTCGTGCTACGATGGTCTGATGAGAGTGAACACACCTTGATGTCCTGGCCGGCACACTCAGTTGACTGAACCCAATGGAACACATGTTCGACGCTGTCGGGTGCCACCTCCGCACCGCAAACAACTGCCCGTAATTTACGGGAAATGCGCGACCTGTGCGTAGACATTTGCTACCACATACCTTCGGAAACTTACCACGTACTTACAGTATCCACGCCATGCAAGATTCACTCTGTGTTGAGTTCCAAAGTTGGACTAAAACGCTGTCAGTCAGGTGTTCGTAGTGTTTTGGCTCACCATCTTAGTTCTAGCATGAGGAGTACTTAGTTTTTGCTAGAGCGACCAACGCACTATCACACTATGCATATTGAATAAAAAGAAGCTATGACAGAGATGGTCCTGACTATCAGAAAAGGTCACTAATTACACTACTGGCCATTAGAATTGCTACACCACGAAGATGACGAGCTACAGACCTGAAATTTAACCAACAGGAAGAAGATGCTGTGATACGCAAATGATTAGCTTTTCAGAGAATTCAAACAAGGTTGGCGCCGGTGGTGACACCTACAACGTGATGACATGAGGAAAGTTTCCAACCGAATTCTCATACACAAACAGCAGTTGACAAGCTTTGCCTGGTGAAACGTTGTTGTGATGCCTCGCGTAAGGAGGAGAAATGCGTACCATTACGTTTCCGACTTTGATAAAGGTCGGGTTGTAGCCTATCGCGGTTGCGGTTTATCGTATCGCGACATTGCTGCTCGCGTTGGTCGAGATCCAATGACTGTTAGCAGAATATGGAATCGGTGGCTTCAGGAGGCTAATACGGAACGCCGTGCTGGATCCCAACGGCCTCGTGTCGCTAGCACTCGAGATGACAGGCATCTTATCCGCATGGCTGTCACGGAAGGTGCAGCCGGGTCTCGATCCCTGAGTCAACAGATGGGGACGTTTGAAAGGCAACAACCATCTGCACGAACAGGTCGACGACGTTTGCAACAGCATGGACTATCAGCTCTGAGACCATGGCTGCGGTTACCCATGACGCCGCATCACACAGGAGCGCCTGCAATGGTATACTCAGCGACGAATCTGGGTGCCCGAATTGCAAAAAGATATTTTTTCGGATGAATCCAGGTTCTGTTACAGCATTATGATGGTCCCGTCCGTGTTTGGCGACATCGCGGTGAACGCACATTGGAAGGGTGTATTCGTCATTGCCGTACTGGCGTATCACACGGCGTGATGGTATGGGGTGCCATTGTATACACGTCTCGGTCACCTCTTGTTCGCATTGACGGCACTTTAAACAGTGGACGTTACATTTCAGGTGTGTTACGACCCGTCGATCTACCCTTCATTCGATCCCTGCGAAACTCTACATTTCAGCAGGATAATGCACGACCGCATGTTGCAGGTCCTGCTAGGGCCTTTCTGGATACAGAAAATGTTCGACTGCTGCCCTGCTCATCACATTCTCCAGATCTCTCACCAATTGAAAACGTCTGGTAAATGGTGGCCGAGCAACTGGCAATATGCCAGTCACTAGTCTTGATGAACTGTGGTATCGTGTTGAAGCTGCATGGGCAGCTGTACCTGTACACGCCATCCAAGCTCTGTTTGACTCAATACCCAGGCGTATCAAGGCCGTTATTACGGCCAGAGGTGGTTGTTGTAGGTACTGATTTCTCAGGATCTATGCACCCAAATTGCGTGAAAATGTAATCACATATCAGTTCTAGTATAATGTATTTGTCCAATGAATACCCGTTTATTATCTGCGTTTCTTCTTGGTGTAGCAGTTTTAATGGCCAGTAGTGTAGCTTAAAATCATAATTGTAAATGACACAATAGTTCGAGAAATTACAGAATTCTGTCGTCTAGAAAGCAAGATTAAGTACTATGACTGAAGCATGTGCGTTTTTAGAAGCAGACTGGTTTATGGGATAAAAACTCTTCTTCAGTAAAAGTATGTTCCTGCTGTCAAAACGTAGTATGGAATTGAGGAAAAATCTACTGCAGTGTGCTTCTGAAGCACAGCATTGGATGGATTTAAAAATTAGGACATAGGACATTCAATGAGACGTAAGTGGGAAGCTTTTGAGAAATGTTGCTGTAGCAGACAGCTTTTCCGAGGTCAGTTGTGTCCTTCGGGAGACTGACAGACATTTAGTACTTGATGATTGTGTCTGAAGGTGGCTGTAAATGACTATGATGAAATATCCATAGGTCCCGAAACTACACGGAAAATCATTATAATTCTCGTACTGCACCAACTATAAATCACGGGTGACAGTGGTCTACGAAAGCTACGTAATACAACCAACCATGTAAATAATATCGTGGGAATAGAAATTTTCACGTAGTCGTTCATGGGAAATATATATGAAAGGTGTAGCTCTGAGAGAAATACAGAGCGTCACTGAATCTCATGCGACTTATAAGAGTGTGTTTTCTATAAAATCTAAAGGACTGAATAAACTGAAAACTTCAATGAAAAATTCCCATAATCGATTGCGATAACTTCAGAGCCAAGCTCTTGAAACTCTACTGGGAGTTTCCATAGGAAAGGAGTCGTGAAACACAAGAGCGGATGCTGTAATTATTCTGAGAACCCTTCTTTGCAGCTGATTCTAGGAACTTAAGAGCCTCCACGAATCCATAGGGAGTAACTCTAGTAATTAAACTGTCGCTGCCAGTGTCGCATTGACCTGCTAGTCCTACAGTTTCAGCACTGAAAGTAACGGACATATAATTCATTACTAAACAACTAGACGGCAGCAAGCTACGTGCTTACATAATTAGTTGTTTGAACTTTCAGCCATTGAATTTATACATTTGCACGGTTCGTAGTTCCTTATTGAGTGTGGAAGACTTCGTGGATGTTTGTGTCATGGACCGTTAGGTAACGCTAATAATGAAGATATGACAGACAAAAAAGCAGTAAAGCCATAATTACAAATATGTTATGCAGAGATATATACATCTCAACAGAAGTAGATCCTGTGAAAAAATACTCGTATTTAGAGTACCTTTTGTATGTGAACTTTTAAATCGTCATCGAGCCCGATCAGTGTTTCATATTGTAAGGTTCCATTTTTTCATCAGCACATTATATTTCGAAGTGGCTTTGGGTCGAAGAGTAAAAGAACCATGAAGACAAAGAGTATGCGCGGGTGTGTCTCTGTGGGGTCGGCGAGGCGGAGGAGGAGGGATTAGAAAATAGTAAACCGTTATTCTACTTTCGGCCGCTGCAACACGGTCGAAACGTCAGTTATTTTAGTATTTTATGAGATGGCGTGGGAGCACAGTTGGAGGCCAACGTTTTCTATATTACTTTCTCCACTTCAATCACAGAAACATTATGGCGGTAAGAGCTGTGACTTTTCGGATCTGGTATAGTACCAAGAAAAGTTGGTACTGATGACGCTGAAAGTTTAAGTTTGGGTGAAGTGGAGCTCCATAGCGGGAAGATAATCTTAGGTTTGGTCGTTAATTGGATTAAGACACGACAGGGATGAATATGGAGCCTCCTCCTCCGGTTTTGAAACAGACAGATAAATTGCAACGTGGCCATAATTCTCTAGAAGATTATCCACGTGAAAGAAGTCCCAAAAATAATCTTAGATGAAAACATTGAAAATGAGTACGTTATTGCCCTGGATGAACAAAAAAAGATAAGATAAAAACATTATTGATTATTGATGAAGAGTGTTTAATAGGAACATGTGCATTCGAAAATAAAAATGATCCTTTCATAACACAAAATGGTGAATATATCTTGGGCGCAGTTACGGGCGTAAAAGAAGGGAATTAGCTTTCCGACTTACCTGAAAGCTTCAAAGCCATTATAAAAACATCTTGGCGTATTCACACCTTTTTACTTATTACTATAGATAATCATGTCACGTAATGTAATAATGCATTGACTATGGATATTGTATCACAGACACAGTCCCTTTGACTGTTCAGAAATGTCACTAAACCCGCCCAAAGATGCAAACAACCATGCATGAGCAGCGCCTATTAAACGGAGGGAGTCCGACAGCTGATCCGTTCCAGTCATTCCACCAGGAAGGAGATACACGACTTGTGTTGTCTGTAGTTCAACCATGCCTAGACGATCAATACCGTAGTTGGATCGCGTCCGGATTGTTACTTTGTGCCAGGAAGGGCTCTCAACAAGGGAAGTGTCCAGGCGTCTCGGAGTGAACGAAAGGGATGTTGTGGAGGAGATACAAAGAGACAGGTACAGTCGATGACATGCCCCACTCAGGCCGCCAAAGGGCTACTCCTGCAGTGGATTACCGCTACCTATGGATTGTGGCTCGGAGGAACCCTTATAATGAATTCTACACTATAAATGATGAAAGTCTATGTGAATGCAGCTTGCCGCTAACTTGGTGTAATGTTTTGTCTGTACAGAGGTGTATCTGTCGCCTTTATTACTCTTTCACTCTCACACATAAATCGGTACAATAAAGTCAGGGCTTCGTGTTTTCTTATTAGGCTGATCCGTGAAAAGACAGACAAACAATTATGCTAATGGAGGATTCTGAGTAATTTCTCGAATCCTATTCACTCTCTCTCTCTCTCTGTCCTTTATCTGTGTACAGTTTAAATATATTAATTACGTGAAATCAGCCTAGTAGAATCTCTGGTGGAGCCCTTCGTCTTAATATTCAGCGGCTGGCTTGCTATAAAAGATCTTTGCATTTGTTATTATTATTAAGCGCTGCATTCAGTTGGGAAAATCGATCGTTTGAACAATTCGTTCAGTTTACGACAGATCTAAAATTTCAGATGTGGACGAAGCCTTTTTGGACGATTTCAAAAAAACTCAGAGATTGCAGGCTCTCTTCGTCACAGCTGAAACTTCCCAATTAATTACAGGGCCCAGACAATCATCAATGATTCAGACAGAGAACTCATTCGTCATTCACTCTAGAATAAAATGGTCACAAACCTTATTTCTGAGGAAAATTGTATATTGAATCCATTTTCGTACATGTTCCGTTTTCTGTTGGTTCCAAGTCTCATGTAATTTGCTTTTACATATCACGCTAGCGGCACAAACTTTCCTAGCTCGCTGTAGCGCGAAGAAGAGTAAATAAATCTCTTTTAGCAATCCGATAATCCTCCAACCGATACTTCCGAAGTTGTTCCTTTCTCCCCCTATAATAACCATGGAGCATACATTTCTGTACCTCTGTTGTTCCAAAGAATAAACGTACTAGAAAAATACTTTGGCGTCGACGAGCTGTCGGCGCATATATTACTAGAAAATCTGATCAGATACTTTTCAAACGTAAATACATGTGGATGATTTGGTTGACCATTATTAATTATTGCGTGGTAGAGGGTAATTTTCCGTGAGGAGATTACACCCTGACAAGAATGCCAGCCACAGGACGTTGTGTTACGACTCAAACTGTGCGGCATGATGCACAGCTTCACTCCTGACGTCCATGGCGAGGTCCATCTTTGCAACCAAACCATGCAGCGCGATATAGATGGGCCCAACGACACGGCGAATGGACCGTTAAGGGTTCGCATCACGTTCTCTTCACCGACGAGTGTCAACCAGATAATCGTCGGAGACGTGTTTTGAGACAATCCGGTCAGGCTTAGACACACAGTCCAGCGAACGCACCAAGGTAGAGGTTCCCTGATGCTTTGGGGTGGCATTATGTGAGGCCGCGTACGCCGCTGGTGGTCATGGAAGGTGCCGTAACGGCTGTACGATATGTAAATGCCATCCTCCGACCGATAGTGCAACCATATCGGCAGATTGGCGAGGCAATCGTCTTCACGGACGACAATGGTGCACATCTTGTGAATGACTTCCTTCAGGATATCAACATCACTCGACTAGAGTGGCCAGCATGTTTTCCAGACATGAACCCTATCGTACATGCCTGGGATGGATAGAAAAGGGCTGTTTCTGGACGATGTAACCCACCAACCACTCTGAGGGATCTACGCCGCATCGCCGTTGAGCAGTGGAACAATCTGGACCAACAGTGTCTTAATGAACTTGTGAATAGTATGCCACGACGAATATAGGCATGCACCAATGCAAGAGGACGTGCTACTAGGTATTAGAGGTACCGGTGTGTACAGCAATTTGGACAATCACCTCTGAAGGTCTCGCTGTGTGGTGGTACAACATACATTGAGTGGTCTTCATGAGCAATAAAAAGGGCGGAAATATTGTTTATGTTGATCTGTGTTCCAATTTTCTGTACAGGTTCCGGAAATCTCGGAACCGACGCGATGCAAAACTTTTTTGATGTGTGTATTTCATATTTTTATTATGTTGTTATTTTGTTTTATATTTTTAGTTTCTAATTTATTTGTTTTATAGCTATACATATTTTTTCATAAACGCATGAGACTCTATACGCACATACACGACAAATAACGATAGATATTTACTACATTGCACAGAATAACAGCAAACATAAATTCGATACCGAACGAAATTTTAAATACTGTGCAAAGTTTATGATAATGGTGTACGTAAATAGTTTATATTACGTAGATAAACTTACGGTACGACCACATCATATTGATGAACTTACTTAAAAGCTTATTATACCGCAAGCTGAACGACTCGTGCAATAAATAATAAAAAATTGAAAAGCATGTATCGTGTTACCATCTCTTATCTTAAAATTCATATCATTTTTTTATTTAATGTGTAATAGTAAAAACTGAATGTTAAGAAACCGCCGCAAGGAAAACTCATGTGAATAATTTGGGCGCGAAGTGTTTGCGAAAGTTCGATTGAGGTGCCAGAGCTCTCCACTGAGAATTCCCACAGACAGGCGCCTCCGGAGGCTGCGGTGACTGAGAGGAGGCTCCCGCATCGGTCCCGCCCATAGTGCTGGCAGCGTGTGGGCAGAACCTTTCGGACGTGGACGACGTAAGCTTCTCGCTGATAGAGAGACGGCTGACGAAGAGTGGCTGCAGTCTTTGCCCTGGTGATCAATTAGACTGGTCGGGGCACATGGTCAAGCCTTTGTAGGCTGAGTGTTGCGAAGGGGCCCGCTGGAACTGCTGCATACAGCCATTCGCCTGATAGTGGACTCAGCTGCGTTATACCGCCGCATAAAGAAATGGTGAAGTAGGTCGAGATGGCCGTTTGTAACGGTATAGTCTACGTTAATTCGAGTGGCTGTTACAACTTGTAAAGGCTTACTCACTGCTCAGAAGTACGTCAATGGTGCGCATCGTGGTTGTTGTACTGACTTCATGTGGTTTTGGATGAGCGTGTTTGCCCTGACAAGAATTACGTGCTATTCATTTGAGTACTGTGTATCGCGTTATTCATTTGATTATTGTTAAAAAAAGGTGTCTTCCCCATTTTGGGAGGAGGATTGTATATGGGTAATGTTTACGCGTTAGGTACCAATCCAATATAGTAATGAACTTGTCTATTGTTTAAAGATTACCTGTGGTTTTTTTAATATTATTTATTCTGCAATGCAGGGCTCTGAACTCAGTGCATAAATGTAAATCTTTTCTTATTATTTGCTAGTGAAATCTGTGCGATTTCTCCATGTTGTGCTAGTTGATGGCATATGTTTCTTTATGTAAAGATTATAAGAGGGCGCTTTAAAATAGTTTGTTATAAATGCAGAAAGGTGAACTCAGTATACAATTTGAAAGCTGTTTTGTTAGGTTCTACGTGCGCCTATGTCATGCTGGTTCATTAGCTGCTGTCTCAACATTAGTTGTTTCTTAAAGATAAAGGGTGAATTAAAGTTTAAATTAAAATATTCCCTGCTCAACGATCTTATAAGTTTTGTTAAGAAAAGGACCTCATTTGTTCAGCGTTCAGAAAATTGTGTTATTAGAACTGTTCTATCGATTCTCTTGTAAGGATAACTGCGAGTTCACCTCTTGAATAAATTTTCTGTTTAAATATTTGCGTAATAAAGAGATGGAACTCTGTTCACTGGAATGTTATTACGTATGCCTGTAAACCCCAGCACCATCCCTCCATTGCTACGTTTCAATGCTGCAACAACAAACGCAAATTAAGTATGAGAACGACTGGCTGAAAAGCAGATGAACGGCGGAACAAAGTATGCACGACAAAATTCTATCAAATTTTTAGTCCTCTCCGAAGATAAATTCTACACGATAGCATAGTAGTTTTGGAAGAAAAACGCAGAACAGCATTTTCCATTGGTTAGAAAAAAGGTGACCTTTCTTTTCAAAGTTATTTTTGTAGTAATTTCCGGGTTAGTTTATTTCTCTGCGTGGTCATCGATAAAGCTATAAATGCTCGATCAAACTCTATATCTTTTTGTAAGGGGATGGGCATAATTCTGATTTGGTAGATGCGTTGTTTTCCACGTCCAAAGAGTTTTTTATAATTTTAAGCAACTAGTGAATAAAATCTTTAACCTATAAACAACGAAACAATAACCAACTGTAATAACCAGTTTTTTTAATTGTATCCAAATACAGCGCTTCAGTGAAACTTATTCCTACGAATATATTTCGAATGGAAACGCAATATTTTTCGCAAGTAAAACCCGAATGTTGAAAGTTTTTTGTAAGCAAAGACCCTAACAATATATATATTTTTATTATCGTCTGTATCACTTTAAGCAGTCTCAGCACATGCGATACCTGTAAAACGGTATTTTACGGGCATTTTATGTGCCACTTCAGAACGCTATAATATGGCCACGGATAAAGCTCTCACAAAACAACAGGACGACCGTTCATTACATGTATTTTTCTGCCTTATTACAAAATTTGAGTCGGTTCGCCCAAGTCTGAAACATGGAAGAAGGGCACGTAAAAGCACCTCACCGAAAACGTGTTTTTGCGAGTAAACACCGATTGAAGCTAGACTTTTTATGGCATGTTTTCAGTTTTATCGCAAGAACTTATTTTTATTTATTTTATTTTCTTTAAACTGTTTCGAGGCATTCAGTTCACGTAAGAACTAATACTACGTGCTACATTTAGCTTGATTTTAAACAATCGATTCTTGACAACGGAAAAAATTATTCGATTAAAACGCTTGGTTTTCACTTTATCCATTGATCTACCTTTGCGCAAAGTTTGAACCTTTCGTACAAGTTTAAAGTACAGAACTGGCGCGCTTCAACAACCTCCACTTTCTGTACGTGAAATCAAATCGAGGGAAGATTTTTACAAGTGGTTAAAACCTATCTTAGACCAGGGTCCGATATACATTTATCGACTCTCCATCCCATCAGTCTCGTTCCAGTCATGAGTTGTGTATGTGTGACTGTTTTCACACGAAAAATCCGTAGTTCACACCTTGCTTAATGCGCTGTAACATAGTTACAGTAAGACACATGTTCGAATGGCTACGCAAATGGCCGTTGGTTCGACATAAACCGTGACTTTTACCCCATGTTCCTTGCTGAAATTGTAACCGAGCACGAAGAACTCTCCAAATCGCGATCTTGCACGTGAGCTACATATTTGTTACAGCGGATCTGTGCTGTAACTATAGGTATACATTGAAACAGAGAACAGTAGTTGTTACTTGAATAATTAACTACGAAACAGCTTTGTGTTAGATAATACCATTTTTCTTGACTGGTAAACTTGCATATTAGTTCCCAGCATTATTTGTTACGGTTCCAATACACCCTAATTAACATTGTGTCGCAATTAGTAACTTTGAAGGGACGTGTTTCCATTTATTCACACCATAAATTAAGTATCAGTGGAAGCAGCATATGGAAACGGGTAGACGAGCGCTTGTATGTGATGAAAAACGTTATAGTATCTGTTTTCTTGGATTCTAAAGGAATTCCTCTTTAGCATTACCTTGCAGTAGAGAAAACGATAACAGGTAAATACGACAGGATCTAGTTTCGGAAAGGAAAAACTTTTTCCATTCATCAGGACAATTTTTGTTTCGCGAAGTTATTCTTGCAATAGGAAAATATGTGGGATTTGGAATACGAATTGTTGCAATATTAGACTTGCTCGTTTCTAACGACCTTGCCACTGGAAACATCAGTTCCGGCCCGATCTCCAAAGATAAGCAACGTTGCGTCCGGTTAGCATGTGGATGGGTGACAGTCCCACAAAGGTGGATGCCTTTGGTTTCAAAGAAAGGCAGATCACTACAGTGGCGTCCAATTGAAAGACTTGCGCCAGGCAGTGGTGCCACCATATTCCTTAATCCTCGACGCCAATCTTTTCCCTCATCTCAAGAAAATTGAGCCTGGACATTTGAATTGAATGTACACGTAATGGCATCCATAGATGGGTATTAAGCTGATCGACCGGTAACACATTTCCAGGATGTGAGACATTCATTGACCTTCTAACGTCATACTACATTGAAATGTACAAGTTGATGACCAAAATGATTTATGTTATAAACACACTGAAAACATGTTATTTTAGATTTGGAATGAACCAGGCATCTGTAACTTGTAGTTATATTAAGGTAACATGGCAGTACTGTTCATGTTTTGAACTGTATTAAAATGTTAGGGGTCTCATATCCTTAACATCCGAAGAACAGCATAAAAAAGCAAAGCTCAACCGTCCTGGCCTCAGACGGACCAGCTGGACACGACCGACCACCATGTAATTCTACATCAGTAGTATTAACTGGATGTAGTATGGGGACGAAGTAGCTCCCTAGCTATCATCACGAGGCTTGGTGGATCCCGCACCAGTCCTCCCAATAAGGGAAAACTCCTGCCAGAACCGGGAACTGAGGCTAGGTATTCCGTATGGCAGTCAGCCACACTGACCACTCAACTACAGAGGCGACAAGTATAACATCGTAACTGTTTCATTTTCATAGCAGGAGAGAGATAGTGGTAAAGTAATTGGGCCAATGGGGGAATGAAACACTTGTAGCGGTGACTCTGTGGTGAAGTGCCAGACTATGGATCCAAAGGTCTTGTACTCGATGGCATGGTTAACTTTAGATTTTAATCTGTCATCACTTCTTTCACCTCTGGATATGTTTGTCGAGGTGAACTGAGCCACGTCATAGCAGGGTTTGGAGTCGCATTAACCTGTAGGTCCATCCATAAATGGCTGCGTAAGTTATGTCGGAGGTAGAGGGAATCCGACGGCGTTCCACCTCCAGTGGAACCATGCCTAGTAAAGAATGCACTGTGGCGCTCAAATCAGCATACGGAATCATCACAGCTTCAATTTTTTTAAATGCCTCTTGCAGCTACTACAGTGATAAGAAGTAGCGTAATGCTGACAAATAAAGAGTTTGGGTCTTGTGACAAATTTCACATAACGTTATTTACGCTTCACCACTGAAAGTGCTTTTCTAGCTCACTAAAATCCTACACGTTAATATGTTAACCTCGCAGTGCTTCTCCAGTAATAACGACGTTTTTGCAGTCAGCAGGGGACAATCTAGTCTTAGTAGACCCTGCAGTAGAGCATTTGTGGTATCATACCGATTCCTGGAACTGAAGATCGTAAAGGTAGTTTTCACCCACCCACACGGTAGATATAAGGCAAGGTAGAGGTAACTTCCGCATTCAGGCCCTAAAAAGGCCAATCCGAGCCGAAGTAATGCAGTGTAATCTCCTGTCAATGGCGTCATCAGATGCGGTATGAAGGGGCATGTGCTGAGCACATCACACACCCCGTCGCTGTCGGGTGTCTTGAGCTTGGAACCGCTATTAATCAACAGAATAGCTCCTGAATTGGCCTCATAGAGGCTGAATACACCCTGCGCCACTCCTCCCGCAGAGAAAAAGTCCATGGCGGTACCGGGAAACGAAGCCACATCCCCCACATTCTGGTCAGCCGCTCTGGTCACTCAGCTACGGAGACCGACTGAGAGCATGTGTGCGAAGCACATATTTTCAGGAAGTTCTTCCCTAACTGTGAAGCATTAATGCTTTTTTTACGCTCCCAATTCATTAATTCCTAACGCGTTGATTGCTTATTCTTCATGTTCAAATGCTTCACAAAATGAAGCTTTTATCTAGAATCAGATAGGGTGCTGATCGCATTATTTGCTGTTCTTAATTACAATGAAGACACTGTAGGTTCTCTTTCCTGCTTACTCTTAGAACATTTATGTCCATTTCATGTATCCTGCTTCACTTAACGTGGCAGATTACCATATGGGTCTGACGCTTATTCACCTGAAGAGATAGTCTGTAAGAAAACTGCGCTTACCTCCATCGCGAAAAAAAAAAAAATATATCTTAACGAGACTTCAGGCTAAAAGACGATACACTGGTAGCAAGCGTCAAACCAGTGCAGTCTCTGGACAGCCTTGATACTGGCGGAATAAAGCCTTGAATTTCCCTACGTAGTATTCACAGCTTGTTACATTTCTTTATTCTGAGGTTCAACTGCCGCTTCCTGCACCAAGTATCGATCCTCTGCCAGTATTCATGCATTTCACTACAGTGCAGTGTTAAGCGCCACGACGTCTCTGTGTACAACAGCATCATCCGTGGAAACCTCATCGAACTTCCGACGTTACCTACTGGGTCACATATGTAAAGATTGAAAAGTAATGGTCGTATGTCACTCCTCTTGGGCGCGCACGAAGTTACTTTTAAGCCTGAAAATTTCTCGTTAAGAATTATGTTAGGTGTTCTGCTTGGTAGAACCTTTTAAATCAGTTCAAACTGTAGGTCTGACATTCCATACGCTCGTATTTTGTTCATTAGGCGGCAGGGTGGAACTGTATCGAATGCCATCTGGAAGCCAAGGAACAAGGTATCTACCTGGGCGCCTGTACCTACTATTTTCTGGGTCTCGTGGACGAACAGGGCAAGCTGTGTTTCACACAGTCGTTGTTTCCAGAACCCACATTGGCACCTACAGAGTAGATTTTTGGGCTCCAGAAATGTCACATAAAGCATGTTCCTAAATTCTACAACGTGCCGAAGTCAGAGATGTAGAAAGACAGGTACCCAGTACAATACAATCAGGTGCGTGGTCTCGTAGCGGTGTGGTAACGTCGTTTCTGTGAAAAACTTCTGGGCCCAGAGTGAGGGTAGCCAGAAGGTGACTGCCGAAATGCTTCCCAGCTTTATGGGGCCGTACGATGAGGTCAAGCTGATCTCCCCAGCTACCTTCCTGATCCAGAGCCAAGCCACCATGAAACATGTTAGAGAACACCGAAGTCAGCTTAAAGTTGAGTCCGCTGACCGGGGTGCGGGAAATCGGTTGTCTCATAAGTTGGGGGTTCATCTTAAGGGAGGAGAGGGGTGGGAGAATTAAGAATAGGTCGGCCTTTTTGCAAGTACACAAACAAACGACTGTCAGAAGCGCATCAGAAACGTAAACTTGTGCAGTGAAAAATGTTTTCAAGCCACACCGACATACCAAGACGTAGTATTCACAAGCGAGCAGGAGAAAAATTCTCAGCTCAGGTACACACGAAGTTGTCTGGTACACCGTAACAAACTTGTCACAGCTAAGAACTAGCCAAATACTACAATGATAAAGTGATGTACTAATTTAGACCTGTTGCTGATTTCGATTCGCAGCCACAGGGCACACACAACGTAAAATAAAAGAAAGAAACCACAGAGGATGCCAAAACTGTGGTGAAAAGTGTTTGGGCGTGAAAACAAAACAGTATTTTGTTCAACTGCAAATTGGCGACCTCATACTCAACTCATTACTGTTTTTTTCAGGGTCGGAAACTGAGCTCAAAACTATTGTATCATAGCTCTGTTATTTCTTGATTATTTTTTATAATGTTCTTTCACACGTTTGGAAGAGGGTAGGCTGGCGGTAGGCTGACGAGCGGACACTGTCCGTATGCAATCTGTTTTATTTGTGTTTTCCTTGTATATAAAACCCGACGATCCCTGTGATACTGTCAGAAATATTGCTTCCTTTTGTTATTGCTTGGTTTTCGTCTTACTCAGCGCCACTTTGTCGTTAACTGGTATTTATATTTCGATTCCTGTGGCTTATAACACTGACATCCGCTTATTGATTGATCTTTGGGGTATTTTTTATTGTTTTGTTTTGCTGTCTGAAGAGTAAACACTACGTATTTGATCTGATATGTACATTTTAAATTCAGGTTTATTTCCGTGTGCTTGCCGAAGCGGTATTTAAAAGCTTAAAGGCTTTTGATGTATTTCATGCAGCTTCTTTCTGTTTATGGGCCTTGACACTGCAAGGAATCTAAAATCTTGAAAGACGACCTGATGGAGGGCCTTGTTCCCTAAAAGTTTCTGTTAAAGAGCTGCTTTCTATGTTTTGATAATTCATCTGAAACATAGTTGGCCACTTGAGGCAGATAATTAAATTCCAACGTTGTTTGTTTCGGCAGTTTAATGTGACTGCTGTCACGAATAGTTGGCCAATGCTGGTTTTCAAAATTTCGTATATCTTGCTTGCGAACTAAGGCGAGCTACTAACTATAACTGTTTAAATTATATTAACGACATTGGCCGTTGTGTAGTCGCTCTGTTGATTATTGTGATTTTTTATTCTATTGCCTTTTAAGACGGCAAAAGTTCCTATGGTCTTTCATATATTATTGCTTGTGCCCCCATTACTCTGATTGTCTACGGGAGCGGGAAATTTAATAGGGTGTATATTGCTTTTCTAAAATGTCTGCGTCGAACATCAAGAGAGCTGAAACTCTTAGTTGTTTTTGATTTTGATCTTGTTGTTAAATAAATTAATTGAATCTGGCTGGCTCTGAGCACTATGGGACTTAACATCTATGGTCATCAGTCCCCTAGAACTTAGAACTACTTAAACCTAACTAACCTAGCGACAGCACACAACACCCAGGCATCACGAGGCAGAGAAACTAACTGAAACTGTATCAGTTTATTTGATCTAGCACCATCTCTCTCTCTCAATGAAAATATTAGTTCATGCATACCGAGTGACTGGCATGTCGGCCTAGCCAGCCATCAGTTTGGAAAAGTATGGTACAGAGTAGGAGCACCATGGACCGGCACGCCCTTATGCATCACACAAGTTTTGTTCGTCCCGATGACCAACCAGATTAGAGATATTGTAATGGAAACTCTATGTACTGATCTCACGCCATCTTTAACCCACAAACTGCCTACAGCAGAATTTCTTTTTTTCTATCCTTTCAGACCGGCAGTCTAGTACATCTTTTTTATCGTTTTGCCCCACGCTGAGTGAAAATCATTAAAATCCCCAGGTACTACTTTACGGTTTCTTTCTTCGTTGATTTTCTTTCTCAACTGCTCCTTTGTTTGCGGCTTCCTTCTATGACTTATACTCCAAGAATAAATTAATAATACCGCTTGTCTTGTATAAAGTCAAACGAAACACCTGAAGTGGTAAACTGAAACATCAGGAAAGTTAATGGAATAGTGTGTTCCATGTTGTATCAAAAGTGCTCTGCCTGTGTCTTCACCTCACAGGAGACCAGTTGGTTCTTGAATATCAGTGACGTAGCATACCACTTTCAAATATAACAGCATACTGGGATAATTACAGTCACAACTTGTGGTCAGCTGGTCATAGATAACTGACTGGCAGGATTCATTGAATCCGTCGTACGAATTTAAGTAATCTTTCTTCATCTACGAAAGTGATACATTGAAACGTTACTGCTCGTTGTCTATTTCGCCTCATCAAGATTCGACACATGTAAGTATACTGAAGGGTAAACTATTTTAAAAGCCATTATCTGCTGATGCGCGTTAAAGTTTCTATGTTGCTCACAATCTTGCTACTTCCTTTGATCCAGTGCTTGTTCATAATTAACAAATGGTCAATCCAACTATTTATTTAATCTTTATTTGAACAATTTAGCACAATTCATAACGCAAATGGAAGGAACAGGCAATCAAAGAAGATAAATGATAAAAGCGTTTGCACCACTGTCTCACATTATAATTATCCACTTAGGATTTTAATTTAATTAGTGACTCAATGGGTGTTACTTCGGAGGCTACATCTGATCAGGATTATATTAGTAGGTGTGGTCACGTGAGTGAAATTACTAGCGTGAACGGTGTGATAGTCTTTCACATCTAAAAATACAGTTCATTACAAGGCTCTGCCCGATCTCGGAAGAGAACGTAACGTGTTTATTGTATTTCATACGCCGAGAGGACGACGCGGTCTTATAATTCACTGAGCAAGGGAGTGGTACGGAAATAAGTTACTTCCCAAAAGTAAATGTCATACTCACGCCGCCCACACACTGGTGAATGGCTACGGTTTCTAATAATTATGCTCACAAGATGGCTACTGGTGTTCTGAATTGATCTGGCGGGAACAATGAGTACGTAATCATAAGGTAAGGGAGGGTCAAGCAGACAAATTACACTGAGGGGACAAAAGTCATGGGATAGCTATATGCGCACTTGCAGATGGCGGTAGTATCACGTAAACAAGGAAGTGCGTTGGCGGAGCTGTCGTTTCTAAATCTTGTGATTTATATGAAAACGTTTCCGACGATATTATGACCGCAGGACGGGAATCAACAGACTTTAGTTATAGCTAGTTAGAGCTAGACGCATTGGATTTTCTATTTCGCAAATCGTTAGCGAATTTAATATTCCTAGATCCACAGTGTCAAGAGAGTGCAGTGACTGCCAGATATCAGGCACTACCTCTCACCACGAATAACGCAGCAGCCTGTGTCACTCACTTAACGACCGAGAGCAACGGTGCTAGCGTAGAGTTGTCACTGCTAATATAGAAGCAACACTGCTTGGAATAAGCACAAAAATGATTGCTGGGTGTATGATGAACGTATCCGTTAGGACAGTGCGGCGGAATTTGGGTTAATGGGCCACAGCATCAGACGACCGATGCTGCCTTTGCTAACAACACGACATCGTCTCAGCGTCTCTCCTGGGCTTGTGACCACTACGATTAGAGCCAGACAACTGGAAAAGACTGGGCTGGTCATATGAGCACCAATTTCCGTTGGTAAGAGCTGATGTTAGGGTTCGAGTGTGATGCAGTTCCGACCCAAATCGTCAACAAGGCACTGTAGGTGTTACTGATGGCTCCATTAACGGTATGGGCTGAGACTACATGGAATGGACTGGATCCTCTGGTCCAGTTGAACAGAACTTTGTCTGGAAAAGTTATTTTTTGCTTCTTGGAGACCACTTTCAGCCATTCGCAGACTTCTTGTTACCATTACAATGCGCCATGTCACCGGTCAACAGTTTTTGGCGATTGGTTTGAGGAACATTGTGGAAAATCCGAGCGAGTGGTTTGGTTATCCAGATCGCCCGCTATGAATATCGATAATTGTTGTTGTTGTGGCCTTCAGCCCTGAGACTGCTTTGATGAAGCTCTCCATGCTACTCTATCCTGTGCAAGCTTCTTCATCTCCCAGTACCTACCGCAACCTACATCCTTCTGAATCCGCTTAGTGTATTCATCTCTTGCTCTCCCTCTACGATTTTTACCCTCCAAGCTGCCCTCCAATACTAAATTGGTGATCCCTTGATGCCTCAGAACATGTCCTACCAACCGATCCCTTCTACTAGTCAAGTTGTGCCACAAACTGCTCTTCTCCCCAATCCTATTTAGTACTTCCTCATTAGCTATGTGATCTACACATCTAATCTTCATCATTCTTCTGTAGCACCACATTTCAAAAGCTTCTATTCTCTTCTTGTCCAAACTATTTATCGTCCATGTTTCACTTCCATACATGGCTACACTCCATACAAATACTTTCAGAAACGACTTCCTGACACTTAAATCTATACTCGATGTTAACAAATTTAACTTCTTCAGAAACGCTTTCCTTGCCATTGCCAGTCTACATTTTATATCCTCTCTACTTCGACCATCATCAGATATTTGGCCCCCCAAATAGCAAAACTCCTTCAATACTTTAAGTGTCCCATTTCCTAATCTAATTCCCTCAGCATCACCCGACTTAATTCGATTACATTCCATTATCCTCGTTTTGATTTTGTTGATGTTTATCTTATATCCTCCTCTCAAGACACTATCCATTCCGTTCAACTGCTCTTCCAAGTCCTTCGCTGTCTCTGACAGAATTACAATGTCATCGGCGAACCATAAAGGTTTTATTTCTTCTCCATGGATTTTAATACCTACTTTGAATTTTTCTTTTGTTTCCTTCACTGCTTGCTCAATATACAGATTGAATAACATCGGGGAGAGACAACAACCCTGTCTCACTCCCTTCCCAACCACTGCTTCCCTTTCATGTCCCTCGAGTCTTATAACTGCCATCTGGTTTCTGTAAAAAATGTAAATAGCCTTTCGCTCCCTGTATTTTACCCCTGCCACCTTCAGAATTTGAATGAGAATATTCCAGTCAACATTGTCAAAAGCTTTCTCTAAGTCTACAAATGCTAGAAACGTAGGTTTGCCTTTCCTTAATCTTTCTTCTAAGATAAGTCGTGGGGTCAGTATTGCCTCACGTGTTCCAGCATTTCTACGGAATCCAAAATGATCTTCCCCGAGGTCGGCTTCTAATAGTTTTTCCATTCGTCTGTAAAGAATTCGCGTTAGTATTTTGAAGCTATGACTTATTAATCTGATAGTTCGGTAATTTTCACATCTGTCGACACCTGCTTTCTTTGGGATTGGAATTATTATATTCTTCTTTAAGTCTGAGGGTATTTTGCCTGTTTCATACATCTTGCTCATCAGATGGTAGAGTTTTGTCAGGACTGACTCTCCCGTCACTAGTTCTAGTGGAATGTTGTCTACTCCGGGGGCCTTGTTTCGAATCAGGTCTTTCAGTGCTCTGTCAAACTTTTCACTCAGTATCGTATGTCCCATTTCATCTTCATCTACATCCTCTTCCATTTTCATAATATTGTCCTCAAGTACATCACCCTAGTATAGACCCTCTACATACTCCTTCCACCTTTCAGCTTTCCGTTCTTTGCTTCGAACTGGGTTTCCATCTGAGCACTTGATGTTCATGCAAGTGGTTCTCTTATCTCCAAAGATCTCTTTAATTTTCCTGTAGGCAATATCTGTCTTACCACTAGTGAGATAAGCCTCTACATCCTTACATTTGTCCTCTAGCCACCCCTGTTTAGCCATTTTGCACTCCCTGTCGATCTCATTTTTGAGACGTTTGTATTCCTTTTTGCCTGCTTCATTTACTGCATTTTTATATTTTCTCCTTTCATCAATTAAATTCAATATTTCTTCTGTTACCCAAGGATTTCCACTAGCCCTCGTCTTTTTACACACTTGATCCTCTGCTGCCTTCACTACTTCATCCCTCAAAACTACCCATTCATCTTCTATTGTAATTCTTTCCTCCATTCCTGTCGATTGTTCCCTTATGCTCTCCCTCAAACTCTCTACAACCTCTGGTTTAGTCAGTGTATCCAGGTCCCATCTCCTTAAATTCCTACCTTTTTGCAGTTTCTTCAGTTTTAATCTACAGTTCATAACCAATAGATTGTGGTCAGAGTCCACATCTGCCCCTGGAAATGTCTTACAATGTAAAATCTGGTTCCTAAATCTCTGTCTTACCATGATATAATGTATCTGAAACCTGTCAGTATCTCCAGGCTTCTTCCATGTATACAACCTTCTTTTATGATTCTTGAACCAAGTGTTAGCTATGATTAAGCTTTGCTCTGTGCAAAATTCTACCAGACGGCTTCCTCTTTCATTTTTTAGCCCCAATCCATATTCACCTACTACGTTTCCTTCTCTCCCTTTTCCTACTACTGAATTCCAGTCACCCATGACTATTAAATTTTCGTCACCCTTCACTATCTGAATAATTTCTTTTATTTCATCATACATTTATTCAATTTCTTCGTCATCTGCAGAGGTAGTTGGCATATAAACCTGTACTACTTAGTAGGCGTGGGCTTCGTATCTATCTTGGCCACAATAATGCGTTCACTATGCTGTTTGTATTAGCTTTCAAGCATTCCTATTTTCCTATTCATTATTAAATCTAATCCTGCATTACCCCTATTTGATTTTGTGTTTATAACCCTGTAGTCACCTGACCAGAAGTCTTGTTCCTCCAGCTACCGAACTTCACTAAGTCCCACTATATCTAACATTAACCTATCCATTTCCCTTTTTAAATTTTCTAACCTACCTACCCGATTAAGGGATCTGACATTCCACGCTCCGATCCGTAGAACGCTAATTTTCTTTCTCCTGATAACGACATCCTCTTGAGTAGTCCCCGCCCGGAGATCCGAATGGGGGACTATTTTACCTCCGGGCTATTTTACCCAAAAAGCTGCATGCCCTCGGGAAAAATTACGGCCGTAGTTTCCCCTTGCTTTCAGCCGTTCGCAGTACCAGCACAGCAAGGCCGTTTTGGTTAGTGTTACAAGGTCAGATTAGTCAATCATCCAGACAGTTGACCTTGCAACTACTGAAAAGGCTTTGCCCTCTTCAGGAACAACACGTTTGTCTGCCCACTCAACAGATACCCCTCCGTTGTGGTTGCACCTACGGTACGGCGATCTGTATGGCTGAGGCACGCAAGTCTCCCCACCAACGGCAAGGTCCATGGTTCATGGGGGGAGGGGGGGGGGGATCGAATATTATGAACTGACCTCTCGATTACGTCTCTTCGAATATTTATGAGATGTAATCGAGAGGTCAGTTCATGAACAAATTCCTGCGCCTGTAGTACTTGCGCAATTATAAACGGCTATAAGATCAGCGTGGCTCAGTATTTCTGCCGGGGTCTTCCAACTACTTGTTGACTCTACGCCACGTCTAGTTACTGCACTACACCTGCCAAATGGAGATCAGACACGATATTAGGAGGTATCCCATGAGTTTTGGCACCTCAGAGTAGATCAACAGTCTATTTTAACAAATCTTCACATGATCGAACGTTTAGCCACTCATGAAACACTTCACGAAGAATCACTGGTCATTGACTGTGCAGCCAAAACTACATGGGTGACTGGAAGTCAACGGCAGAATTCTCTACTCAACATGCTGGATCGTTCTTGGATCTTTGTCAAAACTGCACGCTAAATGCATGCAAAACCTAGTGTGTAGTTCTAGAAGAACGATCATCACTCATTCCCGGTCCTGCCAACACCAGGTCAGTAACTGTAAGTAAAAGGCGAAATTATGTACTCGCCGTGTTGGATCATTCTTGTTTTATTAGCAAAATTGCACAGACTGCATATGAAAATCCTATCCTTAACTATCTTGGGAAGCAGTTACTTCGTTCTACCCATAGTTACGCTCTCGTGGGAGCTTGACACACAAACGAAGCAAGGTAAACAAATAAAATCAAATAACTCACTCGCAAGAATACTTAAACATCCCACACTATTCCCACAGATATAAGACTAAGCTGAAACAAATACATGAAAATGCCCACCTTTTGTTAAAACGTTTACGACTACATGGCTCCCTGACAGTCAATGGCAAGGCCCAAATCACAAAGAGGAAACGTTAAAAAATCTGCAAAAAAATTAACGAAAATGAATCAACGAAAGCTCAATGTAATATAAAGTCATCGTACGTTGAATGTGATGAAGGCATTACTTGATTTTCATTCCAGTGGACTGAAGTGAGCACAATGTGCTCGTTAGAAACTTATATCCTAACCACTGAATTCAGATGAAAAACAATAGGTAGTTCCAACATAACCCTAAGTATGACGGTCTTGAAAACAACAAATTAATTTTTTATTTATGACACGCCTGACGGACACGTACACAGTCCATCTACCCCGTAAGTCAGCTGGCAACCGTCTTACGAAAATGGCGGAGAGCATCTCTGAACCTATTCCTTAAGTATTAAGTTAACGGCATAGCTCAAGTAAAATATGTATCTCTGCACTAAAGCTACTGAAACACGAACCAAGTCGTTCACTCATTACGTAACTGATAGCAACATATTAAGAATACCATAAATGGATGTGCATCATAAAATACTAATAAACAGACGTCTTCATCCCTTCGCCAAAGGCTCTCGGTATCTGAATAAGATATGAGCGTGACCACTGTATCATTGATGCTAAAGAACACAAAGTACCTTGAGGGAAAGTAATGGGACGGTAGTAACATTTCCGTCTCAATAGTACATGAATGAATGGTAGTAAGGGAAATAAGGACTATTATTCCATTATTCCATGTGCAGAGTTCGTAGGGACATCATGTTCACATTTCTCATAGAACAGAAATAACTGCTGGCATTGTAATTACACGTTGTTGCAATAGTAACGAAATGTGATAACACTGATGTACCGTAACAGTTTTGCTTAAATAATTTGCTATAACAAATAAGACAAGCCATTGTGGAGCCTCCCATTTTGTTTCTTAAGGATGGCGCCTATAAATATCTGGATTAGGTGGTGAAAATTAATACCTCCAGTTGCACTTACTATCAACAAATTATGCTCCCGTATTGTATTGACATATCTTGATCTTCTATACAGACGTCACACAGGTTTCCTCGGTTACCTCGAAGATGAGAGAGGCGAATGAAGAGGGGAAGTAGGAGTGATGTTTAACGTTCGGTCGACAACTAGGTAATTAGAGAAGGAGCACAAAGTTGGATTAGGAGAGCTTAAGAGAGAAATTCGGCCGTGTCCGGAATTTGCCTTAAGCGACTTAATATAACCCAGAAAAATCAAAAACTAGATAGCCGGGTGTGGATTTGAACCATCGTCCCTCCAAATAATAGTCACAATATATCGATGCTTGTATAATTTTTTACTTTTGTTAAGGCACTGTTTCGTTTCAGAAACCCTTGATTGGCTCAGTTTCTGAAACTGACAGAAGGACGTGCATTCGAGAATACAGACACTGAACATTACAGACACAGCCAAACTTCTTTCTTGCCGTAGTAGGACAAAAGGACGAGAATAATAATGTATTTCTCCCCGTGTGGGAATCACAGGAATATGTGCGAACAAGGGACGTAGACACTGTGACATATGGAAGTTTCGGTCAAGGAGGTGTGTACAGCTATTCAAAGTGGTGTTCATTTAAGTGCAATATGATATGCTCATCCTTCCTGCCACAGTGCGCCGTTTCGGAATGGTTAATGTGCGGGTTAGAGCAGCCGCTGTAACCATCACCACAATGAGGAAGATGTGGACTCGCTGCCAGCGCAGCTTCATGGGAACTCTGAGCGACGAAGTGGCTCCCTCCTATCACGAACCACCAATTGGAGTGGTGCATATTTCCCGAAAACTATTTCACCTCTACGAATTTTTTGTGGACTTCAGTTACATCTACGCCGATCTGCCTAATGAGCGGCTGCAGGGGCCCCATTGACGTTTATTACCGGATGATGCGAGGCCATCCCCGAAATACGACAGAAAGCCGTCTACCCTCGGTTACTTCTCCGGTGGTTTGGAGTTCAGTGCATGGCGCTCTTCTCGATTCGGAAGGCAGAGCGGCCTGGTATTTGATAGTCAACTACAAATGTATGAATCTCCGTAGATGCAATTCCATACATATGGTAGATTCCTCGTCATGTTTTCAATGTCATCTACTTACTATCGAAAAACACCATC
Organism: Schistocerca piceifrons; assembly: GCF_021461385.2. Lineage (NCBI taxonomy): Eukaryota > Metazoa > Arthropoda > Insecta > Orthoptera > Acrididae > Schistocerca > Schistocerca piceifrons. The sequence goes on along the minus strand of NC_060139.1, from coordinate 601,221,689 downwards.
TGGAATATGGGTCTGCTGTGGAGGTTGACGACACTGATGTTGGCCCTCATTCAGCTCACGACCTCAACTGCAGTGACTCCGACGTACCTTCTTATCACGGATACGACGTTTCACCCACTTCCTAAGATGCATGCAGTGACATGGAGCAAGCGTTTGACCATATTGTATCTTTACCGGGAGGCTAACAAGCACTTTTTCTATTTTTGGGCATTAGTATTGGAACGATACACTCAGCTCAAACGCCACCCGCGCTACCGCCAATACTTTGCTAATTTTCTGTGTAGTGTCTTCTTGGACCCTCTCTGCATTTCGGGTGGGCCGGGTATGAGAAGTTAACTTTATGTGTGTGTCAGTTTTATAGACCAGAAGAAGTAACAGATCCATACGGACCCTTTCTTTGTGAAGATGGTCCTGGTCCCAAAGGCAGGTTAGTAGGATACATGGACATCTTGATCACTGGCAGCGTTGGCTGCGGTGTCTAATGTTGATTCCGCCGGTAGGAGAACTTTTACGTTGTATTTAATTTTGGTTTTGTTGTTTAGATTCCTTCTGTAGCCCTAGAAGGGCATAATTGTACGAATATACATGTTTTGTTTAAACTGCCTTCCTGCTCCACACACACAAACACACAACACACGCACACACACACACACACACACACACACACACACACACACACACAAATCGGAAGCGACAGTTCAGGGGCGGAAAGGAGGATGCATCGTGTAAGACCTCAGGATTCGACCCCTGTCTCAAGCCCCCTTGACCACGAACCTGAGCTGACTTAACCAAAATTAAAAACGGAAGGAGGTTAAGGCGAAATGAAAGCAGTTAAGGCAACCACTCATGAGAAAAAGGATAAAAAATAATAAACCGTTCGCTTTAAGCGGGAAATCCATCATCGAGCCCCAGTCCCACAAAAGTTTTCATCTCACTAATAAATAGCACAGCTGGTGTACATTCATAGTGGCGATCATGAATATATTTCGTTACTTTGATACGGGTGTAGATCGTCGACAGTGTTTGCGACTGAAGGACATTTTATTAGATTGTACAGACACTCAACACAACAGATACTGCCAACCTGTAAATATTAATGATTGTTTGTATTTACATTTTAGTAATGTGACTTCTGGTATGTATTTCAGACGCTTTGAAATGGCTACACAGACGTAAACGTGCAGTAGAGAAAAAGATAAAATAAAAGGTACGACGACCAGTGCAGTACATTATTGTCATCCAGAAAATGGAAATGAACGAAGATGCAGATCCAGGTGCGAACGAAGTATTCGCTCCAGCTCCTGTGGGCTCACGGTACGGAAGGATTGATTGCGTGAGGCGCGCACGCACGTGCATGCCCTGGGACGCGGCCGTCGCCATGGCAACGGCGGCCTCGGGCCCGGGAGAGAGAGGCAGGCCGCCCGCGGGGAACGCCGCACAGCCGCACCACGATAACGGGGTGCGGAGGCTCAGCGCTGCCACGTGGGGGCGGGCAGCCGCACAGTGTTTACTCGGCTCGCCCACCTGCCCAGTGTCCACTGGCTGCATTTCCGTACTCTGAAGTACTCGGCTTCGGATCTGAAATGTAAAAAGAAGCAGGAAGGTCCGACAAAGCTGAAGTTTAGCAGCCACACTTTCTACTTTATGTTTCACATCATCGACAAAATGTTCAAATTTTAAAGTTTTGCCATGAAAAGAGTTCCAAATAATTTTTTAACTTTATCTTTGAATTTGATCATCTCAGTGAGAATTTTTAAAACATAAACTTCTGGTAACTTAACCTGCAATATCTTCACGGTGCATACTACAAATTTCAAACTGTAATGAAGTGTACTATATGTTTGGATATGAAAGTGATTAGCACTTCAGCACGGCCTCACGTGATAGATACGAGTTATGTACAACTATCAGGAAAAAATAACGCAACAGCTTTCTCATTCAGAAATCAGTTTTGAGCGTTGGCTCTTTGTGAAAAGATGGCTTTATGCCTTGTCTGATAAGAAGAAACGTCTACCAAGCACATGTCGAAATACGACAGGTCGATACCGTGGCCTGTCATGTCTGTGGTTTATCGTAGAGATGGAAATGACAATACGTGTCTCGAGAACTTGATACGTTCGTCGTAAACAGTACTCCATGAGACACTCTAGAATGTCAAAAAGATTCTGACGTCACGATTGTGCACCATTCTGTGAATATGCGGACAAGAGGCTCGGGGTCTTGGGTAGCGGGCTTATACGCTGAGAGTGATGAACTGAGGTGTGGCCTAATCACAGTGAATTGCGTATTTGGAATTGGTAAGTCTACCATATCGAACAACCGGTAGGATACATCGGCATTTTCATTTGTGCTACTATATCGAACAATCACTAGCGTACTTCGGCGTTTTCATTTCAGCTGTCATGCGTTTGGAGTGAATAGGAAACAGCTGCATGAAATGCAGTACTATTGCTGGCCGGTGTGGCCGAGCGGTTCTAGGCGCTTCAGTCTGGAACCGCGCGACCGCTATGGTCGCAGGTTCGAATCCTGCCTCGAGCATTGATGTGTGTGATGTCCTTAGGTTAGATAGGTTTAAGTAGTTCAAAGTTCTAGGGGACTGATGGCCTCAAATGTTAAGCCCTATGGTGCTCAGAGCCATTTGAACCACTTGCAGTACTGTTAGTGCAATAACAAGTGCAATAAGAACACAGAAGAAACCATGCCCTTGAGAATATTTGACGCAATTCCCTAAGAATAAAGTGAAATGTCTTATGTTAGTGGTATATTAGCTGTGTTGTGCCACTAACTTTACAAATCGACATCAGTATCTCTGGCCAGGCCAGACTGAGGGTTATCCACTACATTTACCGTTGTAATTGAAAGATGTTGAGCTGGCATGATCCATTCTTTGATGGATGGGCTAAACGGGTCCGACACAGCTAGCCCTGCTGCTCGCTGCCAGGGCTGGAACATTGTCGTCGCAGCACAGTATAATAGCAATGGTGACCTGGATTAAACCATGCATTTGCATGGCGCTGCTGGTTCCATGGTGTACGCAAATCAAGAATGATACCAAGTCACAAAATGGCTGGGTCGAGTGGGCATAAATACCACCTAGCCCAGTCGAGCAGTTTCTGCCCCTGTCCACAACCAGGACTGAAATGTCTCCATGCCAGTTGTCGACCTGATGAGGGTCTTCCAGACGCAACTACATCAAACGCCGCTTCCGCCAGGTGAGAGACTGTAGTTTTCACCAAGTCCTGACGTTACCAGAAGCTGAGCTGTTGCCTTCCAGCTGGGAGACCAACTGATGACTGACATCAACTGACTACAGGGGTCATCGGTTCACAGTCCACGCTCTGGTACCTTCTGCATCTGGTCCACACAAATTTTCCTCCTGGTCGCACATTTGACATAAGCGGCGTGACCAGCTTGCACCATACTTAACTGCTTTGGTGTGCCTGCCCCCTGTCGGGGCCTACAGAGCTCCCCTTTATCGCCGATGTGCTGACCTGCCTCGTTCACCGCTGCCTCCTGTTCGACCCGGCGACTGTGTCGCTGGCTCCAAGCATTATGGGACTTAACATCTGAGGGCATCAGTGCCCTACACTTAGAACTACTTAAACGTAACTAATCCAAGGACAGCACACACATCCGTGCCCGAGGCAGGATTCGAATCTGCGACAGTAGCAGCAGCGTGGTTCCAGACTGAAGCGCCTAGAACAGCTCGACCACAGCGGCCGGCTGTGTCGCTGGCTGCCACCTGATGCCACGTGCTGGTCTAAGCTACCACTGCTGCCCTGGGTTGTCTACAACAAGACGAGGACCTCTCCTGTTGCATGAATTCTGATAAATAAACTTGTTGCTATACTCTCAGTGTCACTTTGACTCAGCCGCGCGGGGTAGCCGAGCTGTCTTGGGGCCTTGTCACGGTTCCTGCTGTTCTGTTCCCCCCGTCGGAGGTTCGAGTCCTCCTTCGGCCGTGAGTGTGTGTGTGTTGTCCTTAGCATGTTAGTTTAAGTTAGATTAAGTAAGCCTAGGGACCGATGACCTTAGCAGTTTGGTCCCATAGGAACTTACCACCACCACCATCACTCTGACTTCACGTCGACCGACTACCTGGTTCTACGTACCTGCTGGCCTGTAGACCATTCTCCACGACCTGCTACAAGGTCAATAAACTCTCAAGTCATCTTGATCGCTGTATTTGTGGAAGCTGAAAGGTAAATGTCATCTTCACCAACCGAAGAAACATAAAGTATTTCAGGACACTTAGACAACTAGTAGACTCTGTTTTACTGGTTCAGGATCACTAATAAGGACAATATGTCAGTAATTTTCTGACGTTGAATATTTTTATGTGCTCGTTAAAGAAAACAACTTTTGATTGTATCATCTTACCTATAGGACGCATTAATTATTTTTTACTTGTCATATGGGATTACTTCCGTAGAACCATGTCCCTTTTTTAACTTAACTCTCTTTGAACTAAAGTAAATGTAAAACGACACAAATAGATATTATGAGTTTTGAACTTGTTTAGGAGACGAAGCATTGTTCAGAATAACGTAAGCCGTAGTTCACAGAGTCACAGTATTTATTTTACGTATGGAAATGCAATATTGCACACAATAAAATAAATAAAACTTTAAGCAACCGTCCCTTTTAGAAGCGGAACAAGTATTCGCACACTGCTTTTGTTTCTTTTTTTAATGCTTCTTGCGGTCGAATTTTCATGGTTATGTCAGTTAAATTTATCTGGAAACTTGAAGAAGTGTTGTGGCACGTAGTCAAATTGAGGTTGATGGGTGCGTGAAGAGATATCCCAAATTGTGGCTCTTGTAAATCGAAGGACACAGGAAGTTAAAAAACAGACATACATTTTTTCGTACAGTCCGCAGCTCGTGGTCTTGCAGTAGCGTCCTCACTTCCCACACACGGGGTCCCGGGTTCGATTCCCGGCGGGGTCAGGGATTTTTCCTTACCGACATGTCAGGGTGTTGTTGTCTCGTCTTCATCATCATCATTCATTCCCATTACGGTCGGAGGAAGGCAATGGCATACCACCTCCGCTAGGATCTTGCCTAGTACGGCGGTGTGGGTCTCCCGCATAGTCCCCTACGCTCCTCGGAGTATGGGACATCATCATCATCTCGTACTAAGCGCCCTCATAAATAGATGCCTTCTTGTTCCTAGCGAGTGCTTTTTGGATACTTCAATTAATAGATTTTACTAGTTTCACTAAGGTGAAACTGCGTATCGTCATTCAACGAAATACTGTACAGTTCAGTGACTCCACGATTCTCTAAAAATGGCCGAAGCCGTGTACAGTGAGCTAGATGTCTTTCTTTATCCAGTGCCTTTACTTTACGCCCGCTACGAACTGTATGGGCACTAACTATGAAGTTCTTCATATTTCTGAGCAATACCATACGGATTCTGAGATTTGACAAATAGTGTCCTCCAACTTTTGCTTCTTATCTACAGCTGATCCGCATACCCGGAGACAGACTCATTATTTTTGAATTGTTCGGCACTGTATGATGTATCATGCAGCGTAACTTGCTGTGACAGTGCGAGAGAGAGACAAAGATATTGTTTATTACTCTGTGGCGGTAAGCGCACACATAATTATTCTTAGGATATAGAGCTTTTGTTCTTGTTAAGAGTAATTTTAGGAGAGGAGAGCCATTCTAGTGATGTAAAAATCGACGCCATTGCGAGTTTTTGATTCACATTGTAAAACATAAGTGTATATGGAAGGAAATCAGTTAATAGAACAATAAAATATTGTTCATTTCAAGAAGGTACGTGTTATTATACACCCAGCGATATACTTCTATTGTGATTTACTAATAAACACCAGCTTGAGAACAGTTCCGACGGGAGCGTTCAGTTCTAGTGAAATAGTTCGATGTTTTCTTCGGAAAAAAAGTCACTTCATGGATCATTCAAATCCACAATAGTACCTGGACATTTCTCAGAACTGAAAGCAATCTGATTGCTATGCAACAGAGCCCCGAAGAAGATTTCTCCGTACTTTGGTTACCACTTTCAGCTCAACACGGTATCTGCAGCATCTGGAGCAGATTTCTACAACAGCGGAAGCGCGTAATCGCTATCAGTTTCACACATCGCCCTGTGTACGCTGTATGTATTTACCCTCAACAGTGAACACACAAAAAAAATATTTTCTTTTCCTTTTCAAAGGAGTCTTTATCTTCAGACGACAAACTTAGTGCAGCTGGCCAAGGCACTGGAGTTCTCAAGGCTTTAGATCCTTGGCGGTACCATCCACAAAAATTTTTTACAACTACCCACATTACAGAATACATATACTTTGCCAAATCCCTAACATATTCACAACAATCCGTAAGAATTTCCCACAGCACAATTTATCAAAATAATTAAATAAGCTCGTAAGCACCCACCCACCCAGCCACACACACACACACACACACACACACACACACACACACAGAGCTGTGTTAGCTCGAGTGTTTCAGAAGAGATATTTTTTTTCAACATTTAAATTTGCCACATTAATGTTGTACATCCTATTAAACGTAAGGAAAGTTCAGACAAAACAAATAAAGTACATGTATTATGTTTCATTTTTATTCCTCACACAAGTTTAGTATCAGTTTAATGTTTCTTTTTCACATCCACACATACGCAATAAATCGCAAATTTGAGTAAACATAGTTCAAATGTTGTATGTACTAAACTACTAATAATAATTAATAGTTACTGAAAATATGGTAATCAAAACAATGTATTGCACATAACTGGAACATTTTATGAATTATCTCTTTATCAAATGTCTGTTATGTTAAATGGCAAACATATTTAGACATTGTAAGAAAGATAATTTTTTTAAAGTGAAAACAGAATACTTTTTCTGATCTCTAACACCATCAAAGCCAAAAAATTCACACATAAATTCAAATCATTTGTAATTAAATAATCGATAAAAGTTTTGTAGCCATTAAAAATGTCAGTTTACAAAGCAAATAGTTTTCCCTCCCTTTACATTCTGTCCATTTCACGTGTCAAATTTTGGGTACAGTAGTTCTTTTCTTTGTTGTTGACTTTTCTTCAGTCAACTTGTCACTGAACAAGCTAGATGCATAACTAAAAAATTCCACATTTTTGTAGTAATATGGAGGACTGGAATAAATCTGTAATGGATCGTTTTACCATTTTTGGCATCTGGTGTGGATCCAGATCATTCAAATAATATATTATGTGTTGATCCTAGGAAGAATACTATAAAGACTCCTTTGAAAAAAAAAGAAAAATTTTTTTTGTGTGTTCACTGTTGAGGGTAAATACATACAGCGTACACAGGGCGATGTGTGAAACTGATAGCGATTACACGCTCTCGCACTGTCACAGCAAGTTACGCTGCATGTTACATCATATATGCCGCTCTTGTGGACGAACCGTTTTTGGGCAAAAACAAACACGAGCGTTCACACAACACTATATCGGTGATTGTTTATGACGCTGTATTAATGTCCACTAGAGTATTAATGTCCATTGTATTTCTTATGATGTTTTGGTATTAGTGAATGACTATCTAAATGGAAATTATAGATTTGGGTGCATATACTGCTGACAAACCCTGTGCTGCTTGAAAATTCCTGATGCAGCTTATATGCATAGCTTACATGATTGCTTTTATTCATTTGTCGAGGATGGCATGGGATGTGATCAGAAACATTTTTCATCATCACTCAAAGCTTTTGTCACTCGCCTTGGGATGTCTCAAACGGATAATCTAGCCATTCGGCCAAGCCCCGCAAAGGAAAACCAAGGAAAACCTCGGGGTAGATTTACCATCCTCGTATTTCTCATTTGCAAAGAAACTTAATTGAATTACAATCGAAAAAATTTAAAAAAATATTTACAATATGGATTTTTTTTAATGAATTTAAACTCTGTTCACAATAGGAACACAACACTGTTAATCTTCTGTGTCTTGATGTGAACCGTCGACGCGTTGGTTTACGACCATCTAAGATTCCCTTCTATCTGTCATCTCCGGGTAACTGATTGAATTCTATTCCCATTTCACCGTCTCCTCGTGGGTATTATGGTTTTCCGCATATGGGTAACATAAAAATAAGAGTCAGTGTAAGTTCCGTGGGAAAGGTGTTTGATCTATGCTGAGCTGAAATAGAATCTAATCTAAAGTTCTTTCTAATTCTCTGCCCTGAATTCGAAATATTCGGAAGTCGTAAGGTGTTCTTCATTTCTATCATCAACCCTAGAATGCACTATACACAAATCCAACTGGTGCTGCCGTGTCAACTTATGCTCGTCATCTTTCAGATGGATTTTAACACTTGTTGATGTGCTTGTAACTGAAAGGTATTCGCTCAGTTGGTAACTTCGCGAGCAACAATTGACATAACATAATTTACATACACAGGTATGTTACAACAATAGTACAATTATAAAGACAATGTCCATCACAAAAGATTGAAACAAAGTAATAGGCGTCCTTTTAAAACTGAGAACGGGTTACCCCTTCCGAACAGCATGACTTCAGCTCAGCGAGTAAAAAAGCATTTACAAACATACACTGACATTGTTAAATTGACATAAGAAAAAATATCTTGCCATAGACCAGATTCATTTGAGTGTCTAACCCATGGTCATTATGCATTGTGAAACCTGATTGAAGTTACTATCAACTAAATAAAAAACATTTTAAAAGAAATCATTCATACTATAGCTAAATTCTCTGCATACTGAAAAGAAAACTTATCTTTACAGTGGAAAACAAATACATAATGTCTGCTTATCTCTCGTACATTACGCCTGAAAAGAAAAACTAACTACTAAATTGCAAAAAGAAAGAAACTATCCTAAGTATGATTGATAGGTTTAATGAAAATTCTCTAATCAATATTATTTGATAAGAATAGTTTCTTCAATCTTCAGAATCTTCAGTCATCATGAAATTGCTTTAACAAGTGATGAGGATACATTCCTTTCACCTTTCCATTTTTCACATCCTTCAAAACATAAGTTCCTGGATGGGGTATTTTGGTAATCACAAATGGTCCTTGATACAATAATTGCCATTTTGTGTTCTTCCTCTGTATAAGTGAAGCCTTAGGAAGAGTTTTTACTAAAATTTGGTCTTTCACTTTATATGTTTTTATTTTTCCAAGTCGATTGTCAAAATATATTTTCCTTTTTCTTGCCTTGTCCATTATATTGAGTAAGGATTGTCGTACTTTATTTTGAAGGTCTATTTTGTTAATAGCTACATAAGGAATTGGTCGAATCCAGTCATTCTGTTCCTGTTTTCCGAACATCAGTTCGTATGGGGTGTATTCTGTCGTAGTATGTGGCATATTGTTTACAATTTCCTGAAAATCGTGAAGATAATCGATCCATTTGGGTTGCTGATTGGGGCAATATGTTCTCATGAACCGGTTTAATTCACGAAAAATTCGTTCCACGGGATTCGCCGAAGGGTGGTAAACTGACGTTAGAATTTGTTTTATACCACAACTGGCTAATGTTTGCCTCCAACGAAATCCAGTAAACATTGACCCATTGTCGGAAAGAATAGCCTCTGGTTTGCCTACCTTGACTATATAATCCTTGACCAGCTTCTTGGCTATGGATGCAGCAGTAGCTGATTTTAATGGATAAAGTTTGACATACTTAGTGAATATATCAAGAAAAGCTACAATATATTTGCATCCTCCCCTTGATGATGGTAGAGGACCACAGACGTCGACCGAAATGATTGACAGCGGTTTAGTGGGTATAATAGGATGTAGGAAATCTTTCACACAAAAATTTCCTGGTTTGGCTAGCTGACCAATTGTACATTTCCTTAACTGTCTGTGTACATTCCTGCGAATGTTTGGGAAGTAGCAATATGCTTGAATCTTCCGAGCACACTTTAATACGACAAAATGTCCCCAAGTGATGTGCGTGTGCAAAATTAAGTCATTCTCATTCTTCTCTGGAATACACACCTTCAAATTATCTGAATCAAGATGCCCTTTGAAGAATAAGACGTCGTCCTCAACTTTGTACAGTCTCTTCAGATGATCGTTTCCAGGCTTTGCTAAAGTTTCCTTTATTGAATGCCAACGAGCATCTTCATTCTGTAGTTTTTCCATGTTCTTACACATGTCAAGAAAATGTTTCCTATATATTCTATCAGTCATTATAAGAACATTAAATTCGGACGGATTGTCCGTGATGTTGATAGTTGACAAATCTCCATCTGGCATTATCCTATCCGCTTATGTATTTAATTTCAAATTGAAACGTGGAGTGAGAGCGTCCATCTTGCTAATCTTGGATGTAATAATTTACATGTTTGCAAAAAACTTAACGCTTTGTGGTCACAGTATACTGTTGTCTTCGCTCCGTATAAGTAATAGTAAAATTTCTTAAATGACCAGACTACGGCCAATGCTTCCCTTTCGGTAGTCGTATATGTTCTTTCACAAGCAGTTAAGAGTCGGCTAGCAAAAGCTATTGGACAGAAAGTTGATTTTCTATCTATCATCTTTACTTGGAAGAGGCATGAACCTATTCCAATTTCCGAAGCATCTGCCATTAAGCCGAATTCTTGGCTCATATCTGGATGATATAATATTTGTGAATTGACTAAGGCATGTTTTATTGCTTCAAATGCATTCTGACATTGTTGCGTCCACACCCACGGAGTATTTTTGCGCAACAAGCTGTACAACGGTTCTGCATTAATAGAGTGGTCGTGAATGAAACGCCTGAAAAAAGGGACAACTCCGAGGAAGCCCTTTAACTGCCTTTTTGTTGTTGGAACTGCAAAGTTTTTGATTGCCTTTAGTTTCTCGGAGTCCGGTAAGATGCCTTTTCCATTTATAAGATGACCCAAAAATTTGATTTTATCTCGAGCAAAATGGGACTTTTGCAGATTTGCGGTTATGCCTGCTTCCTTGAAACGTTCTGACACTCTTCTCAATAAATCAACGTGCTCCTTCCATGTGGTCGTAGCTATGAACATGTCGTCCACAAACAAAGTTAAATTGCATCGAAGTGCAGGTCCCAATGCGTATTCTAGAGCATTTATAAAAACTCCTGAGCTCACGTTTAGCCCGAAAGGTAAAACCTTAAATTGATAGCTTCTACCTGCATGTACAAACGCGGTGTACTTTTTTGATGGTTCGTCTAGAGCCACCTGCCAAAATGAACTTCTCAGATCAATATTTGTTAAGTATTTTATCCCCTCGAACTTTTGAATTAGCTCATCTATATTTTCCGGATGAGTTCGCACGGGCACGATAATCTTATTTATCTGCCGTGCGTCTAGCACGACACGAACTTTTCCTCCCTTTTTCGAGACAACATGAAGCGGACTACAGTATAGACTCGTCGAAGGTTCGATCAGATCCCATTCAAGTATCTGGTGGATTTCCGCATCAACTGCCTTTCGTTGGTGCCACGGTACTGGATAAAAAATACGGCAGAAAACTTGGTGTGGTATCACATCTAAATGGCATGTGTATCCCTTGATTACACCAGGTCTTTCTTGAAAGACTTCATGATATTCTTGTAGAAGATCATATAATTGCTTTCTTTGGTGTTGTTGCAAATATTCAGGTTCTTGCACCTTTTCATATACCATATCTTCAGGGTTTAAAACTGGTTGCAAGTAATTAATTTGGTAATACCGTACAGGTTTCCTATGTATCCACTTCATTTGCAGCTTTCGTCCCTGACAATACTTTCCATGGCTACTATCTTCCCTGAGAAGATTTACTTGATGTTTCTGATCCATTATTGTAAAACTGGCACGGCCTAGAGAAAAATCGATATGCCAATTTCTCTCTCTAAATTCATCTATACCCAGGATACAGTCCTCAACCAATTTTTTTATTACAAGGAACGTGCAATTTATAGCTACATTTCCTATATCTAACTCGAGTTGAGTCTGCACTTTAACCTGAGAAGACTTATGACCAGTAGGACCTACAATTCTACAACACTGAACAGGAAAAATCGGTGGATTTACTTTCCGAAGTATTCTTTGAAATAACTTCTCAGAAACATTTACTGTTGCTCCTGTATCTAAAGTAACTTGCACAGTAATGCCTTCAATTGCCGCCTGAATTTTCGCAACAGGTTCAGTGATATGTTCCTCTTGACAGGGCATCATATCCTGCTGAAAATTTTCTATTAATAATCTGCCATCGTTGTACCGAAAAAAATTGACGCTTGAATTTTCGGCCCTGAAAACTTCGACTGCACCGTCGGGGCTTCTGACAGTCGAGTTTAGTTTGACGATTGTCCATTATTAGTAGATGTCTGCTCCGTTATGTCAGTTATTATTGGTGGTTGATTTCTCCATTCATTTGCTTTAGCATTTGGTACCCAACCTGAAGTTTGTGGTTGGTTGTGATATTCTTGGATTGATTGTTGATATCGGCGTTTTTGCTGATAATTCCCTTCTTGATAGTATCCTTTCCTCTTCTTATTATTCTTCCTCCATTTCCGTTTATATGTTTGTTCACATTGTTGGTCATGATTACACTGGTCGGGATTTTCGTTACCAAATTTCACGTTTTTCTGGAAATAATTCACCTGTGGGTTTGGTGAATTGTGTGCAAAAGGTTTGTTTCCATACCGTTTGTTGTTACTATTGTATTTGTTAGGTTGGTAACGTGGTTGGTTATAGCGCACACGTGATTCTTCGAACAGAATGTCTATTGAATCCTATGTGGCTAGAAAATCTTCCACATGTTGTTCAGGCACATGTAGAAGTTTTTCCTTAACTTCAAGTGGAAGTTTGCCCTTTAATATTCGAATGATATCCTGCGTCTGGACTGGTTCATTCCAGTATTTGCTTTTATTTATATACTTCTCGAAATACTTTCTTAAAGATCCATTTTTGAAAGAAAAAGGTTGTGGGTCAAAAACTTCCTTACATAGTCTTTCTTGTACTCCCTTATTCCAGTATTTGTGCAAGAAAGCGCGTTCAAATTGGTCATAATCTTGACACCAATCGGATGCTTCTGACGCCCTCATTGATCCATCTCCATGTATGAATCCTGCAACGTACATAATTTTTTGTTGCTCAGTCCACATTCGCGGCAATATCCCTTTAAATTGCTTGATAAATACCACGGGATTGATCAACTTCCTTTCGGGAATAAATATCTGGAATTGACGGTATTTAAGCATTTTTTCTTCATCCATAGTCACAAGTGTATTCTGGTGGCTACTTCGCGGTGAATGATAATCTCGATAATTTGTTTCTGGTTGATTACGTAAATATGCACCAATACATGGATATTGTTCCATGGATTCGGTTTCACTGGTTTCATCAGGAATAATGGCGGCTTTTGATAAACTGCAAGTAGTATGTGCCCCTCTAGTATTAACTAGACCCTGCTAGCATGCTTTTAATGTATTTTCTATCTTTGCTTTCCAAGCAGGAAATTCATCTTCTATATTCTCCTCTCTTTAACTTCTGCTTTAAGTTGTTCTTGTGCAGCTTCGTTGTTAACTTGCACGTTAGAAACCGTTTCTTTCAAGGTTTTGTCAACATAATTTCGCAATGTCTCGGTTTGCTCTTTCGCCCAATCTTCAATGTCCTTAGAGAATGCGATCTTAGGTTCATTGAAAAGTTTCTCTATGTGATTCTCGCCTTCGAGACTGAGAGTGTCTATCCTCCGAGTAAGCTCAATGACAGCTTGCTAGTTATCGTGCTTAATTGTATTCACGTCTTGCGCAACAGTGTTCTGTACATGAATAACTTCTTGCACTCGATGATTTAGTGTATCCTGACGACATAAGATGTCTTTGTATTTGTTTGTTAATTCCTGATACTGTTGTTCTTGTGTAACTATGAGTTGTGCCTGACTGGAAATCAAGTGACTCTGCTTTGTTTCCAAACTCTGGAATTTTTCAGTAATCTTATCATTTATTTCTTTTAGTTTATTACATTGCTCCTGAGCCAAATTAAATTGCGCGCTCTCCAATACTTGGAATCTACGATTCATGTCATTTGCAAACGTGGATTGCGCGGTTTCCATTGCTTTAATCCCTTGTGTTATGACAGTCAAACTTGACGTCAGCTGGGATAACAAATCGGTATTCTCAGCAATTGGCGATTGCACTGGGCTTAATGAGGATTGTACCGACACAATTCTCGGTACAGTCATTTCGGTTTCGCACGCGTCTGTGTCAGAGATGAAATTCATGTTGTTTGTTGGTTGCTGCATATTTCTCTGGACTTCTTTCGACATATGAATGTCGGAACTAGCAACCGTTTGTGTCGACGGCATGAGCGCATTAATTACTGCTGGTTGCTCAGCCGTAATCGACATATCGCTAACTATGGCGGTATTAAATTCTGTGGCACTAGTTGACGATGCATTCACACTATTTAATTCATTTTGTGGCATTGTGATGAGTGCTTGCTTATTGGCTTTGAACATAGATCTAGTTATCACCATGTAAATGAGCAATTGACAGTCTCTCCTCTAAATAAGTCCTACAAAAGTGAATATTAAATTTTACACACGCAAAAAAACGTTAATGTCCTAATGCTGTTAATGTACACTTCACAATGTGACACAAACACAGTACATAGATAAAACATAAAATATTGTCTTACTATATCTACTGAAATACTGGAATTCTAGTAAAAGTAATGTAGCAACACTATTTATACTTAGAAAATTAATACATGAAAGGTTACTACAATGCATAAATGCTCAAGAAAGCTAGTAATTCAAATGTTCTGGCCTTTTTGAAGTTTCTGCTCGGCTGCTGGGACGGCGAACTCGTTCTCTTCACAAGATACTCCCGCACGTTCCGTTAGCATGAAACATACAAAGGACCATAATGTAGTTACTCTATAAAACTAGACATATATACACACAATTAAACATTAATTACTAAATTACTAACATAGTTATATTGCAGGTTCACTATCAGTGTTGTATCAGGATCGTGTCCTGTCTAACGGTAGACATATATAAAGACTCCTTTGAAAAAAAAAGAAAATTTTTTTTTGTATGTTCACTGTTGAGGGTAAATACATACAGCGTACACGGGGCGATGTGTGAAACTGATAGCGATTACGCGCCTCCGCTGCTGTAGAAATCTGCTCCAGATGCTGCAGATACCGTGTTGAGCTGAAAGCGGTAACCAAAGTACGGAGAAATATTCTTCGGGGCTCTGTTGCATAGCAATCAGATTGCTTTCAGTTCTGAGAAATATCCAGGTACTATTGTGGATTTGAATGATCCCTGAAGTGACTTCTTTTCCGAAGAAAACATCGAACTATTTCACTAGAACTGAACGCTCCCGTCGGAACTGTTCTCAAGCTGGTGTTTATTAGTAAATCACAATAGAAGTATATCGCTGGGTGTATAATAACAAGTACCTTCTTGAAATGAACAATATTTTATTGTTCTATTAACTGATTTCCTTCCATATACACTTATGTTTTACAATGTGAATCAAAAACTCGCAATGGCGTCGATTTTTACATCACAAAAACGGCTCTCCTCTCCTAAAATTACTCTTAGCAAGAACAAAAGCTCTATATCCTAAGAATAATTATGTGAGCGCTGACCGCCACAGACTAATAAACAATAACTTTGTCTCTCTCTCGCACTGTCACAGCAAGTTACGCTGCATGATACATTGTAGCTGCTACAGCTGGACACATCCCATGAAAGACCTGTACTTCACGTACACAACAACGGCTGGCGAAACACT
The DNA here is from genome assembly GCF_021461385.2 of Schistocerca piceifrons. Lineage (NCBI taxonomy): Eukaryota > Metazoa > Arthropoda > Insecta > Orthoptera > Acrididae > Schistocerca > Schistocerca piceifrons. The sequence continues at coordinate 601,205,954 of NC_060139.1, read as the reverse complement.
GGCAGACAACAAAAACTCATTGCTACTGAGAAAACGGCGTGCTGAGAAAGCAATAAACTGCACAGTACTGCAGAAGTCATCTGACCTGTACGCGTTACATTCGCGTATTCGTTTGTAGTCGGTAATATTTGTAGCGCTATCTTGTGGTGGCTCATCGAAAAATTGTAATATAGCTTCTGTTTACACATGCATTTAATTTTATATGTGCAGCTTATCGATCATAGGGTACATCGCACGGTCACCCACCCAGAGGCATTATTTAAAAAAACATCTGTTGTGTCGTTTCCCTCTCCGGCTGTGTGGAAAACTGCGATCGCTGCCTGACTAATTCACCAGAGTCTTCGGCATTAGACATTATGGAAAATTAAAATTTACTTCTATTCCAGTAATGATTTTTCTGCTTGCTCTCCTTGTATCCTACATAGATGTTTTAGATTCACAGTTGTGTTGTGCACTGTTGTTACATGTACTTTGCCCAAACTGACATACAGTTACAAATGGTAAAATTAATGGTGCTAAAAGTTAATTTAACGGCAGAGCTTATTTGTTAGCTCGAAGCACATCAGCAGTTTTATTTGGAGCGAGACCCCACCTGATTTAAACAGTTAATTGCTACATGTACAGTCTACTTCAATTGGAAAAATACTTAACTTATAATGATGCGAAATTATATCCATCCATGGATAGCCTCCTCGAATCTTAATCCATGCTGCTGAGAGAAATGACAAATATACGTCTGACTCAACGGACAAACTCTTTGAGTGCTGTCTTGTGCAGCGATTGTCTATAGCAGTATCGGAATTGTTATCAGTGATACTACACTGAAGCGGCAAAAATCTGGTGTAGGCATGCGTATACAAATACAGAGATATGTAAACAGGAATAATACGGCACTGCGGTCTGCAATGCCTATATAAGACAACGAGCGTCTGGCGCATTTGTTAGATCGGTTACTGCTGCTACAATATTAAGTTATCACGATTTAAGTGTGCTTGAACCTGGTGTTACAGTCGGCGCACGAGCGATGGGACACAGCATCTCGGAGGTAGCGATGAAGTGGAGATTTTTCCGTACGACCATTCCAAGAGTGTACAGTTAATATCAAGAGTCCACAAAAACATCAGATCTTCGACATCGGTGCGGCCAGGAAAAGATACTGCATGAGCAGGACCAACGACGACTGAGGAGAATGATTCAACGACACAGAATTGCAACCCTTCCGAAAATTGCTGCAGATTTCAATGCTGGGCATCAGCAAGTGTCAGTGTGAACCATTCTGAAAAGTGTCATCAATAATGCTTGGAACATGTTGCCTGGTCGGCCGAGTCCCGTTTCAAATTGAATCGAGCGGATGGACGTGTACGGGTATGGAGACAAGCTCACGAATCCATGGACCCTGCATGTCAGCAGGGGACTGTTCAAGCTGGTGGAGGCTCTGTAACGGCGTGGGGTGTAAGGAGCTGGAGTGATGTGGACACCTGATAAGTCTGATACGACTTTGATAAGTGACACGTACGTAAGCATCCTGTTTGATCACCTTCATCCATTGATGCACAGTGTGCATTCCGACGGTTGTGGGCAGTTCTAAATGGACATTGCGACACACCACACGTCCAGAATTGCTACAGAGTGGCTACAGGAACATTCTTCCGAGTTTAAACACTTCCTCTGGCCACCAAGCTCCCCAGACATGAATGTTGTTGAGCGTACCTGGGATACCTTGCAATGTGCTGTTCAGAAGAGATCTCCACCCCCTCATACTCTTACGAATTTATGGACAGACCTGCAGGATTCATGGTGTCAATTCCCTCCAGCACTACTACAGACATTAGTCGAGTCCATGCCATGTCGTGTTGCGGCACTTCTGCGTGCTGTCGGGGGCCCTACACGATATTAGGCAGGTGTATTAGTTTCTTTGGCTTTTCAGTGTGTAACATAAGAGATTTTTCCATCTTACGGCTATTCTTTATTCGCTAATCTGTCGTTCATAGTGGTGTCTCGTTCGTACTAGCCGGGTCTTCTTTAAATTGATAGAACTGCAGTCTGACAATACTGGTGTTTCTGACACCATTCTGTTCACTTCGCACAGCATGAATACAGAGCCATCACCTCATACTTGGTAGCAGAGACATCAGAGCGATCCGGTGGCGTCGAGTTAGTTCCTTTCCTGGTTGGAAATATGAGTATAGTATTTGAAACTCTATTCAACATCTGTTGAACAATTTAGGACTACCCATTCAGAGCGTCTTAAACAACCACATACAGCTTGCGACGGAAAAGGCAGTCCACAGAGTGTCCCGATGGAGGTAGGTTATAACATCCTCCGCTTTTCAGTCTGGGACGATCACCAGGTGCAATAAAAAGAAAAAGTACATGCATTAATTACCTAACCGTGAGAGCTTCGCGGAGGTGCTCACCCATTTCCAGTGGAAGACACAGAAGCTTTGGGCATCGTAGTGTCGTTTACTATAAATATTTAGAGAATATACAGAATATGGACAAAAACACCGAAATATCATACACACTTTACCACACCTCATACGGTATAGGAAGATGGTTGACTTTAAAAACAGCTTCAGGTCCTCTCCGAATGGATAAACATAGGTCGCGCATGTTTATAAAGGGAGTCTTACACCATACTTCATGTAAAATAGTGGCACGTGCAGGTAAGGATGATGGAGATGTATGGCGACCACGGACACTTCTCTCCCTAGTAGACCACAAAGGCTCAATAATATTAACGTCTGGTGTCTATGGTGGCCACGGGAGATGCGAAAATTCATTATCGTGCTCACAAAACCAGTTCTGGATGATGTGAGCTGTCTGAATAGTGGCCCTGTCGTCTTGCAACACAGCATCATCATTGGAGGGCAAATAATGGATGGAACTCCATGAAATGGAGCTAATCAGTCATAATCCTTGACAGGAATGCGACCTGCAGGGTAACCATGGAGCTCACGGAGCACCACGACATCGCTGTCCATTTCGTCACCGAACCCTGCCAAGTTCCATCCTTGGCGCCAAGCAGTCTACACTGTAGGCTTGGGGCAGTGTACGCCAGTCGTAAACGTGACCAGAAGCAGTAAACAGTATGACACATGAGTCATCTGAACAAACGACTTTCTTCCATTGCTCCACACTTCAGCTTTGGAAACCACGTCTCCCTGCTATGGGCATTTGCATCACTGGTAGTGGCTTTGGAACTCCAACTCTCCCAGCAGTTGGCAGCATGTGGCGCTGCCTTATGTTGTTTAGGTGCTGACATGGTTCTGCAGTGAGATTTGTAATGGCGTCCTCTAATTTTTCGCCGCCACCCACGTCAGTGACGACCTGTCACGATCGCTCAACACACTGCGTTGTGACCTGGCGGATGCTGTTTTTCCTCTTTCCACGTATACGGTGTAAATTTTCGATATGGTGCTTTATGAAGTACCCAACACTTCGGCTATCTTAGTTACGCAACCACCCACCAATCTACCATCAACAATTTGCCGACGTTCGAATTCACTTAGCATTGATATGATGCACTCACAACTACGCAGGAAACTTCTGCCAGAGACTGACACTTACAATGCATTGAGAGCATTGTACATGTACAGATCGTGGTCAAATACAGCAGCGCTACCTTCAGCCTTGGGTAAGATCTACATTTATGATCAAGCACATATTTCTTGCGGCGGTTTCGTACTTTTGTCCAACTCCTGTACGTTGCAAGAACAATTAGTCAGCAGGTTAGTTCTTCGTATATATATATATATATATATATATATATATGCTATCAGAACCTCCATCTCCAACTGGCTGAAGGATTTCTGTTATATATATATATATATATATATATATATATATATATATATATATATATATGCATGCTATCAGAACCTCCGTCTCCAACGTACTTTTTTATGGTATCACAATTCAATTCATTTCCTCAGTACGCGAATCATTCAGGTTCACTCATTTCCGTACACATTACAAATGTAAATGGAGCTGTCGTCAACTGATTTGCATTTGAATGTTTTATTCCTTCAGTAGCGATTACACCATCGAAGACAGAGCACTCCTTTCTTACTGCGACATGGCAACCGTCCGAATGTTAGGAAGTATTTCCAGGTAGATAATTTATACAAAACGGCAGAAACGAATGCATGATCCATTCGTGGACCAAAGTCCGAAGCTTCGGATGTGTAACCTGTTATCAGTGTATCAGCCAAGCAACAACGTTCTTTAAACTTGATTACAAATAAAAGGAGGACAAAAATGCTAAGTAAGAAGATGGAGGCTAATACGACAAAGGTTAATGGTGCTTCCAGTGATGCAGAAAATATACAAATCTAGGAAGTTTTCTTGGAGTGATTTCGGTAAACGTAAGGCAGCGCAATGGGAAAAGGGGCGAGTCTCAAAGGTTACGGCCTCAGACGTCCGTTCACCGGCGGCTGAAAGTTAAAGAACTGTGAAAATACACTCGAGAGGGCACTTCTCGAGAAGAGCAAGGTGCGTTTCCATGGTAACCGGACGCTTGCGCCCAGCCCTCTGCGCTACCAAAGCTTTCGCCTGGTTCTACAAGAAGATTACTTATTTCTGTTTGATTTTATTTTGCTGAACCTGGTAAAGGAAACGCTGACTAAAAGTTAAGCTCTGTCTTGAATCCAAACATTCAGCAACATTGTGCTTAGTGTTAGAAACATATAAGTTTTGATTATGGGGAGAGTTACAGGTTGTGTTAACTAGTCATCACTAAAACTTGAGCCGGCCGAAGTGGCCGAGTGGTTCTAGGCGCTACAGTCTGGAACCGCGCGACCGCTACGGTCGCAGGTTCGAATCCTGCCTCGGGCATGGATGTGTGCGATGTCCTTCGGCTAGTTCGGTTTAAGTAGTTCTAAGTTCTAGGGGACTGATGACCTCAGAAGTTAAGTCCCATAGTGCTCAGAGCCACTAAAACTGGAAAATTCCTGGTTAATGAAGCCTCTGTACTAGAAATGGACTCAAACTGGAGAGGTTTGCTTTTCACAGTTAAATGTTCAAACAACTGCAGTTTCCAAGTACAGCTCACGATCAGGTCTCGCAGCTTCACTTCCGCCACTTCCTCTTGTCCTACCTGTCAAACTTCACAGGTGTTCTGCTACACACGTTCCGGTACTATCACTACTGTGGCTACACTTACCAGTCAGCTACGCACATCGTTACTGCCCGGTACTCCTCACCGCGAGCCACTGTCTTTCCCTTGGTGAGGTGACTTACATGCTTCAATGATGCATGCTCTATCTGATCAAAGGTATACGGCCACTCTTATTTAATGGGGAATAGAGTACTAGATATCACGAGAGTATAAAGGGGGACGGAAAACACAGTGCTGTCAGAAGAGAAGCAGTAGCAGAAGAACTTGTCCATGAGAGCTCCGTGTACTCGAAATTGGATATCACTTGAGTGACAAATAAGGATATGTCAACACTCAAATGGCTCTGAGCACTATGGGACTTAACATCTATGGTCATCAGTCCCCTAGAACTTAGAACTACTTAAACCTAACTAACCTAAGGACAGCACACAACACCCAGCCATCACGAGGCAGAGAAAATCCCTAACCCCGGCGGGAATCGAACCCGGGAACCCGGGCTGTCAACACTCGCGTAGCCGCCCAAGTCCTTTGTTGGTGATGCGACTGTGAAGTAGAAACAAGAAGGAACAACCAGAGCTAAACGAAGACGACACAGACCTCATGTACTGACGGTTACGGACCACTTAGTAGCCGGCCGAAGTGGCCGTGCGGTTAAAGGCGCTGCAGTCTGGAACCGCAAGACCGCTACGGTCGCAGGTTCGAATCCTGCCTCGGGCATGGATGTTTGTGATGTCCTTAGGTTAGTTAGGTTTAAGTAGTTCTAAGTTCTAGGGGACTAATGACCGCAGCAGTTGAGTCCCATAGTGCTCAGAGCCATTTGAACCACTTAGTATTGTGGAGGGTATTTGTAAACAGCCGGATGAAATCAGCGGACCCGTGAGTTCCAAAGTGCTACCAGTGGTCCAGCCAGCACTGTGACTATGCTTATGGAATTAAGACGAATGGGATACAGTGGTAGAGCAGCTTCCCAAAAGCCACATATCACTGCAGACAGTGCAAAGCGACGCTTTATATGGTGTAAAGAGCGTCATCACTAGGCAGTGGATGACTGCAAACGAGTGATGTGAAGTGACAAATCATGCTGCACCCGCTGGCAGTCCGATTGAAGATCTTGGTTTGGGTGAATGACTGGAGAAGGTTACCTACCTGTAGTGCCACTAGTTAAAAAACAGAAGAGTGGTATCAAGGTCTTGGGGTGTTTCTTGTGCATGGTGTATGGTACCCACATTGTGCTTAAGAAAACGCTAGATACCGATGGATATGAACACATTTTATAGCACTGTCTATTGCTTACAGCTTCACTAGAGACGTTCTTTTGTATCAGTATGAAAGTACACACTCCCAGAAGGCAGCATCCGCGGTGCAATGGTTTGTTGACCATAACAGCCAAGAAGCGAAGTGGCCTGCCCGGAGTCCCTACTTGATGCGGAAGGAATACCTTTGGGGTGAATTAGAACTTCGACTTCGCTACATACAGCGTATAATAGTTAATTAAAAATTGAGAAAAATAAATCCACAACCTCCCAATGTATTAGATACCATGGGCAGTGAGACATTATGTTCCTTATAATTTTTTCGTTACGTTTTTGTCTGAAAACATTTGATACTCCCGACCTACTTCTTCCTGTATCACTTGTCTCTTGGTACCTGATCTCTTTAAACGGATAGCAGAAGAATATGCTGTTGCATACCTTAGACTGATTACATTTGATTTAAGCATGATTTGACGACATGCAGTGTTATTAATATTTCCTGTTCTAACGCTGTCTTTGAATATATTTTTCAGGTCTGAAATGGGGGGTAGAAAACGACGTTGGTATTACGAATACAGTGGTGCTATTGATCGGCAACTATTGCAGTGGCTGGCCTTAAATGCATCCATGTAAAGAAGTATTGCTCTTCTACGTTAATAGTAGCTTTGAAATGCTTACATTACTTTCCACGGTTATGCGTCACTTTATTAGCAGCGCACCAACAATTAGAAGTCGTGCTGATCGAAAGGAAGTTCGTTCCCATCATCAAGATAATTCCATCTTTCTCCTTTTTTGTAAATAATATGGAACAAACACAATTGATCACTTACCTGACAGGTGTTTATTTGTGTTTTATGTCAAATATGCGAACGGGGTGGTAAAATTTATTACGATGGAGGTGAGAGGAGCTACTCCATGAATGGAAAATAAAAGGTATGGAGAGCAGAATTATTTTGCATCTTACAGTGCTTACATATTTTGACATTCAGATGTTCTTCCGTTAAAAGTAAGTAAAAAATTATCTACATGCAAGATAAACTCCATTACACAATATTTTTTGGTCATAAGATGTCATTTCTAGTAACATGTCTAATGTAAAGGCGAACTCGCATCACGTTATTAAGCAGACATTTGGTCATCGGTGACCTAGATAACAGAAGTAAACGTTGAGCTCTGTTAGCACATATATTCTTTTCAAAGCATAATTTATTAAAAATTGATTGGTTAAATTTTGTGTTACAGTCAAACAGAAAGAGATCCAGAAAAGGATATGTAGGAATGTGGTGGCATGGAGCTTAACCCTGAACAAAGAAAATTCACTGACACGTAAGTTAAGAATTTTCGCAGTTCACAACACGATTTAGGAACGTGCTATGAAAGCGATGAAAACGTTTCAATTGACAATCTTTTATCTAAAATTGATGCTGACCTAGATATTCCTTTAAGTAACGTAACTGCTCAGCATAAAGACGCTTCACGTGAAGTGAACGTTCAAATGCATGATACTTCTCATGAAAAGAACACAGAAATAAGTTATCAACCAACTAAGCCAATTACACTACCATTATAAAATTTTAAAGCAATGGAGGACAACATACAACGCAGTTACAGAAGCAATCCGCGCAACAACAGAAAATATCATAACTACACAGAAACAACCCAATGAATTCCAAAACCAATCCATAGATTACGTAAAACAATACAGAAATTTATAAAATCTGAGTGCTAATTTAGCAATTTCTCAGTAAAGTATAATAGTTCCGCAGATGATGTTTCATAGTTAAAGGAAGCTCATCGTAGTCTCCCAAAAGCTGTACAGAGTTTGTCTCAAGACGACAAGTGACTAAAAGCAGCTGTAGTGTGAACTTATAAAAGAAAGTCACAACATTTGCGTAAGAACAGCGTGCTAAAGTACAAACCAACTTAATGATCAGTGTAAACACATTGTGAATCACTTTCCAAATGGTTTTCGCACAAAGATGTAGAAATTGATGAAGAATTGAACGCAGACTTACAGCAAGTTGTTAGTGAAATGGTCACAGCTGCTGTGTCTGAGAGAGACAGTTCTGGCAAACTGGTGGAGTCCGAAATGGCAAAGGTAAAAGACACTTTAAGCATTTGCTGGAATGGCATGCCCAAGTAACTGAAGAAATTACAACAGTACCAAAGGAATTGTTTGCAGTTAGGGGCATAGTTGAGAACAAACCATCATCTACTGATGAAGTATATAATAGTCGTGCTGCCTATTACGCAATGTACGGTAAAGGAATGAGATCTGGTGATATATTGCCAAACCGTAGACTTTAGAAAGTCAGAAAACACCTGCACTATCTTCAGTACTACTAGAAGAAAGCTTAATTAAACAGAGACAATTCCCGATCTTTACATTGGACTCGTGTAAGTAAGATGCGCATAATTACAGTTCAAACGGCCGAGTAGCTATTGTGCTACACGTGTGACGTCACTTCTAACTTCATCCGAGTGTGACGCACGGTGTTGTGACCACAGCCCGCCAAACCCCAAAAATAGCAATAAAAGGAAATATAGACGTCGGTATCATCTTGGTTACCTAACTAATGGAGGCGTACAATTGTATAAATACAAAAATAATGGATGCTGAAATTTGTGGAATGCCAAACAGAACTAAATTATAATGAAAGTTACTCATATAAAAATTAATCAGATGCCATATGGTCGACCTAATAACAAGTGGCAGAATCAGGGCCCGGCAGTAAAAATATCATTGAAGCGGCCAGTGAGCCACAGCCGACAAACAATAACGAAGTTTCACCAGACTGATTCCGACGTCATAAAGCGCTCCGGTGACGCTCGCTCCATGGAGTGGGAGCAATCAAGGCAATCGCATCAATCTGTTAAGATATAAAATAGGAACTGATAAGAGATAAATGAACAATGCATCAAAATACATGCTCTAATAACCCAAAGGTATTAGTCCAATCTTCAGTAGAGGCCGTAGCTAGGAAATTTCCTACTTTAATTGTTCTAGACGTAAGTGCCTCAGTTTGCTATTTTGCATAATTTATTTAACAAGATTCAGGAAATAAACAAACTGCTGACTTACCCAGTAAAAATCTCCTGTGTAACTCGCAGCCTGTAAAGTCGCAGACACAAGTAGATGTTGTGATAGGAAATGGGGTTATGTTGTGCCCGTTCCTAATTTGGAAGAGTGTCGTAGTTGAATGCCTACTTGGCATGGAATTTTTCTGGGAAAAGGAAATAAAATTAGAATTTCCTTGGGTAAGTATTGTTTGTAAACAAAGGCAAAGATATTGCAATTAATTTAATGCAAACCCCAGTAGCACGCAGCAGATTTTTCCAGGGTATATAATAAAAATTCTTGAAAACAAAGGGTGCACCTTAGAACAATTCTTCAAGTTTCTATAGCAAGATTAACAATAACAAAGCTTACATCAATGGTTAAGAAACAATCTACGTATCTCAGTTCACAGCAACAATGAATGTTAGGAAACGTATTTGTGAAGAATTTACATGTAGCTGCCAAGAAACCAGGTGTAATAAAAACGTATGTGTACCACATGGGCGTAATGCCACATGCTACATTTTGCCAAATACTCAACCCCATCGAGTGGGCGAAATGAGAGGCTGTTGCTTGAGAAACAAAACGAATGCTTCGTCGGAATGTAGTTGAACCATCTCACCGTTCCACCGTTCCACCGTTCCACCGTTCCACCGTTAGCAATAGATAAACCTAAATGCCAACTTATTTTAATCCTGGACGCATGTGCCATTAACAAAATAATTGTGACAGTTAACACATAGCCTGAAAGTTTAGACAAATTGTTGCAAAAACTCCACATTGTGCAGCTTTTAGCGACCATTGATCTCAGATCTTCATACGTGCAGTTCTTTTGTCCAAAGAATCTAGGGAATATACAACTTTTGTCCATGCTAGTAGAAGCTACCATTTTCGTCTACCACACTTTAAACTCATTGTAAGTTCCAGACCGTTCATTGCTACCCTAGACACAGTTCTAGGATACAGCTTGCTAGATAAGGTGCCTATGGATATGAACGATATCTTAACTGCTGTTGCTACATGGAAGGAATATCTCGATTAACTGAATAGTATGTTATTTAAAATGAACGACTCTATTGTATCATTACATTTACCAATGAGCAGTTCCTGGAACCTCAATTGCAGTTTGAGGTAGCAGTGTCATCCCAGCTTCCAACATGAGAGTGCAAGTTTTATGACCTTTCTACCGTTTGCCAAAAGGCTCAGTTTACAGCAGGCTCTCTTAAATGGTTTTCTTCACCCACTTGCCCCGATCTGCTGCCTTTGTGATGGACTGCCACCTGGCCCATGTAAAATGTTGTGTGATTCAGCGCCCTTCTGTCTGACCCTAAGCAGAAGGAGGTCAGGGCATTGGCCAGAAGTCCATCTGCAGGTAAGAACCACAGAGCGCTGTTTCCCAGAATCATTCACACAGTCAGGTCGCTGCACTCAGCATTTACAGACCCCAGTTCATCTTTTTCCCTGTTTTCTGTCGCCTCCACTATGGCCTCTAGGTTAAAGATGTCTACAGGTTACACTTGCAGTTATAAAAACATTCCGCCCACAGTTTCCCATTGTAGAAAAGTCATAAAGCACACATAGAAAATTCAGTAGTGGGAAATATCAAGATCATGACCTAAAATGTGAATCTAAGTGTGATTGACGGTGTTGTCAAAGTGAGAGAGTGGAGTGGGATGCCACATATTACTGCCTCTCAATTACTCAATAATTTCTGGGGGGAGTGTCACACTTCAGTAAAGAGATTACAGTGAAATGGAACAGAAGAAATTATAACATTTTAACTGGGTTTTTGAGAGTGACATGCCGCACCATGACAGTTTTTCCAACCAAAAAGCAAAGGATACTACACAGTGACTTGACCTCATTCAACCAGTGTCATACACACACTTAATGCTGCATGGATGGAAAAGTTCTGTAATTTGGTGGGTGTCAAAATTGTTCCTGTGGACTCCCTGGTCTTTGACATACACCCCTGACTGAATGGTTAATACATCACGCAGACATTTAACTAACCCATTCACACCGAGGCTGAGGTCAGAGCTGACTGATTTCCCTAACCACAACACTATATAGTGGAGCATTGAGCAGTCTCTGCCTCACAGATTGTTACCCTGCCCAAGCATTCACAGATATTCAATAGAGACAAAGAACGTGACAAATTCTATCCAAGCATTCAGCAAATCTAGGCAAGTCAAGTCTGTGTTATTCTGACATGTGTCATTTGTTAACCTTATTTCGTAGTAAGGTGTCTTTTCGATCTTTTAGTACATGGTGTAAATGGTGTTAACGCAAAATTAACACAAAATAAACAACGTTCAAACGAGATGTGAAACACAGTGAGACTTCACACAAATGGCGAAGACAGCAGAAAGAGGTTCTTACTCATTGGTCTGAAGATGACCACAGTAGTGGTCGAAACCGGTGAAAGGTGGCTACACTGAGCCACAGCGCCAGAGATTGCGCCAAAGAGTTTTATTCCGCCGCCTCCACTGACAGTTCTTGTCGAGAAGTCGTAGTAGGCAGTGCTTGTTGAGATGTACCAGTGGTGAGTCGTTGTTGAGAGGTTCCCATGGAGAGTGCTTGTTCAGATGTTGTCATATTGTTTTGATGGGCTAGACACCAGATATTGTTGGATTGGGGATGCTGTAATGATCAGAGTGTGCTTTTCGTCAATATATATGAAGGTAAAAAAATTCCTTTTTTTATTATTTCAATGTCTTAAACAATAATGCCTATTGGTTACAGGTTCAGTCAACAAAGCATCTGGCTCGTGTTCTTGTATTAGTGTGTATTTCTGGTTTCTATGTGCAATTATAGTAATTCTGTTTTTTTTTTAAATTACTTCAGTATAAATGGTTATACGTAAACATGCGGAGAGTACAAGGATACCGCGCCTTGTTCCGGCGGCGGCACAGACTCAAAGCAACAGTTAAGACTGCGCGCCGCACAAGGGAGTCGTTGACCGCAAACAATTACTTCCTACGTCACGCGTACCTACAGCTGATCGAGCGCTCAGTGCGAACGTAAACAAATACACAGTCTAATTTCTCTGATTAAATTCAGTAAAAAATGCAATAGTGACTTGATAAATTATGTTATTAACGTTCAGTATTTTTCAGGATACGGTTGCATAAAATATTTAAGAACTTCAGGTAAATTCTGTGTGTGTCCGACGTTAAGAGGACTTGCTATCGAGAAATTTTCAGGAAGAATGTCATTTCGAAGAAGAAAGTAATTAACCAAAAAGGTACCTATTAATTATTTTTCAGGAAACATATTTCCACTTAGTTACGTACTTTAGACGTAATTTGCTGCTCGCGATTACGTGATTCATACTTTGTGCTAAATTTCATGTTCCATGAATTTACTTGTGAAGCGACGTGCTTGCGTACGTTAACTGATTCTGACAATGACTGATTAATCAACAGGGTTGTTACTTGTGTATATTACGCATCGCTTGGCTGCTATGCTTTTTCACTGATGTCACATTTTCTTTTCTTTATTATGTGCCTGCTGTGCTTATTTATTTAAATTATAATTGTCACCTGATTAATTGTGCTGACTGTGGTTATGTATGTAAGTTATACTTTGTGATTTATCTGCTTGCGCCTTCATGTTTACTTATTAAGATTACATATGAACATTTATTTGGTTACGCTGATATGATGCTAATGACCTGTTTATTGTGTAAGATATATATTTGCTGCTGTGCGTATGGATTGCATATTTACACATTTCTGTTTGTTGTCATAACTACTCTTTAATTTGGTATATAGAAATGCTGATATGCGGTGTACGAACATGGAGTTTAGGTCACACTATGGTATTAATTATAGATTGTTCGCTTGGCAGAGCCTCGTTGTAGGGATTGTGCTTGACATTCTGTTCTCTACTGGTATATTTACTCGCTATTGCATGTTTTGCTTACGCTCAGTGCCTTATATTTTAAGATAAGAAAATGAACTGCTATAATGCTACGAACGACATTAGTACGAGAAACTTCATTGAAGTCACATGAGCTGGAGGTTTTATGGAAGCTGTATAAATTTATGCTAATAGGAAGGAAGCTAACGACATGACATACCAACACTAGGTTTAGACCATTGACAGTTATTACACTGCACTCTTCGTGAGCAATTGAAATAGTAAGTGACAGTTGACACAAGAAATACTCCACATGTTTGCTTCTGTTTTGCCATGATTCTTGAAGTGGTGTACACACTGTGATATATTACGATCATTAACACTTCGTACTCGTACTTACTTACTGAGAGTTATTCAAACTGAAGGCTGTTAGAGGTCATGTATGCATTTCTTTTATTTTATGATGGACAAGGTAACCAAAATATATTTTATAATTCATAATGAGTAGAAGATTTGGCTCCGGTGGACTACACAGAGGTTGTGTGTGGACATTGTGTCTTCGGATTCTATAGGATTATGAATTGAAGTTTGCACTAGAATTTTGTCTGTACTTGTTCGAGGAGACTGACTAGTGGAAAGAGTTGTTATGGAAGAAAAATGATATTGGTAATAAGGTTTATATGTATCGACGTATTGAAGAGGTATTATTGAGGTATTGAGATTGTGTGAAGTTGATGATTATTGGAGTTTGGTGGACAAGAGGTAAGGTAAATGATATTGATGATAAGGTTTATATGTATCGACGTAAGAGGTATTATTGAAGTATTAGGATTATGTGATGCTGATGATTATTGGAGTTTTGGTGGATAAGAGGGAAGGTAAGTGAGGAGCATATTTTTTTTGTTGGTTTATATGGAACAAGGAGCATGAAGATGGCAGACTAGAACACTCACGTAGAAGGAAGATTGTCCACACACACACTTTGTTAAATCACTAAGCAGTATATACTTTTTTTTTTTTGGAGAGAGGAAGTGTTTGCTTATCTTGGCACACTGACAGTTGTCCAGACACCGTACATTTTGATTTGGCTTGGCACACATTGGTCTTGACATGATGACTATGACGCTGACTAACTATTATTGACTGTTATACACTGTTGCCACTACTACTTGATACACATGTTGAACATCAAATTTTGACAGAATTGCATTTACACAGTTAACACTATTCAGTTACACAGTAGTACTTAATGTGGATGAAAGATGAGTGAGTGTGTTTTCCTTTCCTAATCCTAAATAATTGGTACCGACCTATCTCCTAAATATTATTTTACTTGTTTGTTGTGGCTTGCACTGACACCCATATATATTATAGGTTTAATGTTATTTGTGTATTGTGATAGTTAATATGACAATTATCTAATATCATTCGTGTGTTTATTATAATTTGTATGTTTAGTGTAAGAACATTGATAATAATTTTGTAAAAGCAATTGCGTGTGTCTTCAAACTGTTGTTCGTGCTTGCACCTATTCAACATTGCTGGGTGCCACTTGGAAATGTTTAATTTCTGCTGATAAACTCTGATGAACTGTCTAATTAGTGATAGTGAATATTGTGGACTGTTACGTGCACTTTTTCTACATGATTGGTGCCACTAGGACATGTTTAATTTCTGATGATAAACTGTGATGAACAGTGTGATTAGTGATAATGAATATTATGGACTGCTGTCTGCACCTGCTCAACATTACTGGGTGCCACTGATGGACTGTTTCTACTGAAATGATGTCACTTGTTGGTGTCTGCACCTGTTCAACATTACTGGGTGCCACTGATGGAACTGCTTCTACTGACATAATGTCACTTGTTGCTGTCTGCACCTGCTCAACGTTGCTGGGTGCCACTGATGGAACTGCTACTACTGATGAGATGTCACTTGTTGCTGTCTGCACCTGTCAACATTACTGGGTGTCACTAATGGAACTGCTTCTACTGAAATGATGTCACTTGTTGGTGTCTGCACCTGCTCAACATTACTGGGTGCCACTGATGGAACTGCTTCTACTGACATAATGTCACTTGTTGGTGTCTGCACCTGTTTAACATTACTGGGTGCCACTGACGGAACTGCTTCTACTGACATAATGTCACTTGTTGGTGTCTGCACCTGTTTAACGTTACTGGGTGCCACTGATGGACTGTTTCTACTGAAATGATGTCACTTGTTGGTGTCTGCACCTGTTTAACATTGCTGGATGCCACTGATGGAACTGCTTCTACTGACATAATGTCACTTGTTGCTGTCTGCACCTGCTCAACATTGCTGGGTGCCACTGATGGAACTGCTACTACTGATGAGATGTCACTTGTTGCTGTCTGCACCTGTCAACATTACTGGGTGTCCCTAATGGAACTGCTTCTACTGAAATGATGTCACTTGTTGGTGTCTGCACCTGCTCAACATTACTGGGTGCCACTGATGGACTGCTTCTGCTGAAATGATGTCACTTGTTGGTGTCTGCACCTGCTCAACATTGCTGGGTGCCACTGATGGACTGCTTCTGCTGAAATGATGTCACTTGTTGGTGTCTGCACCTGCTCAACATTGCTGCGTGCCACTGATGGAACTGTTTCTACTGACATAATGTCACTTGTTGGTGTCTGCACCTGTTTAACATTACTGGGTGCCACTGATGGAACTGCTTCTACTGACATAATGTCACTTGTTGCTGTCTGCACCTGCTCAACATTGCTGGGTGCCACTGATGGAACTGCTACTACTGATGAGATGTCACTTGTTGCTGTCTGCACCTGTCAACATTACTGGGTGTCACTAATGGAACTGCTTCTACTGAAATGATGTCACTTGTTGGTGTCTGCACCTGCTCAACATTACTGGGTGCCACTGATGGAACTGCTTCTACTGACATAATGTCACTTGTTGGTGTCTGCACCTGTTTAACATTACTGGGTGCCACTGACGGAACTGCTTCTACTGACATAATGTCACTTGTTGGTGTCTGCACCTGTTTAACGTTACTGGGTGCCACTGATGGACTGTTTCTACTGAAATGATGTCACTTGTTGGTGTCTGCACCTGTTTAACATTGCTGGGTGCCACTGATGGAACTGCTTCTACTGACATAATGTCACTTGTTGCTGTCTGCACCTGCTCAACATTGCTGGGTGCCACTGATGGAACTGCTACTACTGATGAGATGTCACTTGTTGGTGTCTGCACCTGTTCAACATTACTGGGTGCCACTGATGGAACTGCTTCTACTGACATAATGTCACTTGTTGCTGTCTGCACCTGCTCAACATTGCTGGGTGCCACTGATGGAACTGCTTCTACTGAAATGATGTCACTTGTTGGTGTCTGCACCTGCTCAACATTACTGGGTGCCACTGATGGAACTGCTTCTACTGACATAATGTCACTTGTTGGTGTCTGCTCCTGTTTAACATTACTGGGTGCCACTGACGGAACTGCTTCTACTGACATAATGTCACTTGTTGGTGTCTGCACCTGTTTAACGTTACTGGGTGCCACTGATGGACTGTTTCTACTGAAATGATGTCACTTGTTGGTGTCTGCACCTGTTTAACATTGCTGGGTGCCACTGATGGAACTGCTTCTACTGACATAATGTCACTTGTTGCTGTCTGCACCTGCTCAACATTGCTGGGTGCCACTGATGGAACTGCTACTACTGATGAGATGTCACTTGTTGCTGTCTGCACCTGTCAACATTACTGGGTGTCACTAATGGAACTGCTTCTACTGAAATGATGTCACTTGTTGGTGTCTGCACCTGCTCAACATTACTGGGTGCCACTGATGGACTTCTTCTGCTGAAATGATGTCACTTGTTGGTGTCTGCACCTGCTCAACATTGCTGCGTGCCACTGATGGAACTGTTTCTACTGACATAATGTCACTTGTTGGTGTCTGCACCTGTTTAACATTACTGGGTGCCACTGATGGAACTGCTTCTACTGACATAATGTCACTTGTTGGTGTCTGCACCTGTTTAACATTACTGGGTGCCACTGATGGACTGTTTCTACTGAAATGATGTCACTTGTTGGTGTCTGCACCTGCTCAACATTACTGGGTGCCACTGATGGAACTGCTTCTACTGACATAATGTCACTTGTTGGTGTTTGCACCTGTTTAACATTACTCGGTGCCACTGATGGAACTGCTTCTACTGACATAATGACACTTGTTGGTGTCTGCACCTGTTCAACATTACTGGGTGCCACTAATGGAACTGCTTCTACTGAAATAATATTACTTGTTGCTGTCTGCACCTGCTCAACATTGCTGGGTGCCACTGATGGAACTGCTTCTACTGACATAATGTCACTTGTTGGTGTCTGCACCTGTTTAACATTACTGGGTGCCACTGATGGAACTGCTTCTACTGACATAATGTCACTTGTTGGTGTCTGCACCTGCTCAACATTACTGGGTGCCACTGATGGACTGTTTCTACTGAAATGATGTCACTTGTTGGTGTCTGCACCTGTTTAACATTGCTGGGTGCCACTGATGGAACTGTTTCTACTGAAATAATGTCACTCGTTGGTGTCTGCACCTGTTGACCATTGCTGGGTGCTACTGCTGGAACTGTCAACTACTTGTTTATTGAACTATGGAAAGCATTTTATGTGAATATTTGTATAAACTGATTCTTTGTGTGCTTACTGTTTATGAAATGTTATGAGACTCTTACCGGTACATATTCGTAATTGCTGACGCTTTTGATTGAATGGTTTAACCACATGATACTTGTGTAAACTATTATGTAAAATCACATGTATGAAAACATTTGCATTCCTTACTGTATTATATATATTAGGATATGGAACGGTCAGTGCAAAGCCAAAATTTTATCTAGTTATGTGATATTTAATTATTAATATTATCTTTTATTTTTGTTTGTGTTTTTTTTGGACGAATTTGGTGGTATTTTCACCACCAATGCTGGCAAAAATACCATCAAATTCTGGCCCGTGAAGGAGGGGCATATGAAAGGTGCCTACACTGAGCCGCAGCGCCAGAGATTGCGCCAAAGAGTTTTATTCCGCCGCCTCCACTGGTAGTTCTTGTCGAGAAGTCGTAGTAGGCAGTGCTTGTTGAGATGTACCAGTGGTGAGTCGTTGTTGAGAGGTTCCCGTGGAGAGTGCTTGTTCAGATGTTGTCATATTGTTTTGATGGGCTAGACACCAGATATTGTTGGATTGGGGATGCTGTAATGATCATAGTGTGCTTTTCGTCAATATATATGAAGGTAAAAAAAATCCTTTTTTTTGTATTATTTCAATGTCTTAAACAATAATGCCTATTGGTTACAGGTTCAGTCAACAAAGCATCTGGCTCGTGTTCTTGTATTAGTGTGTATTTCTGGTTTCTATGTGCAATTATAGTAATTCTGTTGTTTTTTTAAATTACTTCAGTATAAATGGTGTTTAAAATATCTGGTCTTATTGAGGAAGAACCGTGCCAGATGAGTACGTTGAATCACACTTCCACACACAGAACAGCTACACTTGTGTTTTGTTGTTTCGTAGGTTTTATAGTTGCTGGTGACTTAATTAATTAATTGTGTTAATGGAATTTTTCTCTCGTTCGTTGTTGTTATTCTATGCAGTCAGATTGCGTACTATACCAGACAGGGCCAACCGTTTACGAGATTGCGTAACCGGACAGACAGCGACTAAAGATTAAAAAAGTATTTGCATTCCTTATTTAACTAAGCCCCCATGCACCGGTTACCGTAATAAATAAATTGTGATCAATACTGTTTTAGTAGTAAATATTTGTAACACATTGATCACTGTCACTCCCATAATGTATTCAGAAGTAATTCATAATTTGCCCCTGTGGACTTCCTCTATATCTGGTGCACATGTGCCCAGAATTTCATGGCCAACCGACTCCTGAATATTGTTGTACGCTCGTGTCCTGTCTTCAGAGTCAGGTAGTAATGTTTCCGTGTGTCAGAGTCACTGGCAATTATGGTCCGACTCGCTACTTAATGCACTACTCGGCACTGCGCGCGCCCGACCGAGCGCCGTATCCCATTAAGTGGACGTTACTGGCGTATATCTGCCTGTGACGGGGATGCGGCTACGGGTTGAGATGCAAAATTTTGTCTTCTACATTTGTGGTGACCAACAACTCAAGGCAACGTGCTGTTGCTTCTATCTGAATTTCAGCACGAACGATCGGTTCGCACATTTGTCTCATCTTATCCGTCAGCTCATTCTGCTGGGTAGTGAGACGTGTTTGCTCGTCTTTGGTCTCTAACATTTCTTCCTGTATTTTTTCAACTACTCTCTGTCCCTGTTTTTTGAGAGCCGAAATACCCTTCTTAGTTGCAGTCACTTCCATCTTTATCAGCGCCGTTCATCTCGCGTAATTTGCGCATTTTTTCGTGCGTGTTGTGCTACTAATCTGGCTGCCCTAGCCTCACATTTGGACTCTACCGCTACTTCTCGCGTCTCACCTGAAGTTTTTCTACTGTCTTCGATCTCTGTCTTTACACCCATATCTTCATTCCTCATCTAATTTACGTTTTCGACAAACTCATCATCCCTCCTTTGAATTTACTTAATTACTTTCAAGACTACGTCCTATCTCTTTTCCTCCTGGCCTTGTCGCTTCTGATCTTCCCTAATTTCATTGATGAGGATCTCCTCTCTTTGGTCTTCCTCCTGTCGCCGTATCTTCTCTGCCTCTTGCATAAACGGAATTATCGATTCTAATTGCCTACATCCAGTCATGTACCCTGGACTAGACGCACGTGACTCAATTGCTCTACGACGCCTTGCCCTCGAAATCGGACTGTCACTTTCCCTGACTGTACTTCTTTCCGTTTTTACAGAACCTACATGACCTGCCACCTTAGTATTGTTTTCACATTCATTTCTTGAGTAAACTGAACCCTCATCAACGGAGTATTCTGCATTTGACCTTTACGCCACATTTTCGGACTGATTAAAATGAGCTTCTTCCACCATTCTATCTTGTTCTGCATCAATGGCTGGCTCGTGTTCCATTTTGGACGACAGTCGTGCACAGCGTTGCTCACTATACAAATGAGCTTTGTTTCTTGTAATCATTCACATCGATTGCTAATTCCGAAAGCTTCCGAGTGTAACGCATACCCACCAAAATCCTAAGCTGATCTTCTTTTAAATAATGCACGCATTTATGCCTAAGCCGATGAAACAAAACTACTCTAAAACATCGTACACGTACCTGCAACAATCTTTCTTCCACAAAAGCTTGCACAACGGCGTTAGTAACGATGCAAACATCAGACTACAAGTGACAGAGAAGTCATTGACAAGACACAATGAGAGAAATAAAAGTAAATGACGCAGACGCAAACGATACATACACTGAAATAAAATGACTACGACATTCTACAAATTACTAATTCAGTCTAATTATTCTCAATACACGATAGTTTTACCTTGAAACAAAAAAAAAAAAGAGAGAGAAACATCTTCAACTTTTGTGGTCCTGTCCTCCTCAGTTGCGCGTAATACTACGGTATATTGATAATAGGAAATACCAAACACCAGAACTGTTTATAACCTATAGGCACAGTGACAAAAATGTAAATAAAATAGCTAACATATGTACATATTCCAGGCCACTGATGATGCCTTGCAGAAAATAAAGGCGAAACGCGTATGGCACTAAAATTGTGTTTTATTCAGTTGCTGTCAGACGGTCCATAAGTGAAACTTATCAATATACCGTAGAGAGAGAAACATTCACCTGTTCCGCTAGATAATGCACTAACCAGCTCATAAAAGTGAATGATTCGAGATCCTGGACGGGCCGCTGATTGCAAGCCACCGTTTGATTTAATCATAAATATATGCGTGAGTGATGTTAAATGTTGTTATTTTTACGTAGAGGTAAGTATTATCTTCCCAAAAACCTTAAATTCGTGAGCTACACCCTTAATTTCTGTATACCAATTGTTGAATTTACTCATGCCACTTTTGTTGCCTATGCCTGTGGTTATTTTCAAAACTCAAATTAGTAAAAAATTAACTAATTTAATAATCTTGAACCTTATATTGCTGGTGCACCCATGTACCGACACAATAAAATAAAACTGGGAACAGTAGAGGGAGTACGAACACGAACAGTGGCATACTTAAGTTTACAAAATAATGACACGTTTTATTATTATATTCTTTTGTAGCTACAACTAGCTGATAAATCTTACACAACAATGACAAACACAAATCAGAAAGGGAATGGTGTTTGATTGGCAAAGCATACTACACAAATTCTTCCATGAATTAACCCCTTTCACAACGCCTTTGCTTACATGTATCCACTGTGACACCCAACTCCATTTAAATGGAACAAACTATCACCAAGTACACTACAAACTATGGTTCACATGAAAGCAGAGAGCTGTGAATAAAATTTAACAGCCCTAAGCTGGTGCAGCAGATCTTAACCTTTTCTCCTTGACTCAGGCAGCAGCATAAAGCGGCGCACTGCGATCGAGGAGCTGCGCATTGCAGCTGCTGTAATATTCTAATGCATCCCTGAAAACTTGCAAACTGCGCGGTCTGGCGTTCTGATTATCTTGGTATGGGGAACTTCCCTATCAGAGCCTTGAAATCCTGGCAGATTTCAGTGTGAGGTGCACCAGCCTGTTGGTCAGGCCCACCAGTTTCACTCCTCGGCACGCTGGAATTGTTAAACGACAGACAGTCAACTCAGGAAGAGTAAGTTCACCCTTGTGACAAAAGATATGTCTGAGAAAATGCGCAGTTCCACTGTCAGTATAGTTCGAAACTGCCACTGGCTTTTAGTCCACCACAAAATACAGACCGCAAGTCTCACCCACTAGGAAAAGACCTGAAGTTCTCTAGCAGGGGAGGATCAGAACATGGACAAGGCAATGAAGGACAACCACTGTCCACCAAGGCTCTGTGCAGGAGCCGAATTAGCTGAAGCGAAACTGCCTCCACATTGCACAAACCAATCAAATTATCGACTACTCATTCAATTTACCCTGTTCACTGTCCTGTTAGTCTGGCAGTCAATCCAAACACAGCACAGGGGTTCCCATGGTGGGGAATCAAGCTTCCACTTGGCATGTCCTGAGAGGAGCCAATCAGCGACTCAAATCCCTCTTCTGATAAAAGAAGATTCTAGAATAGGGAGGCGTCAGTTCCGTGGTAAGTATGGGCATGTTTTGGCAAAATTTATTTACTTTAACTGGACCACACTCTCTTATTAATGGAGAGATTAATCTTTCGAATTTGTAAATAAGGCTGTTAAGGTTCCTAGACAGTCGTACCCATGAAGTATATGTTTTGCCGCTCACTAAAGAATCTTGGAGACTTCCTGGCTTCAGCGGGAGGTCACGTGCAGCAGCTGCTCTGTCCATACCGATCCAGCTTCTAACATTAGAATGCATGGAGTTTTGTGAAGAAGATTCTAGAATAGGGAGGCGTCAGTTCCGTGGTAAGTATGGGCATGTTTTGGCAAAATTTATTTACTTTAACTGGACCACACTCTCTTATTAATGGAGAGATTAATCTTTCGAATTTGTAAATAAGGCTGTTAAGGTTCCTAGACAGTCGTACCCATGAAGTATATGTTTTGCCGCTCACTAAAGAATCTTGGAGACTTCCTGGCTTCAGTGGGAGGTCACGTGCAGCAGCTGCTCTGTCCATACCGATCCAGCTTCTAACATTAGAATGCATGGAGTTTTGTGGCCATTCCACTGTTCGCAGAAAAAGCTTAGTTTGCAGCAGTTTCTCTTAAATAGATTCCTCGACCCACTTGCCGCCATCCGGCTGCCTTTGTAACAAACTGCCATTTTGCACAGGTAAAATGTTTTGTAAACCGGCCCTCTTCTGTCATACCCTAAGTGGAAGAAGGACAGGGCATTGTTCAGAAGTCCTTCTGCAGGTAAGATTCACTGCACTCTGCTTCCCAGAATCACTCACACGGCCAGGTCGCTGCACTCAGCCTCTGTGGATCCCCATTCATCTCGCCTCCACTACGGCACCTCGGGAACAAGTTCTCCACAGGTTACGTGTGCAGTTGTAAGAACATTCTGCCCACAATTTTCTCATGTAAAAAAGTCATCAACCACAATATCAAATTTCGTACTGGTTAATGCCAAGATTATGACCTAGAATATGAATATCAATCGGACTGAAAATGTTGTTAATGTGTGTGAGTGGTATGTCACCTCGTAGCTTCTGTAAAACGTCTGCTTTTAGCAGTTTTTTGTCTTGGTAGTTTCACTATTACGTACTAATCGATGTACTTTGAATACTATGTAAAAATCTAAACTATTTTGGCTAAAATTTACAAACAAATGTTTTTTCTATGTAGCTAGATAAACCAGAAAGATAGAAAGTACATAAATAGATCGTAAAGTATGTCCTATTTTGTACAGTATGTTCATTCGTAACACTGATGTGTGCTAAAGATAAAGAGGCACAATAATCGAAAACTAGAACTATTCTGAAAAGAGACTCTTAACTCGTTGATGTAAACTGGTGAAGTACATTTTTCAACCCATCAGTGCACACGCCTGGAATCTTAACATCAGTACACAGAGTTGGCGTGACAGACCCTCACAGCTTCCATCAATTTTAATTGTCGTTTTGATATTTTGATCAAAAGCATTCACGTAAAATGGAGATACATAAAAAGAGTTCCTGTGAATTCACGTATTGAAGAGATATTTGCTCACCACACAGTAGCAGAAAGTGTAAGACAAATGTATTTCTCCATTAGATGTTGAAGTCACTCAATCTAACGTATCAAATCCACCATCAGTAAGGTTATGTTGCTGTTGTGGTCTTCAGATCGAAGACTGGCTTGATGCAGCTTGTGATATTTCTGCCCGGGGCCTCCTACACTGGCCCACAACGCCAGCAACCCAGGAGAAAGCTGGCAGGACCCAATGTGGAGAGACACTGGAGCCATTTTGCAACCACAGACGTCCTTGCCGCGCTAAGGAATTAACATGCTGTGAAGAGCCTGGCAGACAATGAGAAGTATGCCAAAACTGATGGACCCTTGCAGCCATTAGGACAGAATATCAAGAATGCACACGTGAAAGCGTGCTAATTTTTCTGGCCTGCCAGCAGTCGTTTTACCTGCTTTAGAAAGCAAGAGTGTGCCGACAATTACAGCACCCCAGAGACACTGGAAAGAACATGACAAAGTGCTAGGAATTCTCACAGGGAGTCATGTGAAAGAAGTCAGCCTCCCTAAAAAGTTGCTTCCTGGGCAGTAAATCACGGATGCTAGCAGAGAGAGAGACAAAGCCAAAACTTGTGTCTCACGCAGAGGCAACGATTACAGTGAAATGTTGGGTGACTGGTCTGACAACAACTTCGGAATGGAGGGAAACATCAAAAGAATGTGCCACTAATGCTGGTGAAACCGTGAGAAAGACGCCAACTCCTGAGGCACACACCAGCCCATGCTGTAAAGGAAATTTCCAATCTCCACAAAGAGGCATGGTCATTAAATGGCGATCAGGCATGGACCAGTATTAATATTGTAGTCTGCGAGTGTACAGGTATGGAGGCAACCTCATGAATCCATGGACCCCGCATGTCAGCAGGGGATTGTTTAAGCAGGGGGAGGCTTTTTAATAGTTTGGGGCGTGTGCAGTTGGAGTGATACGGGACCGCTGATATATCTAGATACCACTTTGACAGGTCACGTGTACGTAAGCATCCTGGCTCATCAACCGCATCCATTCACGTCCATTGTGCATTCCGACGGACTTGGGCAATTCCACAGGGCAATGTGACACCCCATACATACAGAATTGTGACAGAGTGAATCCAGGGACACTCTTCTGATTTTTAACACCTCCGCTGGTCACCATACTCCTCAGACATGAACATTATTGAGCATGTCTGGGATGCCTTGCAACGTGCTGTTCAGACGAGATCTCCACCCCTCCTACTCTTACGGATTTAGACCGCCCTGCAGGATTTATGTCAATTCCCTCCAGCATAAATTCAGACATTAGCCGATTCCATGCGACGTCGTGTTGTGGCACTTCTGCGTGCTCGTGGGGGCCCTACACGATATTAGGCAGGTGTAATCGTTTCTTTGGCTCTTCAGTGTATAAAATAAGAGCTTTTTCCATCTTACGACCATTTATTATTCGCTGATCTGTCGTTCATAGTGGTATCTCGTTCGTACTAGCCGGGTCTTGTTTAAATTGATGGAACTGCAGCTGACAATACTGGTGTTTCTGCCCCCATTCTGTTCACTTCGCTCAGCCTTGCAGTTACTGTGTCACGTTCTGAGACCTCAGAGTTATGAATACAGAGCCCTCACGTCATACTCGGTAGCAGAGCCATCAGAGTGATCCAATGGCGTCAAGTTAGTTCTTTCCTTAGTTGGTAATACGAGTAATGTGTTTGAAACTCTATTCAACATCTGTTGAACAATTTAGGACTACCCATTCAGAGCGTGTTAAAGGGGAAACAACCACATAAAGCTTGCGACAGAAAAAGCAATCCAAAGAGAGCCCCGAAGGAGGTAGGTTACAGCATCCTCTGCTTTTCTGTCTGGGACGATTGCCAGGTGCAATTAAAAGAAAACGTACGTGCATTAGTTACCTAACGGTGAGAGTTTCGCGGAGATGCTTACCTGTATTGAAACCCCCTGAGTTGCTCGTTGGCTGTGGTTCGGCGTGCAGAAGAAGGATGTTTCTGCGTTGTCTAACGGAGAACCCCACATAAGAACGCACACGACGGTGGTCACCACGCTGTGTCGGCAACTGACTGTGAACCTCAACTGTGCAAGGGCCAGGTGATAAACCCAGTCACCCAAAAGGAATTTGATTATTGGCGCTGTGTCGCGAAGGCGGCACCGTTATAGCATGTTCAGAGTGTACGACCGAAGATAAGTTGAAAATAGTCTAATGAGGACACATATTGTGCCTATCATGAACCTTCATGATAAATGAGACTAACTGAACGCACATTGTCGTGCGTAACAAACATAGAACCAATAAACTCCGCTACTATATAAAACGAAAAGACTGTTGTTGAAAATAAATTCCAAGACGATGTCCCACAGCAATAATAAAAAACATACAGTTCTCCAAACGTTGGACAACCGATGTCCGTAAGAGTGACAACTCGGTTCGTTCGTGATGCCACATTCTAATCCAAACTTGCACCTCGTCGCCTGGTTCCACGCCTTCCCATTGGCGACATGCGACAACTACTGAGCGCACCCGTTGCCATCTGTCACCTGTCACATGTCCCTACGTTCATTTCGACGACAGCTGAAAATGTATCTACTAAACTGTTTCACATACTTTGTAACTGCATACTGACAATAATTTTCAGTCTCTTCAAATGACAAACGAATAGTTGTTTACTCGACTCTTCTGCATAAACACTACGTTCGGAGAAAATAAAAAAGTCATGAAATTTGTGAACGATGTAATGTATAAATGCAATGTATATTGAACGACACTTTTTATGACTACAGCTAAATTTTGATGGTAATACACCATATAAGTAATGAATTCCTCTACGCAAGTGTATGCGCAGATTGGTGATTGGATAAATGGCATCGTCAAGGCAACTACGAAAACTGTACCAATACTATTCAAGAGGCCTATAAAACAATACATTAAAAACAGAGCAAGGCAAATTCATAGCCTCTCAAAACATCAGATACTATGTGTATTAAGACATTATATGCTTTGTTTTTGTCTGGAAACATTACATACTCCCGAGTTACTTTTTCTTCTTGTATCACTTGACTCTTGGCGCTTTGACTGCTTGCAGGGGTGGGAGAAGGTGATGCTGTAGTATAGCTTAGACTAATCACATTTGATTTAAACAAAGTGTAACGACTTGTAATTTTATTAATATTTCCTGTTCTAACCTCGTTTTTAATGTATTGTTCAGAGTTGTAATTGCTAAGACAGTGGTGCCATTGGTCGACAGCCACTGTTGCGTTATTCCAGAATTTTGTTTTCTATGTACGATCCACATAAAGAAGTGTCGCTCTTCTGCGCTACTACCAGAGTTGAAACATTTACATAACTTGCGACCTTCTTGCGTCTTTATTCGCAACGGGCCAACAATTAGAGATTGTGCTGATCCAAAGAAAATTCGTTCCATTTCCTCTCCAGTTTTGCTAAGCATACTGATGATATAACGTTTAATCACTTACCCAGGAGGGAGAAAGAACTATAGCAAATTATACCAAAAAGATAAATGTAAATGTAAGTATAATAATTATTGTCTCTTTCTTTTCTAGAGGAAGAATCAGCCGCCATTCCTATGCAGACGTTCAGACACCTCATCGGAAGTACTCCCAGTGGAGTTCAAGCCGTCATAGAGTCTGAGTATACGTACACCACACATTAATCTCCAGTAATAGGTGTCCAGATACGTTTGATTCGATAGTGCATGCCTGTACTATAGGAATAACTACTTGGGATGAGTATCTCTGGAAAGGCCAGTCTAATACATGGATACTGAAGAGGGACAGCAGCCCTTTTAAGCAGCTTAATGTGCAACAATACAGATGAATCGACTAGTCTGGCCTTGTAACGTTACTCAACATGGCTTCGCCATGTTGGTGCTGTGAAAGGCTGCAGGAAGAAACAATTTTCTGTTGTTATATTTTCCAAGGGCACGCAGCTTTACTATAAGGGCATGGAGAGACGACCAAAAAAAAATGCCTTCGGACTAAATATCACAGCAACAACACAAATTACCCTAGAAAAGCTCTAAACATGACGTTGGTACAAGAACTTGACTGAGCTCTCATTTACCAAGCAGAAATAAAACCTACAATAGCTTTTTTGTCATGAACGAGAATTTTACAATAAATTGACAAAAACATTAAACACATTAAAAAGTCATACAAAATGTTTTTGAAAAGTATGTGTTAAACAATGCATATATTGCAATGAAGGAGTACTTTGATAATGTAGAGTACGTCAACTGTAAGAAGTAAACGACAGTTCAATACCGATAAAATAGTTCTGTTATTTCAAAATATATTTTGGCTTGTATGTATAAAAAACAGTGTGGTACACTTAGAATAAATAGAAAACTTTACGCTGTTTTACACAGACTGGCGTCGTATTCGTGACAATGAAGACTTTCAATCCTACAGAGCAATCAGATTTTGATTTTAAATGTTTTTCCTAAATTACCTCAGGTACGTGCCGTCATGTTTGTTATTATAAGGCTACGGTTGACTACATGTCCCATTCTTGTCAGACTAGACCTGTGAGTAAGCAAGTTGTTGTATGCGTATATGAATTAAGTTTCCTTCTTTTTAAACTTTCATAGCGCGGTATGTCAAGTATCAGTCTAAACGTGATCCACGGATTAATAAAATCGCATTGCAGTTAAATCATTGCTCACACTTGACTTAAATATCATTAAAGAAGGACTTTTTTTTTTACTTTTTGTGTTATCAGTTTTCTGACTGACTCGACAGGACTTCCCCTCCTCTACCAATCTCCTCATCGCAGAGCCTACCACCTGCATCGTACATCCTCAATTATTTGTTGGATAAATTAAAATCTCTGTCTTCTTCTCCAGCTTTTCCTCTGTACATCTCGCTCTAGGACAAAAGAAGTTATTGCCAGATATCTTAACACACGTCCCATTGTCCTTTCATCCTGTTCCTTTTTCTCGTCAGTTTTTCCAAAATGTTCATTTCTTCACCTTCTCATTCCTTACTTCATCAGTCCATGTACTTAACAAAAATCGTCTGTAACACCACATCCCTATCGCTTCGAGTCTCTTCTCTACCGGTTTTCCCTCACACTATGATTCACTACCGTAGTGTGATGTGCTCCAAATGTACATTCTCAGAAATTTCCTTCTCAAAGGTCTACGTTTGATACCAGTAGATTTCTCTTGGCTAGGAATGCTGTCATTGCCTCTACTAGTCTGCTTTTTAAGTCATTCTTGCGTCTTCCATCATGGGTTATTTTCCTTCTACGGCAGAACTTTGTCTGTTCGTGAGCAATTTTGTTATTAAACTTCCAGCTATTGTCATTTATGTTACTTCTAATTTCTTTTGCCCTTCTTCCGTTTACTCTCAGTCCAAATTCTGTTCTTCTTAGACTGTTCATTCTATTCAACAATTCATGTAATTCGTCTTCACTTCCGCTGAGGATTCCAATGTCATTAACAGTCGTTTCACTGGTATCCTTTCACACAGAATTTTAATTCGGGGGCAAAAGACGGTACTCCTGTCTCACGTCCTTTTTAATCCGACCACTTCCTTCTTATCCTTGCAGCTTTATTGTTCCCTCTTTTTTTTGTGCGCACTGTATGAGGGCTTGCTGAAAACTATTGCCTCTGAATCCTTTATGTGAAAACCCTTAAAGATTTTTAAATAAAACAAGTTTTTTAACATTCTACATTTTTATACTTCAAGTCTGCATGTTAATTTCTCAATATAGCCCGGCGAGTAACACATTTCTCCCTACGAGAGGACAGTTTGTTGACAGCGTCACTGTGCAACGTTTCACTTTGTTGACGGAGCCACAGCCTCACTAATGTTTGCGCCTCTTCATCAATGTCAAAATATAGTGCTCGAAGGTTTTCTTCTTAGGTTTAGGGGAAAGATCGTCCACTCCGAACGTTGACTTTAGAATCACCGTTTCCTTCATTACGAGCATGAACAACCCGACGTAGCACATTACAATCATCACTGGAGACCAGATTACATGTAGCTGCATGTTGTATATACATTTGTATATTTGGCTACTTTTCACCGGTTATTGAATATTTTAACTAAAAACTAGTGACGATGCATATTTTCGCTCTGTGTTTACAATATTTTAAAAAATTAGACGGGAGGTCTCTAGGACGATCTAGTTTTGATGTCGCACAGATTGACCGCGACCTAGAACTGCGTACGATCGTTAACCGAGAGGCCACTGCCTGCGAAATCATTACAGAAGAGGAACAGGAACAGCAGACAGAGTCAATGCTCCTGCCCCCGCGACCCCGGTTAATCCGCTCCGCTGTCATACCGTACGTGTCGGCAACTATTAAATTAAACTACGCAAGCTTTTAGTCGCTCGTCCATTGTTTCAGTGAAGCTTTCTATTTACTTGTACACAGTTAAACGTGTTTACGATGTGTAGTGCGTAACATGTTCTGCGCCATGCCGCCCGAAAAAAGAAACGCCGTTTCGTGGATAGCTGACTATCCTGGAACATAAACATATGACGGAATTGTTTTATATTGTCCAGTTTTAGAGAAAAACGTTTCGTCCAAAAAAAGTTTTAAATATACCCGAATGCTTGACAAGTCTTCATATCGCAGGAATGCAGCAGAAAGGACCATGACAACAACTTCTGACAATAGCAAGTTGCAGTAGGAGGGATTTGTCCACATGTAGCCAAAAAAAGTCGGTTTTAATGGATCTATGTGAAGCATTCATTACAAGCAATATTCGTCTTCACAAACTTACAAACCATACCCTCAAAGGCTTCCTCCGCAAATATTGCTTAAATCAAAATTTACCAGATGTGTGAACATAGCGTAAAAATTACATACCGACAATTTACGCAAATGTTCTGGAAGAAATACGCAATGAACTGATGGACAGCATTATCTGGATTTCAGTAGACGAAACTATAGTCGCTTGTGGCCGTTACATTGCAAATTTAATTGTTGGTGCTTTAAAAGAAGAGCCTTTTCCTTCCTATTTAGCGGCCTGCAAAGAACTTGAAAAAGTAAATCATTCTACGATCGCCGGATTTCTGAATGAGAGTGTTAGAATAATATTTCCAGAATCTTCTGCAGATGAACGGGTGTTTGTGTTTATTTCAAATGCTGCTACCTATATGATCAAAGCCCTCCAACTATGCCATCCCAGTTTGATTCATGTGACGTGCTTTTCTCATGGGGTACGTCGTCTTGCCGAAGAAGTACCTTCCACGTTTGTAAATACAATTAAAGTGAATACATCCACAAAGGAAGTGTTTCTAGAGGCTCCTGCTCGTATCAAGACCTACGAAGAAAAGCTACCAAATGTGCCTTTACCTCCCGAACCAGTGGTAACTCGTCTCGTTGGGGTACGTGGGCCGAAGCTGTGTTGTTTTACAATGAACGTTTCAAGGGCATTAAAGAGGTAGTAGACGACTTCGATGGTGCAGAGGCTTTGGCAGTTTGTCAGCGCAAGGAAGCTTTCAATGAAGCCGGTATTAAAAAAGACAATGCTGTAATTAGCACTCATCTTTCCCACATACCTTCAAGTATTAAAAAGCTTGAAACTCAAGCCTTGGAATTGAATAAATTTTTTCAGTTAGTCAATAAAATTATTCTAGTGAACTCCTCACTGCCGGAGGTATTCCCAGAAAAACTTGAAGAAAAGTTTGAAAACATTTTAAACAAATACCCAGCCTTCGAACTCTTGTGCCAAATTGATGCTTTTATTAATGCGAAGAGTGAAATTTTACCAGAAACAATAAGTGCCAACACAGCACCCAAATTCAATTACTGCCCTGTTACCTCAGTGGATGTAGAACGGTCCCTATCTGTAAAAATGTTTTGAGTGATCGAAGACACAATTTTACTACCTAACATTTGAAACAGTACTTGGTGGTTTATGTTTTCAGTAGTAGAAAAATGTAAAATAAATTGTAAATGTTGCTTTGGCCCGACAGTATTAGTTAAAAGTTAATGCTGTTCAAACAAAAATAATGACTGTATGTTGTTTTTCAAATAAAATATTACGGATTTTTTGAGCGTGCCCCTCTGCATGCGATGTATATGGAATTTGGTCCTGTATATATCTACTGTTTCGCCGCGACTCACTCGCATCGCATCCGCTTGTTACCGGCACCAATAGCAAAGAAGGATCAATTCTTGAGACACGGTATGCGTCCCCATTTGAAAATTTTTAGGAAGGTATTCAGAAAATGATATCAGCGTTCTAAATGTACCGATTTTTCGCGTGGCCGGCGCTCTGAATTGTAATTGATATGCACAGGTTCAGCTTTGAGATGTAATGCACACAGTAACTACGATGCATTTTTATTATTTGATCTAGCGTATTTCGACACTTTTCACGCATATTTCCATGCATATTGTTAGCTTTTTTTATATCCGGGCTGGAGACCATATACAGCAGATTTTCTGAGGTTTGAAACTCGATTACAGCACATTGTCTTCCACGCACGGTCATAGTTACGTTACACACGCCACACTACAATTCGGAGCCCTCTAGCGACAGAAGACTGCAACATACGCCAGCGAAGCAGGAATGGTAACAGAGTAATTTGCCTGACATCTAATACCTTAATCGATATTGAGAACAAAAAATTCGGAGGCATTACTTTTCAGCTCTCCCTCGTGTATTATCCACTTTTCTCTATAGAGTACTCATATTTTTCTTAGAATTTCGAACGCCTTGTTCAGTTTTACACTGTGGAACGCTTTTTCTTTACCGACAACTGCTATGGTCGTGTCTTTACTTTTCTTCTGTCTTTATTCCGTTATCAAGTGCAACCTAAAAATGGTTCAAATGGCTCTAAGCACTATGGGACTTAACATGTGAGGTCATCAGTCCCCTAGACTTAGAACTAACTAAACCTAACTAACCTATGGACATCACACACATCCATACCCGAGGCAGGATTCGAACCTGCAACCGTAGCAGCAAAGCAGTTCCGGACTGAAGTGCCTAGAACTGCTCGGTCACAGTGGCCGGCGCGCAATCTCGAAACTGCCTCTCTGTTGCTGGTAACTTCCCTACATACAAAATGCTGATCCTACAACACATCCTCAGATTTCTTTTCAGCTCTTTTGAGAAATGGATTTACGGAGATGATACCTGGAGACACGACATACATTACGCAATGGTTAGACAGAGGTTTAGAGCCAGACTGTAAAATTGGAAGCATTGTCAGGGGCAGATATGATCTCCAATCATAATTTAGTATGAACTATAGATTACCATTTAAGGCACTGAATAGGTGTACAAAATCAAGGACATCAGAACTGGACAAACTGATGAAAACCAGAGTTGTTGAGAGTTCGAAAAGTAGCATTAAACTACGACTGCCAGAAACAGTAGAAAGAAAAGCAACAGAATACGAATAGGTAGCTAGGAGATATGATATAGTGAAGCCAGAGGAGTTAGGAATATTCGTTTGCCTAGCAACGACCGTTACAAAGAAAGTCGTAGTCAGAATTCGCCCGGCAGAAGTTAACCTGCTCAAGATATTATAGGTTCCTGTGACAGACTGTCAGTGTGATAGCCCTTTATCTCGTGGGCATTTACATACACGCTCAGCACTCATAGTTTAAGGGTAGCATCTTCGACTGTTTATCAAAAGGTCCTGGTTCCCGGGTTCGAGCCTTGCCAATGCTTACATTCTGAATAAAAATAATCAACAATGGCAGCCGAAGGCTTCCGGTACAAGAAATCGTTTTCGCTCTGCCAACGGCCTTGTCAAAGATGGCAGAGATGCTGAAGGAGATTCAGGGCATTCTCTTACCCTTGGGATGGGAAACTGCCCCTAAAATGTGGAAGAATCAGCAGTGATCAACAGCATGAGGATGAAGAGCCCAAAGGAAACCAAGGCATTAAAGACAAATAATGTTTATCCAGAGGACGTGTGGTCTGTAATTGAAAAAGGTGTCGTGAAGATCTCTCCAGTGGTACAAAATTCCGGAATAGTCCCCCATTCGGATCTCCGGGAGGGGACGGCCGAATAATCAACGAAAGGAGAACGTTCTACAAGCCGATGCGTGGAATGTCTGAAGTTTTAACGTGGTAAGGAGCCTAGAAAATCTGAAACTGGAGGCGCTAACGCTCATTCTAAATATACTGTGAGTCAGTGAAGTGAAATAGAAAGAAGACCAGTATTTCTGGTCAGACGACTGTAGGATAATGGTATAACGGGAGTAGGATTCGTTATGAATGGGAATGTAGCGCAGAGATTAATTTATTCTGAGCGGTTCAGTGATAGGCTGGTTGTCATCAGAATCGACAGCAAACTAACACCGACAACAATAGTTTACGTATAGAAGCCACCGTAGTAACCAGAAGATAAGGAGACACAGGACTTATATGAGAATAAGGAACGAGTAATTCAGTACGTAAAGAGATGAAAATCTAATAGTCATGGGGATTTGAATGCGACAATGTGGGAAGCTGTAGAAGAAAGGGTTACGGGAAAATATGGGCTTGGTAGTGGGAATGTGAGGAGAGAGACTAACTGAGTCCTGCACTAAATTTCAGCTAGTAATAGCAAATACTCTGTTCAGGAATCACAATAGCAGGTGGTATAATTGGAAACGGTCGGCAGGTTCGAGAAGATATTGGTTAGATTACATCACGGCCTAGCAGAGATTCCAAAATCAGATATCGGATTGTAAGACGTAACCAGGGGCAAGATACAGACACAGCTCACAATCTGGTAATGTGAGTCAGGAAGAATCAATGTTCAAAGAAGTGGGATGCGGAAGTAGTAAAGCTGTAAGGATTTAGCGGCATCTCAAAATGCTATGAGCTGCAGGTGATGATGGGCAAGTTTACGTATTACATAAAATTCATCCCTAAAGTGACGCGTATTGCTGCTCCATTGCACTAAATGCGCCAGAAGAATATTTTTTCATGGTCCACCGACTGTCAACATGTTTTCCAGCGTCTCAAGGGTGCTCTTCATAGCGAACGATGTCATATTAATTTTAATCCAGATGAGCTTGTTGTACTAGTGGTTGACACATCATCGTCTGCGAATGGAGCAGTGCTTTCCCACAGTATTTTTGCTTCTAAATTCTGAACAACACTCAGTGCAGTTATAGGCAGATATAGAGAGAAGCACTCGTCGTTATTTGCATGGTAACTAAGTGTCATCAATCTTTGCGTGGAAGAAAATATAATGTCGTCACCGACCATTCGCCACGGATGAATCGTTTCTGTCCTTCCAAACCTGTTTCATCAAGAACTATGAATTTCTGCACAGGCCCGCAGATCAGTATTCCAACGCTGATTGTTGTCTCTTTTCTCGTGGGTATATATTCAATCTTTGATTTCTTAGAGGAATCCTGTTTTCAGGTACACGTACAAGATCTCGATACGCTTCGCTATTTTCATGTACATTCGGCGAATAGCTCATGAAAAAGCTTCCGACTCAAATCTCTATCTGTTCTTGCCGTATGTTCGCAATGGGTGGTCTCAGAGCCGGAAGGAGATACGCAGGCCTCAGCTTTGCCGTTATTTTGTGCAACAGCACGCTCTTTCTACAAGTTTGGGGTTATTCTAGTTCACAAAGGTAACGACAATGTACGTATTTTCGTTCCTCAGCCCCTCCAGTGGGAATTGCTGCCGGGTCATTGGATCACTATTTCGACGAAACAATTCGACTGACGCCACTGTACGTGGTTGGTTATGGATGCACGAATCGAACAACTGACCGCCCACTGTCACAGTATATGTGATCATCAGTTCCCTCCACCAACCGTTATTTTCACTGGCCACCGCCAAGTGGCCCATGGCAACGTCTTCGCATTGATTTTGCGCTACCATTCTGGAATACTCGTTGGTTACAAGTTGTTGATGCATACAGTAAGTTCTCCTTTATCGTTCTAATGCTTTGCACCATGGCTGCAAGCCCACCTTCACATCTGTCTGTCAGATCCACCTATGTCACTTCTGGTCCCACAGCAAAAGACGCTATCCATTGCGGGCTGCGTACAGACGCATACCAGGATACCCCAGAGGGTCTGGCTGCGGTCTTGGACGTCCCTTCAGCAGTATCAGAGTCCTTGGACTCTGGGTTGTACCCTGTGGCTACTTTTCCAGTTTGGTGTTCCTGACCACTCTCCAGGTTAATGCCAGGCTACAGACAGTGGTTTGCCATCGGCCACCACATCAAGACTGCATCCATAACTCCCCCCGCTGTTGGTGCATGCTTCAACAGCATACAGGAATGAAGGGAATGTTTGGGGGAGGGGGATGAGGGATGCGGTATCATCTGTAACTCGCATTGGTAATTCCGAGGTTGGCAACACCAGACACCATAGGGTGGTATGGTTTCGGGTTGCGCTGGATAGGTCAGGAGTCCACTACACCCAGCAAGCGGCTACACTGGTAGCAGGGGTTGTGTGGCGTGGACTGGGCAGTTTTTTAGGTTAGATGTCCTCGGGCAAGTACAGAAAGGGCAACGGCTTCAATGGGTGCCGGGCAAAGTCAAGACATGCGGGGACCAAGCAGCAATCGGTATTGTAATAGTGAACTGTCGAAGCTGCGTTGGTAAAGTACCGGAACTTCAAGCGCTGATAGAAAGCACCGAAGCTGAAATCGTTATACGTACGGAAAGCTCGCTGAAGCCAGAGATAAATTCTGCCGAAATTTTTACAAAGGCACAGACGGTGTTTAGAAAGGATAGATTGCATGCAACCGGTGGTGGCGTGTTTGTCTCTGTTAGTAGTAGTTTATCCTGTAGTGAAATAGAAGTGGATAGTTCCTGTGAATTATTATGGGTGGAGGTTATACTCAACAACCGAGCTAGGTTATTAATTAGCTCCTTTTACCGACCTCCCGAGTCAGCAGCGTTAGTGGCAAAACAACTGAGAGGAAATCTGGAATACATTTCACATAAATTTCCTCAGCATGTTATAGTCTTAGGCGGAGATTTCAATTTACCAGATATACACTGGAACACTGAAATGTTTAGGACGGGTGGTAGGGACAGAGCATCGAGTGACATTATACTGAGTGCACTATCCGAAAATTACCTCGAGCAATTAAACAGAGAACCGACTCGTGGAGATGACATCTTGGACCTACTGATTACGAACGGACCAGAACTTTTCGACTCTGTATGCGCAGAACAGGGAATCAGTGATCATAAGGCTGTTGCAGCATCCCTGAATATGGAAGTAAATAGGAATATAAAAAAGGGAGGAAGGTTTATCTGTTTAGCAAGAGTAATAGGAGGCAGTTTTCAGACTACCTAACAGATCAAAATGAAAATTGATGTTCCGACACTAACAATGTTGAGTGCTTATGGAAAAAGTTCAAGGGAATCGTAAAATGCGTTTTAGACAGGTACGTGCCGAGTAAAACTGTGAGGGACGGGAAAAACCCACCGTGGTTCAACAACAAAGTTAGGAAACTACTGCGAAAGCAAGGAGAGCTTCATTGCAAGTTTAGACGCAGCCAAAACCTCTCAGACAAACAGAAGCTAAACTATGTCAAAGTTAGCGTAAGGAGGGCTATGCGTGAAGCGTTCAGTGAATTCGAAAGTAAAATTCTATATACACAATTCACAGAAAATCCTAGGAAGTTCTGGTCTTACGTTAAATCAGTAAGTGGCTCGAAACAGCATATCCAGACACTCCGGGATGATGATGGCATTGAAACAGAGGATTACACGCGTAAAGCTGAAATACTGAACACCTTTTTCCTAAGCTGTTTCACAGAGGAAGACCGCACTGCAGTTCCTTCTCTAAATCCTCGCACAAACGAAAAAATGGCTGACATCGAAATAAGTGTCCAAGGAATAGAAAAGCAACTGAAATCACTCAACAGAGGAAAGTCCACTGGACCTGACGGGATACCAATTCGATTCTACACAGAGTACGTGAATGAAGTTGCACCCCCCCCCCCCTTTCTAACAGCCAGTCTCTAGAAGAACGGAAGGTTCCAAATGATTGGAAAAGAGCACAGGTAGTCCCATTTTTCAAGAAGGATCGTCAAGCCGATGCGCACTCTATGGGCCTATATCTCTGACATCGATCTGTTGTAGATTTTTAGAACATGTTTTTGCTCGCGTATCATGTTATTTCTGGAAACCCAGAATCTACTTTGTAGGAATCAACATGGGTTCCGGAAACAGCGATCGTGTGAGACCGAACTTGCTTTATTTGTTCATGAGACCCATAAAATATTAGATAGTGGCTCCCAGGTAGATGCCATTTTCCTTGACTTCCGGAAGGCGTTCGATACAGTTCCGCACTGTCGCCCGATAAACAAAGTAAGAGCCTACGGAATATCAGACCAGGTGTGTGGCTGGATTGAAGAGTTTTTAGCAAACAGAATACAGCATGTTGTTCTCAATGGAGAGACGTCTACAGACGTTAAAGTAACCTCTGGCGTGCCACAGGGAAGTGTTATGGGACCATTGGTTTTCACAATATATATTAATGGCCTAGTAGATAGTGTCGGAAGTTCCATGCGGCTTTTCGCGGATGATGCTGTAGTATACAGAGAAGTTGCAGCATTAGAAAATTGTAGCGAAATGCAGGAAGATCTGCAGTGGATAGGCACTTGGTGCAGGGAGTGGCAGCTGATCCTTAACATAGAAAAATGTAATGTATTGCGAGTACATAGAAAGAAGGAACCTTTATTGTATGATTATATGATAGCTGAACTAACACTGGTAGCAGTCACTTCTGTAAAATACCTGGGAGTATGCGTACGGAACGATTTGAAGTGGAATGATCATATAAAATCAACTGTTGGTAAGGCGGGTGCCAGGTTGAGATTCATTGGGAGAGTTCTTAGAAAATGTAGTCCATCAACAAAGGAGGTGGCTTACGAAACACTCGTTCGACCTATACTTGAGTTTTGCTCATCAGTGTGGGAACCGTACCAGGTCCGGTTGACAGAGAAGATACAGAAGATCCAAAGAAGAGCGGCGCGTTTCGTCACGGGGTTACTTGGTAAGCGTGATAGCGTTACGGAGATGTTTAGCAAACTCAAGTGGCAGATTCTGCAAGAGAGGCGCTCTGCATCGCGGTGTAGTTTGCTGTCCAGGTTTCGAGGGGGTGCCTTTCTGGATAAGGTATCGAATATATTGCTTCACCCTACTTATACCTCCAGAGGAGATCACGAATGTAAAATTAGAGAGATTCGAGCGCGCACGGAGGCTTTCCGGCAGTCGTTCTTCCCGCGAACCATACGCGACTGGAACAGAAAAGGGAGGTAACGACAGTGGCACGTTAAGTGCCCTACTCCACACATTGTTGGGTGGCTTGCGGAGTATAAATGTAGATGTAGAATTATTAGGAGCGTTTGAGACCAGCCGGAGAGGCCATCAACGGCAGATCCGAGAGGCAACGCCCCCAAGACATTTCACAGCGTCGCAGCCACTGGCCGCTATTTTACGTACGCTCCGTGAGAGTTGCGATACGCAGAGTCTACTACAGAGCGAGTGTTTCACAGTGTGTGCTCGACGCGGTTACTGTTACTGTCATGGACAGAATGTATTGTGTTTGGTGTTCCGTTATCTTCAGTTACTTAGCCGCCCACATACAGACTAGCTTATTCATTTTAAGTACAGTTTTACATTACAATGTGTTAACAAAAAGTTGTGTCGTGGCAATTTCCTGTATAAGGACAGGCCTTCCCTACTACGGAAGATGTGACACAACAATAGGAAATGAAGGATAAAGTAAGAAAGTAGAACAGGAGACGAGATTCTGGCAGAGGTAAGCTGTGAGGACTGGGCATGAGTCGTGCTTGGGTATCTCAGACGGTAGCGCACTTGCCGGCGAAAGGCAAAGACCACGAGTTCGAGTCTCGGTCCGGCACACAGTTTTAATCTGCCATAAAGTTTCAATAAAATAAAACATTAGTCACAATAAAGGTCCTACAAGTTTCATGTCGACAAGTAGGATCTATTGTGATAATGATTCAGAGTAAAAGTACTGTAATAATATGCTGGGAGGAACCATGTACCGTGGCAGAGTGAGCTAAACGAATGAGATTTGCAATTAATAATATGCGGGGACGGAGCAAGCTCCATGACAGGGTAAACTAAGTGAAAGTAGTCCCTATTACGTGAGGAGGAACCAAGTAAACAGAGTCTGTTTGTTTCTACTAATGAGTCAATACAAGGGTTGCCAGGACCTCGGTCATCAATGAAGAATACGAAACAAAAGACAGTATCCAATGGCCTGTAGGCCGACTGGAAACTTGCCGTTATTTAAAAAAAGATTTGCACCACGGAATTATCATATGGAATAATGTTTCTCACATATACATGTGGCTGATGGCACTGGCTAATTTATATTCAAGTGACATGAGGTGAATCAGTTACTGAAACGATTTATAGAGGAATTCGATGACTGCACAGTTACTTTACAAAGATCTAAAGACATGGGGAAAACTAAACATGGCAAACGTCTTCGTTCAAAATCACCACAAATACATGAAGTATTAAACTGTCCCAGTTACAAGTAATGGACGAATTGTGGGTCGCCTAGGAACTGGGAAAAACAGTGTAAAAGAGGCGTTACTTCTACAGATTGCGACTGAGTCGACCTTAAGTGGTGAGGCAGAAATAACAGCGTCACCCATGGTATTAAGGAAAGGTTACGCATGCACCAGAATTAACAAGTGCACCCGACAAGTTAACGATCAAGTCGTGGTAACTGAAATATAAGTTGAGTCCCAAATCTTGAAGGAACTGAACTGATAAGAAACATGACAATGACTGTGAAACGTCTCTAACAATCACAAGGTCCCTAAGTTTCACACGGCGCTAATCTCCGTTAAGCCCTAACAGTGGAGCAGAAACACTAACCATCCTGGCTGCTGTCTGATCTCGAATGATCGGTCTCTATCGAGCTCAGATCCGGAAAGTCCCTGTTCTCTGCTTCTCTCTGAAACTAGATCTTCTTCCGAAATGGAATGTTGTCCGTATCTTATCGTTACTCTAACTCTGGCATCTCAAAGAAAACCACATCAGCCAACAATGGCTCGTGCTTTTTTTGTTTCACCTATTGGAAGAAAGAGAATTTTCCACACTACTCTCTCGTCTTAAGTGTCTCAGAAAGATTTACTCCACACGTTCATTGTCAAAGTGAGCCCTAGTCTTGGAGATCCCAAGCAAATTCTAGTTTCTCGCTCTACCATTCCGCCTATTTTTCAAAAGTGTCTTAATTCTCCTCATGGTTTTGGTAAACACATTTGGCATCAGTATGTCTGCAGGCGGTGTAACTGCCTACTTAATCAGCAGGCTGTCAATTTTCGTTTGGTGCAGACTGCTGCCTGGAAGCGTTTATTGTTATCAGTGTCTGAGCTGTCCTTTCTGGACTGGATCCACAGTGAGTGCAACAGACGTGTGTCCAAGTGTCCTTCCCAGTGCATATCGCCGAGAACGGACCATGACGAACCCTTACCGGGCATCTAAAAGCACCGGACTGGGGAGCGGCTCGACTGTGTCCATTACCTGACCTCTCTATCGCGCACAAGGTACACATGGCACCATGCCGAAGGAGTCAACCGACTCACGTGGGAAGCCCAGCCATCCGGTTTGTTATCTCACACGAACGAAAAACTATTACATCAATAAGATCTGATTAGCTTGTTCCTTGACCTGTTAAGAGTAGTATCAATTTTTTTTTTCTAGATGCTATTAAAATGATGCAGTTACAAGGGTGTCTGCACTGTTCCCACTGAATTACTGGTGAAACCCAATTTTAATCAACTTTTAATCACAGCAGGAAGATGTTTCAGTCAAAGTTCAAATAGTGAAACAACGCCAGCTCCTCCCATGTTCCTTTTATCAATCTTCCTCCTTGTCGTCTGTTGTCAGATTAAATATTCATACTTATTGGGTTATTTAGGAAAGAAGCGAGGAGTGCGGATCTATATTATCATTTATCAAACATTCAAACCTAAAGGACATGATGGCACATTTCTTTGTGAGCAAATTTGGCAAGAAGCAAAAGCAAATAAGCATTTTAAAAAGTGAAAAATTTATGGGATGGATCTGATGAGTAAATGACGATATCCGGACATTTACTGGCAATCGATAGTCGTAGAGACAAACGTTATGCGTAAACTAGGCGTTCTATAGCTTCCATGAGAAATGCAGCATATTATCTCACCGCTGTTACATCATTTTCTTTCTGTTGATTTCTTATAGTTGACGTGCATTTAAACAGAAATAATTTATGCTAACCTGCGTTGACGGCACAGTAATCTATATCAGTAGATGTAGACTGATGTGGTACCATCCAGCAGAGAACAAACGAAGATCTTTCTAAAATAATTTTCTATAATGTTAAAAACTTTGTAGGCCAAGACCGAAATTTTCGCTATACAATTACAGCACTATGACTAGTCTCGGTTGTTTCCTACACTATCTTCAGATCTGTAAACAAATGGCGGGAAAGTAGTCTAAGAAAATATTGTAGAATAATGTCGCAATTTGCTGCATAATTTTAAATAGCTTGTTGACCTCTCGTATGGCCCAGCTAGGTAAATTATTAATGAAGCCTGAAATAGTCATGGAGGAGACGGCGATCTTAATATATTTAATTAATTACATTTTTTAATATAAATAATTTTTTATGCCTAGATCGCAATTTTCATTATACAGTTACACCATAATGACAATAGCCGAGTTGATGTAAGAAGATCCCTGACAGCCGCAGTGGGCTGGGAACAGGAACTTCGGGCGCCTACTGCAACCATAGCGATTTTGTAAACCTCTCTATGTCATCGCCACAGAGTTGCCAGAGCTCTATAGACGACAAAAGCTTTCACCTGCAGCCGTTTGTGCTTCATAGTTGAAAGCTGGCAACAGGGCTGCCAGCTGTCAGGAATCAACTTACGCTGCCTCATCTACAGTTTCGATTGCAGGTCTGTAAAGACACTGTGGATGAGCAGTATAGGTCCCAGCGGAGGTTTGAGTACTCCCTCGGGCATGGGTGTGTGTGTTTGTCCTTAGGATAATTTAGGTTAAGTAGTGTGTAAGCTTAGGGACTGATGATCTTAGCAGTTAAGTCTCATAAGATTTCACGCACATTTGAACATTTGATGAGCAGTATAATTAACATCGTACAATAAAGTCACAATTTTCTACTACTTTTAAATTTTTTATATCTCATGTAGCCATTCTAGGTAAATTATTAATGAAGCCTGACATTGTCAAGGAGGAGAAGGCAGACTTAATGTAAATTATTAAATAATTGTAAAAAAATTAAGAAATAAGTAAAAACAATAAAAATAAGGCTTCACTAAACGAAGTTCTGTTGTGTTCATCGTTCTGTTGTGGCAAAGAAAGAAGCTATGAATGTTTTAAACTAGTTAAAACTGTATATATGCTGTACTCATTTTGGAGGAATATTGTCTAAATGTTAACGATCAAAATATGGTATCGATGAATTCATAAAGTAACAGATGTGCCTTCAGAACCATCGTAGTTATTCTCACTTTATTTATGGAGGTGGTGACGTCGCAGAAGAATCCATTTTGCTGAACTATAGCAGCCTGTACTGTAAGAGAAATGATATTTTGTAGAGCGAAACGTCCTTTTTTAATTTGAAACAATACCTGCTTGTTTTTAATATAGTTGTTCAAGCGTTTTCGTAACGTCTATGTTTTCTTCAATGGCTCCCCATTGTTCCAGAGTAAATCAGGACTTTTCTCGCTCGTAATCAACCTCATGCACTGCAGTGAACTATCATCATACTATTGCTTGATGAGAACAGCGAAACGTTAAGTTGAAAATGTGTAACTGACAATAATAAGTACGTCCTCTGTTCTCAGGAAATAGAAAAGCAAAAGAAGATGTTGAGAAATGATAATCGCTGCTATTGAAACAAACTGAATACTTTTTAGTAGAAGG
The DNA here is from genome assembly GCF_021461385.2 of Schistocerca piceifrons. Lineage (NCBI taxonomy): Eukaryota > Metazoa > Arthropoda > Insecta > Orthoptera > Acrididae > Schistocerca > Schistocerca piceifrons. The sequence continues at coordinate 601,162,011 of NC_060139.1, read as the reverse complement.
TAGATACTAAGTTTTGGCCTTACGACATCCTCTCGGCAGTTTTCAGCAAACGCACGGAAAACTTCGCTTCATTATAAATGGAACTCCTCTGGGCTTTCTGAAATTTAAAGAACTAGAAGCTCTTTCCAGATGAAGCAGGTGATAGGGGCGAATAAAGGGCTGTATATATACAGCCATGGAAGCAGCTGTAGCCCGCCGTGGAATGGCATCGCAACGAATGCGCCGCGGAGTTCGGAACGGCTGGGAATGAGATTAACATCGGCGGCAACTTTGCGAAGGCAGCACTTCAAAGGCAGCGCCGAGAACAAAACAGGGGGGTGAGAGGGGAGAGTTCTGGTAGGATTCTGCGCTCGCGGAAGTTAGGTTGTCGACCGCCAAGGCGCAGGGCGTGTGCTCGGGGCGGTGTAGCTGGCCTCAGGAGCCCTACTGTTTCACGATCTGCAAGATGTCATGGGTGTACCTAGCCGTAGCTCAACTCCAAATAGTCTCCACCTAAACCAGAAACATGACCAATATGTTGAGTATTTTCTGAATTCTGATGCCATGGTTGCAAGTCAGAGAGTAAAGGCAATTTTTGAAAAGACACAATTTACTAGGTAAACAATGTTACCCACTCATCATTTTACCATAGAACCATCTTCAACCCGTATGTTCTTGGACCATATGTTGACACGCTTCCTAACGCCGACCTAGAAGAAACACTGAGGCATCGTCCACATCGACACCTGCGCCAGGCGGCAACCTCATTATCCAACGAAATTGGCTTCACGGAGGTGATTCCTTTCCGGAACGTAAAGCAGAAAATCACTTGCTGCTAAGTCAGGACTGTGCTCGAGGAGTTTCAAGTCAAAATTCAAGATTTTGAATGCAACGGACTGCATTTAACACAATTTCCCACGATGCGCTGGATCGTACCTAGCTGCATGAGGGCAGACATCATAATGAAGAAAAGTCACAGCTCGTGTATACTTCTCACTCCCTTTCGCCTTCATTTTGGGTTGCTCACGCTGTTTGGTCTTAGGAGTGTAGTTTATCACCAGTGAACATTTCCTGTTCCTATATAATGTAGCGGCTTCGTATTCAGTGCTCTCAAACCAACTATAAATACAGAGCTATTCACTAAACCAGCACTGTTAATACAAATGAGCAGCAGTGATGTTAAGGTACGTCATTGCACAGTCAGTGCTGTCAGTCTACGGAGCAGTGGAAGAAAATGGTCGTTCCCCGACAATTTTTCCAATGTAATAAATCTTTATTATTTCAACTTAAAATTGAAAATAATTAGAGATTTTTCTACATGTGCCAGGTCCTTCACTTTTCTCTTTAAAATGACGTCCTTAAGCCAATCATTTTGCGTCTGATGCTTTATTAAGCCATGGAGTGGAAAATACAAGCCAGGATAAATGGTCTGTCATAAAACAACCTTACTTTAAAATAAGATCTTGCTCCAGGTAACACGGTTGGTGTCGGATGTCTGAGGGTCGGTACCGAACTACAAAGTGGACAAGAAACTTACGATCAATACTTCACGAACTGCGTCTGTATACAGCCGTACAGGCCTCTAGTGTACTCTTTTCACTTATTCCCTCCCATACGTTTAACAGTGCAATTCTCATTGCGATTATAGTGTTACGGCTATTGCTTTTAATTTCATCGAAGGCTGTTCCGACTTTTCTATAAGATGACTAAATCCAATAGAGGATCATTTCTGTTCGACGTCTTCATGTATTTCCTGTAATCATTGGAGATTGGTTTTCCACCGGTATTATTTATTTATTTCCTTCCTAAGCGACTTATATTGCTGTGTTCCTGCCTTTCCCCGAAAACTTTTGTTCTTCTTTCTTTCTTCGATCGGTTGAAGTATTTCTTCTGTTTCCAAAAGTATTTTCACAGCTACGATCCTTGTACCTATGGTTGTCTGTCCAATTTCTATGATTGCTATTTTTAGATATGTCCATTCTTCAGTTTAACAGCGATGTTTCTTATTGGAGTACTACAGCTTCAGAGAGATTCAAACGCATCTCATCAGTCCAAGGTACTTCAGTGTTCCACTTCTTTCCTCATTCTTCTGGGCGGATTTCCTCAACGTAAATCTACTCAAAATCTTTACTAAATTGTGATCTCAGTCTATATTAACTCCCTGGTACGCCTTAAAGTCCAGTATTTGAGTTCAGCATCAATGAAGTATTGACACTGTAATAGAAAACATTGAAACAGACGAAACAAGCTGATAGAACTGCAAGTAACCTGTTTGAATGTTGACAGAGCTATTGTACAGTCGTGGACAAAACGAGCGAGACCCCTCGCCTTTTCGTTATGCTAATCCGCACAGCTTTGAAGTCTGCTACACAGCATAACAGGCAAGGTGACAAAGTACTACCAACGTATTATGCAAGTTCGCTCAGCTGATGTGCTGAGACAGCGCTTCGAAGACGCCACAGCATCGTCTGCCGCCACTTCGTGGGAAACGAAATACCTCAAGTATAAGCCAATGTGTTGTACTCGCATATCTGTGACTATGACGTGGATCTAAAGTGTGGTCATGGATAGTACGTATGCTCAGATTGCAAATCTAACATCATGAATAAAGACAAGGGGAAATGAATTAGGCGTCCTTCCTCTTCCGTAACATCAAATATATTTTAGTTATTCTTTCTTAAATGAACTTCGCAGAAAATCATTCAGCAGAAGTGAATAAATTTTTAGCAACAACAGATGATATTAACAGCTTTCCGGCGCGGGTTAGCCGTGACCTCAAAGGCGTCACATGGCGGACCGCGCGGCTCCTTGCGCCGTCAGTTCGAATCCTTCCCCGGGCATTGATGTGTGTTAGGTTACGTAGGTTTAAATAGTTCTAGATCTAGGGGACTGATGACCTAAGCAGTTTGGTGGCATAGTTCTTAGAGCCATTTTTTGACCTTTCGTGTAAATTTTCTTTACATAAACGGCCGTATCTTTAGATTGCGTTGACATAGCTCACTTTTTTACACCACCAGGGGACCGTATACCGCAAGACGTGCGATACATTTCAGCTTATGATGTCCACCCGTACTCGAGGTAAACGGGTTTTAAGGGTAGGGTAGACAGATAAACGGTCAAGAAAGTGAGACTTGTAGGGTTCCATTTTTACCGATTTGCGTGACGAAATCCTAACAACGAAAATAGCTACCCCAATTACTGAGATGAGAGCCGCATAATAATTTCCCCTATTCTTTATTCGAAATGTTCCAGTTGCTGTCGATACATCAGCATATTAATCGTAGCTACGCTTTCGATCCAAATCACGGTTACAGGAATGCAAATAAAATCCATTTGCCTATACACGTAGTAATTCAGATCCCACTATTATTACTACCGCGTTTTAGATGTGCGAGCACTCCCATTGCGAGCTACCTTAAGGAACACTTCGGCTAATGAACGTTTTCTGGCTGTGGCACGTCTAATGGAGATTTCGAAACATTGTAGAATACGTTTGGCAGCTACGTCCCGTAAGAGCTCGAGGAATATGTGTGCATCCACGTGGCCGGTATTGGCAGAACTATGTACTTATATGGATATGGTGTCTGTTATTTCGGACATGTCCGAAAGAACAGACACCATTGATGTCCTGCAGCCGTCTAGAACGAGACCTGGTAAGAATGTCTTCCACGAGTAATGAGTGTGTTGCGGTGGGACACTATGAATGTAGTGTGTAGACATACGAAATGTGGGTCTCACGGGAGGCGTGCGCGAGATAGACCCTGCAGTTGCGCTATCCTCTGTGCCCTCGGTGCCACAGATGGATCGAGCGTCTGCCATGTAAGCAGGAGATCCCGGGTTCGGGTTCCGGTCGGGGCACACGTTTTCACCTGTCCCGATTGATATATATCAACGCCCGTCAGCAGCTGACGGTATTAATATAATTCTAATTTCGTTCTAGACGGCTGCCGATGATCAATGTCCATACATGTCCAGTGTTTCGTCGATATGGGGGAGGGAGTAAGTATCAGGAGTGGTTACCTTATTTACTGCTGTCATATCGACGCAAAGACGGTAGTTCTTCTCTCCACTGGTTGATTTCTTGCGCACCACAACGATTGGAGACGACCAGGGATTGGCGGAGGGTCGCATTATTTCTGCCTCTAACTGCTATTGGATAGTTTCCTCCACTACAGGGTGGAACAGATTCGGTGTTCTACATTGTTTCTGCGCAATGGGCCTTGACTCTCCAGTGGGAATTTCATGGTAAACAAGGTCGGTGGCCGGCAAATAACACCTTTCTTCGAACAACCAGTTTGTTCTTCCAAGATGGAGCAAAATTTGTTTTGGTCAACTGCAGTCAGATGAGTTATCTTATCTTTGAATTTGTCTCTGAGCACGGGAGCAAAATGACATACATTCCGGAAACCGGTGTTTTTGATTAGATTTTGGCTTCTCTTGTACAGGTTGGTTTTCTTCACTCTTGTGGCCGGTACCTATAATGGTACCACTAGGAATCTTTACTTCCTTCGTTCCAAAATTGTCCAAACAGACAGGAGCGTAAAATTTTTTTCCTTGCACTTCCGCTGTTGTTAAACCACGTTTAACATGAACCTGTAATCTGTCAAGGACATCGTTTTGACGGAGAGGATCCACCAATACGGCTGTTTATGGCAGTGTGTGGGATCTGATCCCAAGCCAGAGAATGCGTCCCATACCACTGCTGATTCTAACATGGGTAGTTGTACCTAACGCACACGTTTGCGCGGGAGGAACCTGTGGAAGCGGCCGCGTCTCACAAGTAACTTGCAATGAAACGTCGTGGGAGCCGCCGAAACGGTGGGTTTCCTCACCGAGAAGGACGGTTTGCGTTTTGTAATCTACTACAATCTGATAGTGGTGGAGGAAATCACTCCCCAGAACGACATCGAAGTCTCGCCTTTTCGAATTATGTCCATGTCAAAAGGGTAGTGGCTGGTTCCGATTTTCAGCTTAACTTGGTGATACGCAGCGGGTATGATTATCTCGTCGCTCAGACCGTTAATGTGGTAACGTTGTGTTTTAACACTTGTCCGTCCCCATGTCCTAGAATAACACGCTAGTTTGTGCTCTCGTGTCAATAAGTACTCTTATCTTCTTTCCTCGAACTTTACCGTTGAGGAGGATGCTCGCTGCCTCATTTACGACACTGTCGCGGACTGGATGCGTAAATTTTACAAGGGGCGCGGTCTGGCGGTGTGACTTGACCCTCGACTGTTCCCTGGTTGTCTTTTGGGTCGGGATGGGTTGATGGTGAATTGTTCCCTCTGCTGGTTCTACGAGGGCCCCCGTTCCCCGGGTTCTGCGGGACGTTTTTACTCATATGCCCCATGATTCCACACCAAGAACAATAAGGTGCACGGACCTTCGCAACCGCATGGTCAGCCTTCCGGCAACGTTGGCATGCCTGGCTATAAAATGTGCTACCTCCTCCCGCATCATCGCGAGTCGTCTGGTATCATGCAACGAGGCAGGCGAGGCCATTTTGACCTCCCCCCAACATACGGGTCGATTCCAGGTATAAATACGTCAATCGAGTGGGCTTCCGCTTGTTCGACTAATACCTCTTTACGGGCAGGATCCGAATCCAGCGTGTAAGTGCAGCAAGCCACAGTGCAGATTCGGTCAGCAAATGTCTCTACATCCTCCCCTTGGTTCTGGCGGAGTGTGGATAACATGTCCCTGTAATAGCGGGCGTCACATTTGTCAGAATATCTCTCTTCCAACCCAGCTTCTACCGTGGCAAAAGAGGCGGTGTCCCTAAGGGCGTGAACTGATTCGATGTATGTACGGTCACCATCTGACAGTTTAAGGTGGAGTACAGTTAACAGGAAATCATCGTCTGGCCAAGCGCCAGCGCGACTAACATCTCGGACAGTTTGTAGGAAGGAATTTATCTGCTTATTGGATTTTCCGGAAAATGTCGAGATAAAGTTGACTGCAGGGAAACTGTTAGCCAAAGTTGCAATGTATGGCTGGGGTACTGTGTTACTGGAGGTACTTGCAGCCATCATTTGCACCGCAGCAGGGCGTGTTTCAGAGGCACTTGGATTGGCGGAATAGGTTTGAGCCAATTTTTGGCATTTTTCTGTCAGCTCTGTTTTTAAGATAATAATAACTTATCTATTTCTGCTTGAAGGGTGGCTACTGGGTCTTGGTTTTTCGTAGGCGAAGAGTTCCCTTCGCCAGTGGCGGTACTACGGGTCTGAGGCATGGTTAAAATGTTAAGACACTTAGTACTCGCTAACAAGTTTACAGTTTGAGCACGAAAGAAAAGACCTAAACTTGACAAGATGATGGCGTAGCTGGCAGCAAGCATGTGGCGGTGAGGAAAAATGGAGCGACGAACTTACACATGTTGCGGCGGTGGTGTGGTGAACGATGGCTGCAAGAACGGCGACGAAGGTGATGGTGGTGTCGATGGCTGGGCGCCGTGCCTCAGCTAGCCGGCCGGAACATACGACAGTGCTGCGGAGTGGCGCGGAAGGCGGCTTCCTGCGGCGTAGCGTAGCACTGCACTGCCTGGAGGTGGCAGCGGCGTGGTAGCTGGCTGGGGGGTGGTTCAAAAAATAGCTTTGAGCACTATGGGACTTAACATCTGAGGTCATCAGTCCCCTAGAACTGACAACTACTTAAACCTAACTAACCTAAGGACATCACACACATCCATGTCCGCGGCAGGATTCGAACCTGCGACCGTAGCGCTCGCGCGGTTCCAGACTGAAGCGCATAGAACCGCTCGGCCACTCCGGCCCGGCGCTGTGGGGTAGGGCGAGGTGCCTGGCCACGCGGCCTGGCCTTCGCTGCGTCAGCTGTTTGGAAAAAACGGCAGAACGCTGCGTGGCGAAACACGAATGCGTGCACTTGTTATCGCGCGACGCATCTGGCATATCAAGCGCGAAGTATGACTGGTAGCTTCATTAGGTACAGCTGGTTAAATTTCAAATAAAACGGGCCAAACGGTGAGCCATCCCACTTCTGACACCTGATGGTAATGCGTCAGGATTGGCCAGGAGGGGAAAGCAGTATGCTCACGTTGAACTGAAGAATCAAACATATTTTTAAGTGCATGAGTGTTTAATGCCGTAAAAACGAAAGGCAGGCCTAGGCAAACCGCCGAGACTGAATGGGCTGTCGCCCAAGAGGGCAGGAGAGGAGAGCGTCTGGTCGGGTCGGAAGTTGCCAGTAGAAGAGAGCGGACAGCGTGTCCGCGCCCGGAAGCTGACCACGGATTCATCCCCACGCGACCACCTCCAAACCCCCCTATTGGTCGGCCAAATCACAGACGTGCAGCTCGGTAGCATTACCTCGTCAGCATCATGTGAATTTAGTTGCTGATGGTTCAACACGTGGGTCTCAACGTGGTTCTGTCCATTTTTGCAACGCGACTGATCTGCTGCAACTAGCCGCCAGGCAGAAGGCCCTGACGAACATCAAGCAAAAAACAAAAATAAAATTTCATACTATTAAATCCATTCGGTATCGGCCCCCACTATACACTATAGGCTGTGTTGATATCCCTGACAGCGCTCTGTGCCTTCGGCAAGAGATTCTTTGGTTGGACGGACTAGCATTAGCCTTTGGTGACATTAAAAGCAACGGTGGTAACATTAAGATTGCAACGGGAATTCCACTGTTAAATGCAGAGGAGAGAGCAGATAGGTGGAAAGAATACACTGAAAGCCTCTATGAGGGTGAAGATTTGTCTGATGTGATAGAAGAAGAAACAGGAGTCGATTTAGAGGGATAGGAGATCCAGTTTAGAATCGGAATTTAAAAGAGCTTTGGAGGACTTACGGTCAAATAAGGCAGAATGGATAGATAACATTCCATCAGAAATTCTAAAACCATTGGGGGAAGTGGCAACAAAACGACTATTCACGTTGGTGTGTAGAATATATGAGTCTGGTGACATACCATCTGACTTTCGGAAAAGCATCATCCACACAATTCCGAAGACGGCAAGAGCTGACAAGTGCGAGAATTATAACACAATCAGCTTAACAGCTCATGCATCGAAGCTGCTTACAAGAATAATATACAGAAGAATGGAAGAGGAAATGGAGAATGCGCTAGGTGACGATCAGTTTGGCTTTAGGAAAAGTAAAGGGACGAGAGAGGCAATTCCGACGTTACGGCTAATAATGGAAGCAAGGCTAAAGAAAAATCAAGACACTTTCATAGGATTTGTCGACCTGGAAAAAGCGTTCGACAATATAAAATGGTGCAAGCTGTTCGAGATTTTGAAAAAAGTTGGGGTAAGCTATAGGGAGAGACGGGTCATATACAATATGTACAACAACCAAGAGGGAATAATAAGAGTGGACGATCAAGAACAAAGTGCTCGTATTAAGAAGGGTGTAAGACAAGGCTGTAGCCTTTCGCCCGTACTCTTCAATCTGTACATCGAGGAAGCAATGATGGAAATAAAAGAAAGGTTCAGGAGTGGAATTAAAATACAAGGTGAAAGGATATCAATGATACGATTCGCTGATGACATTGCTATCCTGAGTGAAAGTGAAGATGAATTAAATGATCTGCTCGACGGAATGAACAGTCTAATGAGTACACTGTATGGTTTGAGAGTAAATCGGAGAGAGACGAAGTTAATGAGAAGTAGTAGAAATGAGAACAGCGAGAAACTTAACATCAGGATTGATGGTCACGAAGTCAATGAAGTTAAGGAATTCTGCTACCTAGGCAGTAAAATAACCAGTGACGGACGGAGCAAGGAGGACATCAAAAGCAGACTCGCTATGGCAAAAAAGGCATTTCTGGCCAAGAGAAGTCTACTAACATCAAATACCGGCCTTAATTTGAGGAAGAAATTTTTGAGGATGTACGTCTTGAGTACAGCATTGTATGGTAGTGAAACATGGACTGTGGGAAAACCGGAACAGAAGAGAATCGAAGCATTTGAGATGTGGTGCTATAGACGAATGTTGAAAATTAGGTGGACTGATAAGGTAAGGAATGAGGAGGTTCTACGCAGAATCGGAGAGGAAAGGAATATGTGGAAAATACTGATAAGGAGAAGGGGCAGGATGATAGGACATCTGCTAATACATGACGGAATGACTTCCATGGTACTAGAAGGAGCTGTAAAGGGCAAAAACTGTATAGGAAGACAGAGATTGGAATACGTCAAGCAAATAATTGAGGACGTAGGTTGCAAGTGCTACTCTGAGATGAAGAGGTTAGCACAAGAAACGAATTCGTGGCGGGCCGCATCAAACGAGTCAGTAGACTGATGACCAAAAAAAAAAAATAGAGAACATCTGCTGTCATTTATGGACTTCATGTTACCAAACAACGACACAATTTTTATGGATGGCAATGCGCTACGTCATCCACGGGGCCACAATTGCTCGCGATTGGTTTGAAGAACATTCTGGAATATTCGAGCGAGTGTTTTGACCACTCTGATCGCCCAGCATGAATCCCATCGAACATTTATTGCACCTGTCAGTTCGTCCACAAAATCGTACACCTTCAGCACTTCTGCAGTTATGAACAGCATATATTGAGGCAGCATGGCTATACATGGCTCAACGAATTGTTGAGTCCACGCCACGTTGAGAGGCTGCACTACGCTGGGCAAATGGAAAACCGACACGGTGTTGGGAGATACCCCTTGACTTTTGTCACCTCTAGTTTTAGGAATAGTTACCGTCTCTGGTAAAACTGCCAGAAGTTGTCTTAACTTACTGCTGCGAAAACGGACAACTTAGAATGGCACGCAGTTGTCTTGCATAGGTTTATTGAGTAACATTTCCCCGTTTGTATTAATCATCCTGGCATTAAAATTCTTATTACTCTGATTATCATCCTAGAGAAAATACGTAAACAATCACCAATTTATGCACCTGTATTAGTTTTTCAAAAAAACTAAATTAATTCTTGCGTGAAACTCACAGTAAGAATATAGGAGCGATATTGTCTTTTTTGTATGTCGAATAATTTAAAGCAAGCGGTAGAAATGTTTTGTAAGAAGAAAGAGCTGTTCTAACAGAAGTTCTGCGTGCTGTACTGGTCTCGCACTTAGCAAGAACCTGTAGCCTGCGTTATAGAGATAGTTCGTGCATACAGTTAACTGGGACAAACGGGGCAAGCAAACTATGGGCGAAGTTTTCTGTTAAAAGTTGTGCTGTGAGGAGTGCTATACTTTGTGGAGCGGGTTGGGGGGAGGAGCTAAGTGGGGAAATATCAGCTGCAACAAAAGGCGACTTTGTGTTTGAAGCATTAGCGAGCTATGTGACTGGTCCTAAACCTGGTATTGAATACTAGGGGGAGAATTTTTCCTAACCTAACATCTTTTTCTGTCTTCCTACAAGCTAAGGACTGGAAACGTTTCTCGCCAATCCCCGAGTACTGGGAATGATCAAATCTGATCTGTCTTGAAGTGGACACTTTCATTAAAGTGTCCGCATCGGATGTAAGAGTGATATATAAAATAAACTGCTCAAAATAATTTTGCCCCACTTCCTTTACATGCAAAGTTTTTTTTTCTTTACTTCTCTTTCCATTCTCCTTCGACTAGGCAAAATCGATACTTGCAGATTCTCTGGATAGCCAACGTCGAATATTCAATTCTGAAGAGAGAAATCTGGAACAAAAATAGGTAATGTTAGACTAGTACATGTCCAGCAAAGTTGTGAGAAAAGAGAACGACACGAAGTGATAGAATAGCGATGTTAGAAGCGGGTACGAAAACAAAGAAAGCTTCATCACAAATTTAATCGAAAGGAAAGTTTGTTTGACGAACATGAAACGTATATGTGCATTTTCAACTTATCGCGGAATAATGAATAGTCCATTAAATTTCGGGCATGCAGCCGCGCAAATAAAATTTCCTCCACTGATATTTCGGCCGCGTATCCTCAGAGTGAGTCACAAGACTGACGACAAGATGCCAAGCGCGGCCTTATATGCTCCACCGCGGCGGTACTGCGCGTGCGAGTCACAGATGGTGGTCGGCGGCAGAGAAATACGTTTATACATATCGGACGCACTGTATATCCGATGAAGACAATTTGCAAGAAGAGCTCACATACCTCAAGAGCATTTTTAAATCGAATGGATTTTCTCCACAACAAATTCTTAGAGCATTCGATGCAAAACCTAAAATACAGGTATGTGATGGGGAAGAAGATTGTAATTCCTTTAGACCTAGTGCGTTTTTGCCCCATGTGGGTGCTATTTCCTCGAAGATAGGCCGTATCCTTGAGAAACACTGTGTTAAGGTGATCTTCCGGCTCCCTACGAAGATTGCAGCTTTACTCGGCTCTGTGAAGGACGATTTACAGCTTCGTGAAGCTGGTGTGTATCAGATTCCTCGCGGAAATTGTGAGAAGTCGTACATAGGTCAAACAACACGCACTGTTCATGAGAGGTGTGTGGAGCATCGAAGATACACACGATTATTACAGCCAGACAAGTCAACTGTGGCCGAAAATTGTATTGATACAGGGCATTCCATGAACTACAGTGATGTGAAGATTTTAATATCCACCTCTTCTTTTTAGGAATCTGTCTTCAAGGAAGCTATACAGATTAGATTAGCTAATAATTTAATAAATAGAGCTAATGGTTTTAGTTTGGACAAAGCATGGAATCCGGCTCTTGGGGTAATTAAACTGCAGAGAAGTCGTCGTGGTGTCACAGCCGCCGATCATAATCGATAAGCGAATCGAATGTCTGTACGCCTTCGCCACAGGCGGTGCATGTATAAACGTATAGCTCTGCCGCCGACCAGGATCTGTGACGCGCATGCGCAGTACCGCCACGGTGAAGCATATAAGGCCTCGTTTGGCATCTTGTCGTCAGTCTTGTAACTCACTCTGAGGATGGCCAGACGATACGCGGCCGAAATATCAGTGGAGGAAATTTTATTTGCGCGGCTGCATGCCCGAAATTTAATGGACTATGAAACGTATATATTTCTGTATTAACTTGTATGCATTGATGTTTATGTGCAATAATTGTTCATTCTCCAATTTTACTGTGTAGAATATGCCTTATGTTGTCTTGCGACGAACTGTAGAAGTATTTCCTATTTTTCACAAATGTAAGATGTTGTATAGGCTTTGCTTGTAATATGATCTGAAAATGTTGTTTTGTGTGTTATACAATTCGATGGCCAAGTTATGCATACACTTTATGTATGTAAAATGTTGTCAAGATTCAGAAGATTTAGATGTAGAAACATGTGAGTTACGATGAGGAGTGAGTGTTGCAGACGCGCTGTGCGGACGTTATAATTTGGTTGTGACATATTTCTGTAACGAATGAGTGCTTGGACTGCGAGTAGTTTTGCAAATTGTAAGACAGTGGCCTTTTGGTTATACTTGACTAAGTGTAAACGAAGGTTGCTTTTGTGCCAAACTTGGAGATTGGTGCAAGATTACACTATTGGACTTTAATGCTTTCAAGCCCAAACTGTATGTTGCGTTAGAGAAAAATCAAACATTATTTTGAACTTCTGAATATTTCTAGTAACACGTTAACCACGATGTCATTTTTTACATTACGTCAATTTCTTCTCGTGGTAATAGTTGTCAGGAATCTGAATTCCGTCAATAGTATTCATAATACAATTTTAAAAACTTGGCACAACTACTTTAATTTGCACTAGTAGGAAAAAAGGATGCTAAACAAGTACAAACAATCGACCTGATTGGATAAAAAGTTACAGTATTCACGTGGTGTAAAAGTTTGCGAAACTGTTCTTGTCTTTGAGACACGCGCCTCATCACGTTCGTTACTGTTACGAACAGCCCAGTGGACAGTTTGGTAGAACCTAACATGGGTGAAGGATGAACAATAAGCTTCCACGGAGGTTGGACAGTACCAACTTCAGTTTGAGAGACGTCGAAACCGACAGTTCCGTCGATTCTCTCAATATCCACATGTCATACGGAAACTGTATAGCGAGACACGTAAATCGAGTTAATTTTATTTGCAAGTAACTTATTTCTCTATTTTATTAAAGATCACCCGCAGATAGATTTTGTTTAATGATCATACCTACAATGATTACTAATAAATCAGGTACTTCTAGCAGTTCTGATTTCTCAGAATTGTGTTTGGCTGGGGTCACAATTTGACAGAAAGCACAGCGAAGCGGACGGGAGGGAGACGTTAACACAGGTTGTAAAAAAAAGCGACTTCATGTAGGGAAGCATACGCCGAAGTTAGATGGAGAAATTGTGGGTACCCTGACCGCCGCTCCCTAGTCCTAATTAAAAAAAAAAAAAAAACACACTCACAGTAGTTACGTATCTCGCCTAGCGAGGAGGAACGGCGCCAGCCTGCCTGTAGAAATGCATCAATGTGCAGCGGAGCCTCTGTGAAGGCAACTAAAAGAGACGGGAGGGCATTTGTGTCCAACGCTCTCGCCGGAACAAGCCAGGGGTGCACTGAGAATTTCATAAGTGTGAGACAGCAGCTTTCTCGTCCCACAATACATGCAACTGAGAATTCTTGAAAAAAGAAACAAAAAGCAGATAGAATCTTAGGGCGTTTGGAAACCTGCTGTTATATAGATGAACGGGCTCCTTTGAATCACCGACAGTCAAACGTAGCGGCATTTGATCGTCAGGATACGTGTGACATGAAGTATTGGGCTCAGGTGACAGACTGTCACATATACAGGCTTATTATATACTTCGTAACAACCTCATTTCATTTACCTAGTCATTTTAGGACTGAGTTTATTATACTGCTTAAAATTGTGTGATTAATTTCGTTAAGACTGCAGCAAGCGTGCACATACCTCTGCGCTGGTTTGACCGTTACTAACGGTTACTTGAACGTAAACATAAACAATTCTCATTTTGTAATTACAGAACACCTTTTAGAAGAACGGAAACTAGCTTTTCGTTAGTATTTATGGAATCAACACATGTAAATGTTAGGGAGTGTTTCCAACTAATAATTTTCGTAACATAAGTAACTTTATAAAAAGCATTGTTGTCGAGCATATTTTATGAATTTCACCACTAAAAGCCTAGGCTCTCTGTTGCAATGTGAGAGGAACGAACTAAAACGTAATTCCGTGATGTCAGGGTGTGTGTATCAGCATATTTTTGATTGTATTCCATAAGCCTTCTATTTCTAATAATGGATGACGTAACCAGTAATTGTTGAAATAATATAAAAGAAGTGGCGAATCAGCCATCGGTCTCTCAGCTCTCCAACAGTTTTTAGTGAGCCATGTTTTTTACAATTTTGTAACCGTATTACACAATAACCATGTAACTCTGAAAGAGGACATTGCATCAACCTCGATTTCTTGAAATTTCTGTTGGCACTACGAAATCATTAGCCTCACTGTTAAGAACTCTGCAAGCTGCACCAAATTATGGTGGAGCAGATAATCGCGAATTATTTTACAGCCAGTACAACGTCAGAGATCGCTGAGAAACAAAAACGAGTATTTGCTGCTTAACTGCTATGTCCTCTTATATTTCACGGTACACAGCCAAAACGATGTCCTTTCCTTAGCTGGAATCGTGCAGCCCTCTGCTCACGAAAATATGATAATTTTATTTGACAGATTGGTGTGACGTAGCACTTTTTGGAAAATTATTCAAATTGGCGGTCGCTCTTCAGCTGAATTAGTGGGTCGTTTTTCCTCTTGCTTTGTCAGGGGTCGCTCCAACCAAATTAGTCTTTGTTCTTTGGTAACTATTTGTAAGACCTTTTTGGTTGTGTCACCAAAAAGTGGCGAATGTTACGAGGGAGGACAGGAGGCGCTAAAATGCATGCGGTTGAAATTCTTCCAGTTCTGCTCTCACAAGGAGAGGTCCTCAGCGGTGGGAAAGATGTTTTGAAACCATCTATATAATAATGTAGGTTAAGCACCCAGGTATAAGAAGAAAAATTAGAGTAAATCAAGAAGCTGATATGATGATTAAAATGATTTAATAATGGAACAGAAATATACAGTTATATCTACTCCAATTAACTGAATAAAAATAATTGTCAAAGTAATTTCGATGAAACTTTGAAAATAAAGATATTAATGTAGTTGGCAAGAACTGAACCAATGACCTTCTCCACCTCAGGGCCTTACCCTAACCATCACACAATCAGTTTATATGAGGGTGTTAAATTAATGTTACTGAGTGCCACGCAAAATACTTAATTTTTGTTGTCATTACAGGGGTGAATGGTGGTGGTGGTTAGCGTTTAACGTCCCGTCGACAACGAGGTCATCAGAGACGGAGCGCAAGCTCGCGTTAGGGAAGGATTGGGAAGGAAATCGGCCGTGCCCTTTCAAAGGAACCATCCCGGCATTTGCCTGAAACGATTTAGGGAAATCATGTAAAACCTAAATCAGGATGGCCGGAGACGGGATTGAACCGTCGTCCTCCCGAATGCGAGTCCAGTGTGCTAACCACTGCGCCACCTCGCTCGGTGGACCGGGGTGAATGGCTGCAGTGTGTTATAAAGGCACATTTGCATGCCGAACGTGAGTTTCCTCGGAAACGCGAAATATTAATTAAATAAATAATCAGTGACAAATAAATAAAGCCTATGGCACACAACTGCAGCGCTGTGTCGCTGATAAAACAAAAGCACAATTACGTTACTCTTATGTTTGATTAAGAAAGGGAGAGCTCTGGTTGAAGTGGTGCGAGAAGCACGTATTTTATTTTATTGTCTGGCACACCGCCATATTTCATGTTATAGAAGAATACTGCGAGTTGCAACCACACTAGGCACTCGATTCTGTAAAGAATTTATATTTAAAAAAGTAAGTAGGATTATGAACTGTAGGCTTATTCATTGAATATATCTGATTTAACTAACTGTGTAACTTTTTTATGTTTAGTAGACAATCACCACTGTACGACGTATTGGCATGGCTGGCAAATTATTGTAATATTGGGATTTAGAATATGAGTCCGCACCTACCGCAACAGTCTTTGGAAACGATTTAATTACGAAGTCCGATTATTCAGTTTTATTTCACGGTCAACTACGAGTAACATTGCCTTTACGAAAAAGCCATTGTCAAGCGTCTGATACCGAATAATTAAACGTCCACGTTCCAGATAAGCAAAATATTAATTACAATTGCAATCACAATCACCATCATACAGATAGTATAATCAATATCTAGATAACAATACAATATATTTTTTTATTTATTTTATTTATTTTATATTGGCGACTGCGTGTCGGACTTGTTATTTTGTCATTTGTTACATTGTTCTCTTTGTTTCATGTAAAAAATCAACTTTCTGGACCTGGACGTCAATGTATGAGAGATAACAAAATCTGAAGATATTTTCCAATTCTGAAATTTTGCGGGAAGACGCAATGAAACTTCCAGCAAAATAAGGTAAGACGCAGCATCTTTGCATTGGCAGGCTTGACCAGACGTATAATTCAGTGTATTAGCTTTTCAGTAAATTCTGTAGTGTTTCTTTTCCGCATAACAGTTTCAGTGATAAATTTCATTCTCAGTACTTTTCCCTAAACAATAACGTATGCAACAATACCAATACACGAGCGTACAATATGGCCGACTTCTGTACGATATCATGTAACATGGCCAGCTGCCATTACCAATAATCTCAAATTCAGTTTATATTTTTAAATTAACAGACAGCCATTGTTGCTACGAGCGATTCATGCTCAACTACATTTTATTTTAAAATCAGTGTCAAAAATTTTCTTGAAACATATATCACGTGTGGCATGGTAATAACTAGAAAACAATACGCAAAAATGGAACAGCAATGACGTACTATTCAGACGCAATCCGACTCGGACGTGAGACAAGTGTTAGAAAATGACTTTACGACAGCAACCGGTAGTGACGATTCATCAAACATTGACGCAAGTGTTGACGAAAATTTTGACAATAGGCCGTCCACTACAAAAATTTCAAAATCTCAATCAGAGCCCATGTTAATGCATGACGTCACGTCTAATGACGCGGCGGGGGCAGAGACCTTGCAAACGGTAAACATTGCCGACATGTTACAAATGCTAATGAAACAAAACGCAGAAAATATGGCAACCATAAGGAAACAGAACGCCGAAAACATGGCAACCTTAAAGGCACAATTAGAGACACAAAATGAACAGTTAAAAACACAAAATGACGAAATCAAATCTGATCTCATGGCAATCAAGATAGGTAGTGACACATTGTGTAAACGTGTGGAACTTATAGACGCCACACTGACCAAACAGATGACTGAACTCAGTACTAAATTTTCCCAGCTTAATACGAGACAAGAAAAGACTACAACTGACGTAGCACTTTTACAGACACAAGTAAAAAACCTTAATGTCACGTGTGAAGTTCTTACTGAACAAATTCAAACATATCCTTCAGTACATGACAACCTTGAAAAACGAATTACTGACGTACAGAATAAATTTGACAATGTTGAACAACACCTGACTGACATCTTACAATCTGATGCCACAGCTCATTTTCAAAATATTAATAAAGAATTTCATGATTGGGTTGAGAACAAAGACAAACATTTTGATAGATGCTTACGTGAAAATTTACCAACAATTGTGCACGACTCCATAGCGCAATACATTACTAATAACAAACAGTTGATCAGTGACGCAGTACAATCCGTCACTGCACCCATGAGACAATTCACCGATCAACTACAGTCTGAATGTAACGAAAATATCAGTCAAAATGTACAGTTCAGAAACCAATATACATTCGAGTATGATACACACATTCCGTACACGACAAATACACAAGAACAAAACACACCACGACTACAGCACATACCACGATGTGGAAACACAAACACAAGATATTATCATGGTAAACCACAGCAACATTATCGTACTTACTCGCCAGCTGAACATACCAGTAATTACAGTGGAATAAATCCATATCACAATGCGAAGGAAGATGAAAGCTTAATGAAACACAGGCAATTTCAGATTTTTATCCCAGAAAAACGAACCATTCATCCGGTGATTTTTCTTAAATCTTTTAGTAACGCATTTCCACGCACTTGGAGTGACCGGAAAAAGATTTCATATATTGTCGGTTACATCCAAGGCGATGCAGCTGTCTGGGCATACAGTCAAGCTGACGTATGTACCACGTACAGTGAGTTTGAGCGTGCTTTTCTGAACAAATTCTGGTCGCAATCCGTCCAGGAGCGACTCAGAAGACAAATTTTAGAACCTGAAACTTTTAACAGTAAAAATGGTAACTTACGCAGATATTTTGAAAAATACTTGAACATGGGACATTTTTTAGACGAATCAGTCGCAACGCGTGATATACTCCGAGCGTTGAAGGCCAAATTGCCTTTCAACATTAAGGAAAAACTCCTACATATCCCGGATGACGATTCAGATTATTTTTTAACAGCCTTAGATCCGGTTGACATGTTACTTGAAGATCAGCGCTTCGCGCGGCAAAACAGCAGCCACAATGTTTACACTAGTGGTATGCAAAACATGCAGGCTTGCCAACACAATTCTGGCGCGCCCACAGTTGGATACGCGGTACAACAAAAACAGCAAACCCACATGCCGTCTCAGTACGAAAATCAAAATCAACACGCGTATTCCAATACAAACAATAGTTACAACAGTAATAACATTTCATGCGGCCATCCATACAAAAGGCACCGCGGTAATAACTACAACGGTAACAACGGATACAAAGGTAATAACAAAAACACAAACAGAAATAGAAATAATAATAACTACGAGCCAAGACAGCATCAAAGCATCAAGGTTGGACTCGTAACGATCAGTACTTTCATTCAAACTCTGCTTTACCACAGCAGCCACCAGGTCAAAATTGGAGCATACCTTACGACCGACAGGTAAGTTATAATGCGCAACAGCAACAACAACCGCAAAAGTTTGGAGATCATAATAGGCAATATCCGAATGTGAATATAATAGAAATGACACCTGATGCACAACCTCAATCTGTGTCAGTACCTAGTACAAATGCTAATCCAACAAACTAGAAACAGTCACTACTTTGCCCCAGGTCGTGGCTGAAGAATTCTTGGGGGGCGACTTCAATGTTAATCAGTTATTTGACACCACACTTGAACAACAGAATAATGATATGCCGAGCAATTCTAAACAAAAACTACCTGTTTTATTTATAAGATACAACCACAATAACAATATATCAGATGAACTTTTACAAGACAGTACACAATGTCGTTTAAACACAAATGAAATTGTTTTAGCATCTACTACTGGTGTAGTAGGTGGGATTCCAACTACTATTATCCTAGATATAGGTGCAGCTGTGAGCGTTTTGTCTTTTAATTTCTATAAAAAGATGTGTGAATTGGAACCTGTGCCTGAGTTTCCTGCCCAAAACTGTAAAATAACTACTGCACTAGGTAATAAGTCATGTAGGGTTACGAAGCAAGTTTTTGTAAACGTTAAAATAGGTAATGGAACCGTACAATGGCCATTCCTGGTTGTACAAAACCTTGTGACAAATTGCATATTAGGAATAGATATTATGAGAGAGAAGGACTGCATTATAGACTTCTCCAAAGGTAAATGTATTTTAAATGATAAAAGCAGGGTAATTATTATTGATTTGGACAGGAGAACTCTAAAGCATGACAAACACTGTACAGGGTACAAGGTTCAGTTAGTACTTGACAATGACATTCAAGACATGCAAACACACTCATCTGACACAGAGATAATGGACTTGAAAACATTGCTTGATCATAAGATAAGTGAAGCTACAGCTCTCAGTGTACATGAACGTATAAAACTACAGGAAGTGTTATCCAAATATTTACAAGTTTTTACCAACCGATTAGGTGTTATCAACACGTATGTGTACAAGATTGAAGTTAAGCCTCACAAGATCTTCTACCATAAGACATATAACGTACCGTTATCTCAACGACCTGCTGTGTGGCAAGAATTAAAACAAATGTTAGACTGGAAGGTCATTGAACCATCCACCTCACCTTATTGTAGTCCTCTACTTGTTGTCAAAAAATCAAATGGAAGCATTAGGTTAGTGTTAGACGCACGAGCTATTAATGAAATAATTTTACCGGTTCACACAAAACCTGAAAATTTAGAAGAGCAATTACAGAAATTTCTAGATGCAAAATATTTTTCCACAATAGATCTCGCTAATTCGTTTTGGCAGGTGGGTATCACTCCTGATTCTCGGAAATATACTGCATTTATGTTCGGGGGGCGAACCTATCAGTTTGTGTTCTACCCTTCGGACTGAATGTCAGTTCTGGGGTATTCATTACAGCCCTGGATACCGTGCTTGGCGACGATTTAGTTGAGACAGTCACACACTATGTAGATGATATACTGATAGCTACACAGACTTGGAATGAACACGTTGACACACTTCAAAGAATTTTAGAAAAATTTGCACAAGCTGGAGTCACAGCCAATCTTAGAAAATCAAAATTTGGTTGCAGTGAGATAAAATATTTAGGACATATCATTAATTCACAGGGCATACGTCCTGATCCCAGTAAATTAGATGCTATCAGAAACTTTCCTAGCCCTCGAACTAAAAAGCAGTTAAAATCATTTCTTGGGCTATGTTCATTTTTCAGACGTTTTTTGCCACAACCACTTTTGAACAGTAAACATCTGCTAAATCTACTCAGAAAGAATCAAGTTTGGATCTGGTCGGAACAGTGCCAGAATGACTTTAATACAATTAAACATGCTTTAGTGAATGCTAACATATTGAGCCATCCAGATTTCAATTTAGATTTTTGTATGACTTGTGACGCTTCACGTACTGGCTTGGGCTGTTGCTTATTTCAAGTTGTAAAGAATAAAGAGGAGGAACAGATAAGAATTATTGGGTTTGCGAGTCGCACTCTAACTGAATGTGAGCGTACATACTCCACTACTGAGTTAGAAACACTTTCCATAGTATGGGCATTCAAGAAATTCAATTATTATTTATTTGGAAAACATACAGTAATTTACACCGATCACCAGGCCCTGACATTTTTGTTAACTTGTAAACTTGTACATCCTAGACTATCACGATGGGCAGTTACACTTCAGAACTACTCTTTTGAAATTAAGTACATAAGAGGTAAGGACAACACCATTGCAGACACTTTGTCTAGACTTCCACAAGGTATGAATGATACCAACAGTGACTTAGAAAATATAAATGACTACAGGATTCTCTTAATGCAAGACAAGCAGTATCACCAATATTATATTGATATGTGCAGAAACATGGCTGAATTACAAAAATCTGATCCTCACTGGTATAAGATAATAACATTACTGGTAGAAAAACACAATCATCCTTTGTCTAAGTATTACAAGTTACACAATGATGTGTTATTTTACCGCCGACATCCAAATGCTACTAACTGGTGTGTATGCATTCCCAAAGAGTCTGAACGTAATCTAATTTGGCACACACACTTAGTTTGGGGTCATTATGGGACGAAAAAGTGTTTGGCAAAGCTCAGTACATACTGTTATTTTAGCAATATGAGAAGAAAAATTTACAGGGAACTAAAAACATGTGTCATATGTCAAAAATCAAAACCTCAGAATTTATCCACAAAAACAGATTTACATTCTATTTTACCTAGTAAACCCCTGGAAATTCTGTGTACTGACATCAGTGGACCGCATCCAGCAAGCTCTGGAGGCGTCAAATATATCTTAGCTTTTTACGATATATTTTCTAAACATGTAAAACTTTATGCTTTAAAATCCGCCACTGCAAATGCTATAATACGAAGATTCTCAAGTGATTACCTGACGCACGTGGGAAAACCTAAAGCAATTCTATCAGATAATGCAGCATACTACTCTGGGTACAAATGGAGAAATTTCTTAAAGGACAATAACATTAAAAGTATATTTATTTCGAGGTTTAGTCCACAATGTAACGCGACTGAGAGACTTTTCCGAGAATTAAATCGATTCATGAGGACCTATATTTCATCAAAACATACTAATTGGGTGTCCTACCTAAGTCTTTTCGAAGACGTACACAATAACTTAAATATTTACGATACGAATTACACACCTAACGAGATCATGTTCAATTGCAAACAGAACGATCAGTGGATAGAACCATTACCTAAGTTGTCAGACAAGGAAATCACACCTGAACAGAAAATAAAAGAAGTATTGACTACATTGACACATCACGCACAAATACGAAACAAACATCACAGAAACATAATAAAAAGAAAACAAAAATTCGAGGTAGGAATGCTTGTACTATTTCGTACTCATCATAAATCTGTAGCACTCAAACGACGCAACGCTAAGTGGCGTCTGCTATGTGAAGGACCTTATATAATTGTTAACATACCGCATCCTGGTGCGTATCTGTTACAACATCCTAGAACTAACAAAATTATTGGGCTATACGCACACCGAGATCTTAGAGCATTTCATGCTGAATAATGTCAAAGTCATACCCATCAAAATATTGCTAAGCAACTCGAAAAACTCTGTTGTTACAACATAGATAATAAGTAGTATAGAAATTTTCATTTCAGCGGTTCCAGTGACGCAGTTGAAGACAGAAGAACTCTTCTTTCAGCGCGCGCCTCCACCTGAAAGACGGAATATTAAAGTAAAATTTATGATTACGTAGCAGTGGATGACATATTAATTTTTCACGGAACATTTGTTACTGAAGGTACCACTGACTTGGTGTGCCACCTGACGAACTGACAGACGTCATCTGTGAAGCGATCTTTTACTTTGAGAAATAGATTAGACGCACATCTCTCAACACGAAAAGCATCTATCAGTAGTCAAGGCCACACAGACACTCTACACACACGCACAAAACGCGAGGAATCGAACATTTTCTCTCTCTTACTATTTTGAATATTTATTGAGTAGTGAAAACGCCTGGTCTTGCCTACTGATGTAATGAATGTTGTGTCTAACCTATCTTAATTTCAGATGACATCACAAAAAACATCGATAATATCCCAGCAAAACCCCTAAAGAGGATGTAAATATCTGCAATTCATGTAATCAAATGTGACACAATGTAATAACCTATAGCGATGTAATGATGATGTAAACATGTTTATGTGCAACTATATTATGTTTATGCTAAGAAAATATGTGACGTGTGTATGTATAATTACTTATTTTTTTAACTGATGTATAGTGTAACTGTTACTATGTAAAAATTTGAACAAAACGAGTGCCAAAAAGACATTGCATAGTGAACCACTGTTCACGGACATTAACGAACATTACTAACTCTGCAACTACGCGGAAACCTATGTGAAAGAAACTGTTAATGCCATTCATTATGCAGCGTATCTATGTGAACGCGATGAACGATTTCCTTGATTAATAACTACAAACATTTAGGTGAGCTATATTCAGCAAAAAACTGAAAATGTGAAGTGCATAATTCGTGCATCGTCTAGTGATATTACTACAGTACCCAACTTCAAGATGTTAACTGGATTAAATGGACACAAAGTGCCTGTCCAGAAAACAACACGACGGGTGGAAGAATGTTGGTTGGAACTTCAGGGAATGAAATGTTCTCGAAATGTGACGGACACACTTACCTGGACTGTCCAAGGATCGACGCCAGCTATGTGCCGTCCGAGGTTCTGCAACCAAGCTTCCACGGAATGTAAAAAACGAACTGCACGTGGACCAATTACTCGACGGGTCACGTCTGATCTGTAATAAGCAATGCTTTTAGTCACAACCAACTGCATCACTACGACTATAATGGAAATGGGAAATGGACACGCTTATGTATTAATCACGTTGTTATACAACGATGTTACTGTGATCAAAAAACTTTACCACGACGATACTAACCTGTAAAAAATTATTGTGTAGCGGATGAATATGAACTGTAATAACGACACGATGTGTATAGGTCAACGCACCTGAAACATACGGACATTATTCTTTGAAGTATTTCAAAAACAATACTATGTAACTAAGAATATTCAACACTCTAAGTTGTATTGTGTTATAACAAATATGGTAATTTTAAAACTAAGTTACCTGTCATAGAATGTAGTCTTCATATGTAATCTTGGTTGAATATTTTCTTTGTGCAACGACTAAAAAACGCGCGCACACGAACAATATGAACTGCAATACTGTGCCGCGTGATCTAACTGTACGATATAACGGCAGTGCCGCAGTTACACAGACGCTTTTGCGCATGCGCGCACTCTATCTGCCAACATTAGAACTTTTACGGCGCACCCGCGTCATTCAAATTTTGTATATAATGTGTATAATGTGTGATGTAAGTCATGTAAATAGTTGTAGATAACTTAGATTTTCTTGTGCCTTTAGGTGAATTGCTCGCCTGCAGGTGTGTCCTTTCGCCTCGCAATTCAGGGGGCAATATAAAGGCACATTTGCATGCCGAGCGTGAGTTTCCTCGGAAACGCGAAATATTAATTAAATAAATAATCAGTGACAAATAAATAAAGCCTATGGCACACAACTGCAGCGCTGTGTCGCTGATAAAACAAAAGCACAATTACGTTACTCTTATGTTTGATTAAGAAAGGGAGAGCTCTGGTTGAAGTGGTGCGAGAAGCACGTATTTTATTTTATTGTCTGGCACACCGCCATATTTCATGTTATAGAAGAATACTGCGAGTTGCAACCACACTAGGCACTCGATTCTGTAAAGAATTTATATTTATAAAAGTAAGTAGGATTATGAACTGTAGGCTTATTCATTGAATATATCTGATTTAACTAACTGTGTAACTTTTTTATGTTTAGTAGACAATCACCACTGTACGA
The DNA here is from genome assembly GCF_021461385.2 of Schistocerca piceifrons. Lineage (NCBI taxonomy): Eukaryota > Metazoa > Arthropoda > Insecta > Orthoptera > Acrididae > Schistocerca > Schistocerca piceifrons. Next base: position 601,137,228 of record NC_060139.1, on the reverse strand, counting down.
CGTATTGGCATGGCTGGCAAATTATTGTAATATTGAGATTTAGATTATGAGTCCGCACCTACCGCAGCAGTCTTTGGAAACGATTTAATTACGAAGTCCGATTATTCAGTTTTATTTCACGGTCAACTACGAGTAACATTGCCTTTACGAAAAAGCCATTGTCAAGCGTCTGATACCGAATAATTAAACGTCCACGTTCCAGATAAGCAAAATATTAATTACAATTGCAATCACAATCACCATCATACAGATAGAATAATTAATATTTAAATAACAATATTTTATTTATTTTATTTATTTTATAGTGTGACAGCCTGGATATTAACCTGCATCACAGTACAAACGTTTTCAAAAAGTCAGTCCCACTGTTGGGGACTTCTGCTTGTCAGATTTCACTGTGAATTTATTTATATTTAATAATGCTCGAACTCTTACGGGAATCGGCGCAACGCCCCGAGTAATGAGTACAATGGTCAGTGCCACTATGTCAGTAGTGTGCGGATAAGATGACAATTTGAGGCCAACGTGAGGCGTGCTAGAGCAGTAGTCCAAGCAGTTACAGTGACCACTGTGTCCGATTGGCGTAGTGGTCAGTGCATCTGACCAGTAAGCAGGAGTTCCAAGTTCGTGTCCCGATTTAGCACCAATTTTCGACTTCCTCATCTGTGTGAATAGTTGTTACTTCATTCTGCAGCTTCAACTGGAACAAGATACAAAGTTTGCGCTAGGTGGCATTTCGGGTTTCATAGGCATCGTATGCAACAGAGTCGGCACCTGGAGCAGATCCCCAAAGATGCAGTGGCTGTGCCAACGCGAGAGCACTAACGAATCGAGAGCAGCACTAGTGGTCAACACAACGACACAGTTAAGAATGGTAAGACCAGCGAATGGCCTTGGTGTGTATAGGCCACAATGTGCTCAGCGAGCAATAGAATTATTGTGAGTAGGAGGAAGACGCCCTTCTGGTATGCGCATTAGGAACTCAAATTTTTGGCAGCCACTGTCGTCTGATAGGGAAAGGGATCAGTCATGCTTGGAATGCAGTAACTTTACCTTTGACTTCCTTACCTTGAGTCTCTGCCTACCATAGATCCTTGAAACTGTTTCATATACTTGTGAAAATCTTTGTCACTGAATAGGATAATTAAAGATGAGTATAATAATTTAGCGATAACCAAACGGCCGTTTATAACAACTAGTAACTTACACTCTTCTTTAGGTAACAAATTGGTTTATTCCCTACAGAACCTCGTTTCTAACCCAAACCCTGTAAGTAGGCTGTTTAGGTTTGTTTATTGGTAACGCCACCTCTGTATAAAAATCACTGGCTGTGCTGTGTGCAGTCTGTGTCTAGTTTGCATTGTTGTCTGCCATTGTAGTGTTGGGCAGCGGCAGCTGGATGTGAAAAGCGTGTAGCGTTGCGCAGTTGGAGGTGAGCCGCCAGCAGTGGTGGATGTGGGGAGAGAGATGGCGGAGTTTTGTAATTTGTCATGAACTGCTATATATATTATGACTATTAAGGTAAATACATTGTTTCTTCTCTATTAAAATCTTTCATTTGCTAACTATGCCTATCAGTAGTTAGTGCCTTCCGTAGTTTGAATATTTTATTTAGCTGGCAGTAGTGGCGCTCGCTGTATTGCAGTAGCTTGACTAACGAAGATTTTTGTGAGGTAAGTGGTTTGTGAAAGTTATAGGTTAATGTTAGTCAGGGCCATTCTTTTGTAGGGATTTTTGAAAGTCAGATTGCGTTGCGCTAATAAAAATATTGTGTGTCAGTTTAAGCACAGTCGTATATAATTGTTCAAAGGGGACGTTTCATATGTCGACCCTTAGCCGACGATACCTCACTGGAATCTTCTGATTTTTTTCTTGTAGTTTGTGTAATTACTGCAGCTTTTGTTTATTGCTAGCGCGTAATTAAAGAGAGAATTTCCTTTGTAGTTGTAGTTTTTCATTGTTGTACAGTAAAGCAGTTGTGGCATGCATGTAGATTTGCAGCAAGTATTTCGCTGCTGCGCTTGCAGTTAACAAGATATTATTTTCAGTGCTATGTTAATGTGTTCTCTTAGTTTTGCTCTTCAAATTGTGCTTTTCTGTGTTATCGTGTGAAATATTGTGACAATAATGGCGTGTGAAAAACGTAACACTAGGCTCCAAAGTTGAGAAATAATAGTGACGACGAGCGTAGCTTGCCAGCACCACTGTGTAATGAATTAACAGACGTTCAAAGTAGTAATTTGGTAACTGCGCATAGGGAAATGGAGCGGGTTGCAAACAATGGCGTAGACAGTGAAACAGGTAGTGAACAGGGAAGCATTATCGATCGATCGGTCGGCAACAGCTCGCCTCAGGAATCCGAAATGACAGGACACAATTTTGCAAATACTGTAGATTTAGGTTTTGCGTCCTCACCGTTTTCTCAAATAAGTCAAGACACATTTTCTGCTTGTCAAAATGTGAATGTTGCCGGTGCAAATGCACTGCCGAAAAGCGTAGAGGTACAGATTCCAGACACTAATGCATTGTTATTACAGCTAATGCAACAAATGGAACAACACCAGAGACAAACACAGCAAAAGCTTCAAAAGTTAGACACAATGGAGCAAAATCTTCAAAAGTTAGACACAGTGGAACAAAATCTTAAAAAGTTAGACACAATGGAACAAAATCTTCAAAAGTTAGACTCATTGGAACAAACATGTGAAGATTTAACTACTGAGTTACATAACATTGAATCGAAATGTCAAAAAGTCTGTAATGACGTAAAAACTCAAATTTGTGAGCATTTTCAACCTATTTTTTCGCGGCATGAAAATGCATTACAGAATCACGAAGCAGCCATAAAAGAACTGCAAACTATTGCTCATGAAAATCATGAGACCTTGCAAGCTAAATTTGACTCAGTTGCATCTACCGATTCGGTTACACAACTTGCAAAAACTCAGGAAAACTTAAAGGACACTGTAGATACTCTGAAACTTGGTTCAGAAAAACACACTGAGGAAATAAGTACACTATTGGGGAAAGTAGCCTAACTTTCGGATCAGTTCACTAATTTATCTACGAAGGTAGATGATAATCTGAATGACACAAAACCGGTAGTTTTTAATGACACAGAAGCGTGTGAACAAATTAGGAAATTCAATCAAAATCAAATCAATATACAGTACAAAAGAGAAATCCGGGAAGTACAAGATCAGTTGGCACAAGTAATACAAAAATTACAAATTTCAGAGGACACTCGCGCCCCAATACGGGAAGAGGGACATAGAAATACGGAACAACCACAAAATAATAGCACAGAACACTTCACAAATTATGAAAGAAATTGGCAAGGCGCATTGGATTTTGAGATGGAACCGCCGACACGACGTAACAATGACCGATATGCTACTCGCCGACACGATGATTTTACTATAAGCTGTTCATTACTACACGTAAATTCAAAACTTTTAAGAATTCTGGCAACGACATTCATCCACAAGCATGGCTCCATCAATTCTCTCATTGTTTTCCTCCCAACTGGTCGTTAGAACACAGATTAGAATTTATGTGTGGCTACTTGGAGAATGAACCAGCTGTAAGAATGCGATCGGTAATTCACGATTGCCACAGTGAAGGAGAGTTTTACCATGCCTTCCTCTCAGCATATTGGTCTCAAGCTACACAAGACCGAGTAAAACATAGCATCATGATGATGAAACACTTTGAACAATCTGAATTTTCCAGTCTTGTCAAATATTTTGAAGACATGATGCATAAGAAGCAGTATCTTTCAAACCCATACAGCCCCTCAGAACTCATCTGCATTTCCTTACTCAAATTGCCTGAACATTTACGACATATTATTTTAGCAGGACGTTGCAAAGACGACATTGAAGCTTTTCAGGGACTGTTACAAGAACTAGAAATTGACACTGACAATCGCGAAACGCGAAAACAGGAGCACAACAATTACAGGTCACATCTGTCACAATTCCGCGATGAAAGAAATAATAACTGGACACGACAAGGCTATTCTCACAACACATATCGTGACCAAAACAGACACCACCCGTATGACAACCTCTGGCAGAGTAGTAATAATTACAGGGAAAGATCACCTCTCCGTGGTAGTGACTATCACAGAGACAATCAGAGAAACAGACAATTTGGGAACCAAAATAATTATTATTGAGACAGAATAACTTAAGACGCAACGGTCCAGCCCGCAGTTACGTTTCAGGGAGAAATTCTCCACCACATGACCGACAAGAAAGAAACTATGGAATCTACCGACATGCCGACAGACGATATGATCGTAACGACAGACCTGAATTGCATCAGAACTGGCGGGATTCAAACAGAGCAGGGCCCTCTCGAGGAGGTGAATTTGTAGAAGTTAGGTCTCCAAACCCCAATAACGACGCGCGCCAACAAAGAGACAATAGGCAATGACTCATACCGCTTGCAGCCACAAAACGTACGTATGAAACTAACGACACAGCTGCCGTAGCTAGTAATTACGTAAAAATGGAAGACATTAGGGACATCTTACTTCAGGAACACGACGTAAAAAATAACAACATTGCATATCCTGTGATTCACATTACTGTAAATGACGTAAAATTTATGGCAGTACTTGACTCTGGCAGTCCCATTTCAGTAATTAGTGAAACAGCTTTTAGCAAATGCAACAAATCGAACGATTGCCCCACACTTCCGTTACGTAAGATTAAATTACAAGGTGCAATCTGTGGAAAAGTGTAGATGTACGCCAACAAACCAATTTATAATTCTTTTGCCAAAGCCACAGCTTCTCTATGAACTTTCTTATTGTTCCATTATTGTCGACGGAAATTATATTGGGAGTAGACTTTTTGAATGATTACAAAGCAATCTTAAACTTTCACGATGCGGAAATAAGTTTAGAGAAGGAAGGTAAGTCAATAGCTTTGAAATTTGAAGATTGGCTCTCAAACCATGACGAGGAAATTAATCGGCTTTACCTTCTGTTAGACAACAGTTCGGAATTTTCCAACGAACTAGACACTAACAATCACTCTGCAAGTACTGACAGGGATGATATCGACCGCACATTTGAAATTAATGAGTTAATTCAGAATAAAATTCAAACAATTGAGAATTGTAATTACACTGATAGGCAGGATCTTTTTGAGATTTTACAACCACATTCCACAGTTTTTACTCATAAAACAGGAACAATCAAGGGATTTCAATACCAATTTTGTGTTCGTGAGCATACTAAATTTTGTGTTAGACCATATGTAATTCCAGCACATTATAGAGGCCGTGTTAGAACAGAAATACAATCTATGCTTGACGAGGGCGTTATTGAGCCTGCAGTAAGCTCATACAACAATCCATTACATGTTGTTGAGAAGAAAAATGGATCGATCAGGCTTGTCTTAGATTCGAGACAAATCAATACTATCGTTATTCCTGAAACAGACGGGCCGCAAACGTTGGAAGAACTTCTTCAAAATTTTAATGTTGTAAAAGTGTTGTCTTCCATTGATCTCAGATCCAGTTTTTATCAGATCGAACTTCATCCAGAATGTAGAAAATACACAGCTTTCCTTTGTTTCGGCGTTTGTTATCAGTTTCGGAAACTTCCTTTTGGTTTGAACATTTATTCGGCAGCATTTATTCGCGGGCTAAATTCCATATTACCTGAGTTCTTAAAACGGCACATCACCTTATATGTGGACGATATTCTGATAGCAGAAGCCTCATGGGAACAACATAATCGCATCCTCAACAGTTTGTTACGTATTTTTGCAGAATCTGGAATTACAGTTAACTTGGAAAAGTCTGAATTCGGTAGGTCAAAGGTGAGGTTTTGGGACATATTATTTCTTCTGAAGGCATTCAGCCGGATCCTGAAAAGTTAGAAGCAATCAGAGCCATTCCAGTTCCATCCACAAAAAAACAAGTCCGCAGTTTTCTACATCTCGTAAATTTTTACCGTCGTTTTCTGAAAATGCAAATTCTTGTTACACCAAAACTTCGTTCTCTCACTGGAAAAAATACTATTTGGAACTGGGACGAACAAGCACAGTTGGAATTCAATTCTTTGAAAGAATCGCTACTTAACGCGGCAATACTAGCTCATCCAGATCTGTCACAAGATTTCTGCCTTAGCACGGATTCTTCTAAAGTCGGTCTTGGTGCCCATTTATTTCAAGAAGCCACAGAAAATTACACTACTGTTCAGAAAACCATTGCTTTTGCTAGCCGAGTGCTAACAAAACCTGAAAAAAATTATTCCGTTACTGAATTAGAAGCTTTAGCTATCGTTTGGGCATTTAACAAATTCCGTTTCTTTCTTTCTGGTAAGCACGTAAAAGTATACAGTGATCATAGTGCATTACAATTTCTTATGTCTTCAAAATTAAATCATGACAGGTTAAAACGTTGGGCATTGATTCTGCAAGAATTCCGCTTCACAATAGTCTACATTCGCGGCAAGGAGAACATTGTTGCGGACGCGCTGTCACGCGCACCGGCTGGGCTTGAGAAAAGTAACACAGAAGGCAACATGGAGAAAAATTTCAGTATTCTTTAGATTCAGAAAGTCGCCTTTGAAAACTTCATCATCACATCTTTAAAGGACATTGCTCATGAATAAGATAAAGATCCGATTTGGAAAGACATCAAAAGTAAATGGCATGAAAAGACACACACTCAGATTCGGCATTATTACCTGGTTAGAAACAACATACTCTTCAAACGCTGCACTGTTGATGACAAGCTATGGGTACTTTGCATTCCAGACGATTTTGTTAATAAGCTCATTTGGTACATTCATTTCAGCTACGCACATTTTGGCCCACGAAAATGTTATCATATTCTTCGAACGACTTGTTATTTTAACAATATGGAAAAGCGAATTCGAAAATTCTTGTCTATTTGTAAACTTTGTCAAAAGGCGAAACCATCTACTATCTCACATCGTGTTCCGTTGTTTCCTGTTATTCCTTCTAAATTAAAAGAATTTGCTGCTGTTGATCTCTTGTGACCCCTTGTCAGAACATCGAATGGATTTTCGTACGTTCTAGTCGGTGTTGAACTTACTTCAAAATTTGTTTCTTTCACTCCGTTACGTAAAGCCACTGGACGGTCTGTATCCAACGCCTTTGTTAAAAATTTCTTACGTGAATTTGGACACGTTAGTAAAGTCATTTCAGATAACGGACCGCAATTCAGATCTGCTGTTTGGTCACGCATGCTTCGCAACCATAAAATCAAACCTGTTTTTATTTCATTGTACTCACCACACTGTAACCCCTCCGAACGGATTATGAAAGAAATCAATAAGCTTTGCAGACTTTATTGTCACAGAAAGCATCAGCATTGGGACAGATATTTACACTTATTTCAAAACGTGCTGAATGAAATGCCTCATGATTCCACTGCTTTACCACCTACTCTTGTACTGAAGAATGAAGAACCACCGAACAGAATCAGAGAGCTTGTACCTTTCCCGAATACACGTAAACTTCGACACAAAGACATAATTGATTTGGCTCTTAAAAATATAAAATCTGCAGCAGACAAAAGGAGAAAACTACACGGTAAAGCAAATGCAAAGAAATTATATATTGGTCAGAAAGTTCTCATTAAAGCTCATTCATTGTCACATAAGAAGAAACACTTGAGTCACAAATTCTTTCTAGTTTACAATGGACCTTACAGAATCCGACGTATACCACATGATAATTGCGTTGAAGTTGAAACTCTGCGTACTAGGAAGAGTAAAGGTTTACACCACATTTCAGATGTAAAACCGTTTATTGAAAGATAATCTGCTTTTTAACTTTGTCTTTGCCATAAAACGTTTCACTTCACGTTACTAGTATGCTTAAGAATCTGTTACCATGCAACAATGTTTGAAGTTAAATATCCAGTCAAGAACCAAGAGAACTTATTTAAACAGAAATTACGAATGCATTGTTAATGTGAACAGACGAGACAGTGTTATTGTGTGTGTACATTCTTGCTTGTTAGTTGCACGATTACGTAACGACTATAAGGCTCACATACTTAGAACACATACTGGTACTGCTAATGAGATTCTAATGCAACCTTTTGGTTTACTTGGAAATACATTCTGGATTTAAAGTACTTTCTGTGAGATACCAGACAACACAGTGGTTAGTTTATGTGACAGCTACATGATTTTATCACGACGCTACTAATGAGTGACAATTTACAATGTTGCTTTTGCGGTGTTTCTGTTTTATATCTGCACAGTTTTTCTACATTATTCTGGAAAGTAAAACATGTTTTAGTAGCAACTTTGTGGTATAGCTACAATGAGACTGCATTTTCCGTAGCACAACAATACGTTACAGCACAGTACTTTCTTCATCACAGCAATAAGCGTAATAACTAAGATATCTATACGCAAAGCATTTCACTTTTGTTTATCATGAGGTAAGTACATTGACTTCTGCAGAACTTAGCTTTCGGAGGACGATAACTACAACACTTCCACAGAGATTATGTTACAACAAGACACACAGTTTAGCGCTACAGTACACGTATTTGAGAGATTAATTTTGTACTTAAGCCATTTATTTTTCAAGATTTTTGAATTACAAAGAAAGTTTTCCATGATACATTTCATTCCATTGTTGTAATCTGTAACACCTGAGGGTATAATTACATTAATCCTCAGGGGGGTACACGCCTACTTTGTGTACCATGTGTTTGGCAAGCACAAGGAGCCCTAGCTAATATGGTATTTGCTTATACAACTTTACACATCGGTACCATATTTCTCTAACACAGAATTACACAGCTATATGATTATTTGACAGAGAAACAAACGTTCTTTTTACTACGTCAGTGACAGATGTTTACGCAATTTCACAGTTGGATAACTTCACACTTATGAAACTGTATTTTGTCTGTACTTTGTAAACTGTTCATATTTTTTCGGAACCATTGTGATATTATGAGAGCTTTGAATGATATATTTGGTATGGGATCATGATTTTTAAAGTGCGTTTGAGGCAGATGACACTTTTGACATGAGCAGAGAATTTTTTTAGGTATTGAAATTATTGGAGGAAGCTACGACGATTTTGAGAGTTGACTGAGGTGTTATGATGTTATTATTATGATGATGATGTGTATTATGCTGTTGCCATATGTTTATGATCAATAATCTGATGCTATATTAGTTATTTGATTATGCTACATATTTATTATAATGAAATATTGAAGAAGTGTCGACGAATAAGGTAAGGAATAATGAGCAGTGGTTAGGGACTCTGGTTTGTGAAAAAGGTTGTTGGAAACCGAGAATCGTACTTTACGAGCTATGAAATGTGTGTAAATGCGTGAATGTATCACAATGCCGATGAAAACTTTTTGAACACTGTTATATTCATAGGATCTTGTTTCTACACATTTTCAACGCAAATTCTCGACCTGTGAAATATTTTTATATGAGACTGTCACTGTAGCGGAAAACGGTGTCATAAATATTTCGGCAAGAAAGTGACCTTCACGTAATGCATCGTGGGCACGATGCATCACGTAGGCAGCTGCGCAACAGACGCCTGGAAAAAAAGCCTTTCAGAGGTACAGGTGAAAAAAAAATGGGGAGGCCATTATCCTCGCTATTGACGTTCCTTTGTAGAAAGCATCGCAAAAACGACATGGTCGAACTTGAAAACAGATGATTACACTGTGGAGCTCTTAATTTATGATATTTACTGAAATGCCTAATGAAATGACGAGAAATATTTTTATGTCTATATACCTGATTATGACTACTGTCTCTCTAGTTGAGAGATTTTTCTACTAACTTATGAAATGCCTCATGACTACTGAATGATGTTCTTATGCTTTACTTTGTACATAGTTGCTTATTTCATTTGATATCAGGTTTCCAGCTGTGTTGCAGCATTAGTTTTATGAAATAAGCTTAGATGCATTTGCTAATGTGAACACTTTCTATCAACAGATCTATTAAATAATTATTTTATGATCCACATTCTTTGAAAAAGGAGCTCTTGGAACGGAAAGAACAATGAGAAGGGACTAATAACAGTAACTGCATATATAATTTTCTTTTCAAGTACTTGGTAATTTCTTTTGTAGAATAAATTGTGATGCATCACTCTAGTGTTAAGATGTGACATAGGTATTAAACATGGCCATATTTACTGTAATATTTTTTCTGCTTGACCTTTCTCATGTTTAGATGTAAGTTATTACATTTGCTGCTGCTGTTTGCCAGGCATATTGTTACTGAATTTGACTTTGTATTATTCTGTTAAGCCATTTTTACTAATGATTTATTTTTATTGTTTGCTGCACATTGCCTTATGTTAGTTGTAATATTGCAATTGCTTTGACAATTTCCAATTGTTTTTCATTGCTGTTTGTAATAATTGTTTTGTGCTGCTGCATTGCCTTGTCCCTTAGTTTATGCATCTGACCTCAGTAGATTTAAGTTAGCTTAAGAGGGGGTAGACTATATAAGAAACTGACTATGGACAATAGGGAAAGAATGCATTGAAAAGTTATATGAAAAAGATTTGGGCCAAAATGAGTATTGTACACTGAGAAATAATTATTTTGAAACAAATATGAATTGAATACAGAACGCAGGTATAGATAGGACTTTTAGGGAATAATGATGAATGATGGGAGATCTCCAAGAAGTAGAGAAAGTTTTGTTTGCAAAATACTGCAGTACAACAAACCCTGTCCTTTCCTTTTGTATTATTCCGCTATATGTTTGTGTACCCTTGTGTATTTGTGTTCATCCTGTCTTTATGTGTTTATCTGATACGATTTATGTTGTAGAACTTTTCTGATACTCAGCTACATTCACTATGATGAGGAATACTGTTATCCTCAAATATAATTTGCATTTATAATATGTTATTTACTTTGTAAAGATGTTTAGACATTATCTATCTATTATGTTTTGTTTTAATGCTCACGTGTGAAGTTAATGTTTCGAAAGTTATTCAGACCTTTTATGTATGTACTCATGTCATAATTCCTGTAACACTGATGTGTATGTTATTTTGATTCTTTTGTAAGGCTTGTACTACAAATGTTATCTCTATTGTTATGTTCTTTAATGATGTATTTCGTACCTTTGTAATTGTATTCTTATGTTATAAAATTGTAATTGACACCAGTTCATCAAATTAAGTAACTTGTAAGTTCCATTTCACTGCACATGTTTCTGTTGGTCATAGTATATGGACAATATGTGAGAAGTAGAGACTGTTAGTGTTTGCACATGTGTTAATAATTCAGCAAGGGACTGGATAACAGCATTGCTGGTGCTAAGGACAATTCCAAAAACTTTGTGAGTGTACAAGTGGTGGTTTATGGACTTGCTATATTATCTGCAAGACTCTTCGATGGTGATTGTGCACCTGCACATTTGCAACGGATGGCTGCTGGCCATCTCTACAAGGACTACAGTGGGTCTGCACCTTTGATGACTCACCAATACCATAATGTCTACAAGGACTACAGTGGGTCTACACCTTTGCTGACTCACCAGTACCATTATTTCTACAAGGACTGCAGTGGGTCTGCACCTCTGGTGGCCCACCAATACCACAATCTCTACCAGGACTACAGTGGGTCTGCACCTCTGGTGGCCCACCAATATCGTAATCTCTACCAGGACTACAGTGTGTCTGCTCTGTGATGACCTACCAATACTCTTCAAAACTTCGATTGACTCTGCTGTGGGTTTGCTCTGTTGTGGCCCATTACTTGTCTGCATGTAAAGAGTCAGCACTGTCTTCCCGTTTGAAGGACAACACTACTTCTTCAAGACTGTGTGGAAATCCACTACTTCCGTGTGCATTTTCTTTTACTGCTCAGACTTTGAGAAAAACACTGCTTTTTTACTGTGATGAACGATTAGGACTGTCTTTATGGACTGTGAGAAAGTTTAGCTTTTGACCTACATTGTATCAGTAAGTGTGTGCATTTGATATCTTTGTTATTGTCATTATGAAAAATTTTATCAAATCATTATTGACCACTGCCCAAAACAATTTGTAAAATTTTTTGTGGGGAGCATGGGGGCTATGTAAGTAGGCTGTTTAGGTTTTTTTATTGGTAACGCCACCTCTGTATAAAAATCACTGGCTGTGCTGTGTGCAGTCTGTGTCTAGTTTGCATTGTTGTCTGCCATTGTAGTGTTGGGCAGCGGCAGCTGGATGTGAAAAGCGCGTAGCGTTGCGCAGTTGGAGGTGAGCCGCCAGCAGTGGTGGATGTGGGGAGAGAGATGGCGGAGTTTTGTAATTTGTCATGAACTGCTATATATATTATGACTATTAAGGTAAATACATTGTTTGTTCTCTATTAAAATCTTTCATTTGCTAACTATGCCTATCAGTAGTTAGTGCCTTCCGTAGTTTGAATCTTTTATTTAGCTGGCAGTAGTGGCCCTCGCTGTATTGCAGTAGCTTGAGTAACTAAGATTTTTGTGAGGTAAGTGATTTGTGAAAGTTATAGGTTAATGTTAGTCAGGGCCATTCTTTTCTAGGGATTTTTGAAAGTCAGATTGCGTTGCGCTAATAAAAATATTGTGTGTCAGTTTAAGCACAGTCGTATATAATTGTTCAAAGGGGACGTTTCAACCCTAGTTACAAATGTTTCCACTGAGTTCATGAGGACCCTTTCGTTTATAATCTTGTAATACTAAAAGTAATTCACGTACTTCTCTGCAAAACTACAATTTTAAGAAGCACTTCATACACTCTAATTATTTAGTTATTAAATAAAAAAACAGAAAAATTAGACAAAAATTACTCAACTTCATTAGCAGAACTGATGTAACAACTCCAGCATACACTTGATTGCGTGATGGAAGAAATGTCATGTGTACTCGAGACCCTGTTTGGGCTGCCATCTAGTGATGCAGTTGACACACTACAACACAATGGTACCAAGTGGACTCAGTGGGTTTTCGTGGGCACTGTAGAAATTTCTAAAGTGAACCGGAAGTTTAACAAACGAGTATTCATGGCGAGGACTGTGAAATCCGTTAATTTGGCGCTGAAACGTATCTAACTGCATTTGTTCTTCAGAGATGTATTGAAGAGTGACTAAGATTTTAAACAACCGACTTTTGTATACAAAATAAACTGAAGTACAAACAGATAAAATCTATGTGATTGTATGGGCGATATGCGTATTTTACGTGTTTTGTGCGTGGAATAAAATAAATTTGGAACAGGCGTGTTCTGTTAACTGTGTTAACCGTTCTTTTGCCTAATTGTACTACAAACTCCTATCCCAACAAATGACTGTGACCGCATTTCGTAAATGATCTAACCGACTTCTAGCGCAGAATTTAATCACGATAAATTTTAACTTGCTGTTTACCGATGTCAAACTTTGGAAGTAAACCCGTTACCAAGATTGTCCACTTTCTCTCATTACAGCGGCGATCGAAGATTTTATTTCAGTGTCAAACTACACCATCCCGATGTATGTGTGTCCTGACAACTTTCCCATCTGTATCGAAAATCTGCGACAACGAGGAAAGACGGTGCGCCTACTATTGAAAACCTGGTACGTCAATGCTGTCTTATGCGTTTGAAATTCACAATTATCTAAGTATAACCACAATTAAAGCTATTAGAAGAGTGAGGATTATCACTTTCGAGAAACAGAAGTTAACTGTAGAGGGTTACGTGATGTAAATAATCAACTTTTGTGACGAACGAAGAATTGGACTGACAACTTGACGACAGCATTCGACAAACGATTGAAACTAAACGGCATTGCACTATCGTTAGGTATTTCATTTAGATAACTAAAACGGGAAAGAAAACAGGCGATGTTTATCAAGTAGTTTTGAAATAGCAGATATTAAAAGTATAATGGAATTACTTCTCGCGGTTGTTTGCGATCACGAGTCATTATACACTAAAGCGCCTAAGAAAATGGTACAGGCATGCATATTCTAATAGAGAGATGTATAAACAGGCAGAATACGGCGCTGCGGTCGGCAATGCCCATATCAGACAAGCGTCTCGCGCAGCTGCTAGATTGGCTACTGCTGCGACAACGGCAGGTTATCAAGATTTAAGTGAGTTTGAAAGCGGTCTTACAGTCGGCGCACAGCCGATAGGACACAACATCTCCGAAGTAGCTATGAAGTGGGGACTTTGCCGTTCGATCATTCCACGAGTGTACCGTGAATATCAGGAATCCGGTAAAAAACCAAATCTCCGACATCAACGCCGGGGAAAAAAATCCTGCAAGAACGGGACCAACGACGACTGAAGAGAATCGTTGAACGTGACAGAAGTGCAAAGCTTGCGCAAGTTGCTACAGATTTCAGTGCTGGGCCGTCAGCAGGTGTCAACGTGCTAAACATTCAACGAAACATCATCGATATGGGCTTTCTGAGCCGGACCCACTCGTCTATTCTTGATGACTGCCCGATGCAAAGCTTTACGCCTTGTCTGCGGCTCGAACCATGTTGCCTGGTCGGACGAGTCTACTTTCAAATTGTGTCGAGCGGATGCACGTGTACGGGTACGGAGACAACCCAATGAATCCATGAACATTGCATGTCAGCAGGGCACTGTTCAAGCTGGTGGAGTCCCTGTAATGGTGTGGGGCGAGTGCAGGTGGAGTGATATGGGATCCCAAATACGTCTAGATATGACTCTGACAGATGAAAAGTACGTTAGCACCCTGTCTGACCACCTGCATGCATTCGTGCCCATTGTGCATTCCAACGGACTTGGGCAATTCCAGATGGTCAATGCGACACCACACACGTCGAGAAACACTCTTCTTAGTTTAAACACCTCCGCCGGCCACCAGACTCCCCAGACATGAACAATATTGAGCATATCTGAGATGCCTTGCAAAGTGCTGTACTCTTAAGTATTTATGGACAGGATGCAGGATTCATACTGTGGATTCCCTCCAGCACTACTTCAGACATTATTCGAGTCCATGCTACTTAGTGTTGCGGCACTTCTGCTTGCTCGCGGGGACCCTACACGATATGAGGCTGATGTACCAGTTTCTTTGGCTCTCCAGTGTATAATTATGCGTCATGAGTACCCTTCCTCTGACTGCTTCCTGAATTTTAATTGTTTTCTTCCCATAACGTAGTTAAATACAAACATTAAAAAAAAAGTTTTGCATCACCTGGGTCCCGAGAGTTCCGGACGCAGAGCAGAAAATTGGAGCAGAGATCAACATAAAAATTAAGTCGTCCCTTTTTATTGCTCATGAAAACCACACCCTGCATGTTGTACCACCATACAGCGAGACCTTCAGAGGTGGTGGTCCTGATAGCTGTAAACACCGGTACCTCTAACACCCAGTAGCACGTCCTCTTTCACTGATGCATGCCTGTATTCGTCGTGGCATACTATCCACAAGTTCATCAAGGCGCTGTTGGTCCAGATTGTCCCACTCCTCAACAGCGATTTGGCGTAGATCCCTCAGAGTGGTAGGTGGGTCACGTCGCCCATAAACAGCCTCTTTCAGTCTATCCCACGCATGTTCGATAGGGTTCGTGTCTGCAGAACATACTGGTCACTCAAGTCTGGCGATGTCGTTAGCCTGAAAGAAGTCATTGACAAGATGTGCACGAAGGGCCCGCAACAAATGCCTCGCCAATATGCTGCCGATATGATTGCACAGTCGGTCGGAGGATGGCATTCACGTATCGTACAGCCGTTACGGCGCCTTCCATGACCACCAGCGGCATACGTCGGTCCCTCACAGTGCCAACCTAAAACATCAGGGAACTTCCACCTTGCTGCACTCACTGGACGGTGTGTCGAAGGCGTTCAGCCTAACACGCCTCCGACGATTGTCTGGTTGAAGGCATATGCGGCACTCATTGGTGAAGAGAATGTCATACCAATGCTGAGCAGTCCTTTCGGCATGTTATTGGGCCCATCGTCGGGAGTGAAGTTGCACATCATGCAGCCTATTGCGCACAGTTGGAGTCGAAACACGGCGTCCTGTGGCTGCACGAAAAGCATTATTCAACATGGTGGCGTTCCTGTCAGGGTTTCTCTGAGCCATAATCCGTATGTAGCGGTCATCCACTGCACTAGTAGCCCTTGGGTGGCCTGAGCGAGGCATGTCATCGACAGTTCCTGTATCTCTGTATCTCCTCCATGTCCGAACAAGATCGCTTTGGTTCCCTCCGAGATGCCTGGACACTTCTCTTGTTGAGAGCCCTACCTGGCCCAAAGTAACAATTCGGACGCGATCGAACCGCGGTATTGACCGTCTAGGCATCGTTGAACTACAGACAACATGAGACGTGTACCTCCTTCCTTGTGGAATGACTGGAACTGATCGGTTCTTGGACCCCCCTCAGTCTAATAGGCACTGCTCATGCATGGTTGTTTACATCTTTGGGCGTGTTTAGTGACATTTCTGAACAGTCAAAGGGACTGTGTCTGTAATACAATACCCACAGTTCAGGAGTTCTGGGAACCGGGGTGATGCAAAACTTTTTTTGATGTGAATATTTGCGGTGCACTTTCGGCAGTTATTTAGTCTATATGCTTAGCTGTGCATAATGTAACTTAAGTTACACATTCCTATTCCTCTGTTACATTAAAATAGTTGTATGCTGTTTGATTACATTTTATTGTGTAGTATGATTGGCAGTGAGCGAACGTGTTGTGTGTGCAAGTTATGCATACCTCCGACAGATAGGATGTGAGTCAAATATGTTAGCTCGCAAGCACTTTGGTAATCTCGGTCGAAGAGAGGCTTTGCTTAGTCGAAATGGGTAGTTCGAAGGACGTTGTTTGGCAAGCGGTTCCTCGCCAGTAGATCAGCGTCTCCTCGGGCGATACGGCGTGGCCTGAGTTGGGATCGGGACAAAGTAATCGTTATCTTGTCTGGCCGGAACAAAGGAGTCGTGTGTGAGTAGAAAGAAAGGGAGTGGCTTGCCGTTGCTGCCTAGGTCTGTATGTGCAGGCTTTGTGTTGGCACCCTCCTTGTGGAGAAGACTGATGTGCAAATTTGCAGCGGGATTTTCCTCCTATGTTCTCTTGTTATGAGCTCGGACTTACAGGAGGTAACGCGTTGCACAGAGTAGCTTAGTGTATTGCTTCAGAACAACGAACGTCTGTACTGAGCTGTTGTCAGTGATGGGATTCAGCGTGTTTTGTACTGTGAGATATTCAGTTTCAGTTCACGTGGAGCAGAAATCTGTTTCGCTACAACATATCTAAATTATGAGTAAACTGAATAAACCACTTTCAGCGTTCGTTTAACGATTCTTGATATTTTCATAGGTTTCTTGGATACTTTGTCGGTGAACTCTTTGTTATGCGGTGATGTAGAAGGCCACGAGGTTCATTCAGAGCTGTGTGTTTCGTTGAAATCATCAGCAGTTTGACATCGATCTCTCTGAATTTTCATACTTTCTTAGACAGTATTAGATTGATAGTTTAAATATAACAATTGTATTTAGTATGTCTCGTGCTCATGATGTGTGCAAATTAAAATGCAGTAGGCATTCCGCCAAGATAATGTGCTTTCAACGAACATGTTTATTCACTACGAGCTGCTTGCAAAGCCGACTCTCACTTATTGTGGAACAAGATTATCATCAGCGTCTTTACATGTATCATTTAGGTTTTGAAGGTAGGTTTGCGTCGAGATCTTTGTAGCATACAGCGATGTTACAGGCTCTGTTCACTGTTCATTCTGTTATTCAGTAATTTGAATCTTTGTGTGCGAGACAGCTATGCTCATTGCACATGATTTTTCTGTAAATTGGGGTAGCTGCACATTTCTTAAGTCAGGTGATAAACTCGCTGATAGGAAACACGTACTAACATAAATGTTCGTTTACGCCCGTAGATCATCATTTGCGCAAAGTAAGTGTTCGTCTTCTTAATTAGTTCTTAAAATAAGATGAGATAGCGCCAATTAAAATTTTCATGGGTCAACAGGACAGTTTTCTGTAGGCATTCTAACATGTACTCAGAATAATAACAGCACACTGCCACTTTCAGTCTGTGTATTGAGCGACAACGTCGTTTTCGGCAGTTGCTATTACTCTCTTCCGTGTGATTCACTTTCTCCAAGAACAGGCTAGTTGTAATAGATTTCACTTTACTTGCCATAACAAACTAGACACAACATTCGCAGTCGGAATCGAAACATCATTCTTACAAACGTAAGCCACAATGCGTGAATGGAGAGCAGTATGGGGATTCCAATGTGTACTTTTGTCTCCCCATCTAGACTTTCTGCTTGTAAGTAACTTCAGTAAGCGGAACAAAATCATCTCTAAGCTACCGTACTAGCACCGAAACGGAAGATGACATGGAGAAGACCGAAATAATGAATCTGATCTTCTGAAACTTTTTCATAACTTAAGATCGTAATACGGTTCCTCCGTTTAGTAGTCGCACGAAAGCCAAAATGTCAGTTAATCAGATAAGTGATCGCGGAATAGTATATCAACTAAAATCCCTCAGCGGTGGAAGGCTGTCTGCACCAAATAACGCGGCTTTGAGTTTCTACCGAGATTATATGAAAGAACGTGCCCCCATTCAAGAAGTAGTACAGCGCTGGTTGTGCGAGCAAAGAAGCACGCCAAGCAATTGAACAAAAAATGCTAGTCACTCCTGTTTCCATGAAAGATCGGCGGATGAGAAGCACGTAACTATAGGCTTATGTCGTTGAAGCCAGTCTGTAGCATAATTATTGAACATGTTTTATACTCGCGAATTATGACGTTTGTGGAATCCGAAAATTTTATAAAAAGTCAACAGGGATTTGGTAAGCAGATATCCTGCAGATTACACTTTGCTCTGTTCGTCCATAAAATCTTGGTCACCGTACACAAAGCGCCCAGGGTGATGGTGACTTCTTTAACTTTTGGAAGACAGTTCTGCATTGTCGGTTAGTGAATAAAATGCTAGCATATAGATATCGGACTGGATTTGTGACTAGACATACAACTGCCAAGAGGATGGAATTAAATATTTTGTTCTTAATGGGAAAAAGTTGGTGGGTCTAAAAGACAATTTCGCAAGTGACCGAAAGAAGACTTAAATGACCGTTACTATTTATATACAAGGGCTATTCGGAAAGTAGCTTCTGACAGGTCGCGAAATGGAAACGACAGAGAAAATCCTATGAAGCTTTGTACAGATTTGTTGGGCAGTGTCTCTAGTATGCTTGTCGATGGTGCCACGTCTCCCTTTCTAGCGTTGAGCACACAGTGAGTATGCAAAGATACCTAGAACAATAATGTCTCCTGCCAAGTCAGGGTGCCCACTCCGAGATTTCGCTTGATTTCATGCAGCCCCACATAATGTACCTGTCATGCATTTCCTTCTTCACGAAACTCTCAGGCGCATACTGCAGGGGCAGTGAGGACGCCCCTGCGTCGTTCCAATGGGAAACGTTTGTTCATCCACCATATAGCCTTGACTTGGCTCCCTCAGAGGTTCATCTCTGCTCACATGAACCGCTGGCTATGAAGACATTTTAACACAGCCAACGAACTGCAGACCAACGTAGAGAAGTGGAGGAAATCACAGGCGGCTGCCTTCAATAACAAAGGTATTGGAAAGTTGGTACGATTTGTTTGAAGGTCACTTTTGTAAGTTTTTCTTGAACAAGTCGAAAAGACCGAACTCAAGTGAAAATGTAACCCAGTACAAAACTTAAGGAAATAAAATTTTCTACAATTTTCTATGTTGGAGTAATAGTTCTAGTGTAAAGAGCAAGAGAATACTAAAATCTCGTACGTTTCTCTGAAGGACAGCCATAACATTGTGGATTGCATAAAACACATCTGTAGTATTTGCTGAACACTATATATATATATGATCTAATGGACAGCGTCGGTAGCTCTATGAGACTGATCGCAGACGATTCTTTTGACAATACAACGGTTGCAACAACATAAGGCTACGGAAATGCAGGACTGTCGAGGATTCACGATTAATCTACAATGTAATGTGTTGCGCATAAACAGATAAAAACACCCAGTACTTCTTTCTTTCCATCAATGGCTGTCTGGTGCAACAACCGGTTATGATAGTTTTTTGTATAAATACAGACACAGTTATATATGAAGATAGTAACTGTTCTCGATAGAACAGATTCAAGTGATGGGGACTCGAACCCGGGATCTTCTGCTTACATGGCAGACGCTCTATCCTTTTTTTTTTTTTAATCTCATTTTGTTCTATATCGTTCGTTGAATTTGTTCGTGCCGGACGTCCGATGACACTCGTTCAGGTTGTTCGTTGATCCATTTACGCAGTTTTTTTTATTACAGAGGGTAGCTAAACCCTCTGACCGAACACGCTGAGCTACCGTGCCGGCAAATCCTTCTGAGCCACCGAGGACACAGGTGAATAACGCGGCTGCAGGGACTTATCCTTTGCACGCTTCCCGTGAGACCCACATTCCCAACTGTACACAATTCTACTTATGTAATGTACCTAATAGATATTTGCCCATCCACTCATTACTCGCGCACACTTTGGCAATTCCCGTAAGAGTTCGGGCAACCTGTGCGCATTCGCACAGACGAAGGTCAATGGCTGGGTAGGCTTTATCTATACAGGGTGGTCCGTTTATCGTGACTGGGCGAAATATCTCACGAAATAAGCGTCAAACGGAAAAACTACAAAGAACGAAACTTGTCTCGCTTCAAGGGGGAAATCAGATGGCGCTATGGTTGGCCCTCTAGATGGCGCTGCCATATGTCAAATGGATATCAACTGCGTTTCTTAAATAAGAACCCCCATTTTTATTACATACTCGTGTAGTACGTACAGAAACATGAATGTTTTAGTTGGACCACTTTATTTGCTTTGTGATACATGGCGCTGTAATAGTCACAAACGTATGGCTCACAATTTTAGACGAACAGTTGGTAACAGGTAGGATTTTCAAATTAAAACACAGAACGTAGGTACGTTTTAACATTTTATTTCAGTTGTTCCAATGTGATACATGTACCTTTGTTAACTTAACATTTCTGAGAACGCATGCTGTTACAGCGTGATTACCTGTAAATACCACATTAATGCAATAAATGCTCAAAATGATGTCCGTCAACCTCAATGGATTTGGCAATACATGTAACGACATTCTTCTTAACAGCGAGTAGTTCGCCTTTCGTAATGTTCGCACATGCATTGACAATGCGCTGAAGCATGTTGTCAGGCGTCGTCGGTGGATCACGATGGCAAATATGTTTCAACTTTCCCCACAGAAAGAAATCCGGGGACGTCAGATCCGGTGAACGACCAATCCACCTGTCGTGAAATATGCTATTCAGTACCTCTTCAACCGCACGCGAGCTATGTGACGGACATCCATCATGTTGGAAGTACATCGCCATTCTGTCATGCAGTGAAACATCTTGTAGTAACACCGGTAGAACATTACGTAGGAAATCAGCATACATTTCACCAATTAGATTGCCATCGATAAAATGGGGGCGAATTATCCTTCCTCCCAAAATGCCGCACCATGCATTAACCCGCCAAGCTCGCTGATGTTCCACTTGCCGCAGCCATCGTGGATTTTTCGTTGCCTATTAGTGCATATTATGCCTGTTAACGTTACCACTGTTGGTGAATGAAGCTTCGTCGCTAAATAAAACGCGTGCAAAAAATCTGTCATCGTCCCGTAATTTCTCTTGTGTCCAGTGGCAGAACTGGACACGGCGTTCAAAGTCGTCGCCATGCAATTCCTGGTGCATAGAAATATGGTACGGATGCCATCGATGTTATTGTAGAATTCTCAACACCGACGTTTTTGAGATTCCCGATTCTCGCTCAATTTTTCTGCTACTGATGTGTGGATTAGCCGCGACAGCAGTTCAAACACCTACTTGGGCATCATCATTTGTTGCAGGTCGTGGATGACGTTTCATATGTGGCTTTTTTTCCTTTATTGTTATTGTATACCTGCACATACAACAGGCAGGCCGGCAGGAGCGTTCTACGCCGCTCTTCAGCCTTAGAGGAGACAATGATAAAAGACAGAAAGAATATTCAGAAATGACAGAATAGCGGATAAAGAACAGTAGATATAAAATACAAAACATGAAGCCATTCACACTCGACGAGAAATCACACCACAAGCTGTTGACACGACGCATAAATATCGATGATTGCGATGACACATGCGAACGATGGAGCGTGACGGTGATAACTGAACACAAAACACGACGGCACACACACGAGACACTGATGGCGATGATCTCCGGCGCGCGAATGTCCAAGTAAAGTGTGCGAGGCCGGGGACCTGCCAAGAGGGGAAGAAGGGTGAGGGGGGAGGGGGAGGGAGAGGGAGAGGGGAGAGCAAAGATTCCAATGGCAGAGAAGAGGGGAGGAGGAGTAGAGGGACAGGGGTAGGGCAAGCCCAGTGGAGGAGTGGGGAGAAAGGGAGGAGGGAGGGTAGGGGGAGAGAAGGGAGAGAGGGTGCCCAAAGGAATCAAACACAGGAAGAGGGAGGGAGGATCAAAGTTCGTAGGAGGGGTAGATGGAGGGAAGGAGGGCATCATCAGGGAGGGGAAGCTGGCGGAAACCACCTTGAGAGAGGGTGTGGAGAATGGAGAGATGGAGAGCAGGTGGGACATGGAAGTACAGGTGCGGCAGTGGACGGGGGCGGGAGAGGACGGGAGAGACCAGCAGGTGAGGAGGATCGAGTTTGCAGGAGGTGTACAGAATCCGTATCCGTTCGAGGAAAAGGAGGAGGTGGGGGAAGGGAATTAGGTCGTACAGGATCCGCGAGGGGGAGGGGAGATGGATGCGATAGGCGAGGCGAAGAGCATGGCGTTCCAGGATCTGAAGGGATTCGTAAAAGGTAGGGGGAGCGGAGATCCAGGCAGTGTGGGCGTAGCAAAGGATAGGGCGAAAGAGGTATGGAGGATAGCAGAGGGGTCCAGACCCCAAGTTCGGCCGGAGAGGAGTTTGAGGAGACAGAGGCAGGAGCGTGCCTTGGCTTGGATTGTCCAGAGATGGGGGGCCAGGAGAGGCGACAGTCAAGGGTCACACCAAGGTACTTAAGGGCGGGGTGAGGGTGATAGGACGGCCATAGATGGTGATGTACAGATCGAGGAGGTGGAAGGAAGGACTGGTTTTGCCTACTATGATCGCCTGGGATTTGGCAGGATTGACCTTAAGCAACCACTGGTTGCACCAAGCGGTGAACCGGTCAATTATATGTGGCTGAACACTTCCTGTTTCCTTAAATAACGTAACTATCCGGCGAACGGTCCGGACACTTGGATACCGAACAGCATACATAGCACACGCCCGTTGGGTATTTTGATCACAATAGCCATACATCAACACGATTTCGACCTTTTCAGCAATTGGTAAATGGTCCATTGTAACACAGGTAATGTATCACGAAGCAAATACCGTCCGCACATGCGGAATGTTACGTGGTCCAACTAAAACATTCATATTTCTTTATGTACTACACGAATATATAATTAAAAAATGAGGGTTCCTATTTAAAAAACGCAGTTGACATCTGTTTGACCTATGGCAGCGCCATCTAGCGGGACTGCCATCTGATTTCCCCCTTCAAGCTAGATGAGTTTCGTTCTTTGTAGTTTTCTCGTTTGATGCTTATTTCGTGAGATATTTGGCCCAGTCACTATCAATGGACCACCCTGTATACATGAAGATAGTAACTGTTCTCGAAAGGACAGACGCCACTGATCACCGTGGAGCTTCTCTAGAGTAGATGATAATTAATTGAAACCTTCAGCTGCCGACAGGTGTTGTTGATATTCCTCGACGGAGACAGCTGAAAATGTGTGCCCCGACCGGGACTCGAACCTGGGATCTCCCGTTTACATGGCATGGGATAAGTCCCTGCAGTTGCTGTCGCGCTATTCACCTGTGTCCTCGGTGGCTCAGATGGATAGAGCGTCTGCTATGTAAACAGGTGATCCCAGGTTCGAGTCCGAGTCGGGGCATACATTTTCAGCTGTCCCCACCGAGGAATATCGACCTGTCTGCAGCTGAGGGTTTCAGTTAATTATCATCTGTTCTAGAGAAGCTGCACGGTCATAATTGGTATATGTTCTTTCGAGAACAGTTACCATCTTCATATACACTCCTGGAAATGGAAAAAAGAACACATTGACACCGGTGTGACAGACCCACCATACTTGCTCCGGACACTGCGAGAGGGCTGTACAAGCAATGATCACACGCACGGCACAGCGGACACACCAGGAACCGCGGTGTTGGCCGTCGAATGGCGCTAGCTGCGCAGCATTTGTGCACCGCCGCCGTCAGTGTCAGCCAGTTTGCCGTGGCATACGGAGCTCCATCGCAGTCTTTAACACTGGTAGCATGCCGCGACAGCCGTGGACGTGAACCGTATGTGCAGTTGACGGACTTTGAGCGAGGGCGTATAGTGGGCATGCGGGAGGCCGGGTGGACGTACCGCCGAATTGCTCAACACGTGGGGCGTGAGGTCTCCACAGTACATCGATGTTGTCGCCAGTGGTCGGCGGAAGGTGCACGTGCCCGTCGACCTGGGACCGGACCGCAGCGACGCACGGATGCACGCCAAGACCGTAGGATCCTACGCAGTGCCGTAGGGGACCGCACCGCCACTTCCCAGCAAATTAGGGACACTGTTGCTCCTGGGGTATCGGCGAGGACCATTCGCAACCGTCTCCATGAAACTGGGCTACGGTCCCGCACACCGTTAGGCCGTCTTCCGCTCACGCCCCAACATCGTGTAGCCCGCCTCCAGTGGTGTCGCGACAGGCGTGAATGGAGGGACGAATGGAGACGTGTCGTCTTCAGCGATGAGAGTTGCTTCTGCCTTGGTGCCAATGATGGTCGTATGCGTGTTTGGCGCCGTGCAGGTGAGCGCCACAATCAGAACTGCATACGACCGAGGCACACAGGGCCAACACCCGGCATCATGGTGTGGGGAGCGATCTCCTACACTGGCCGTACACCACTGGTGATCGTCGAGGGGACACTGAATAGCGCACGGTACATCCAAACCGTCATCGAACCCATCGTTCTACCATTCCTAGACCGGCAAGGGAACTTGCTGTTCCAACAGGACAATGCACGTCCGCATGTATCCCGTGCCACCCAACGTGCTCTAGAAGGTGTAAGTCAACTACCCTGGCCAGCAAGATCTCCGGATCTGTCCCCCATTGAGCATGTTTGGGACTGGATGAAGCGTCGTCTCACGCGGTCTGCACGTCCAGCACGAACGCTGGTCCAACTGAGGCGCCAGGTGGAAATGGCATGGCAAGCCGTTCCACAGGACTACATCCAGCATCTCTACGATCGTCTCCATGGGAGAATAGCAGCCTGCATTGCTGCGAAAGGTGGATATACACTGTACTAGTGCCGACATTGTGCATGCTCTGTTGCCTGTGTCTATGTGCCTGTGGTTCTGTCAGTGTGATCATGTGATGTATCTGACCCCAGGAATGTGTCAATAAAGTTTCCCCTTCCTGGGACAATGAATTCACGGTGTTCTTATTTCAATTTCCAGGAGTGTATATAGTTAAAGGTTACCTAGCCATTGACCTTCGTCCTTGCGAATGTGCACAGGTTGCTCGAACTCTTATGAGAATGGCCAAAGTGAGCGCGAGTAATGAGTGGTTGGGCAAATATCTGTTAGGTACATTGCATATGTAGAGTTGTGGACAGTTGGGAATGTGGGTCTCACGGGAAGCATGCAAAGGATAAGTCCCTGCAGCCGCGCTATTCACCTATGACCTCAGCGGCTCAGATGGATAGAGCGTCTGCCATGTAAGCAAGAGATACCGGGTTCGAGTCCCGGTCGGGGCTAACGTTTTCAGCTTTCCCTGTCAAGGTATATCAACAACACCTGTCGGCATCTGAGGGTTTCAATTAATTATCATCAACAGACTAAGTTTTTTTATGAATACAAATTACGCATTTCGCCCGTATGAAAGGATCTCAAGAGACTAAAACAAAACAAAAATGTAATGTGAGAAACGTTAACGTAATGACATAGATTCTAAACAGTGCAGCCATGCATGCAGCGTTTATAATATATGCCTAAATCACGTAAAAATGTAGCACTATCAACGTCATTAGGCAAGTGCTTGAACAGTACATAAAATAACAATATAAGCCGTTTGTACAAGGGTACCCGTGGTGTAGGGGTAGCGTTTTAGATTAGTAATCAAAACACCCACCCTCCCACGTTGGAATCCCACCGCCGCTTAAATTTCTGAATAATAATCAGCACTGGCGGCTGAAGACTTCCGGCGTAAGTAGTCAGCCTTGTCACAGAGGCAGAGGAGTGCACAGAGGTCCAGGGCACACTCTTGTCCTTGTGGTGGGAAAGGCGGAAGGATCAGCAATGATCAACGGCATGAGGATGCAGGAGACAATGATATCCACTGCATCACGGACATGTAAAGTTTATCCATTGGACATGTGGCATGTAATGGAAAAATTGTCATAATGATCTCTCGATTGGGCAAAATATTCCGGAATAGACCCCCATTCGGGTCTCTGGAAGGGAACTGCCAAGGGGGAGGTGACCATGAGAAAAAGAATGAATAACTAACGAAAGGACAACGCTCTACTAGTCGGGGCTTGGAATGTCAGAAGGTTGAACATGGTAAGGAAGATCGAAAAATTGAAAACGAAAATGCAATGCAAAGTTCCAATCTAGGTACCGTATAGTAGGGTTCAAGGAGTGAAATGGAAAGAAGACAAGAATTTCTGGTCGGATGAGTATAGGGCAATCTCAATAGCACCAGAAAATGGTATAACGGGTGTAAGATTCATTATGAATAGGAAGGTAGGGCAGAGAATGTTTTACTGTGAACAGTTAAGTGGTAGGGTAGTTCCTATCAGAATCGAGAGCCAACTAACACCAGCAACGATAGTTTCGTTGTACATGTCGACGTCACAAACTGAAGAGGAAGAGATAGAGGAAGTGTATGAGGATATTAAAAGGTTAATAAAGTATGTAAAGGACTGGAATGCAGTTGTACAGGAATGTGTGCAAGAAAAGTTTACAGGAGGATATGGGATTGGGACAAGGAATGAGAGAGGAAGACTAATTGAGCTCTGTAATGAATTTCAGCAGGTAATAGCGACTACTCTGTTCAAGAATCACAAGAGGAGGAGGTACACTTGTAAATCGGATACTGGATTCTAAAGCGAACCCAAGACCAGATATACACTCAGATCACAATGCAGTAGCGATAAAGAGTCGACTGAAGTTCAAGAGATTAGTCAGGAAGAATCAATACGAAAAGAAGTGGGACATAGAGCTATGGGACGACGAGATACGCTTGAAGTTCTCTAATATTATGGATACAGCAATAACGAATAGCTCAGTAGGCAGTACAGTTGAAGAGGGTTGGACTTCTCTACAAAGGGCAGTCACAGAAGTTGGGAAGAAAAACATAGGTACAAAGAAGGTAACTGCGAATAAACCATGTGTAACTGAAGAAATACGTCAGTTGATCGATGGAAGAAGGAAGTACAAAAATGTTCAGGGAAATTCAGGAATACAGACATACAGGTCGCTGAAGAATGAAATAAATAGGAAGCGCAGGTATGCTAAGACGAAATGGCTGCAGGAAAAACGTGAAGACATCGAAAAAAAATGATTGTCCTAAGAACAGACTCCGCATACAGGGAAGTTAAATCAACCTTCGGTGACGGTGACATTAAAAGTGAGGGTGGCAATATTAAAAGAGCAACGGGAATTCCACTGTCAGACGCAGAGGAGAGAGCAGATAGGTGGAAAGAGTACATTGAAAACCTCTATGAGGGGGAAGAGTTTTCTGATCTTATAGAGGAAGAAAGAGGAGTCGATTTAGAAGAGATATGGGACCCATTATTAGAAGCAGAATTTAAAAGAGCTTTGGGGGACTTACGATCACATAAGGCAGAAGGGACAGATAACATTCCATCAGAATTTTTAAAATCATTGGGGAAGTGTCAACACTGTCCACATTGATGTGTAGAATGTATGAGTCTGGCGACATACCACCTGACTTCCGGGAAAATATCATCCACACAATGCAGTCAGCTTAACAGCTCATGAATCCAAGTTGCTGACAAGAATGATATACAGAAGAAAGGAAAAGAAAACTGAGGAAATGTTAGAAGATGGTCAGTTTGGCTTTGGGGAAGGTAAAGGCACAAGAGAGGCAATTCTGGCGTTGAGTTTGGCGTAAAGAAGCAAGACTAAAGAAAGATCAAGACTCTCACAGGATTTGAAGACCAGGAAAAAGCTTTAGACAATGTAAAATAATGTAAGATTCTGAGAAAAATAGAGGTAAGCTATAGGCAGACGCGGGTAATATACAATCTGTGTAAGAGCCAAGAGGGAATAATAAGAGTGGACAACCAAGAACGAAGCGCTCAGGTTAAAAAGGGTGTAAGACAGTAACATAGTCTTTCGTCCCTACTGTTCAATCTGTAAATCGAAGAAACAATGATGGAAATAAAAGAAAGGTCAGGAGTGGGATTAAAATTCAAGTTGATAGTGTGTCAATGATACGATTGCTGATGACAATGCTATCCTGAGCGAAAATGAAGGAGAATTACATGATCTGTTGAATGGAATGAACAGTCTAATGAGTACAGAATATAGATTGAGAGTAAATTCAAGAAAGACTTCAGATCAGGATCACACCGCGCATTTTGACACTGAGCTTCGCGTCATCTTTTTAAAGTTCTTGAACTCCCTCGAAATAGACAGGTTGTTACTTAATCACTTTCTTTCCACCATAGGGGTGGATTACTTAGTGTTGTCTTCCTAGCCAATGCTGATGTTGAATAGACCAATGTGTGGGTTTTCAACTTGTCCCCGGAAGTAGATGATCTTCAGGAAGTGTTACTGGAAACTGGTGAAGTTTAGGGCATTCGCTGGGAACACTGGTGGAGTTAACACCGCTTTCAATGCTGTAGTGGTATACGTTCCTTCGATATGTGCTTTAAACTAAACATCCTTTTACTTCTTCAGATTTGTGGTTACGGTGTACAGCATTAAAAATTCTTCGGAGATAAAAGTAGTTATTTCCTACTAATTTGAGGACAATGATAATGAATGTGAGGCTATATTTTAAGGATTGTTTGGGATTAGAAGAAGTACATTATTGTCTGATATGCCCAAGTGCACTAAATAAGTGTTCATGAGAACAGCAGCTGTCTGCTTACTTAATAAAAATCCGATCATCAGTATCGCTATTCTTATCGCTAGCACAATAACGCTGTCAAAGAGAAAACAACAGCCTAATCCGTGTTGCCAGTGTAATAGTTTTGCCACTAAATCTAGTGGATTTGGGATATTCTTTAGTACGAAAAATCTTCCTAATTTTACATTGCTTAGGTTGAAATTAACATGTAACACTGAAAATAATGGTTTAGTTTGTTTTAAAAAATTTGCTACGGAAACGCGTTTTGTAGAGTCCTTACGTAGTTACAATTTACATTCCCAGGGATGATCGTGATAAGATGTTAGGTTACTGTGTTGCGTTATATCTCTTATCGTTAGCTGACGTCACTAATATCACACATGTCGCCGAAATGTGTTAACAGTGCACGGAAAATTGATGTCTGTGGTAACGTCATACTTTACCACTAAAAAAGTAATTTCGTGTTCGCCAAAGAGGAGGCCTACCGGAACTTTTGTGTTTGTAGTGTTCGTAGTGAGGATGTGCACTCAGAAATGTGATTGTGGTGACATACTGGGTGACTGTGTGGCGTTTGCTTTTTCGCTATACTGATCAGAAACATATCTCGTATATGTGGGAACAGTACAGACAATTTTTGTTATGTCTGCGTTGAGGTAACATTTGCCAACCAAAAAAGAAATCTTACACCAATCATAAGGAATGCCTACTACTTGTGTTTTGGTTGTAAAGTGGGGGATATGGACGAGAAGTGGAACCTCTCATATGTTGTAATACGTGTTCTAGAACCTAGGGGGACTGGCTACATGGAAAATGCATGTTGTTTGCTATTTTCATTATATGGAGACGGCCGACTGATCATTCTACAAACTATTGTTTATGAATGATTTTTCCAATTACTGGCATATCCGAAAACACAGTGGACTATCGCTTACTCTAATATTCTTTCAGCTATTCGTCCTGTGTCACATTCTGAAGAACTACCTGTTCCACTATCTCCTGCATTTTATTCCTATGGTTCTTCCGACGAAGAGCAAGGCCAGGATAAAATCGACTCAGGTATGCCAAATCTCATCATTTAATTGCCATCTCATCACCCATCATCAATAAAATGACCTTTTGAGGAACCTGGGGTTGTCAAAAAGTGGAGGAGGATTGCTAGCAGTGGGGAGCTCTTGCTGAAGTATTTAATGTGTCTGTTTTTAGGACACGTCGGAAGACTCTGGAAGATTATTTTTCAGTGGAAAGAGATACAGTGTACTGTCAAAATGTAACTGGTTTTATGAGTAAACTTAACGCAGAACATAATTCCGATGAAAAATTATGGTTGAATGCTGAAGTAGTTATCAATAGAAATGATGCCATTAGTTTCAATCGGATATGCAATATACTGAAAAGAGACGTTGTAAGTGATGTGGGCTTAAGTGGTTTCCATGAAATGAGTGGAGCCCTGAGCTGTATAGTGATGGCTAAAAGAGCCATACGCAAATGGTAATGCTATCTGACATTAAGTTTAGGATTGGGTCGCTACGAACTCTAGCCGCACGACAAAAAAGATGTTCAGTTCAGTGGGAAAATTAATTAATTTAGTCATAAGAAAAAACTCATAAAAGAACATTCATTGTAATGTCACTCATAAAACATGGGACGTAATTATTAATATGATCTAGGGCTTGTTCTCATGAATCAAGTATTAAAATAAAGTAAAAAAAGTGAGAACACTGTGAATAAGAGCAGCTTGCAGTAACATTCCTGAAAACAAGATCTATTCTAAGGAATTTGTTTTAAATAAAAAGGGAACACTAATTGTTATTGGACCTGTGCGCATGGAAACGCTGTGGATGGGCCAGTAAGGAAACTACATGGTAAATGGCATAGGTGAAGGAGACGTAACATCGGTACACTGGATAAGATTTGAAACAAAATTATTTATTTCTTAACACATTCATATAAGGCACCTATATAACTGCTGTTGCCTGGTAGCTATGTACGAATGCTTGTGAGACGCTATACAATTCACAACGGACTCTCTTAATTTAGAATCGCGGTCCTAATTAGAGGGGGACGGGGAAGGTTTAATACTAGCATTCACACCCACATTCATTCAAACAAAAGAAAGGACGGCCCCAACACCAACACGCAACGAAGCTAGAAGGTTTGTTCCGCTGTGTTGAGAAATGATTAAATAAAGAGTAAAACTGAATATCGCAGTTGCATTTGAAGTTGAACCTCGGTTTGGAGTAACAGCTCAACGAGGGCCACACATACACGCTTACGCGCTTACCATGAAATCACAAACCACAAATACAATTGAATAATCCGGACACGATATATTTAATAATCCAAAATCAGAGCAATAAATAAACTCTAGGTTCACAGTTAACTCGTGTGGCCATGTGGTTCACATAGACACAATTTCTACGTACCGTGGCCAAATTTTAGCAACCTTAAACCACACAGCCACGAGAACAGTTAACATTATATAGAGGACACATTTGAATAGACAAAAGGCTAATGGCAGAAGGCCAACAAGCTCTAATAATAATGTGGATGGTTTCCAACGGACATATAGTAACGAAACAAAGAAAATTCACCAAGCGGCAAAAATTATCAAGATTCGGAAAAGATTGGGATGTATACACATGCAGTCGCAGGCACACAAACATTCACACTGAACCGAGGGCGCATTTCCTACGTGATATTGCTTCAATATATTCAACGCCTTTGTGCTACGTACTGAAAGTATGCAACAGCCTTGAATTCCTTGCTGCGACCCAGCAAAACAGTCTCTATAAGACAAAACGCGAGGCCAAAAGCTGGACAAGGTTCAAGTTCAGTGAGACTGAATTACGAAAAGCTCCCATCTCGCTATGAGACAAAGCGACACGCACTTAAATCAACTCCCCCTTCTTCGAAGAGACCTCGGCTGTAGATCCTAGGAGAGCTGGAAGCAGATTGCCCATCTCACACTAAAGCTTCTCCCACACAACCCCGTGGAAGAAAAAAAAAACCACAGATGAGGCTTACAGACTTCTTTGCCTACCTGAAACAACAAGTGTTGGCCATTCTGTAAGACTACCACTGATTCTCTGCAGAAGACTAAACCACCGTACAGCAAAATGAAACGCACCCACATTCATTCACTCACGCCTGCCAGAGAGTTTTGGACTACGAGAACAAGGTTCAAATGGCTCTGAGCACTATGGGACTTAACATCTATGGTCATAAGTCCCCCACTTAGAACTACTTAAACCTAACGAACCTAAGGACATCACACAACTCCCAGTCATCACGAGGCAGAAAAAATCCCTGACCCCGCCGGGAATCGAAATCGGGAACCCGGGTGCGGGAAGCGAGAACGCTACCGTACGACCACGAGCTGCGGACAAACCGAGAACAAGGGATAAGCATTTTATGGAATTATAGTCGTGAGTTGGGTTACATGTAACAACATGGAAGACTTATAATGGCGTTATAGACGCATTTGCAAGTCTGAAAAGAAACCATTTGATGCTTGCAAATCGTAGAAAGAAATAAGCTACGGCTAGATCGAATCACATCTCAGTCTTCTCTGGTACGAATTTAGCAACGAAAACACCCGAATTATTCTGTAGGATGCCAAGTGCACTGGAAAGCAAATAAAATGATAATGAAAGGGGATTATAGGACCATTTCAACGTATATCAACATGAAAAAGTGTTAAGAGCTATAAATTATTGTGAGCAATATTTGTGGTGGTTTCAAAGTTCTAGCCATACTTCTTGGCCTGCAGCTGGCTCACAAAATGTTGCTGTTTTCTGTACGAGTGGGATTGGCGAGAGAAGGGTTCCAACTAACATAAAAAAGACTGGCCAGACCGTAGACCTTTAGAACGAGGAGAAAAGAACGCTCACCACGTTCTTTTGATATATTTCAACGGGGTTTCACTTCCTCCTGTACACCTTAAACTAGGTTTAATCAAGAACTTGGTCAAGAGCATGAATCAAGGTAGAGATACACTCAGATACATTCTGATTAAATTTGCATAAATTACTGAAAGTAAAACCAGGGAGGGAACATTTATTGAACCCGAAAGTCGAGATCTCTTCAATGATCCTAAATCTGATGCAGTGTTACAAGATAAGGTGAATACTGCATGGGAATCTTTCCAGAACATGGTCACAAATTTGTAGGGAAACTTACAGTCTCCACATTATGACATAGTGGAGCATCTTCTATCATGGTGTCGTATATCTCTAAAAATGCATATGTTACATTCTCACATAGACTTCTTTCCAGAAAATTACTGAGCTGTCAGCTATGAACAAGGAGAACACCTCCACCATGCGATATCTACAATGAAAAAATCACATCACGGCATTGGAGCAAGTCTATGCTTGTTAATTATTGTTAAAAGATCGATAGAGGTGTTTGAGACTCCCATTACAAGAGAAATAGAAAAGTATATAACACACATATAAAAATAAATACTAAAATGAATAAATTGTAATACCCAGATATTATGTTATTATCATTTCCATTTTGTGCACCCGTGTTTATTTCTCATTAACACTAGATAAATCCGATCCTTCACAGTCAAACGCTAACCAATTCTACATTTTATTGTCATTATCGCATTCACCACCCTCGATTTCACAAGAAAATTCACTTTTCGTTGTCGAAGCACCAAAATTAAATCTTGTTGTAGAGTGTTATCGGGTTCTTGTTCCTACCACTAGTCAGGTGGGGACATGCTTCTTATATAATGAGAGTGATCGCCAACGACACAGTTCTCCGAAGTTGCTATTTTCCTCAAAAATTCTCTTTAGCACTGACATAAATTAACGGTACCAGATTTCGTTCTGCCTGGTGCAATTTTTAGCGGCAATCCACAGCCCTATTTCAGTTTATGCGCCGGCAAATTTCCCCCATTAAAACTGAAGGCGGATTCTGCGTTGCCTGGTTCCCGTATCGATGATCAAGTGCTGCAACAAAAGCGACGTCATAAACAGGATGCAAATGTTTCCGGTGTGGACTTCCGCGTGTACCCACTCCTGCGCCAACTTTCCGCCTCGGTGATACAAACTGCGTAGTGGCCTGCCGTCTTCCTGTGGGGGCTGTGGGGGCAGGGGATTCGGACGTTCCTTCGGCCTCTGATGTGGATTTTGTGAATTTGCATCTGGGATGGGTGTGTCTGATCCTTTCAACTCGCCAACCTGGTCCGGACGGCCTTCCGAAAGAATTTTATTTGTATTTTTGGAATTTCTTCGGTTCTACTTTTACTTCCATTGCAATCGAGATTTTGCGTGGGAGGGCTGTACTTGCAAGTTTCAAGGTGGGGAAAATTGTTCTCATTCCGAAGCATCATGGCCGTTTGACAGCGGCTGATTTTTCGTCCCCTCTTGCTACTCAGTTTTGACTACAAAGCAGTTGTACGGGCTGTGGATAGCAGATTGTCCTTATTCCTTCGTAGTGTGACTGGTGAACGGCAGTGTTGCCTCCATGGCGGTACAGTTTTGACTCCGATGGCAAAATACATGGACTTGGCCTCGGTGGAGGCCTTTACATCTGTTCATGGTCCTTTCACCTCCTTAAATGTTTTGTAAATCATTTTATCGCGTTAACTATGCGTATCTCGTTCGCCTGTTGGAGATTTTTGGCTTTACTTCTCCTGCACGTGGCTACCTTGCACAAGAACTTTGCACCATGTTCCTCTGTCAAGGAGTGCCTCAGACAGTCGACTCTCTATGCCTTTCTTTGTCCTGTCTCTTGAACCCTTGTTGCGGCATGTTGTTGATTGGCTGTCAGGTTTAAAACTCTTAGAGTGGAACCCCACTGTTAGGGCTTGTACCCTTGATATGGTGGTCATCAGTCAAAGTGAGGAGATGCCCCTGTCAAAAGCCATGACTGAAGGTTTTTGTCGTACTTCAGGTGCGCGCTTAACTGAAGACATATGCAGATTCTTCAACCTCTGCGAGTTCTAGGACGCTGTCTTTTCATGGGTACGTTTTATGGATCGGCATACAACTTTTGGGGTTGTTGTTGATCGCTGCCCACTGGAGACGGTGAATTTGAATTGGAAATCAATTAGTGATAAAATGCAGGGTAGTGTACTGGAACGTGAACGATGCTCGCTTACCATATTCCAGAACGTACGGATACTGAGTACATGTATTTTGTGCAAGGCATAGCGCAGATCTTTCCCTTCCCAGAAAGGTACCAAAAAACTGTAGCAACTGTTTGACCGATTTATATGGAAAGACCATATATTTAAACTACATGTCGAGATTCCACTAAGCCGCGTACAGAAGGTGGCTTGTAACTCTCAGATGTCACACGCAAGGCATCCGCATTGAATGTACGACGCATGATACTGACTGTTAGCTGTGAACTGTATACTACCGCATCAGGACCCCACACTCTTTGTTCGCCCGTTGTTGTAGGTTGCATTCATTTCAGATCGCGTCACGTTCAAGAATGGAGGCGTTGAGATCAGAAACGTGACTTGTCATCATTTTTGAGGTATATGAAATACTACAGTAGTTGGTATTTTCACACGATTCCGCATCTGTTAGTTCTAAAATGGGACTTGTTCAGTCATTTTTCCCTGTCAAAATCAATGTTGAAAATAAGTTTCATGCAGGAAGAGGACTTGTCACAGAGACTAGTCCCTATATTTCCCGAAAGAACGTAAGGCGTGAGGGCAGCACTGTAGCGGCTTGCAGTAATCAGCTGTGAGATTTCCAAATGGCTTCGGTGATGGAACCGTCAGACGACTCCGAAGACGATTTACACAAATTTAGAAGGAAGAAAAGACGCCCCGAATTGTGGAAGAGGATTGTGATTAAACAAAAGAAGGTCAAGGGTTTGGATCATGCCAACTGGAAAGGAAACATTGTTCCTAGGAGGGAAACAGGCGCAGATTGCAGGTAAACGGTAATACAATGTTCATTGTTTGAATTCTCTGTACATAATGTAATATTATGTAGCATAGGCAAGTTGTGTAGAAACATTGTATAAAAGGTGTATATAAATTCCTTTCATGGACGCAAAGTTTAAAATAATGTTTTAGTTGCAATACAGGAAATCGGCAAAATTATGTTATTCGCCAAATATATAGGTTAATAATACGCTGAAATCTATTTACAGATTCCGGCGTAAATGTTTTGAGGACTTCTCATTTGCTGAGAAGGAACTATTGTTGACAGAATTCAACATTATGCCCAACCAAAATGAACAGGATGGGTACTTGAGTGCTCACATTCTTCCCTGCTATCCGAAAGCAAGGAGACCACGCCCAAATTCCATTACCAATCGTGGACATTATTATTATAAGGTAACTGGCATGACAACTGTAATATTATTAAGGAAAATAGTTAAGGCATACATTTAACAGGGTTACAGTATTACGATTATGTAGATTTTTGTTTTATGATACTAATACACTTGTATGTGTAGGTTAAAGTTGGCTTCAAGGAAACTATGGTATGCAAGAGAGCTTAATTATTGCCCTCCATGGCATATCAAAACGCCGACTGTGCATAAGTCAATATTTCAGTACAATGACTTGTTTAAATCAAAAAGGGGGTATGTCAGTCATTTTATATTACCATTTTCTGTTAGTTGCCTTCATCCTATGATTACAGATTGATGGTATAACATTGCATTCTTCCTAAGTAGTCTGTGGGACTAACTATAAGGTTTGGGAATAACGCTAATCACAATTATACAGTTTTTTCAATATATCTCAGAACATCAGTTCAGTGACATACCCCCTTTTTGATCTCAACGCCTCAATTTTATATTGTGGTGGGCTGCCTGGGGGAATACATCTTGAGCTGGCAAGTGGTCACAACGCAATTCCTGCTTGCTCGAGGGGACGGTGGTCTATCCTCATACCGTCGAACTTCAGTTACCTCGCAGTTGCCCCGTTATCGGGACAATTTTTCTAACATACTAAATCTCACGTTTACCAGGCAGGTTGCTGGTTAAAGCAGCCAGCGGGTGTGGCCTTTACCTGACGGAGAAGTCGAAGCGCTCTGTAGGGGTATATGACCGTGATCATTTCTCGTTTTTCTGTTTGTCAAGCTGTTTCGCCGACTGTGGTCTGTGTTGTATACGAGGGAAAAGCACACATCTAGTCACGTGTTTTGTCCTTTAGCTGTCTGTAGCAGGTGTTTCAGTTTAACAAAAAACAGCTGTAGTGTGTACTGATGGAAACTGCAAGGTTGTGGGATCGAATCCAGGCCAGGCTATTTTTTTCACTCTGTCATAAAAAAAATTGAAGCTGTGGCACAATGGATACAGAGTTACATTTTTGTGTCGTTGTTCGAAACCCAATTATTGTTTCTATTTTTATTTTCGTCTATCCATAACCACAGAAAATGAGCACAGAAAATTACAACCCAAATATTTTCCAAATTGAAATAACGATGTCCTTAGTCGTCAACTAATTGTATGTCTGGTGAATGAATTTAAAAAAAAATGAACAGGAAAACTGTACGAAATTGTCTTCGACGTTATTCTTCTAGTGTATCTTGATGCACAGTCAATTGCTAGAGCCAGTTTTCGGTAAAGTAATCGTTTGCCAATGCTTGAAATTTTCAACAGTCTTTGCATTTATTTCCCTAGTGAGATTCATACTAAGTAATGTCACTGTAGCAAACATACCACTGCGCGATGCTCTTGATGCTCGGAATTTTGAATGTTTCTCCGATGTGAGTTATCCAAGGGAACGCAGCAGATCTTCCTGTTGAGTAATCATAAGAATAAATGCAAGAACTGATATAAGAATGAAATATGAGAGAATGAGAAATTAAATTCATGGTAACGCATGAAAATATCACACACACATGTATATTACATCATAATAGATGTATGACACTTGTTGTGAAACACAACTGTAATTTAACGGTCAGTGTAACAACCTTGTGTCCTCTAACTTGATCAACTTCCGTATGGTAACCTTCAGCGGATATGGCTGGATAAAATAAAAAAGAAAAAAAAGAAAAATAACAAAGCATAAATAAGAATCAGCGACGATAGTCACTGTGGCACCATTTAATCTCAGACAATCACGCGCTAACAGGCATCTAACATACGTCGAGAACTTTCTGCAAATGGTCTAGTATCTACGGGTAAGCCGAGATACGTGTTCGCTTATTTTGATTCCTCTTCCAAGAAGAGGAGTTTCTGGGAGACTGCTTGATGGCACTTGCCGTGCTCTCCTCATTAGCAGACTTGCTTCACCGAAACACTTTATTCCTTCCAGTATATGCGGTGCACGCGTGTTTCTACGCTGGGTAATTCGATCTTAGCACGTGTAAGGTATTTAACTGTTCAAGTATTTTATTCATTTTACACTATTATTGCCTCCTACCGGTTTAACTCTTTATTTTCAATTTCGGTTAAACTCCAATGAGACTTTTGACGAGAGAACGCGTTATCCAGATGATATTTATTCTAATTTTATGGCCACGCGGGATTAGCCGAGCGGTCTGATGCGCTGCAGTCATGGACCGTGCGGCTGATCCCGGCGGAGGTTTGAGTCCTCCCTCGGGCATGGGCGTGTGTGTTTGTCCTTAGGATAATTTAGGTTAAGTAATCTGTAAGCTTAGGGACTGATGACCTTAGCAGTTACGTCCCATAGGATTTCACACACACATTTGAACATTTTTTAACTTTATGCTATGTTGTGGCAACTGGAAATGACAATTCCTCTGCCAAATTTTTACTGGCCCTATATGCATAGGAGACAGTTTACAATTATGCCTCATTACTTTACTGTTTGTTACATTAAAAAATTTTTGTCCTATTGTCTTCAAAAGATCTTATGATGCCTCACAAGAGCGAAACGTGTAACTGTTATTATTAAAAATAATTTTGCAACCCAGATTGTCTTTGTTAAAAAAAGACCCAATACTGATCACTACGGAACAGCCGGTAAGTCACCATAAACAGTAACTGTCGTAGGATAACTGGAATTAACCTGCTGCACCACGAATAAGTACAGGCGTAGATTAGGGGACTTCTTGTAAATTTTGCGCAGCTATGGCTTGGAGATAGCAGTTAGGTGACCGATTGCCACATCGGATGGCAGCCGATGGCAGTATTTTTCAATCGATTCTGCGAGTCGGGTTTACGGCACCGCTCGCTAGCGAGAAGGCGAGGCCTGGCGGGCACTGTATAGAAGCGTGAAGTGATCAGGGTAGCACTGACGTGCTGTGGAGAAGCCACATGTTGCAGCTACGACAGCACCTAGTGACCTGCCTGTGAGTAGGGGACGAATCAGGTTGAGGAAAGCTGATGTAATTGTTAAAGAGCACTCCACTTGTCCCCTCCAGAGGAAATATATCAGAGTCGTTGGGGAAAGAAGAATCAATAAGCGAAC
This sequence comes from Schistocerca piceifrons, assembly GCF_021461385.2. NCBI lineage: Eukaryota > Metazoa > Arthropoda > Insecta > Orthoptera > Acrididae > Schistocerca > Schistocerca piceifrons. The sequence continues at coordinate 601,097,680 of NC_060139.1, read as the reverse complement.
CCGGAAGCTCAAATGGAGGCAGTCGTGTCACCATTCTGTCCACGTCTAGAACCGGAGAGAATGATGATTGTTTGCCGGCTGGAGTGGCAGAGTGGTTCTAGGCGCTACAGTCTGGAACCACGCGACCCCTACGGTCGCAGATTTGAATCCTGCCTCGGGCATGGGTGTGTGTGATGTCCTTCGGTTAGTTTGGGTTTAAGTAGTTCTAAGTTCTAGGGGACTGATGACCTCTGAAGTTAAGTCCCATAGTGCTCAGAGTTATTTGAACCATCAATGATGATTGTTTAAGTTGCATGCCAACCAATACGGCCTCTGGTGACGGAAATCGGCGACCAACCGTCCCGCTGACACTACCACCAATCTCCGTGTCATAACTGTGGTGGAGCAGACTGCACCTTGAAGCTCCGCCGGTGCGAGGAGCGAGGGGGCTGTTGACATCCGCTCTGTGAGTGACACCGTACGGCGGACTGGAAGCTGTCGACCACAGGGGCGGGACGGGTCGCGAACTCGTGGCCTCCCGGGTGCAGAGCTGTCTGCGGTCGCTGACCGAGCTACCTTGGGCGTATGACCGGAGCTGCTAAGTCTCTCTACAACAACGGCGGTAGGCTTTTTCCCTTCGGTGCTCTACATAGGGGATTGTAACAAACTGTTGGAAACAACTTAAAATTGAATGACCATATAAAAATAATTTTAGGAAAAAAATATTCCAGGTTGATATTCATTCTAAGGTAGTTATCGAATCGTGGTTAATCCACAGAAAAAGTGGCTTACAGAACACTTGTAAGACCTTTTCTAGAGAACTAGTAAATTCTCGGTCCTTTCAATAATCAGACTCCCGTGTGTAAAACAGCTTCAAACATTTGATTACCGTGTAAATGAGTCAGTCTCTTAAATATTTGAGTTGAAGCATGTAAGGGTGAAAAAGGTTAGGAAAGGTTTGAAATTATGCTAAACGTTTGTTGGAAGTCATAAACTGCTGTCATCATAAAACATTGGATAAATATAATCTGGGTAATTTCCACTCCATTTCTAGCAAAAGGTAGTATATCACGCATTCACTGTCTATGACCTCATATCTCCTGAACTATTTGTCGCACAGGGACATAATTTTGCAGGTACATTCTGTGATATATGTGGATACTGTCTGCAGAGTAGGATTCGAAAATAATAGTAAGGAAATATTATATTTAAACGCTATGCTGACGCTGAAGTTTTACTGATCTTATGCAAAAGCTATTCCTTCACACATCTACGTGTTTATGACATAATAGCTCCTGAAGTACGTGCCGCCCAGAGAAGTAATTTTGCAGGTCCCTCTTTTTTTTTCTTTTCAGACGGGACTCTGCATGAAAAGTTTTAAAATTACGTGTCAAGTTTCTTGGAAGTCGCTAAATGCTAATGATACACTGAGGTGACGAAAGTCATGAGATAGAGATATGCTCATGTACAGATGGCCACAATGTTGCGTACACAAGGTATAAAATACCAGTTCAGTGACGAAGTTGTCTTTAGTACTCACGTGAAAAACGTTTCCGACGTGATTATGGCCGCACGACTAGAATTACGACTTAGAACGCGGAATAGTATTTGGAGCTAGATGCATACGACATTCCATTTCGGAAACCGTTAGGAAATTCGATAATGAGAAATCCACAGTGTCAAAACTGTGCCGAGAATACCAAATTTCAGGCATTACTTCTCACCATGGACAACGCAGTGGCCAACGGCCTTCACATAAGGACCGAGAGTGGCGACGTTAGCCTAGAGACATGCAACAATGGGTGAAATGGCCGCAAAAATCCACGCGGGACGTACGATGAACCTATCCGTTAGGACAGTGCGGCAAAATTTGGCGTTAAAGACCTCTGGCTGCAGACGACTGAAGCGAGTGCCTTTGGTAGCAGCATGACATCAACTACAGTGGCTCTCCCGAGCTCTTGACAGTATCGGTTAGGCCTAGACGAATTAAAAAACCTGGGCCTGATCAGATGAGTCACGATTGGTGAGAGCGCGGCGCAAACCGCACGAAGCCACGGACCCAAGTTGTCAACAAGGCACTACCCAAGCTGGCGGTGGCTCCACAATCGTGTGGGCTGTGTATGCATGGAAGGGACTGGGTCCTCTGATCCAACTGGACTTGGAGACCAGTTTCAGCCATTCACAGGCTTCATGTTCCCAGACAATGATGTAGTTGATACGGATGAAAATGCTCCATGTCATCGTGCCACAATTGTTCATGATTGGATTGAAGAACTGTTTGGACAATGCGAGCGAATGATTTGGCCACCCAGATCACCCGATATGAATCCCATCGAAAATTTATGGGACGTATTCCAGAGGTCAGTTTGTGCACAAAATACTACATCGGCAACACTTTCGCAATAACAGATGGCTATAGAGGCAGTATGTTTCAATATTTATGCAGTGGGCTTCCAACGACGAGTCCTTGCCACGTCGAGTTTCTGCACTACGCTGGGCAAAAGGAGTTGTGGCACGATATTATGACGTATCTCATGACTTTGTCACGGTAGTGTAGTCAGGGTACTAGCGCGCAGTCAGTTGCGCAGCCTCAGGGCAAGTACACAGTTTCTAACAGTAATACTTGTCTTATTATGTTAAACGTTTAACATAATAGAATACATCTTAATGAGAGGATTACGACACATTTTCAACTTTTGAATTCAGTCAGCTATTGTTGTTGTTGTCGTGGTCTTCAGTCCAGAATAATAATGGCTCTGAGCACTATGGGACTTAACGTCTATGGTCATCAGTCCCCTAGAACTTAGAACTACTTAAACCTAACTAACCTAAGGACATCACACAACACCCAGTCATCACGAGGCAGAGAAAATCCCTGACCCCGCCGGGAATCGAACCCGGGAACCTGGGTCTTCAGTCCAGAGACTGGTTTGATGCAGCTCTCCATGCTGCTCTATCCTGTACAAGCTTCTTCTTCTCCCAGTACCTACTGCAACCTACATCCTTCTGAATCTGTTTATTGTATTATCTCTTGGTCTCCCTCTACGATTTTTACCCTCCACGCTGCCCTCCAATACTAAGTTGGTGATGCCTTGATGCCTCAGAATATGTCCTACTAACCGATACCTTCTTCTAGTCACGTTATGCCACAAATTTCTCTTCTCCCCATTTCTATTCAATACCTTCTCATTAGTTTGTGATGTACCCATCTAATCTTCAGCATGCTTCTGTAGCACCACATTTCGAAAGCTTCCATTCTCTTCTTGTCCAAACTATTTATCGTCCATGTTTCACTTCCATACATGGCTACACTCCATACAAATACATTCAGAAACGACTTCCTGACACTTAAATCTGTACTCGATGTTAACAAATTTCCCTTCTTCAGAAACGCTTTCCTTGCCATTGCAAGTCTACATTTTATATCTTCTCTACTTCGACCATCATCAGTTATCTTGCTCCCAAATAGCAAATCTCTACTACTTTAAGTGTCTCATTTTCTAATCTAATTCCCTTAGCACCACCCGACTCAATTCGACTACATTCCATCATCCTCGTTTTACTTTTGTTGATGTTCATCTTATATCCTCTTTTCAAGACACTCTCTATTCCGTTAAACTGCTCTTCCAAGTCCTTCGCTGTCTCGGACAGAATTACAATGTCATCGGCGAATCTCAAAGTTTTTGTTTCTTCTCCGTGGATTTTAATACCTCTTCCGAATTTTTCTTTTGTTTCCTTCACAGTCAGCCATTACGTGAACTATTAAAATCTAAATTTTTGTTGCCGCTGGAAGCCGCTAGACAAGCAACCTGCATCTCGTACCGGATTCTGGAATAGTGGTTTAAACTAGAACTAAAACTAAACTCCGTCCGAACAGCTCTCGGAAGACCCTAACGGTACTTACCGACCGCCGCGATGTCCTCGACTTATAGGCGTCACTGGATGCGGACACAGACGGGCGTGTGGTCAGCACACCGCTCTACCGGTTTTCATGACCGGAGCCGCTACTTCTCAGTCAAATAGCTCCTCAATTCGCCTCAAAATGGCTGAGTGCACACCACTTCCCAGCAGAGCTCGGCAGAGAGGACGGTCACCCATGGAAGTGCTAGCCCGCTAGTATTAAATTGGTGATCCCTTGATGCCTCAGAACATGTCCTACCAGCCGATCCCTTCTTCTAGTCAAGTTGTGCCACAAACTCCTCTTCTCCCCAATTGTATTCAGTATCGCCTCATTAGTTATGTGATCTAGTAATACTTCATTCAGTCGTATTAAGTGAGCAACCGTCAAAGGCCTGAATAACCACGTTTAGGAGCGCGGACAGGTGCGAGACCTGCAGAAAGAGAGTCTTTCAGATTCTGGAAGGTACCGACGGGGACGTGGAGTCACGCCGGCTCCGGTCCCGTGGCCAGCTGAGCTCTGTTTCTCGGCTGAGAATAAACGCTGCGAACAGCGCGAAGGATGCGGTCCCACAGAGTCACGATTGAGTTCAAATCTGGGGAGTTTGGTGGCAGGGGAGCACGGGAACTCAGCTTGGTGTTCTTCGATCGACGTACGTCCATTGCGGGCTGTGTGACACGTTGCATGTTTCTGTTGCTAGATGCCATCATGCCGAGGCTAAACAAACTCCATACAGGGGTGGACATGGTCCCCAAGGATAGATACATCCAGCATGTCTTTCTAGAATGCTACGAATGCTACGAAAATATCCCCTCCTCCGGCCTTTACCATTCCAACGCTTGCTGCAGTGTGTTTGCTTTCAGACGTTTCACGCCGTACGCACCAACGCCCATTTTTACTAAGGAGCATAAATGATTCATCTGAGAAGGCTACCTGTAACCAATCAGTGGACAACCAGTTGCGGTACAGGCGCGAAAAATCTAGCCTTCTTCGCCCATGAACACCAGTCAGCATGGCTGCATGACCTAGGCGCCTGCTGACCATAAGCAGCAGCGTTCGCTGAACGGTAAATGAGGGGATACATTTAATAGCCCCTTGTATCATCCGTGCGTTCAGTCGTACAACAGTTGCACGTCTAATCGCCCGTACTCATCTGCCAAGTCGTCGTTCACCTCTGGCATCTAAGGCCGGTGGTGCAGCACTGTTGCCTCGGCGCCGGTTGTAGATAACGTCACTGTCACGCACGGTATACTTTAACGATGGGGACACGCGAATAGTTTGCAGATTTAGCAGTTATGCTTCCGCCCTTGGCCGGAAAGCCGATGATCATGTCCATTTGGAAGTTAGGTGTATCGCTCCTATCCGGCGTTACAACAACGACTCAACGACAGCTGTGTTCTCTGCGCCCCATGACACGCTTTATGTACCCTCCACTGCCAGTGCTGCAACCTGCCGTCTGTGACTAATTATTGTGCGTCGATGTTGAACGTAGGTGGTGGTCACAGTAATGTGATTGGGCAGTTTACAAGAGATGGAGTAAATGAAGAGCAGCATTTCTCGTCACGGGATCACGTGTTAGCTAGCGTTGTGGGCATACTCAACAACAGTGGCAGCCACGGCGACGGTCACGTTGTAAATGATATCATGGAGAGGTTTTCAGTTGAAATTCCTAAACAGTGCGTTCCATGAAGTGTCGGGCAACGTACTGCTTCCTCGCACATTTGTCGAAATAAGCACGACGTAAAAATCAGTGAATTTAGAGGGTATACCGATTTTTATTGACAAGCGTTCTTCCCATGCGCATTTGTGGAGGGATGACTGTAAACCGAAAATACGTTCTGCCATACATCGTGTGGTGGTTTTCGGAGTGCAGATGAAGATGGACGGGAAGCCTTTGGTGTAAAAGAAGCACTCCGTCTTCAGGCCACGAGTGGCCTACTGGGACCATCCGACCGCCGTGTCATCCTCGATGGAGGGTGCGGATAGGAGGGGCGTGGGGTCAGCACACCGTTCTCCCGGCCGTTATGATGGTATTCTTGACCGAAGCCGCTACTATTCGGTCGAGTAGCTCCTCAGTTGGCATCACGAGGCTGAGTGCACCCCGATAAATGGCAACAGCGCATGGCTTCTGGATGGTCACCCATCCAAGTGCCGACCACGCCCGACTCAACTTTGGTGATCTCACGGGAACCGGTGTATCCACTGCGGCAAGGTCGTTGCCCTCGTTGGTGTAAAGAAGGTAAAAATAAAGCTTCATTCTCCGCCATGTTCAACTGAGCACGCTGAACCAAACCATGCGACTTGTGTACGCTGTTTAGCTTGTTGACATGACACTGCACCCGCACGATCGCTTTGCAGCGAGTAAAGTAGTGGTAAGTCCCTAGGCTTACGCACTACTTAATCCAACTTAAACTAACTTACGCTATGGACGACACACACGCACCCATGCCCGATGAAGGACTCGACCTCCAATGCGGGAGCGGCGTGAACTGTGGCAAGGCGCCTCGTACCGCGCGGCTAGCCCTGCGCGCGCTTTGCAGCAAGAAGAACTGTCACAGCGGCCAGTTGTCCAACAAACTGACGTGCTCCACAGCTAAGTCATGGAATATTCAGCCACTGTCGCGACACATAGTCTGTTGAGAATCCGTCTCATGGCAGTCTCCCGTGATGAACAAGTGCAGTGCTGACAGCTATTTTAGATTTGTGGCACGTTAGTACGGAGTGGAAAATTCAGTGGAATTGAGTGCTGCCATCGACGCTGAACCGCGGAGCTCCAGGTCAGCTCTCCACTGTGAAACTTCTTAGCGACCACTACAAACAACTGAGACGTGAAGTATCACGAAACTGATTGTTGGTGATATACGAAAATTTTTGCCGTACTGGGAGTCAAACCCTTATTTTTCACTTTTCGTGTGCGCTTGCGTCAATCACGTCGGTTATCCAAGCCTGCCTCCAGGACTGACCCAAACCTCCTTATGTCACGCGGTCCAACCCTAATGCTCGCACATTTCGTGATTCCCCCACATTCAAAGAAAAATAACTTATTATCGTTATTTTAGCTCGTGAAGGCACAGATGTGCCACTGATGGCTACAGTGTTTGTGATTAAAACAGTGTACCTTTACGTTACAATGTCGTTCAGCCATGAGGGAACATACACATACACAACTGTCGTAAATATTACGAAATGGATTCGCATTTGGTGAATGCCTGTGGATGTCAGCTGTGTGTGACACATGAAAATCTGACAACCTAAAATGACGATAGTAAAATTATGGTCTCTACCTGTACGCTAATCACAAAATGTGCCAACATAAAGTTTGTGCACAACGTAACATAAGGAGGTTTATGTCGGTCCTGATGGCGTGTACGATTAGCAGAACTGGTTAGGAAGGCTGCCAGCGAAAAGTGGGAAACACGTGTTTGAGTCCCAATCCGTGCCAAATTTTCATATGTCACAAATAGCTGACGTCAATACGTATTCGCTAAATCGGAATCCATTTCGTAACACGCTCTAAAACAAAATAAACGAATGGTCGCGAAGGAATTGCCTAATGGGACAAAAATCGACAGATGTGATGTACATGTAGGGACAAACATACGATTAAATTAAAAAAAAACTGGATGATTTATTCGAGAGTAACAGGTTCATAAATTGAGCAACTAGGTAACATCTGGCCCTTATGGACGCACTTACTCGGCTTGGCATTGATTAACAGTTGCTGGATGTCCTCCTGAGGGACTGTTTTATTTTTCTGAGTCATAAGATTTCTGACTGGATTAATGCGGCCCACCATAGGTTTTTCTCATGTGACAACTTTTTATCTTAGAGTAGCAGTTGCAACCAGCATCATCAGCAATTACCGGATTTATTCCCATGTGTCTACCTCTAAAGTTTTTATCCTCTACAGCTCCCTCTAGTACCATACAAGTTATTCCCTGACGTCTTAACAAATGTCCTACCATTCTGTCCCTTCTTCTTGTCAGTGCTTAGATTTTTCCTTTTCTCGTCGATTCTGCGGAGGAACTCCTCATTCTTTACCTTATCAGTCCAATTAATTTACAAAATTGTTGTGTAGCATACATCTCAAAGGCTTCGACTGTCTTATCTTCCGGTTTTCCCATATCCCATGTTTCACTGCCATATAATGTGCTCGTACAGCCTCAGAAATCTCTTCCCCAAATTAAAGGCTAAGCCTGATATTAGTAGATGTCTCTTGCCCACGAGTGCCCTTTTTGACAATGCTATCGTGTCTTTCATATCCTCAAATGGTTCAAAGGGCTATGAGCACTATGGGATATAACGTCGGAGGCCATCAGTCCCCTAGAACTTAGAACTACTTAAACCCAACTAACCTAAGGACATCACACACATCCGTGCCCGAGGCAAGATTCGAACCTGCGACCGTAGGAGTCGCGCGGTTCCGGACAGAAGCTCACTCGGCCTCCGCGGCCGGCTTATATCCTCCTTGCTCCATCCATCATGGATTATTTTCATGACCAGGTAGCAAGGGTGCTGTAGGGACTGTAGCTCAGCGTGTTCGGTCAGAGCGTTAGCTGGCCACTATAATAACATTGGAATTGAGCGGGTGTTATGGGATGTCCGGCCCGAAAAAAATGTAACGAAGATTGACGAACAAAATGAGACCATGAGTAAAGAAGGAAAAAATTGGGCTAGTATCTTTGATTACTAATGAAAATGTCATCAGTCCCGAGTTCGGAACATGCCTCGCCTATATTTTGATTAGCAGTCAGCACAGCGGCCGAAGACTGACGGCATAAGAAGTCACCCTCATTCTTCCAACGCCTTTGTCAAAGAGGGGGAAGAGTGAACGGAGATTCAGTGCACTGCCTCTGAAGGCGCCAGAAACAGCAATGATCAACGGCATGAGGATCAGATAGCAATGAAAACCACTGCATTAAAGACACATAACGTGTATCCACAGGACATGTGGCCTGAAACTGAAAAGTGTCACGATGATCGCTCCATTGGCAAAAGATTTCTGAATAGTCCCACATTCTGATCTCCAGACGGGGATTGCCCAGCCGGAGGTGACCATGAGAAAAGATTCACTAACCAACGAAAGTATAACATGCTATTGGTCGGGGCGTGGAATTTCAGAACCTTGAGTGTGGTAGGGAAGGTAAAAGCTAGGAAATCCAAAGGCTCAAGCTAGCTTCACTGGTCAGTGAAGTGAAATGGAATGAGGACAAGAATTTCTGGTCAGACGAGTATAGGGTAATATCAACAGCAGCAGTAAACGGTACAACGGGAGTAGGATTCGTTATGAATAGCAACTTCGGGCAAACAGTGTGTTACTATGAACAGTTCAGTGATAGGATTGTTTTTATCAGAAGCGACGGCAAACCAACACCGACAACGATAGTTCAGATAGATGAGGGAATACAGAAAGTGTATGATGATATTACTGAGGGAGATGAAAACCTAAAGTCATCGGGGACTGGAATGCACCTGTAAGGGAAGCAGCAGAAGAAGAGATCACTGGAGAACATGGGATTGGGACAGGGACAGAGAGAAGAAGAGAGAGACTAACTGAGTTCTGGAACAAATTTCAGCTAGTAATAGCGAATACTTTATTCAGGAAGCACAAGAGGAGGAGGGATACTTGTAAAAGGCCGGGTGTTACAGGAAGATTTCAGTTAGATTATGTCATAGTCAGGCAGAGATTCCGAAATCAGACACTGGATTGCAAGTCGTACCCAGAAGCAGATACAGGCTCGGATCACAATTTAGTAGAGATGAAGAGTGGGCTCAAGTTTAAGAGAGTAGTCAGGAAGAATCAATAAGCAAAGAAGTGGCATACGGAGGTGCTAAAGAATGATGAGACACGCTTGAAGTTCTCTAAGGCTATAGATTCAGCAAGAAGGAGTAGTTCAGTAGACAGTACAGTTGAAGAGGAACGGACGTCTCTAAAAAGAGCAATCACGGAAGTTAAAAAAAACATAGGTACAAAGAACGTAACTAAAAAGAAACAATGGGTAACAGAAGAAATGTTTCAATTGATCGACGAAAGAAGGAAGTACAAAAATGTTCAGGGAAATTCAGGAATACAGAAATACAAGTCACTGACGAATGAAATAAACAGGAAGTGTAGGGAAGCTAACAGGAAATAGCTGCATTAAAAATGTGAAGAAATCAAAGAGGAAATGACTGTGAAGGACTGTCTCACCATATAGGAAAGTCAAAACAACCTTTGATAATTAAAAGCAAGTGTGGTAACATTAAGGGTACAACAGAAATTCCGCTGATAAATACAGAAGAGAGAGCAGATAGACGGAAAGAATCAATTAAAGCACTCTATGGGGGGAAGATTTGTCTGACAGAAGAAGAAACAGAAGTATATTTACAAGAGGTGGGAGATCCAGTATTAGAATAAAAATTGAAGAGAGCTTTGGATGTCATATTATCAAACAAGGCAAAGGGTATAGATAACATTCCATCAGAATTTCTGAAGTCATTGTGGGAAGTGGCAACGAAACGACTATTCAAGTTGGTGTGTAGAATGTATGAGTGTGGCGACATACCATCAGACTTTCGGGAAAATATCATCCACATAATTCCGAAGACTGCAAGAGCTGACAAGTGCGAGAATTATGGCGTTGTGCTTAATAGTGGAAGTGAGACTAAGGAAAAATCAAGACACGTTCATAGGATTTCTCGCCCCAAAATGGTATTCGACAATGTAAAATGGTGCAAGATGTTCGAAATTCTGAGAAAAATAGGGGTAAGCTATTGGGAGAGACGGGTAATATACAATATGTTCAAGAGCCAAGAGGGAAAAGTAAGAGTGGACGACCAAAACCAAAGTGCTAAGATTAAAAGGGATGTAAGACAGGGATGTAGTCTTTCGCCCCTACTGTTCAATCTGTACATCGAAGAAGCAATTACAGAAATGAAAGAAAGATTCTGGAGTGGAAGCAAAATTCAAGTTGAAAGAATATCAATGATCCGATTCGTTGATGACATCGCTATCCCGTGAGAAAGTGAAGGAGAACTGCAAGATCTGATTAATGGAATGAACAGTCTAATGAGTACATAGTATGGATTGACAGTAAATCTAAGAAAGACGAACTTAATGAGAAGTAGCAGAAATGAGAACAGCGAAAAACTTAACATCAGGATTGATGTTAAGTTTTTGCTCCTTATCTAGGGAGGTTGTGTCTGCCCAATAGAAGTGTACTAGTATCAAACATAGGCCTTGATTTGAGAAATAAACTTCTGAGAATGTGCGTTTGGAGCTCAGCATTGAATGGAGGTGAAACATGGACTGTGGGAAAGCCGGAGCAGAAGAGTATAGAAGCGTTTAAGAAGTGGAGCTACAGAGGAATGGTGGAAATTAGGTGGACTGATCAAGTTGAAGAGGGTCTGCGCGGAATCGGAGACGAAAAGAATACGTGGAAAACACTGACAAGGAGAAGGGTCAGGATGATAGGACATCTGTTAAGACATGAGGGAATGACTTCCATGGTACTAGAGGAGGCTTAGGGGGCAAAAACTGTAAAGGAAGGCAAAGATTGGAATACATCCAGAAAATAATTGAGGACATAGGTTGCAAGTGCTACTCTGAGATGAAGAGGTTGAAAGTTTGTCGCTGTCGTCATTTCTGCTACTTTCATTACTTTCATCTTTCTTCGATTCACTCTCAATCAATGATTTGCACTCATTATACTGGTCACTCCAACACATCCTGCAATTCTTCTTCACCGTCGCTCAAGATAGCAATGTCATCAGCAAAACTTTTCACTGATATCAGTCTACCCTTAATTTTACTCCCCGCCCCCCGTCAACATTTATCTTATTTCTGTCATTGCTTCCTCGATGTGTAGATTAAACAGCAGGGATACACTCCTGCTTCACGCTCTTTTTAATCCGAGCACTTCATTCCTGGTCTTCCACTCTTATAGTCTTATTTTTCTCAGAATTTCAAACATTTTGCACCATTCTACAGTGTCGAATGCTTATTCCAGCTTGACAAAGCCTATGAGCACCTATCGATTTCTTTTCAGTCTTGTTTCCATTATCATCCGCAATGTCAGAATTGCCTCTATGACGCTTTTACCATTGCTAAAGCCAAACTGACCGTCTTGTAACACGTTCTTAATTTTCTTTTCCATTCTTGAGTGTATTATTTTTGTCAACAGTTTGGATACGTGAACTGCTAAGCTGATTGTGCTATTAGCATCCCACTAATCGGTTGTTGCTATCTTTGGACTGTGTGGATTCGGTTTTTCCGAAAGTCTGATGGTATATCGCGAGTGTCTTACGTTCTATACACCATTGCGATAGTAGTTTTGTTGTCACTTCCTCCAATGATTTTAGAAATTCCCATGGAATGTTATCTATCCCTTCTGCCTTATTGGATCTTAAGTCGTCCAAAACCCTTTTAAATTCTGACTGTAATACTGGCTCCTCTATCTCTCCCCTGTTGGCTCTTGTTTCTTCTTGTGTCACTTCATCAGATAAGACTTCCACCTCATTGGGGCCATCAATGTACTCTTTCCACCCACCCGCTCTCTCTTCTGAATTTAACAGTCTAATTACCATCGCACAGGGAAGATGTTCTACGACCTGTTTTGTTGCCTTTCATAACAAGCCATCAATCTTACATTTCAAAAAGGTAATGCCGGCCGCACACGACTAGGGTTTCCACTGCTTGTCTTGTACTCACCAAACACCACCGTGGTTAGCGGGGTCGCACAATTGAAAACGTTTGGAGCATAATGGACAGGGTCCTGATTCACAGGACAAACCTCCCCAAATACCGTGGTGCGCGAAGAAAGTGAACAACAGAACAATTAGAATGGAACCTGGATCAGTTGTGTCTGACGCCTAGCGATCGTTGTAGAAGAGATGGCCACGTACTATAGCACATCTCAGACATGCACTCCCACAGCTTCAGCAGGGAGATAAGTCACTAAAATTTAAGGAACTTGCTCTGAAATGCAGAAGAAACGGTAATGAATACCAGCATGAGGATGCAGATGGCAGCTGAAACCTCATGTTTAAAGACACACAGTGTGTGTTCATAGGGAATGTGGCCTACATTGTTTCATAATTATTCTCGCCATTGAAAAAACAAAGAAAACAAATTAGTGCCCCTTTCGGAACTCCGAGTAGTGATTCCGAACGAGGAGGTAACCACGGAAGAAGTTTGAAATACCGCCAAAGCGGTGTGATACATGGCTATACTAATCATCCAATTTCGTCCATCTACGCCTTTTCTCATCAGAATCAAGAGGCCCTAGATCATGTTCAATAAAAGCTTTCCTGGTGTACGGTTTTTTACTTCGTAATGTCAGAAGAAACACTTTTACATCTGAAGGAAATAACTGACTGCTTCGTTCTCAAGGACGTATATCGATATAATTTAATGGAGAAACCGCATACCTAAGGAGAAAATGGAGGGAATTATTACGAACATCCCTCTGAAGTAGACCGAATAACCGAACTTTCTTCATCAGATACATCTTGAGCTTTGCTTTAGCAATAAAAATCAAAAGTGAAAAAGGGATTGGTCGCGAATTGCAATGAGAAGGGCTAAAGTTATACTCCTATGCGTGAAGAAAACAACCAACAACATTCTCTGTAGCGTCTGTCATAAGAAAGTAAAACGGAGTATCTTGAACTGCTGAGAATAACCAAAGGTTTTCAGCCGTACAGTAATGCCACTAGAATCCGTGCAAAGAAAAGTTCACAAATGTTTTCTCTCGCTCCCTCTCTCTTCTTCCCTCTCTCTATCACTGTATTCCCTTTCACAGTTTTCAGTGCAGCGATCGTTTAACGTCATAAGTGCTCAAAGATGGCATTTGTGTATGTTAGTTATCAGTTCCCAGAGAATGCTGCATTGTTAATCGGGTTTTAAAAGAACTTAAACGCCAGTATTAAGGAGTGGACTCCATGACTCTATTTCGTGTTGAATTATTTTAAACTAGAACATTATTACTGTTATCACTGTAGTATCTGAAGATCCCCTCATCGGCTCAATAAAAGGATTTCTGCTTACCTACATATGAGCGTTTTCATTTATGAAGCACCATCAGTAGCGGTTTCGTGATATTTAAATATGAATGGTGGTGATCATTAAAAGATGTACGAGACTGCACGATACAACGAAACGCAGTTCCACTCAACACAAGTGTGAAAAAGAGGACTGCACAAAATTGGCACTAATAACTATTGAACTATTCTCATGGAGTAAAACTGTGTGACAACACAGACGAGGAAAAGACAGACGCGTATAAAACAAAAACAAGAAAAAGGAGTTCCCTAACAGTTATAAAGTGGCAGTTTACCGATGATAGCAGTAAGGACTGTTGCATGGCGGATCGCAATAGGCTTTTGCTCTGAGGTATTGTATATGTGCAACGATCTCCGAATTAAGGATGTACATTTTGAAAACTGAGTAATGGTGGCATTCACGTCAGTTTTGAGCATGTATCTAATGTTGTGGTGTTGAACCAGTCTAATTCCACAATAAATGCGAAACAAACGATATGCCTTTTCCGGGATATTTTGTTGGTCTGTATAGAGAATGTAATGTCACTAATTTGGAAATGAGAGAATGAGTACGACAGATTTTGTCAGATTTTAACAAGACTGAAGCTTGACTATCAAATGGGATAAAATTATGCATTTACCTCTTACTACATACAATTAAACTAAAACGTTACGTTGATTATCACATTGCTTACTTTGAGATGAAGAGGAAGTTCCTGGAAAAGAAAACATAATTCCCATTTTATATTGGTCATCGCATATATAAAATAATATCAATGCGTGTGTCAACTAACAGTGTGGAAGGAGCGGCGACGCCGACCTGTATGGGGGCCGCGTATACTCATGTAGCATGGTCGTATTCTCTTTTGCTATGACTGCTTTTGTCGTCGACCCTTAGTATATTCCGTTCTGGTTTTCCTTTCGATGTGACATACGCTGTTGGCCTTAATTTTAACGTGAATTTTAACGTGACATGTACCCCCGGCACTAATTTTAACATTATATGGTGAAGCACTGCCCAAGCGAAACGCGTAATTAATAAATTTCAGATCTGCAATCTATGACTCTTTTTAAATTCAAGTTACTATATAATTCTTTTTTAGTCTGTCTCTATAGAATCGAATAACTTTTATGAACAAAAGAATTAATCGTAATAGAGCCAAAAAATCTTATACGGCTCTGGAAGGAAATTCAAAATGTTTGTGGCTGAACTGAAAATGCTTACTACTGTTGACTGGTTCATTAGTAACTGTCGAACCGAATCAAATTTTAAAGGATTCTCTGGAAGCACTAGAGCAGAAGGATGAAACATTCTCGTTAGGACGCTCGGTCATTTGGATTCAAAGGAAAGGACTTCTGTTTCATTTAATGAAATTTTTTCGTCTCAGTAAAATAGAGAAACGTGTAACAATTTTTCGGAAAACATATTCCTTTGTTGTTTTAATAAAGATTACAGCCTTGACATTTATTTCATGTACATTTCCCGCCCTTGTGTCTGTCCGTCTAAGGATGTTTACATCAATAAGTCAGTCTTTTGCTAAAACCGCCAGGAAAGAATAGACGAAAAGTTATGGATTAATGTAGTAAATGTTAAGGGCATTAGAGATGCATGCTAAAACAGACAAGGAAGCGACAGAAAATCGCCTGCAGCGGACCGTAGTTGCCTGTAGAGAATTACAAAAACTCTCGGAAACTTAAGCTCCGATTCACGACCGTTTCTCCTGAAATTGTGTGTTATGTCTTCGACAATGAGACATCACGCCACGTGGCATCATTGGAAGGTACATTACAAACTGAAACTATATCTTGAGATGTCGCTAATTCATTAAGAAGGTTTATTTAAATTCGCATCAGGAAGCGGATGGCGTCAAAGACAGGGCCAAACATCCTGCCGTAGGGTTTTAATAATTTATGGAATTTTTGGTAGTTGCTGCAACAAAGCCATGATAGATTACCTCCTTGTTGTTTTTTCCAGGGCAATCGGAACGCTGAATTCGACGATCGTGAACTTACTGTTATACGAAGCCTCAGTGTGCTCCATTGCGATAATATCTCATGTTATTTATTGGGATTTTCAATCCATAAAACATAAAGTCTATATTACGTTCTTGAACGGTGATATCTACCTCCTTAAATTCTGTCAAAGAATTGCTTGCAGAGCCGAAGTTTACGATATGGTTGAGTAAACATGCTTTCAGAATGGAGGTAGTGCATGATTGCCGATATCTAAGATCTCTGATCAATTACACAGAAAAGTGTGATCAAGAATAAAAACGACTAATCTTTCTAGGCCGAGCCGCAATGATTAAACTCACTAAGATGAGGAAGGGCCGGGAAACAAGGAGAACAACGAAGATATGCTTAGTGGAAACATTGGTCTTGTACTGCGTGAGACCTTCCTCGTGAACCGTAGCGATAGCAGTCGAATTGGTTCTTTCGAGATGTGGTGTTGATGGAAGACGTGACGTGTATGACGTGTACCACGGACAGAACGAAGAACAAATGCTTCCTTTACATAGCACTTGGAATCACAAGAAGTTTACCTTTCCATGCAAGTCAAAGATACTTTCAGCTTTTAACTCTACTGGAGAATTAAATTGACGATGAAAAGAAGACCCTCAATTAGCACGAAATGTTGTGTGTTCCGGGAGTAACTGCCTTGATTTCTTATTTTCGCGACCGTGTCAGCTCTGAATGTCTTAAGTGCGCCAGATTATTCGCGCTAGGAAACTGGACTTCGTAAAATTAAATAGCAAGCAAGTCATGAATAATTACTACAAATTATAGCGATGACAATGAGATAGCCACCATAGTGGCTAAACAAATATCGAACGAGCCAGTCATTCGTCTTCGTACAATAAGTATCACCCCCACATCCACTGTGAAATCTGTCAATAATATATGTAGTGTATTAATAGTACGAAATAACAGAATATCACACAATGTTTCAACTAAAATGAGTCATTATTTTCACTTAAAGCTGTTTACATTGATACAAGCGTGTTAACAGATCAAAGCTGGGAAGAGAAAAGCATCAAGGGGGAAGCAACAAGTGAAACAAGAGACGGATATTGCTTTACGAAAATAACTTATTTACTAATCTGATTACTACCGACTATATGCATTGTAAGTGGATGTTTCATATACATGAGTTTTTTTTTCCATCTCAAAGAACACATTTATATCCAGACTATTATGTCACTGTTGAGTCCTTTAGTCCGAAGACTGGTTTGATGCAGTTCACCACGCTACTCTATCCTGTGCAAGACTCTTCATCCCCGAATAACTATTGCAACTTACATCCTTTTGAATCTGTTTACTGTATTCATCTTTTGGAAACATTGGTCTTGTACTGCGTGAGACATTCCTCGTGAACCGTAGCGATAGGAGTCGAATTGGTTCTTTCGAGATGTGGTGTTGATTTTTAACCCCAACACTTCCCTCCAGTACTAAACTGCCGATCCCCTAATGTCTCAGAGCATTGTCTATCAACCGATCCTTTCTTTTAGTCAAGTTATGTCTCAAATTTTTTGTCTCCACAATTCTATTCAGTACTTCCTCATTAGTTACGTAATCAACCCACATAATCTTCAGCATTCTTCTGAAGCATCACATTTCGAAAACTATTCTCTTCTGATCTAAATTATTTATCGTCCATGTTTCACTTCCATTCATGGCTACACTCCAGACAAATACCTTTAGGAACAACTTCTTAAAACTTAAATTTGTATTCGATGTTAACAATTTTTTCTTCAGAAATGCTTTTCTTACTACTGCCAGTCTACATTTTATATCCTCTCCACTTCTTCCCCGAGCTCAGCTTCTACCAGTTTTCCATTTTGATTGTAAAGATTTCATGTTACTCTTTTGCAACTATCGCTTATTGAACTGACAGGTAATTTTCACACATGTCAGCAACTGCTGTTTTTGAAATTGGAATTATTACATTATTCTTGAAGTCTGAGGATATTTCGCCTGTCTCATACACCTTGCACTCCAGACGGAAGAGTTTTGTCATGGCTGGCTCTCTCAAGGCTGTCTCTAGTTCTGGCGGAATATCGTCTGCTACCGGGGCCTTGTTTAGAATTAGATCTTTCCTACCTTTGTCAAACTCTCCTCACAGTATTGCATCTCCCATCTCATCTTCATCTACGTCTACTTCCATTTCTATAAGATTGCTTTCAAGTTCATCTCCCTTGTATAAACCCTCTATGCAGTCCCTCCAACTTTCAGCTTTCCCTTCTTGGCCTACAACTCGCTTGCCATCCGTGCTCTTGATGTTCGTACACCTACTTCTCTTTTCCTTAAAGGCTTCTTTAATTTTGCTGTAGGTGAGATTTGTCTTGCTCCTAATGAAATATGTTTCTAAATCCTTACGTTTATGCTCTAACCATTCCTCCTTACGAAATTTGCACTTCTGTGGCTTTCATTTTTTAAACGTTTGTATTCCATTTCGCCAGCTTCATTTACTGCATTTTTAAATTTTCTCCTTTCATCAGTTAAATTCAGTATGTCCTGTGTTATCGAAGGAATGGTACTAGGCCTTGTTTTTTTACCTATTGGATCCTCTGCTCCCTTCACTATTTCGTCTCTTGAAGCTAGCCATACGTCTTCTACTGTATTTCTTTCACCAGTCCTAGTCAACCTTTGCCTAATGCTCCCTCTAAAACGCTCAAAAACCTCTGGTTATTTCGAGTTATCCAGGTTCAATCACTGCATTTCCTACCTTTTTTCCAATTTCGTTAAGTTTAATATTCAGTTCATAAATTTAAAATTGTGGTCAAAGTCCGCATTTGCCCCTGGAAATGTTTCACAATTTTAAATCTGGTCCCTAAATCTCTGTCTAATCATAATATAATCAGCCTGAAACCTTCCGGTGTCTCCAGATCTACGTATAAAACCTTCTTTTATCCTTAAACCAACCGTTAGCGATGATTACATTATGGTCAATACAGAATTCTACAAGGCGGCTTCCTCTTTTCTTTCTTTACGCCAGTCCTTATTCATCTACTATTTTTCCTCCTCTTTCATTTTCCATTATCGAATACAGTCCCTAATCACAATTACATTTTCGTCTTCTTTAACTATCTAAATAATTTCTTTTATTGCATCACACGCTTCTCCAATCACTTAATTACCTGAGGAGACAGTTGGCATGTAAACTTGTACTACTGTTGTAGGTGTATGCTTCGTGTCTATCTTGGGTACGATAATGCGTTCACTCTGCTGTTCATACTAGCTTGCCCGCATTCCTATTTTCTTATTCGTTCTTAAACCCACTCCTGCATTACCCCTATACGACTTTGTATTTATAACTTCCTATTCACCTGACCAGAAATCCACTTCCTCCTGTCACTGAACATCACTAATTACCACTGTATCAAACTTCAGCCAATCAATTTCCATTTTACAGTTTCCTAACCCACCTGCCCGATCAAGAGAACTAACATTTCAAGCTCCAATTCGTAGAATGCCAGTTTTGTTCCTCCTGATGAGGACATCCTCCTGAGTAGCCCCCTCCACAAATCCGAGTGGGGTAGTATATTACCTCCGGAACATTTTACCCAAGGAAATGCCATCATCATTTAACCATACAGTAGAGCTGCAAGTCCTCGAGAAAAATAACGGATGTAATGCTTTCAGCCGTTCGCAGTAGCAGCATAACACGGCCGTTATGTTGATGATACGAGTCCGAATCAGTTAGTCATCTGGACTGTTGCTCCTGCAACTACTGAAAAGGCTGCAGCCCGTCTTTAGCAATCACACGTTTGTCTTGTCTCTCAACAAATTCTCCTCCGTTGTGGTTGCACCTACTGTACGGCAATCCATATTTCTGAGGCACGCAAGTCAACCCACTGACGGTACGGTTAATTTGCTCCAGAAATAGTGTTATTGAAACAAGTAAAGAAGAGAAAATGATAATACGATGTTACAAGGCCCTTGGGCATATTTTGATAAGACGAGAGAACAGTTTGGAAATGAGCATCTTTCATTTTGAAGGCAATAGACAACGAGGAGGAACAGCATGTTGATGTTTGGCTCAGGCGAAGAAGATGATCGGCCTTCCTCCTCACATTGTATTAAGAAAACCTAATGCTCGCTGTGGATGGAGATGTCATGTTGAAGATTCAGTTACTTAAGATATGAATGGAGAAATGAGGTCAAAGCATTCGTCAGAAATATGTAAATCGACTAATGATGAATCAGTGTTGAGACGAAAATGAATAAATGGTACTGGTGATGAATGATTACATTCAGATAATTTAACGTTACACCCTTTCCGATAACAAGATCAAAAACTAACTGAGCGGTAATAAGCAACGTCGTTTTATTTGATTATTTATTGTTACCGCTTTTCTAAATGAACACGTAAACTTAACAGAACTGGCAATCCAAATAACAGACACAACGTGTAAGCGCTGGTTGTAGTCCGACAGGCAAATAATTTTCTTAATGGAATAATGTTGGGCAATGGAAAGAAATAAAAGGCGATAACCCAAATGATTGCTGTGGAGTCGACGTAGTTAGTAAAAAAGGTAAGAATAATTTGAAGAGCGAGATAAGAAAATTTAATTAGTTCTCTGTGCAGATTAAATACTGCAAGGCACAGCGCATCTTGCAATTAGTGCTTTGCCCTGTAAAGCTCCGGGGCTATCAATTTTCATTAAGTTTAATTACTCTGAACATAAATAGCAAGGCTCTTTATTTCCTTTGGTCTAATAATTCCTAGTTTATCGGTAATATTTGTAACGCGGTGTGCACCGGATAATGATCCTGGCAGCAGATCAGTTTTGTGATATGCCACTCACAGAATAAAAGTTACTGAACTTGCTGCTTATAGAAGTTGAATGCGTTGTAGAAGAAAGTTTTTGTGAAGTTAGTCAAGTACATTTCGAGTAACGACATTTTAAAACGGTACTGACAAAATATTGGGTTACCTTTGAAAAACAGGTCACATTCATCACATGCGGTGAAAAGCACTCTTCATTAAAGGATGTAAATCGGTCATAAACAGAGAAACTTTCATTTTACACCACTACCGCAGTATTCTCACACACACGTTGTCTTCTAAGGACGCCCACGTGATATCTAATGTTACCGTTAAGATTAAAATTTCACCCGCATTGAGCAAAGTTATAGAAATGACATAGCAAAAATGGGAGATTAACACGTACACACACGGAAATCATTGTAGGAGATAATGACACTGCGCCTATATATGAGGATTGGAACTTAAATAGTGGCAACACTGCTGTGGAGACACTATGTCATGGAATCTACTATTGTCGCTGATAGCACATGTTGTTGACACACCTACCTTATCTCCGAACACATGGACGCGCCCGTCTCCATGTCACTGGCGTGTGAACAATCGAGGGAAACAATCACTTGGGGGCGAGCGGTCTAACGTAACGGTGTAACTACGTTTTCGAAACAGGAACAACGGAGTTGGAACAAGATTGAATGTACCAGAGGTCGTACAGCACGACAGTGTCATCAAGGTCTTCAAGAGGCGTGCGGGAAATCGTCATTGCCGTTGGGTAAAAACATTGAACAAAGGTCGGAAAACTGTGGCAGACATGCATGGGGCAGGTCGTCCTGAAGAAGAAGTGCATGCTGTTGCCGCGTTTGTGGACAGTGATCGACGCCATACTATTCGTGAGCTCGCCCACATAACCGAATTAGCGCATACGACTGTGCTTCGCATCCTGAAGGAACGCCTGGGCACGCGAAAAACTGCATCGCGATGGGTTCCTCATGACTTGACGGAAATGCAGAAATGGATGCGTTACGGCGCTCCTCAGACGCACTTGGAGCGCTATGAGCGCGAATGAGAGGCTTTCTTACGGAATATAGTAACACTGGATGAGACATTGGCCACATCTACTAGCCAAAACTGAAACGCCAATTCAACGAATTGCGCCATTATGGATCGCCACGAAAGTTGAAAGTACGTCAGAGCCCCAGGATGGTGAAAGTTAGGGTGATAATCGTGCACGACTCTGATGGTGTTATCCTGACGCATTATGTTCCTCCACGGCAGACCGTCAATGCACAGTATTACTGTTCGTTTTTGGAACATCACCTGTAACCAGCTTTGTGAAAGAAGCGGTGACATTTTATGCGCAACGCACCCATAATTTTGCACGACAATGCGCGGGCGCAAACAGCTCAAGCTGTGGCTGCTCTGTTCGGTCGGTGGGACTGAGAAGTACTGTACCAACCACGATACTCCCCGGACTTAAGTCCTTGTGACTTTGATTTGATTCCGAAGATGAAGAAACGACTTCGTGGCATTCGCTTCAGAACTCTTCCAGGGATTCGACAGGCAGTAGACCGCTCCATTTGCATCATCAACAGAACAGGCTCTGCTAACGGTATACTACGCCTGCCACATCGCTAGCAACGGGTTCTACAAAACGCTGGTGACTACTTTGAAGTACAGTAACAAGTGCAAACATGTAACTCTTTTGTATCGATTGTGAATAAATAGTTGCCACTATTTAAATTCCAACCCTCGTGTATTAGGCAAGCATAAGTTATGTCTTTCTTAGCGTAGTCCAGTGATCACCAGGACATAATGATGAGTTGTACCTTTTTAGATCATTTCAGTAAACTGCTACTGTTATCCTACTCGCATATTACAAAATACTTTATTCTGTGTAATAAATATCATGTTGTAGAACTGCCCAACAAATATACAACATTCGTCAATATCCTTCTTTCCCATAGGATTCCAGATGTGGTGTATTTATATAAAAGCAGTGACATCCCCTCAAATCTCCAACAAGACGATGGAAAAGAATAACATGAAACGGTAAAACTCTCTTTATAGAAGCAACCAGTATTTATGTGGATAAATCTGGTTCAGAAACTAAGATGGTGAATCCTGCCATTCATTGGAGTTTCACTACTATGGAAGGTGCAGTAAAGAAAGCAAGGAGAAATTTGGTAAAGAAATTAAGATTCAGGGAGAATAAATAAAACCTTAGATGTTTCCCGATGACGTAATTCCGTCGAAGACAGCAAGATCAATACAACGGAATTTATAGTGTCTAGAAATGAGATTGTATTATGAACAGCTGTTAAGCCAAATCAGTTGTAATGGAGTACAGCAGAATGAAATGGTGAATAGCTGAAGAACTGAGCCACACAATTTGTTCCTCTCCCTTCAGGAGAGAAACTATGAAAGTTTCGTGTCGGCGAGTATGCTACTGCAGCACGAAACGAAATGTCATCACTAAGTATGTTTTACTTTTGTCTACTGCCTGTTCTATTTTTCCGCTCTGTAATTTTTCGTAAGGTAGAGGTAATTACAAATAATTTTTGCTCTCTTCCCAGCTTCTAACACCGAGACTAGAGCTCAGTACCCGATTCATTTCGTACTTTAAATGTTTACCCAAGGGTGACTTGACAATTTTTCTGCCCGTTAGCTATTGCTGGAAACACAGCGCCATCTTACAAAATGATAACATTTACGATATGCAAACGGTCCCCCTACGACAGTAATCTGGTATAACGTTTATAAGTTTTCTCGAAAAAAAAATTTACTTCTCCAATAATTTCCGTAGGTCAGTACAAATGTGACGAACACCGACTGGCATTGTCGGGAGAGAGAGCGAATCATGCGAACTGAGAAGAATGGAAATCTCTGCTTTACACCTCACTGTTGAAACTATAAACCACGGACTATTCCATAATGCCTCCCAAACACTGACCTTTATGTCCACCACATGCAAAGAGAGAGTACAAATTTAATCAATTAATTTAACCGAAAATTCGGACACAAGGCGAAGTTGCAAGTCCAACGCCCCCGGGTCAGTTTCGTGTATGTTAAGCCAGCTGGGAAACTTAATATGCAAATTTACCTGCCAAATCAACTTTACTAGATATATAGACCAGTCGATGTGTTGTCAAAGTAAAGGACCATCGGAGAATAAGGTCAGAATTAATTTTAGATACCAGCAGGTATGTTGTTAAAGGAGTCTCATAAAGCCGAATACAGTTAAAGCGAAAAAAAGCCGGTTGGTTTAAACGTGTTTCGTAGCCAAGTTGTCGTGCAAAAACAATTTTTTTTCTCAGTACCCCTCCCCCCCCCCCCCCCCCAAAAAAAGGCGCCATAACGGAAGAGCAGACTTAAGAGCACTGCGTAGAAGCCGTACATTTCCCTGGTTAGGTGGGCGGCAAGAACTATTTCTCGACAGTGGACGCACTCAACCTTGATAGTAAAAGTAGCTGCTATACGCTCTCCAAGGCTATTGACTTCTCCGCTTTGTGCCGCTTGTTTATGAAGATTGGCGCAGAAGTCTTCCACCATCTTCACGTTAGCTCTGACCTCCATTACCCTGAAGAAAGAAGTGTAGAATTTGAATCATGGTAGTAATTCGAGCGCCTCACGGGAAGATGTAACCGATTATCGCGGACGCTGAGAATACGCACACCCACAGCCTGAACAGCGGACAATCTGCAGACATCAGTCTGAGAGACTTTTGGTAATCTACATCTACGTGATTACTCTGCTATTCACAATAAAGTGCCTGGCAGAGGGTTCGATGAACCACCTTCAAGCTGCCTCTACCGATCCACTCTCGAACGGCACGCGGGAAAAACGAGCACTTAAATTTTTCTGTGCGAGCCCTGATTTCTCTTATTTTATCGTGATGATAATTTCTCCCTATGTAGGTGGGTGCCAACAGAATGCTTTCGCATTCGGAGGAGAAAACTGGTGATTGAAATTTCATGAGAAGATCCCATCGCAACGAGAAACGCCTTTGTTTTAATGACTGCCACTCCAATTCACGTATCATTTCTGTGACACTATCTCCCCTATTTCACGATAATACAAAATAAGCTGCCCTTCTTTGTACTTTTTCGATGTCATCCGTCAGTCCCACCTGATGCGGATCCCACACCGCACAGCAATACTCCAGAATAGGGCGGACAAGTCTCTTTAGTAGTCCTATTGCACCTTCTAAGTGTTCTGCCAATGAATCTTGTTGTACATGTAGCCTTTCCAACGAGTCTCGATAGTTTCCACGGCCAACCAATACCTCTCCTTTTTTCACAAGGTATTTTACGTGTCTCGTATAGAGTTAGAACTATCCAGGGGCTGGAACGAATTTGTTCATTATCGCTAGTAATCTTTTATAAACGGTGTATCATAATAAATGGCGTAAACCCATAGTGTTGAACGTAGACGATACAAGAAGCCAAAAAGTCTCAGTAAACACGGTCACGCCGTCCGCCGTGAGTGAGCGGTTCTAGGCGTTTCAGTCCGGAACCCCGATGTTGCTACAGTCGCAGGTTCGAATCCTGCCTCGTGCATGGATGTGTGTGATGTCCTTAGGTTAGTTAGGGGATTGATGAACTCAGATGTTAAGTCCCATAGTGCTTAGAGCCATTTGAATTAAACATGGTCTCTAAAACGAATACCTTAAGAGATATGAGCAGTTCTTCATCTTCGCTACTGTGAACCACATCTCTTCTACTGAACAAATGCTCGTGGCTCTTAGGGTATGCACTTTAGAGCCCTTGTTTACTGCACAATTGATTACTCTTTTGGTCCATGCCAGGTGCTCTCAAAATATAAAAAAGCAGCGCGCCTGCATTAGAAGGGATTTGTTTCACAGTATCGAAGATGGAGAAGTACTCATAGCTCTTAAAGTATTCGTTTTACAGACCATGTTTACTCAGACCTTTTTGTTTTTAATATCTTGCACATTCATAGTGCGCGTTAACGCCATTAATTATGACATATATGAAAGTAAACTCAGCCCACAGGCCCTGGAGAACCCAGCGGTACCGACTAGCCGGCGTGTCATCCTCAGCCCATAGGCGTCACCGGATGCGGATATGGAGGGGCATGTGGTCAGCACACCGCTCTCCCGGCCGTATGTCAGTTTCCGAGACCGGAGCCGCTACTTGTCAATCAAGTAGCTCCTCAGTTGGCCTCACAAGGGCTGAATGCACCCCGCATCCCAACAGCGCGCAGCAGACCGGATAGTCACCTTTCCAAGCGCTAGCCCAGCCGGAGAGCGTTTAGCTTCGGTGATCTGACGGGAACCGATGTTATCACTGCGTCAAGGCCGTTGCGTTACTTATGACACACATTATATAAATTAGTTTCCCCGTGAAGAACAGGCTAACACCAGCGATAACCATGCTATGAGGAATGGTGATATTCTCACACTATAAAGATTACAGCGCAAGTTTTTCTTTTTATACCCCCTGCGCCTAATTCTTCAAACACTGAACGGCTCTTGTAGGTAGCTATTTTTCATTCTGCTAGTGGCAGTGAGACAGGAAATTATTTCCAGATACTCAAACGTTTGTATGGCGATAGAGAGAAAGTAATGGTTAAATCGGCAGGTACGATTGTCGCCTTCAGTAACATACCACAAATGGGATGACGAAGTTTCGTTCAGTATCAGTTTCACTTGATCCTGTTGAGTCAATCGTATCACATGCTCCTTTATTACCGTCGTACGACGTACAGACTTGGTGGTGAATCCTTGTAAATTTTCTGCCCGACAAAAAAACCGAGACACCCAGAAGGGGAGGAGAAAACGAAATAAGACTTTACGGGATGAGAGGAAATGTGATGTTATACCAGTTATTACAAAATCAAGTAAAATCTACAAAGAACTTAGCGCTATGAACCTACTTAGTAGTGAGACGTTGCACCCCCCCTACGCCCTGGGTGCACACACTAATTGGTTGGGCATTGTATCCTTTCCTGAGGCATGGAGATATATTGGACTACATATGTTTTTGGATAGGGTCCGCCTTTAGCAAAAGGCAGTTTTGTATTTTATCCCAAACATGTTTCACTGCATTTGCAGTGTCTTCACTGGGCTTTTATTTTATAGCTATTAAACATAAAGGATGTTCTTGACTGCTTGTTCATATGTGAACATTAGTTTTTAAATCGTAATTACAAATTTTTGAAGAACACATGAAATTATGTATTCATACCTTTTAATCAAATGGTTCGGTTTTCCTGAGGTACTATGTTTTTATAGTGCCTGTTTTCTTTCACAGTTTGAGCAACCATATACAACTTACTGTAGACAAATTATTGAAGCAAAAATTACGATTTGGAAACTCTTATGCCTACGCCTGAAATTAATTAATTCTGTGTGGGAGGTTGTGTTTGTGTGTGTCTATTTACATTATGTTTCACTTACGTTTTCTTTTCTCCTCATCTTCACTGCGAAGTTCTGCACACTGAACTGTCACTGTCACTGTTTACCAGCTGTAAAACCAAGATGGCGGACAGTGAAACAGCTGGAAATGTTCCTGACGGTTGTTTAGAATCTATCAGGCGTGTATGTGCCATATTTTGTGTGTGTGTGTGGAAGGGGGGAAGGAGAGAGAGAGAGGAGAGAGAGAGAGAGAGAGAGAGAGAGAGAGAGAGAGAGAGAGAGAGTAGGTTTGAGGACTTTTCATTATTTTTTTTACTTAATTTTGTGTGAGTGTATGACCGTGTGGTTGTGTGTGTGTGGGGGAGGGGGGATTGGGGGGGGGGGGGAGCGTTCTATAGGACGGTTTTATCTAATAATTCTTTCACAGCAGAGAATAGAGTTCCATTGCAGAGAAATGTGTATTCTAAGAATTTTTAACATGTTGCAGCCCTGTCAGGAACTGTGATAAATTAATACGTCAAAGATCCGCCTCAGTTGCGAAAAGTTACTGGTCTTTACCTAGGTTTCAGCTAGACTAATCTAGGCTGCTTCAGAAGCATAAAATAAACTAATAGATGCCAGAATAAGGCACGGTCGAACCTAAAAATCTAAAGAACCGTGGTGCCATGTCAAGCTACGTTACTTAGTTGAGGAACAGCTCCGGCACACCTTCGTGGATAGCGGTCGCTTAGCCGCTGATGCTGCGTTGGAACTAACTGTGTATACCGCGGATATGTACTGAGCAAGACGGCGGATCACGCGCGTGCGCGCACGGAAAGTCAAAAGTGCGTACTATTGGCTGTCTTTATGTTATGTACTGGAAAATTGCCTGCAATGTTAAACCATAAATTTTGTAAGAGAACAAGGCACTAAGTAGATAGAATCCCCTGAGCGTTACTTAGACGTTAAGTTCAGCGTGTTAGATTAAAAACCCCAAATGAACACCACTAAGTTATATGGTTCTGCACGATATCATGCGGGGAATGAACAAGGTTATATGTCCGTAAGGCAAGAACTTCTCAGGATTAGGAAAAGGTGGAAGCACCTAGTGAGTAAAATGGTTCAAATGGCTCTGAGCACTAAGCGACTTAACTTCTGAGGTCATCAGTCGCCTAGAACTTAGAACTAATTAAACCTAACTAACCTAAGGACATCACACACATCCATGCCCGAGGCAGGGTTCGAACCTGGGACCGTAGCGGTCACGCGGTTCCAGACGGAAGCGCCTTTAACCGCACGGCCACACCGGCCGGCTCCTAGTGAGTAGATTTACTGGAATAACATCTAGAATCTCACAACTGAAATTAAAGACACGATTCTCAAATTACTCATTGATAAATGTACATGCACCCACAGAAGTATCAAAAAAAAAAAAAAAAAAAAATGGCTCTGAGCACTATGGGACTCAACTGCTGAGGTCATTAGTTCCCTAGAACTTAGAACTAGTTAAACCTAACTAACCTAAAGACATCACAAACATCCATGCCCGAGGCAGGATTCGAACCTGCGACCGTAGCGGTCTTGCGGTTCCAGACTGCAGCGCCTTTAACCGCACGGCCACTTCGGCCGGCTACAGAAGTATCAGATGACCAGGATAAAGACAACTTCTTTGAGAACCTCGAGAGAACTTACGACTGAAGCCCTATGTATCACATTAAAATAATTATTGGAGACCTCAATGCACAGGTTGGTGAAGAAGACCATTACCTCCCAGCAATAGGTTAGCACAGCCTTCATGAACACACAAATGACAATGGCCCAGAGTCATTCACTTTGCAGTGTCACATAACATGCCTGTAGCTAGCACTAAGTTACCACACAAAAGGATTCATAAAGCAACATGGTGTAGCCCAGATCAGCGTACCTTCAACCAAATTGATCGTGTAATTATTGATGGTGTGCCTTCCTTAAACTTGCTAGATGTACGTACTTAGAG
Organism: Schistocerca piceifrons; assembly: GCF_021461385.2. Taxonomy (NCBI): domain Eukaryota; kingdom Metazoa; phylum Arthropoda; class Insecta; order Orthoptera; family Acrididae; genus Schistocerca; species Schistocerca piceifrons. The sequence continues at coordinate 601,068,666 of NC_060139.1, read as the reverse complement.
ATGAGTTAATGTAGATTCAGACCACTACCTTGTAACTGCAAAACTAAGAACTCGAATTTCCAATGCAAGAAAAGTAAAAGGAACACCTCAAAGTATGTATATGCTATCGAAGCTAAAAAATGAAAACATTTCTAAAACGTACTCTGAGAAGGTTGGTGAGAATCTTGCATTATACACGCCTAGTATAGGTCACAATCTGGATCAGGAATGGAACGCTTGCAGGGATGTAGTTATTAAGGCAGCAGAAGAAGTTCTAGGGAAAGCCGGCAGGAGTGGCCGTGCGGTTCTAGGCGCTACAGTCTGGAACCGAGCGACCGCTGCGGGCGCAGGTTCGAATCCTGCCTCGGGCATGGATGTGTGTGATGTCCTTAGGTTAATTATGTTTAATTAGTTCTACGTTCTAGGCGACTGATGACCTCAGAAGTTAAGTCGCATAGTGCTCAGAGCCATTTGAACCATTTTTTGCTAGGGAAAGAAGGAAAACAACTGAGGACTTCTGGTCTGTTGAAGAATGTAACAGAATAAGTCAGGAGAAAAATCTAGCATACTGGAAAATCCTTGAGAAATGAAATACTCGTCTAGCGGTAAGAAATTATCAAGATAAAAGGAAAGAAGAGAAGAAACTGCATCGGAGAAAGAAAAGGGTGGCGAAAGAAAGCAGATTGGAGAACTGAACACAATTGGAGAAACAAATGCTGTTAGAAAATGTTATCAGAAAATTAATAGTGAAAGAAGAGCATTTAATCCGTGCACTAACCTGTGTAGAAGTAAACATGGGACACTACTAACCGATGATCAAGAGGCAATGGAGCGTTGGGTGGAGTATTTCAGTGAACTGTTGGATTCTTCAGAGTATCCTATCGAAGATATCGTAGTCCCTCCAGAAGATGATGCCATAGTCCCTTCCTGAGGAGAAGTGAAATAAAGCAATTGGGCCATTGAAGAACAATAAGGCACCAGGGACTGTAAATATAACATATGAACTATTGAAAGCTGGAGGAGTTGAGCTAACTCGTAGGATCTACAACATTGTGCGCCGAATCTGGCAAAAGGAATAGTTACCAGAAGAATGGAATGTAGGAACAGCGTGTCTGGGGCATAATAAAGGAGATCTATTTGAATCCAGCGACTACAGAGGCCTAACACTCTTAAATACACTACTGGCCATTAAAATTACTACACCAAGAAGAAATAAAGATGATAAACAGGTATTCATTGGACAAATATATTATACCAGAACTGACATGTGATTCCATTTTCACGCAATAAGGTGCATAGATCCTGAGATATCAGTACCCAGAACCTCTGGCCGTAATAACGGCCTTGATACGCCTGGGCATTGAGTCAAACAGAGCTTGAATTGCGTGTACAGGTACAGCTGCCCATGCAGATTCAACACGATACCACAGTTCATCAAGAGTAGTGACTGGCGTATTGTGACGAGCCAGTTTCCCGGCCACCATTGAACAGACGTTTTCAATTGGTGAGAGATCGGGAGAACGTGCTAGCCAGGGCAGCAGTCGAACATTTTCTGCATCCAGAGAGGCCTATACAGGTCCTGCAACATGCGGTCGTGCAATATCCTGCTGAAATGTAGGGTTTCGCAGGGATCGAATGAAGGGTAGAGCCACGGGTCGTAACACAACTGAAATGTAACGTTCACTGTTCAAAGTGCCGTCAATGCGAACAAGAGGTGACCGAGACGTGTAACCAATGGCACCCCATGCCACCACTCCGGGTGATACGCCAGTATGGCGATGACGAATACACTCTTCCAATGTGCGTTCACCACGATGTCGCCAAACACGGACGCGACCATCATGATGCTGTAAACAGAACCTGGATTCATCCGAAAAAATGACGTTTTGCCATTCGTGCACCCTGGTTCATCGTTGAGTACACCATCGCAGGCGCTCCTGTCTGTGATGCAGCGTCATGGGTAACCGCAGCCATGGTCTCCGAGCTGGTAGTCCATGCTGCTGCAAACGTCGTCGAACTGTTCGTGCAGATGGTTGTTGTCTTGCAAACGTCCCCATCTGTTGACTCAGGGATGGAGACGTGGCTGCACGATCCGTTTCAGTATTGCGGATAAAATGCCTGTCATCTCGACTGCTAATGATACGAGGTCGTTGGGATCCAGCACGGCGTTCCGTATTACCTTCCTGAACCCACCGATTCCATATTCTGCTAACAGTCATTGGATCTCGACCAACACCAGCAGATAAACGATAAACCGCAATCGCGATAGGCTACAGTCGGACGTTTATCAAAGTCGGAAACGTGATATTACGCGTTTCTCCTCCTTACACGAGGCATCACAACAACGTTTCACCAGGCAACGCCGGTCAACTCCTGTTTGTGTATGAGAAATCGGTTGGAAACGTTCCTCGTGTCTGTTCGTTGTAGGTGTCGCCACCGGCGCCAACCTTGTGTTTATGCTCTGAAAAGCTAATCATCTGCATATCACAGCATCTTTTTCTGTTGGTTAAATTTCGAGTCTGTAGCACGTCATCTTCGTTGTGTAGCATATTTAATAGCCGGTAGTGTATTTATATAAAGAACTATCAAATATCCTGTTCAGTAGACTTTCACTATAGCAGAAGACATTGTTGGAAGCTATCAATACGGGTGCAGCCCAGGAAAGCCACTGTAAACCAGATATCTGCTTTCTTACTGATAAAATAAAAGAGCAGTGAATTCAATGTGGGGGAGCACCATCTTTTCATTGACTTCAAATCTACATATGACACAATAAACCAGGCTAAAAGTTATGAGGTAATGTGAGAATTTCGAGTGCCTCGAAAACTGGTGCGTTTCATAGAGGTCACCCTAAAGTACCCCTGTGTACCGCGCAAGCGCATTCCACGCTATCACCTCAGTTTCCCACTCAGTCTGGGCTAAGGCAAGGAGATGGGCTTTCGTGCCTACTTTTCAATTTAGCACTTGAAAGAGTGGTAGACGAATCGGGTATTCAGACAAGAGGTACTATCCACTATAAGTCTGTACAATTGCTGGGATACACAGGTGTATTGGATTTAATGAGCAGAACACTTAGAGATCTACAAAATTCATTTTCAGCTCTAAAAATGAGTGTAGAGGAGATGGGCCTGAGAATTAATGAAGGAAAGACGAAGTATATGTATAATGTCACTAACCAACCGTCACAGCCCACAATAATCCTTATTGGAATAACATTTGAATGAAATGTTTCACTTATCTGAGTTCTAAGATAGACGCAAACGGCACCACCTTTACCGAAATTAACGCTCGCATAAGTGCTTCTAAGCGATGCTTTTTTGGAATGTTGTGACTTTTTAAATCCAAGCTTCTATCACGATGGAATAAGTTCCGACTTTATAATACATTGATATGCCCGGTACACACTTATGGCACAGAAACATGGACAATTACGAAGTGGGGTAAAACTGACTGAGATCACCTGAAAGAACTATATTGAGAAGGATTTTTGGATCTGTATATGAAAATGGGACCTGGAGAAGGCGAAGAACTGACGTACTTTATGACTACTGTAAGGAGGATGATGTGGTCAAGTTCCTAAAGCTGTGTAGACTGAGATGGGCTGGACGTGTAATGCGACTCAATGAGACAGATCCCACAAGGAAAGCCTGCTGCAGTGAACCTGGAAGAAGAAGAGCAAGAGGATGACCTAGGTTGAGATGGAGTAACGAGTTTGGATAGAACGCTGCCTGAGTCGGTTGCTGTAACTGGAGATCCACTGCTAAGTCCAGAGAGGAATGGCAGAAAATTATTGAGAAGGCCAAGTCCCACCCCAGGATCTAGTGCCAATGGAAGAAGACCTATAGAACCTACCCCCCCCCCCCCTCAATTACCCTTCACCCTCACACACACACACACACACACACACACACACACACACACACACAAAACTAAGTAAGGAAACGTTTATGAAAAAACCTCAAACCTTCACACTCCCTCTCTCTCTCTCTCTCTCTCTTCCTCTCTCTCTCTCTCTCTCTGTCTGTCTGTCTCTCTCTCTCTGTCTCTCTCTTTCTTTCACACACACACACACACAAAATGACACATACACCTCTGAAAAATTTGAAACAACCATTCCACTGTCCGCCATCTTGTTTTTACAGCTGGTAAACAGTGAAACAGTGACAGTGACCGCTCAGTGTGCATAACGTCGCAGTAAAGATGAGGAAGAAAGGAAACGCAAGTGAAATGTAATTTAAATAGACACACACAACCTTCCACATAGAATTAATTAGTTTCAGATATAGCCATAACAGTTTCCAAATTGTAACTTTTGCTTCAGTAATTTGTCTACATTAAGTTGTATATGGTTGCTCAAACTGTGAAAGAAAACAGGCACTATAAAAACATAATACCTCAGGAAAACCGTACCAGGTGGTAATAAGGGACGAATACATAGCCTCATGTGTTCTTCAAAAATGTGTAATTACAATTTAAAAAGTAATGTTTACATCTGTACAAGCAGTCAAGAACGTTCTTTATGTTTAACAGCCATAAGATAAAAGCCCTGTGGAGATACTGCAACTGATTTGGAATATTTTTGGGATAAAATACAAAACTATGTTTTGCTGAAGGCAGACGCCATCGAAAAACATATGTATGTTTAAGTAAACAAAAAATAGAGCTTCAACCTCATGATGATATATTGGACTACGCTGACATCCGAGCTGATCCAACACACATTCTACCAGGGACTTGTATGGAATCTTGCTGGGCACAGGTTGAGAGATATACAGATGGCGTATGTGGACGAGCATTATCCTGTTGAAAATGGCACCACAACATTGACGCATGTGAGGTAACACGCTAGGCTGCAGGATGACAACGACGTACCGTTGTGCTGTCAGGGTTCCCTCAGTCACTATACCCAATGGCTCCCCACCAGGCTGCCCAAGTAACACTGCTGCATCTCTCCAAGGAATTGGAAGAACGAGATCTCTTCCCATGTCACCTCCATAGTCACCGACGATTGTCGTCTGGGATAGGGCTCAACTGCTGTTCACCTCTGAACACATCTAGACACCATCCATCAGCAGTATCTGCTGCCAAATCACTGACGATTGTCCTGTGGGACAGTGCACATCTGCTGTTCATCACTAAACACAATTTGACATGATAACATTAGCAGTGTCAGGATCCCAGTCACCGCACCAATCCAAACACTTCTGTTCGTGTAGTGGTGCTGATGGCAGTTTATACATGGAACGGCAATGTCCTCGTCAGGTGGCTGCTTGGCTCTGTCCAATGGTGTGGGGTGACACAAAATGTTCCAGGGCGCCTATTACTTGTTCTCGGATGGCAGATGCGGATATAAAGGTGTTACTGTGTGTTTATTGCACAATGAGACGAAACACCGTTGCAGTGGTCAGACGTGATTGACAGTAACATGCACATACCCATGCAATCACACTTCTGGACACTGCCGAATCAGAATGCTCCAAAAATCTGTATACTGCACACTGCGAGCAGCCAGCTAAGCGGGTACTTACAATAAGACCATTTCCAAACTCCGTCAGGTACTAACAATACTGTTTCACCGGATTACTCGTTATCTTCGTGTTCCTCACAGTGAGCACTCAACATCTGAAACAGTTCACTCCCCTATCAGCCCTGCTAACAACATTAATCCTAAGGATACTAACGTATTCCGCTGAACGTTCTACCTGGCGCAAGGATCGAAAATCTAATCATTTGCAATCCCGCCGATGCTACACTACGTGAACAGAAGTATCCGGACACCACAAAAGCACAGGTTTTTCATATTAGGTGCATTTGCATTGTTCTGCCACTTACTGCCAGGCAATCCATATCAACGACCTCAGTAGTCATTAGACATCGTGAGAGAGCAGAAAGAGGCGCTCCGCGGAACTCACGGACTTCGAACGTTGTAAGGTGATTGGGTGTCACTTGTGTCATACATCTGTACGCGAGATTCCCATACACCTAAACATCCCTAGGTCCACTGTTTCCGATGTGGAAGTGAAGTGGAATCGTGAAGGGACACGTACAGCACAAAAGGATGCAGGCCGATCCCGTCTGTTGACTGACAGAGACCGCTGACAGTTGAAGAGGGTCGTAATGTGTAACAGGCAGACATCTATCTAGACCATCACACAGGAATTCCAAACTACATCACGATCCACTGCAAGTACTATGACATTTAGACGGTAGGTGAGAAAACTTGGTCTTCATGGCCGAGCAGCTGCTCATAAGCCACACATCACGCTAGTAAATTCCAAACGACGCCTCGCTTCGTGTAAGGAGCGTAAACATTGGACGATTGAACAGTGAAAAACCGTTATGTGGATTGACGAATCACGGAACACAATGTGGTGATCCGATGGCAGGGTGTGGTTACAGAGAATGCCCGGTGAACGTCAGATGCCAGCCTGTGTAGTGCCAACAGTAAAATTCGCAGGCGGTGATGTTTTAAGCACCTCCTTACTTCCCACTGTTGAAGAGCAATTCGGGGATGGCGACAGCATCTTTCAACACGATCGAGCACCTGTTCATAATGCACGACCTGTGGCGGAGTGGTTACACGACAATAACATGCCTGTAATGGACTGTCCTGCACCGAGTCCTGACCTGAATCCCATAGAACAACTTTGGGATGTATTGGAACGCCGAGTTCGTGCCAGGCCTCACCGACCGACATCGATACCTCTCCTCAGTGCAGCACTCCGTGAAGAACGGGTGCCATTCCCCGTGAAACCGTCCAGCACCTGATTGAACGTATGAATGCGGGAGTGGAAGCTGTCATCAGGGCTAAGGGTGGGCCAATACCATACTGAATTCAAGCATTGCCGATGGAGGGCGCCACGAACTTGTAAGTCATTTTCAGCTAGGTGTCCGGATACTTTTGATAACATAGTGTATATCCGTGCACGAAGTTACACTGCTATTCGACCATATGTGATAGGTGCTACATTTCTTTTGTAGGGTAGTGTGTATGGTCACAGTCTACAGAATTACATAAAAAATAAAATGTACAGAGAATAATACGAATCCTCTCAGGTTAAAAATCTAACTTTTCCCGTGGCAGAATCACAGAAGGAGAACGGTACCGACGCCTCTGGGCTTAGATGGAAGTTAAGATCGTGGTTTCACGTCTCTTCGACGACTAGTTCTTAACAGACAGTGCAGAAGCTAGGGGACGAGAAGGGTAGACAAGACTTGCTAGTGTCTGTTACAGTGGAACCGTCCAAAGAATTATACTGTCCAGCGGTCCACCATACTTCGAATAGAAAAACTTCGTCATTGACGTTTCAGTGAAATGACTGATACGGGGCAACTGCTAGCGAATCGTAGATTTTTCTGGAGTGCCGCATTTTCAACGTGTTTCCTGTTTTGTATGGATAGGCAGCAAAGTTGTTGGGTACCGTACGTATTCGTTACTAGCTTGCAAATAAGCCACGACACTCAAGGTACCGTTTCGTTAGTGCCTGAAATGTTGCGTCATTCGCTTGTTTTGTTTTCGCACGCTGTTCGTGCCGAGTGGAGTAAATCCTACAGTTTTCGTATTCCTCTACTTCGTGAGCTTCAGCGGATACGGAGAGACGAAACTATCTTTAATCGCACCTCCTTTTCCCCTCATGGAGTTCGTGCCAAAGCAGTAGTTTCCGAATTCTTATTCTCAGTTGGCCAAATCGCTAGTGACACAGTACTGTCTACATTTTGGTGGTCTCCATGTTTTCTTCCCTGCATCTAGTTCGTGTTCGGCTCAGGCCGAATAGATAGTACTAATAGGCCTCCCATTCCCTACTCACGGATACTTTTACTTAGTGCCGTGGTTTCAAACGCGGTGCACGGGCTGTAGATGGCGTCAGGGGCTTTTGAGGGAACTGAGTGTCTCCTACATAAATTAATTCGTCCTACCTACGTGTGCGGTTCTAGGCGCTGCAGTCCGGAACCGCGGGACTGCTACGGTCGTAGGTTCGAATCCTGCCTCGGGCATGGATGTGTGTGATGTCCTTAGGTTAGTTAGGTTTAAGTAGTTCTAAGTTCTAGATGGCTCAGAGCCATTTGAACCATTTGAACCTACCTACGTTTCTTAAATGTGTTCAGTTCGATTTATAAATTACATTGTAATCTAAGTGGAGAGTAGTTCGACTTTAGATAACTCGTTATACATTGAAGCACCAAAGAAACTGATATAGGTATGCGTTTTCAAATACAGAGATATGTAAACGGGCAGTATACGGCGCTGCGGTCGGCATCGCCTATATAAGACAACAAGTATCTGGCGTAGTTGTTAGGTTGGTTACTTCTACTGCAATGGCAGGTTATCAAGATTTAAGTGAGTCTGAACGTGGTATTATAGTTTTGCGCACGAGCCATGGGACACAGCATCTCCGAAGTAGCGAAAAAGTGGGGATTTTCCCGTACGACGATTTCGCGAGTGTACTGTGAATATCAGGAATCCAATCTCCGACATCGCTGCGGCCGGAAAATGATCCTGCGACAGCTCGATCAACGTCGACTGAAGAGAATTGTTCGACGTGACAGAAGTGCAACCCTTCAGCAAATTGCTGCAGATTTCAATGATGGGCGATCAACAAGTGTCAGCATGCCAACCATTCAACAAAACATCATCGATATGGGCTTTCGGAGCCGAAGACCCACTCGTGTATCCTTGATGACTGCACGACACAAAGCTTTACCACCCTGCCTGGGCCTGTCAACATACGCCGCTGTACGGTTGATTACTAGAAACATGTTGCCTGGTCGGATGAGTCTCGTTTCAAATTGCATCAAGCGGGTGGACGTGTACGAGTATGGAGACAACCTCATGAATGGATGGACCCTGCATGTCATCAGGGGACTGTTCAAGCGGTTGGAGGCTCTGTAATGTTGTGGGGCGTGTGCAATTAGAGTGATATGAAACCTCTGATACGTCTAGATACGACTATGACAGGTGACACGTACGTAAGCATCCTGTCTGATCACCTGTTTCCATTCACGTCCATAGTGCATTCCGACAGACTTGGGCTATGCCAGCATTACGATGCGACACCCCGCCCGTCCAGAATTGATACAGACAGGCTCCATGAACACTCTTGTGAGTTTAAAGATCTCCGCTGTCCGCCAAACCCCCCAGACACAAACATTATTGAGCTCATCTGGGATGTCTTGCAACGTGCTGTTCAATAGAGATATCCACCCTCTCTTACGGATGTATGAACAGTCCCACAAGATTCACGGTGTCAGTTCCCTCCAGCACTACTCCAGACATTAGACGAGTCCGTGCCACGACGTACTGCGGCACTTCTGCGTGTTCGCGGGGTCCTACACGATAATTGTTTGGCTCTTCAGTGTGTAATTCAAGTGAGTTCACTGCAATGATGATTTAGTACAGTGGGTAGTACATTGGTCATGTAATGGAAAAGAAGGTAATAATATGACTTTTTCGGAGAAGAGCCAGGAAGTAAAGCAAAGTCGATTTTTGTCGACACTCACACTCGGACAGAGAAGGGATCATAATAAATTCAAAAAAGACATTTATACGTACCGACATACAGTAACGAAAGCAACGAGTAACGAATACTTTGTAACGAGTTTGTGTCTCAACAATAGCTAATAACTTACTTACTTTTACTACTCTAATTGGCAGAGCCCTGTCAAGTGCGGTTGGCTGCACGCCGGAAAAGCGCCCTCTCGCCGCTGCAGTCTGTTAGCCAGAAAGATATTTCATTCTGTAATCTGTACGGTGAATGAAGAGCACTGACAGTTAAAGTGAACTTGGCGCCGCAGCTTCAGGCATCCCTCGCAATCAATCACGTAACGCCATATTGTGTACGTCTCTGTGGCAACACCTCAGTGTCTCCGCAGCGCTATACAGAGCTTTTATTTTCACTCACGTATCGTCGGTGCCTCCAGCAGCCGTTTGCGCTTCTCCGTTGAAAGCTGGTAACGGCGCTGCCAACTGCCGGTCTCTTCTTTCGCACTACCAAATGTAGCTGCATATGTAATACCTACGCCGATCTGCTACGTCGCAATGACAAACAGGGCAATCATCAGCAGGAGTCAAATGCAGTACAGTTACAACGTATACTCGGAAATGCCACGCTGAAACATCATTGGCTTCTCTCAGTGACAGCAACAGTCGCTCTTGAGAGCCATCACTGCAACATCCCCCAATGCTTCTATCTGCTAGTGACTTTAATTACCGCTAATTGCAGACTCTATGGGACGTGCGTTCCAGAACTGCATCAGCAGGAAAAGAGTTATGGCAGTGAAGGGCTTAGCAACAGACTGGAACTGTAATTGAGCAAGAGCGGGAATACAAGACAGGTCCCTACGTATCCTGGAAGACCCTCTTACCAGCTGATTTGTCAAGCAAACTTGGGTCTTTCATCGTAGACTATGTGTCCTGCCTGTGTGGCACATGCTGTAAATGCTTCGATCAGTAACTTCAAAGGCTCAATTCAAGCTCCTATGTGGCACATAGTTTTTATATAATGAATATGAAAAATGCCTTCAGCTATAAATTCATCTCCAATTCATTTTACAGGCTTTTGGTTTCGGTAATATAATGGCCCTTTAGTAGGCTTTCTGTTCTAGATAGTGGCTGGATTTTTCAATTGTGTTGTGTTGTAGCTGGTGACATGTGCTGAAGTTTTGGGTACATAAACAGATGGGAAGACTGATTATTTTTCATATATGACGTACATACACTTTGTCACTGAAAAATTCAGCCACAATCTAGAACAGAAGACCTGATGATGGCGGATATCGCCGAGACCGGTAGCCTGTAAATAAACTGGAGTTGAACTTACAGCTGACGACTGTTTCGATATTTATTACATTGATATAGTTCGTAGTCCCGCCATTCATAATAGCAAGAATGTATGCACCTAAAATAGATTTCATCTGTCAGGAAGGCTCAGATGAGCGTGCACTTTTTTCATTAACTTCCGGAGGGGATAAAATTGATGATGTTAACAGGTTGCCCCGTTTCAGCCAATACAAGACTCATAGTTTCATTTCAGTTACGTTCTACGTCGTATTCTGTTCTTAAGCTCCAACAAAAAAAGATAATATTGTGTTACTTTGCTGTCATCAAAAGTCACTGATTTTATATTAAAGTCGTGTGTATCTCTTGGTGTGGTTATATACTCCTGAGTCCGCAAATAGTACCGAAAATATATCACAGTATATGTATTCCACACAACAATCCATGTATATAGCCTCTTGTTTATTTTGATTTCAGTCAACAAAATCCGATAGTCTTTCAGTTGATAGCATATAAAGGGTGATTCCGTGATGATGTTACAAACTTTCAGGGATACTGGAGTAGCGAAAATGCATCAACTCGAGGTAAGGGACCAAGTTCTGGAAACGACTGAGTGGAAAGTTACAAGCGAAAATCGTTATGATATCACTGCCAATGGATTACGCGCACCAGTACTGTTGTTGATAAGACTGCAGGGTAGGAAACATTCAGTGTGGGTAGTACGGACCAAAACAGGAAGAAAAGTGTGGTAGACAATGGGTCCTATGTACATACCTTAAGAACTAAGCTCACTTGTTGATCTTCGATACGGTGAAACACATCTCATCCATTGCAATCTGTTTCGTTTCCGTATTTCTGGAGGAGGTAGTATGGGCCAAAACAAGAAAAAAACGTTCAATATATAAGGGCTCTAGCAGCAACAATACCGGTGGATGTATTTCACTGTCAGAGGACTCAGAACGAGTTTCGTTCATAATTTTCGATTCCGTCGTTTCCGTACCCTGCCCCTTACCACAAACTGGTACATTTACCACCACCCCTCCCTCCATGATCCCTGAAATTTTGTAACGTCATCCTGTATGAGTTAACAATATCCACCGTTAGCGAATAAACAGTACATCAGAGTATGATCAGACACAACGCAATATTGTGGCCCTTCTCATAGCGATGTTTATATTGTAGGAAGAAAATTCTGAACCACAAATGTCACGTCCGTTCACGCAACTCGTAAAGGTCACTGACTCAGTAAGGCCGTTACAGGGCGTCTGCGTGAATTTTACTCTACCGCAGATGCATATAAAACTTCTCCCAGTTGCCTAAAAAGGGATTATCAAGGGAGAGAGTCCACATATTGGATACAGACAGATCTTAAATCGTGTTTGAGTAGCTCAGTTGGTACCCGTCACGGTAGCTCCGCGTGTTCGGTCAGATGGTTAGCTGCCATCTGAAAAAGAAAAGAACCTGAGTTAATGGAGCAACAATTAAATTGAACAAGCTTCATGGGACGTCCACCCAGAACAAATACAACGACCATTAACGAACAAAATGAGAACAAAGCAAAAAAGTTGGTACAGCACTTTCCCGCGAAAGGCAAAGGTCCCGAGTTCGAGTCTCGCTCCGGCAAACATTTTAATCCGCCAGGAAGTTCCATGACAGCGCATACTTCGTTCCAGTGCGAAAATTTCACTTTGTAAACGTCCCCCAGGCTCTGGCAAAGCCATGTCTCCGCCTCCGCAACTTCCTTTCTTCTAGGAATGCTTGTTCTGCAAGTTTCCAGGACAGCTTCTGTGAAGACTGAAACGTAGGAGAGGAGGTACGGGCGGAAGTAAAGCTGTGACGAGGGGTCGTGAGTTGTGCTTAGGTTGCTTAATTGATAGAGCACTTGCCTGCGAAAGGCAAAGTTCCCGATTTCGAGTCTCGGTTCGCACACGTTTTTAATCTGCCATGAAGTTTCATATCAGTGCATACTCAGCTGCAGAGTGAAAATTTCATTCTAGACGTATAATTCTTCAGTGCGTGATGACTAATAACCACGCTTCAGTGAGGTAACTTAGCGACCAAATATGTCACATCCACAACGACAGTTCAAGGAATCATGAACGGATAATAAGGAACGCGAAGTCGAAGGCTAACGAAAATGCTAAATACTGTTGGAAATACTACTGAACGTACTACAATTTACTTCCACTACAATCTGTTATAATTTCACCATCGAAACAGGAAAAATGTAGGATGCGTGATTTTGGTGATTTGTAAGATTACTTTTTTACTTTTTATATCATGTAGTATATTCCAGCAGGATAAACTAATTTTAAGGTAACTGTTTCTTCTATAGTTTATGTTAGTCCTTATTGAGTCCTGGCATTTCAAGCCAATTGTTAGTTAGCTGTTGTTGTGTTGATCAAGTTATTCTTATCTAAGTAATGCCTGCAGAGTTTAGCCCTAAAATTTGAACATGTATCTGAAAACATTAATTGCAAGTTTTTCTTATTCGAACAATCCGTGCGGTGCAGTTGTCAATACAGTCTGCATAAAGTGCAAATCTATAAGAACATGTTTAAAGACAAGCTAAAGAGAATACGCCACTTATTAAACTCACTCTTGTCCGAAGAGGCCTTGCAAGGCCCAACGGTACCGACCGGCCGTCGAGTCATCCTGAGCCCACAGGCATCACTGGATGCGGAAATGGAAGGGCGCGTGGTCAGCACACCGCTCTCCCGGCCGTATGTCAGTTTACGAGACCGGAGCCGCTACTTTTCAGTCAAGTAGCTCCTCAGTTAGCCTCACAAGGGCTGAGTGCACCTCGCTTGCTAACGGCGCTCGACACACCGGATGGTCACCCATCTAAGTGTTAGGCCAGCCCAACAGCGGTTAACTTCGGTGATATGACGGTAACCAGTGTTACCACTGCGGCAAGGCCGTTGGCACTTATTAAACTACAAGCCTATTAATTCAGCATTCGAAAACAGACGAATCGTTTCTGACTCAAGGAAATGTACTACACGTGGTAACTTGTCAGGTACAGCTGAAAACTGCAAGCGATCAAAATGCTTAGATAAGTGGAAAGGAAAGAAGAGCTACACGGGATCGTATGCAAAGCACCGGCTGTTGTAGGTTTATAAGGCTAGGACAGGTGGGCTCTGAGAAAACGAAAATGAATGCAGGTAAATGGCAACTCATGAACGAGGATAGACGGGATCTGAGGAAAACTAAAATAAATGCAGGTAAATTGCAACTCATGAACAAGGATAGACGGGACCTCAGGAAAACTAAAATAAATGCAGGTAAATTACAACTCATGAACGGTAACACTTCACGAACAAAACTGGCATTTGAGGTGGACTCGTAAATTAAAATTACATAACATGCGTTAAGAGAATGCGAAAATCCACTAGCACTGTAGATATTAAGATGTAGCCAGTATACTTCATGAAACATTAGTGTAAGGTGTTGGCAAATGATTTCACCTGCTATTCACTGATGTAAGCTTCAGCTCCACGGAGATGGATAACCATTCAGTACACGTTTCTCAACACTCGAAGATAATGCGTGACATAAAGGTAACAAAACACACAGACGGAAGAAAAATCGCGACAGCAAGAAGGAGATGTGCAACATAAATCAAAGATGGTAACCGTGTTCCTGCATCTGAAAGATGCAAGCTGTTCAGATTTCTAGCCAGTGGCATAATGGTTGCGCTAGTAGCGCCACTCAGAATATGTAAATAAGGTTTGTCTTAAAAATGTTCAAATGTGTATGAAATCTTATGGGACTTAACTGCTAAGGTCATCAGTCCCGAAGCTTACACACTACTTAACCTAAATTATCCTAAGGACAAAACCACACACCCATGCCCGAGGGAGGACTCGAACCTCCGTAGGGACCAGCCGCACAGTCCATGACTGCAGCGCCTTAGACCGAGGTTTGTCTTAAATACATTCTGTAACTATCTTGTGGCGACAGGAAGGGTATCCGGCCACCCCTTAAAATTAACATGCCAAATCCGACTAACCATGGCCGATCCTGTGTCACCGTGGGACAAGGCACGAGCATGCTGTAACTATTTTGAGAGTGGGCGTGGTGAGTTGATGCTAGTAAAGAATGCTTTTAAGGCGACAAAGACGCAAATATCAAGACCCCAATAACTTTGGATGAGGTCGTTGAATAGCTGGATGCTCCTTCTGCGATATTGCGGAAAGACTTGTGACGAATGTAGTCACTGTACATGACTGAGTGCAACGATGGTCACGGGAATGTACGACCGAACTGCGGACGACCACGTGCGAGCTCTGGACGACCACGTAGCACTACCGAGAGGGAAGATCATCGTATTCGGCATATGGATCTGGCGAATTGTACTGCTTCTGCAGCAGCAATTTGAACTGTTGTGGGAGCCACAGTGACACAACGAACTGTTGCAAATCGATTGCTTCGAACATAGATCCGAGCCAGACTCTCTGTAGCGTGCGTTCCAGTGACGCCAAACCAAGGCCATATACAACTTCAGTTTTGTCAAGCAAGATACCGTTGAAGATAGTGTGAAGGTCTGTTGTATTTCTGAGGAAAGCTGTTTCTGCTTCGGTGTCAGTGATGGCCATCTGTTGGTTAGAAGGAGGCCAGTTGGGGCATGAAACCAACCTGTCTGCGTCCTGGACAAACTGGACCTTACAACTCCACTCGAACACGTCTGGGATGTCATCGGACGATAATTCCAGCGTCATACACAACTAGCATAAACTGTCCCTGTACCGACTGACCAAGTGCGATAGGCGTGGAGCTCCATCCCACAAAGCCTTTATTGTCAAAAACAGTGTGACAGCTGCGTCTGAATGGGCAAAACTGCGTGCGGCATGTACGCCGGAGATGTGGAACGAAGTAATATTTTCAGTTGTGTCTAATATTATTTCGCATCGTTCCGACGGCAAAGCGTCCAGGCGTCGCAGAGTGGGTGAAGAATTTTTGCCTTTTTGTATAACAGAAACAGTCAAACAACAGAAAGTCTGGGAATCCATTCCTACCCACGGATTAGGTCGTCTGGACTACACAGATGGCATAGTCAATGCAAATGTATACACCAGCATCCATGAAAGGAAGCGTATGGCCACAATAAGAGACCAGCTTTTAGATGTTTCCAGTAGCACTTCCTAGATCAGTGGACCACAGTCTGGGGATAATTACCCTTGAGGGATAAAATGCAATTTTCTAAGGGGTAAAAAACTAAATGTTTTTAAAAGATCGTCACTATTATCACTATTTCTTAAGAGTATAAGACTGATTTCATAAGTAATCAGTAATAGCATTTATTTATTTAAAATTCTAGAAATAATGTGTGACACAGTGTGGTGGGGGCTACAGCTTGAAATACGAATGTATGATCATCTTACACAGTTCACCTACTGCGCATACCGTGTACTAAGTATCATGCAGTTATGATACTAAAATGGAGATATATATGTCACATGCGCTTAAATGTCTCATGAAAATGACTTCTCTGAGTTGTACGTAGATCCTACAATAGCTCTAGCAATTGCTTCACTTTGCAATAAATAAACGAACTAATTGACAATACGATACAACAGAAACTATGTGATGCTCTTACACCGATTTAGGGTCTACACAGTATTATTGTAATTATAATTATTGGTGGAAGCGGTCAGGTACAAAGCATTAGCAACCTGAAGTCTTCCAACTTCTGCCAGTTCACAAGGAAGGAGTCCAGCACTCGACTGATTCACAGGCAATAAATGTACTGCATAAGTTTCAACGTGGTTGATTGTAAATGGGTCAGTCACAAGGTCTCTGAGTGGTGCAGAGGAAGTCTACCCTCAATGTAGATAATTAGCTCACTTTTCTGAGGAGGAATTTTAGGCAGCGCACGAAATGCAATGAGAATTGCTTCAACATTGCATAAAAGAAAGGTAGTTGGAAGTAAGCAGTACCAATTGTCTCAATGGCTCTTTAGTTCGTTCTTAACAAAACAGCTAAAAAAACTGTATATTATTAATTATTCATTATCTTAAAAACGTAGGTGTTCAAGGAAATGTCTTTTATTCTAGAGTTTAGGTAGGCACTAATGCTGATGATGGCGGAAGGAGGGGGGAGGAGTGGGGTAACGACTATCATCTGATTGCAATCAGGGGTAATGGTCTCAGAAAGGTTGAAAACAAATGTTCTAGGATGATTGTGCTGCTTGCCACAGAACTTTGAAGATAAGTCACGTGATCACTCTTTGTATCAAGCGTGGAACAGGTGGTGTTCCAACTTAATTGTTACGTATTTCTACATTTCGGGTAAAAACTCTCGTTAGACAGAATAGAGTTGAAAGCTTATAATGGCCAGAAAATAAATCTGATCTCATTCCTATTTAGAACTGTTGGAAGGTTATCGGAAATGCTGTAGTGAAAAAGAAGCCACGGAACAGACAGCAACTGTTTGTGACTCCTGAACTCGCCTACGACGAGGCAATGTCTGGGTTTGAATTCTGAAGCGCCACTGGACTGCGCACGTCTGATTTTATAACGCGCTTAGGGTTTAGGAAAATGGGAAGCGGAGAAGTGTGTGTGTATGTTTAATGTAAATGTTTGGATTTAGTGCTTGCACATGTCATTACTCCCTAAAGTGTTGCCTAAGTGTTAATTCTCGAACTTTGTGAGATGCTACAAGTGCTTCTTGGCCTAAATGTTGTATGAGGAGATGGGGGTGACATCTTCGTTTTTTCATAAAATTTAATTTATTCTGTACGAGTGTGTAAATGATGGGCTAATTCAACAGGTCTCGTATGTGTGTGTTTTGGGACGTACCTGTCAGAACCTGAAATTATCCGGAAGGCTTTGTTCTGGAGGTGCTGTAGACTTCTTAGGGTTGTATCTGGCGCTACAGACCACACTTCCCAGCCGTACAGGATTACCAGAAGTATTAGATGACACCAGAGGAAGAATTTCCATTGCCTGTGAGGGGCAGCGGGTTAATAGTAAGAAATAGGGAATACTGTTCGCCGTCTTCTACGAGCTCCTGAAAACTATTTTTGTTGTGACCCGGAAAGCGATGAAGAACATATTGATAATAGTTTCCACCTGAAAGTCTACATTCTTCTTTTGTTCCCTGAAAGAAATGTTTCTACTCTCTGTTTGCTCAGCGGTGTCAGGAACTATGATTATAAATGAAAGTTTTATGTTCTAACTGACTGATATATTTGGTAAACTTTCACATGCACAACGTAATAATATTCCTGACAATAATAATAACACTGATGCGTCTATCATAAACAGCACTATGAGCAGCTCACAGGACACCTTTACTGTAAGTACCCAATTTAAGTCAATTTCTCGCCGCAAAAGTGGAAAATAATCTCATCACTTGCCACGCGGTTTTATTAACATTACGGGCGGCATGCATACAGTTACTTCCGCGAAATCTAAGCGGTCCAGGACGGTGTACAGTACTCGCGAATTCACTTCCTATTTCTACCGAAAACATGCTGTAATCTCCCCACGGAAAATTACCCTCTACCACGCAATAATTAATAATGGTCAATCAAATCATCCACATTTATTCACTTTTGAAAAGTATCTGATCGGATTTTCTAGTAATATATGCGCCGACAGCTCGTCGACGCCAAGGTATTTTTCTAGTACGTTTATTCTTTGGAATAACAGAGATACATATATGTATTCTCCATGGTTATTATAGACGGGTAAGAAGAACAGCTTCGGAAATATCTGTTGGAAGATTGACGGGCTTCTAAAAGAGACATATTTGCTTTTCTTCTCGCTAAAGCGAGCTATTAACGTTTGTGCCACTAGCGGGTTATTTGAAGAGAGAGAAAGACTGTAAACGCAAATTAAGTAAGATTTGGAATCAACAGAAAACGGAACATGTAATGGAGATGGATTGAATATACAATTTTCCTCAGAAATAAGGTTTGTGACCCTTTTATTCTAGAGTGAATGACGAATGAGTTCTTTGTCTGAATCATTGACGATCGCCTTGGCCCTGTAATTAGTGGGGAAGTTTCAGCTGTGACGAAGAGAGCCTGCAGTCACCGAGTTTTTATAAAATCGTCCAAAAAGGCTTCGTCCACATCTGAAATTCTAAATCTGTCGTAAAATGAACGAGTTGTTCAAACGATCGATTTTCCCAACTGAATGCAGCGCTTAACAATAATAACAAATGTAAAGATCTTTTCCAGCAAGCCAGCCGCTGAATATTAAGACGAAGGGCTCCACCAGAGATTCTATTGGGCTGATTTCACGTAAATGAAATATTATATTTAAAACTGTACATAGATAAAGGACAGAGAGAGAGAGAGCGAATGAAATTCGAGAAAATACTCAGAATCCTCCATTAGTATAATTGTTTGCCTGTCTTATCACGGATCAGCCTAAAGATAAAACAGGAGGCCCTAACTTTATTGTACCGATTTATGTGTGAGAGTGAAGGGGTAATAAAGGCGACAGATACACCTCTGTACAGACAAAACATTACACCAAGTTAGCGGCAAGCTGCATTCACATATATTCATCAGTCAGTAATATAGATATAAAGATATTCTCCCAATAACATTATATAATTCATTATAATGGCCAATCCGTGACAGGACACGTTTTTGGACGTTGTTAAAATAATTTTGTTCTCTGTTTCATGTGAACTACGACGAGCCAACTTAACTGACGTATAGAAAAGAGAGGAAATACTCGCAGTCAAATTAAGTGGATCTACAAATAAGAACATAAGACAACGCGCTGGGCGCAAAGAAAAGGCCACATCCATAATTTTATCATTAAAGTTTGCTAGTATAGATGAAGTATATGTTTTCCTGTTTGGTGTTATTGGATATTTGAACATTGATTAATTGTGTTCATGCTAGATGTAGTTTGATTGACCTGCCCCAGTTGCATTTATGTGTATAAGTACAGTAAGAAAGTAGCCACAGAAGTACTCTTGTGTGAAGGGAGATATATATATATATATATATATATATATAGTGACAGTAGAACATTTATATGGTTTTAACTAGGGCAATGTTTAAGATGAGTCAAGCACAGCAGAGCAGCACGCAACAGCCTTCAGCTGTTAGCACTGATAATAATGATGTAGTAAGAAGTGTTGTAGAACCGATCGCTACAGATAGCGCAATAGAACGCCCGGTAGACACGGATGGAGATGTAACAGCAAGTACGCAACATGGATTAGATCCATTGGTATTTATCATGAGACAGATGCAGATGATAACCGAACACCGTGAATTCATTGTCCCAGCCAATGTTTAAGATGAGTCAAGCAGAGCAGAGCAGCACGCAACAGCCTTCAGCTGTTAGCACTGATAATAATGATGTAGTAAGAAGTGTTGTAGAACCGATCGCTACAGATAGCGCAATAGAACGCCCGGTAGACACGGATGGAGATGTAACAGCAAGTACGCAACATGGATTAGATCCATTGGTATTTATCATGAGACAGATGCAGATGATAACCGAGAGCATGAATACACTCCTGGAAATTGAAATAAGAACACCGTGAATTCATTGTCCCAGGAAGGGGAAACTTTATTGACACATTCCTGGGGTCAGATACATCACATGATCACACTGACAGAACCACAGGCACATAGACACCGGCAACAGAGCATGCACAATGTCGGCACTAGTACAGTGTACATCCACCTTTCGCAGCAATGCAGGCTGCTATTCTCCCATGGAGACGATCGTAGAGATGCTGGATGTAGTCCTGTGGAACGGCTTGCCATGCCATTTCCACCTGGCGCCTCAGTTGGACCAGCGTTCGTGCTGGACGTGCAGACCGCGTGAGACGACGCTTCATCCAGTCCCAAACATGCTCAGTGGGGGACAGATCCGGAGATCTTGCTGGCCAGGGTAGTTGACTTACACCTTCTAGAGCACGTTGGGTGGCACGGGATACATGCGGACGTGCATTCTCCTGTTGGAACAGCAAGTTCCCTTGCCGGTCTAGGAATGGTAGAACGATGGGTTCGATGACGGTTTGGATGTACCGTGCACTATTCAGTGTCCCCTCGACGATCACCAGTGGTGTACGGACAGTGTAGGAGATCGCTCCCCACACCATGGTGCCGGGTGTTGGCCCTGTGTGCCTCGGTCGTATGCAGTCCTGATTGTGGCGCTCACCTGCACGGCGCCAAACACGCATGCGACCATCATTGGCACCAAGGCAGAAGCGACTCTCATCGCTGAAGACGACACGTCTCCATTCGTTCCTCCATTCACGCCTGTCGCGACACCACTGGAGGCGGGCTGCACGATGTTGGGGTGTGAGCGGAAGACGGCCTAACGGTGTGCGGGACCGTAGCCCAGCTTCATGGAGACGGTTGCGAATGGTCCTCGCCGATACCCCAGGAGCAACAGTGTCCCTAATTTGCTGGGAGGTGGCGGTGCGGTCCCCTACGGCACTGCGTAGGATCCTACGGTCTTGGCGTGCATCCGTGCGTCGCTGCGGTCCGGTCCCAGGTCGACGGGCACGTGCACCTTCCGCCGACCACTGGCGACAACATCGATGTACTGTGGAGACCTCACGCCCCACGTGTTGAGCAATTCGGCGGTACGTCCACCCGGCCTCCCGCATGAGCACTATACGCCCTCGCTCAAAGTCCGTCAACTGCACATACGGTTCACGTCCACGCTGTCGCGGCATGCTACCAGTGTTAAGACTGCGATGGAGCTCCGTATGCCACGGCAAACTGGCTGACACTGACGGCGGCGGCGCGCAAATGCTGCGCAGCTAGCGCCATTCGACGGCCAACACCGCGGTTCCTGGTGTGTCCGCTGTGCCGTGCGTGTGATCATTGCTTGTACAGCCCTCTCGCAGTGTCCGGAGCAAGTATGGTGGGTCTGACACACCGGTGTCAATGTGTTCTTTTTTCCATTTCCAGGAGTGTAATATGAAAACCGACATTAACGCGAAATTAGCCTCAGTTACTGAAGGGCAGGAATATCAGAAAACTGACATTAATGCGAAATTCGCCTCAGTTACTGAAGGGCAAAATGATTTGAACACGAAATTAGCCTCAGTTACTGAAGGGCAGGAAAATTTGGAAATCGACATTAACGCAAAGTTAGCCTCAGTTACGGAAGGGCAGGAAAATCTGAAAGCTGAGATTAAGCAGCAGTTACAAGACAGTTTTTCCGAATTAGAGCAGCGGATAGAGACGAAGACCAAGGAACTCAAAGATCAGGCCGAAGAGACGGAACGAAAATTAACTGCACAAATAGAATTGGTGAAAGCTCAATGTGAGGAATCTACTGACCGCGTACGTGTAGAAATGAAGGAGTATGTGGCTATTAAGATAGATACCGTACGGGAACAGGTGGAAATGGTTCCGCAATTAGTACAAAAGCAAGATGCCATGTCATGTGCAATTGCGCAACTTCCTGAAATGGCACGTACGCAGACTAACCTAAAGGAAAGTGTTGAACATCTGACAGAACGTCAAGACGTTATAGACCACCAAATTAATGTATTAACGGGTAAATTATCCGAAATCACATTAGAAAACAAAAGGCTAATGTGTGAAAACGTTGAGCAAAATGTTAAAGCAGCATTCCAGAGTTTATCTGGCAAACAGGAAGAGAGTTTGTTTGCGAAAGGACTTGAGGAAGTGCGACAGCAGTTAGGTGCTGATTTAGAGTATGGGAAACAAACGATAGAAGAG
The DNA here is from genome assembly GCF_021461385.2 of Schistocerca piceifrons. Lineage (NCBI taxonomy): Eukaryota > Metazoa > Arthropoda > Insecta > Orthoptera > Acrididae > Schistocerca > Schistocerca piceifrons. Next base: position 601,046,230 of record NC_060139.1, on the reverse strand, counting down.
TCGATGCGCGTTTCACAACAAGGCTCAGAACAAATGAATACAGGCCAGCAGCAGAAGTTGGCAGCGACTATAGAGCCAGTTACTGCACATTCGCATACGATACCGACTCGTGTAAGTAACTCAAACATGAAATTGCCACGAGCTAGTTGTTCGCGTGAAGTCTTATCTAACGAAGATTACGAAAGCCTTTTCCATGCCGAAGAAAAAATGATAAAGCATCGGCAATTCCAGATTTTTAACACTGACAAAAGGGGGGTCCATCCAATTGTTTCTATTCGAAGTTTCAGAGTAGTGCTACCCAGAAACTGATCGGAGTGGCAGAAGATCAGTTTCGTTACAGGATATATACAAGGTTCGGGGGCGATCTGGGCCTCGGACATGACTTCTGTTTGCTCGACATATGACGATTTTGAGAAGACGTTTTTAGCAAAGTTCTGGTCAGAAGGGGTACAGGAACGCCTAAGGCAGGAGGTGCTCTACCCAGAGCCTTTCTCCTTTTCAAAAGGAAGCCTTAGAAGTATTTTGAAAAATATATAAATAAAACTAGATACTGGGACAGACCTATGCCCTTGCCAGACATAATAAACATACTTAAGGCAAGACTACCAACTAGCATCCGGAATCAATTAATTTACGGCAACGATAAAGACTTGGAGTCGTTCCTCACGACGTTAGACCATATAGATATTATCGAAGAGAACAACCAGAAAGCCCGTAATAACAGATTCCAATATAGGGAGATAGAACCTCCGCCAAATGGTAGGCAAGGTAATGCACAGAGATCGTTAAATAGTGGAAAAAACCCTCAAAATCTCAATAGCAATACCGGCAATAGTCTTGCGAGGGGCTATCCAAGGAACAACAGGAATGGGAAAAGATACAATCCCGTGTGGGGGAACGAAAGGAATTTCAGACCTCAAGCCTGGAACAATAACAGTAATAGAAAGTGGAATCAACCGGGGGGAATGAACTCAAATAACCAACATCAGTGGGGACGGACATCTGCGAATCAACCGGTAATTACCGAAGTGACGGACGATGTCAACCACCAGGCGAATCAAAATCCAACAAACTTGTAAGGACCCACTCGTGCCCCGGAGGAGCGGTCAACAATTGGTTGAGGGGCAACAGGATATGTGTACCCATGCTAACGTATAATGATGGACGATTACTGGCAGATGAATTGACCGAGGACTTAGAACTCCAAGATGAGGATAAGGAACAGGTGGCAGTAGCCGAAGTGCAAGTCATTTTAGAGACTGTACCGATAGTGGCGGTTTTAGACACAGCTGCAACCACAAATGTTATTTCGGAGGCTCTATTCAACAAGATCAGAAATATAAGACGAGTACCAATTTTTCCAGTTCAAAATTGCAGAATAATAGGCGCCGTTGGGGCTAGATCGGCTAATGTAAAAGTGCAGTCACTACTTAGTGTAGAAGTCGGAAATGTAGCAATATTAAGCACATTCCTTGTTGTAAAAAATTTGGTGGTAGACTGCATTGTAGGAGTCGACAGCCTACGTCAATACGGATGCAAAATAGATTTTAAAACAGGAAAAATTTGGTTAAATGTAAATAAACAAGAAATTGAGTTGGACTTGTTGAAAAAGGAAACCCTTACCAGAAAATATAATAGTGGGATCAGTGTGCAAGTAATCAGGACTGCACAAAATTCTAAGCAGCACGTGAATAATGAGTTCCAAGCAAAAGGAGACGTCGGTCAATTAGTGTATGAGAAGTTAAAGGAATCCGACTGCATTATTGAAGAGCAGAAGAAGCAGCTCAAAGAATTATTATTAGTGTATGAAAACGTGTTTGATGAAAGGCCAGGAGTTATTAAGGGATACATATGCCATCTCTATGTTAAGCCACACGAAACGTATTGTAGAACTTTCTATCCTGTTCCCTGGAGGTTAAAGGCTCAAGTTCAAAAAGAAATAGATCGCATGTTGAAATGGGGTTTGATCGAACCCTCTACAAGCCCATACTGCTCCCCATTGTTGGTCGTGCCAAAAGCAAATGGGACTGTGAGACTGGTACTCGACGCCAGAGAAATAAATAAAATCATAATTCCAGTGAGAACACATCCGGAAAACATAGACGAACTTATACAACGGTTCCAGGATGTCCAATATTTGACGAGCATTGATTTGCGGAGTTCTTATTGGCAAGTCAAGCTGGATGAGTTATCAAGGAAATATACGGCTTTCATTTATTCCGGAAGAAGTTACCAATTTACTGTAGTTCCTTTCGGACTCAACATTAGTGCTGGAATCTTTATAGCAGCTCTAGATTATGCACTAGGCCCAGAACTAAGAAGCAGGATAACAGTGTTTGTTGATGATTTGCTTATAGCATCGAAGACATGGGAGGAGCATATTACCTTACTGAGTCGGGTGTTGGACGTGTTCAAAACCATGGGAATAACTGCTAACCTACAGAAATCCCATTTTGCACTAAACAGAATCAAGTTCCTGGGGCATATAATTGACGCAAAGGGAATTTTACCAACCAAGGAGAAGCTAATTGCGATTAGTAAGTTTCCAAGGGGAAACTACAGCCGTAATTTTTCCCGAGGACATGCAGCTTTACTGTATGATTACATGATGATGGCGTCCTCTTGGGTAAAATATTCCGGAGGTAAAATAGTACCCCATTCGGATCTCCGGGCGGGGACTACTCAAGAGGATGTCGTTATCAGGAGAAAGAAAACTGGCGTTCTACGGATCGGAGCGTGGAATGTCAGATCCCTTAATCGGGCAGGTAGGTTAGAAAATTTAAAAAGGGAAATGGATAGGTTGAAGTTAGATATAGTGGGAATTAGTGAAGTTCGGTGGCAGGAGGACCAAGACTTCTGGTCAGGTGACTACAGGGTTATAAACACAAAATCAAATAGGGGTAATGCAGGAGTAGGTTTAATAATGAATAGGAAAATAGGAATGCGGGTAAGCTACTACAAACAACATAGTGAACGCATTATTGTGGCCAAGATAGATACGAAGCCCACACCTACTACAGTAGTACAAGTTTATATGCCAACTAGCTCTGCAGATGACGAAGAAATTGAAGAAATGTATGATGAAATAAAAGAAATTATTCAGATTGTGAAGGGAGACGAAAATTTAATAGTCATGGGTGACTGGAATTCGAGTGTAGGAAAAGGGAGAGAAGGAAACATAGTAGGTGAATATGGATTGGGGGACAGAAATGAAAGAGGAAGCCGCCTGGTAGAATTTTGCACAGAGCACAACATAATCATAAGTAACACATGGTTTAAGAATCATGAAAGAAGGTTGTATACATGGAAGAACCCTGGAGATACTAAAAGGTATCAGATAGATTATATAATGGTAAGACAGAGATTTAGGAACCAGGTTTTATATTGTAAGACATATCCAGGGGCAGATGTGGACTCTGACCACAATCTATTGGTTATGACCTGTAGATTAAAACTGAAGAAACTGCAAAAAGGTGGGAATTTAAGGAGATAGGACCTGGATAAACTAAAAGAACCAGAGGTTGTATAGAGTTTCAGGGAGAGCATAAGGGAGCAATTCACAGGAATGGGGGAAAGAAATACAGTAGAAGAAGAATGGGTAGCTTTGAGGGATGAAGTAGTGAAGGCAGCAGAGGATCAAGTAGGTAAAAAGACGAGGGCTAGTAGAAACCCTTGGGTAACAGAAGAAATATTGAATTTAATTGATGAAAGGAGAAAATATAAAAATGCAGTAAGTAAAACAGGCAAAAAGGAATACAAACGTCTCAAAAATGAGATCGACAGGAAGTGCAAAATGGCTAAGCAGGGATGGCTAGAGGACAAATGTAAGGATGTAGAGGCCTATCTCACTAGGGGTAAGATAGATACCGCCTACAGGAAAATTAAAGAGACCTTTGGAGATAAGAGAGCGACTTGTAAGAATATCAAGAGCTCAGATTGAAACCCAGTTCTAAGCAAAGAAGGGAAAGCAGAAAGTTGGAAGGAGTATATAGAGGATCTATACAAGGGCAATGTACTTGAGGACAATATTATGGAAATGGAAGAGGATGTAGATGAAGATGAAATGGGAGATATGATACTGCGTGAAGAGTTTGACAGAGCACTGAAAGACCTGAGTCGAAACAAGGCCCCCGGAGTAGACAATATTCCAGTGGAACTACTGACGGCCGTGGGAGAGCCAGTCCTGACAAAACTCCACCATCTGGTGAGCAAGATGTATGAAACAGGGGAAATACCCTCAGACTTCAAGATGAATATAATAATTCCAATCCCAAAGAAAGCAGGTGTTGACAGATGTGAAAATTACCGAACTATCAGCTTAATAAGTCACAGCTGCAAAATACTAACACGAATTCTTTACAGACGAATGGAAAAACTAGTAGAAGCCAACCTCGGGGAAGATCAGTTTGGATTCCGTAGAAACACTGGAACACGTGAGGCAATACTGACCTTACGACTTATCTCAGAAGAAAGATTAAGGAAAGGCAAACCTACGTTTCTAGCATTTGTAGACTTAGAGAAAGCTTTTGACAATGTTGACTGGAATACTCTCTTTCAAATTCTAAAGGTGGCAGGGGTAATATACAGGGAGCGAAAGGCTATTTACAATTTGTACAGAAACCAGATGGCAGTTATAAGAGTCGAGGGACATGAAAGGGAAGCAGTGGTTGGGAAGGGAGTAAGACAGGGTTGTAGCCTCTCCCCGATGTTGTTCAATCTGTATATTGAGCAAGCAGTAAAGGAAACAAAAGAAAAATTCGGAGTAGGTATTAAAATCCATGGAGAAGAAATAAAAACTTTGAGGTTCGCTGATGACATTGTAATTCTGTCAGAGACAGCAAAGGACTTGGAAGAGCAGTTGAATGGAACGGACAGTGTCTTGAAAGGAGGATATAAGATGAACATCAACAAAAGCAAAACAAGGATAATGGAATGTAGTCTAATTAAGTCGGGTGATGCTGAGGGAATTAGATTAGGAAATGAGGCACTTAAAGTAGTAAAGGAGTTTTGCTATATGGGGAGCAAAATAACTGATGATGGTCGAAGTAGAGAGGATATAAACTGTAGGCTGGCAATGGCAAGGAAAGCGTTTCTGAAGAAGAGAAATTTGTTAACATCCTGTATTGATTTAAGTCTCAGGAAGTCATTTCTGAAAGTATTCGTATGGAGTGTAGCCATGTATGGAAGTGAAACATGGACGATAAATAGTTTGGACAAGAAGAGAATAGAAGCTTTCGAAATGTGGTACTACAGAAGAATGCTGAAGATTAGATGGGTAGATCACATAACTAATGAGGAAGTATTGAATAGGATTGGGGAGAAGAGAAGTTTGTGGCACAACTTGACCAGAAGAAGGGATCGGTTGGTAGGACATGTTCTGAGGCATCAAGGGATCACCAATTTAGTATTGGAGGGCAGCGTGGAGGGTAAAAATCGTAGAGGGAGACCAAGAGATGAATACACTAAGCAGATTCAGAAGGATGTAGGTTGCAGTAGGTACTGGGAGATGAAAAGCTTGCACAGGATAGAGTAGCATGGAGAGCTGCATCAAACCAGTCTCAGGACTGAAGACCACAACAATAACAACAAGTTTCCAACACCCAGAAATAGGAGGCAATTAAAAGGGTTTATGGGTCTTGCCTTATTTTTTAGAAGATTTATAACAAATCAGGCCATGAAAGCAGCAACTCTAAATAGTTTGCTGAAGAAGGATGTGCCCTGGCTCTGGACATTAGAGTGTCAAGAAGCATTCGAAGAGATAAAGAAGTAATTAGTAAATGCACCGCTTTTGTACCATCCGGACATGCAAGGAGAATTTTACTTGTCAACAGATTCGTCGAATGTGGGTCTTGGAGCGTGCCTTTTCCAAGTACGCAAGATAAATGGACAACTTACCTTCTGTCCTATTGCGTTTGCTAGTCGTGTTTTGTCCAACTGTGAACGAACTTACACGACGACAGAATTAGAGGCTCTTGCGGTCGTCTGGGGATTTAAAAAATGTCATTATTATCTATATGGGTCAAAGACTATCGTATATTGCGATCATCAATCATTAACGTTTTTACAAACGTGTAAACTGTTACACCCCAGACTGGCTAGATGGACTCTCGCTCTGCAACAATTCCAATTTAAGATCGTACATGTCTCAGGGCAGCAAAACATTATTGCTGACGCTCTATCAAGGTCACCGCAGAGTTTAACCAAAGAGATTGAAGTAAATAATAACTCAGAATTCGCTGTATTGCTGCTGCAGGAAAATCCATTTAAGACGTACTACGTCAATTTGTGTGCGCATATGGCCCAGTTACAGAAAAGAGATGCTCAATGGGGAAGTGTCATTCAAAGGTTACAACAGCAACCTTCGGATCAGATGGCAAATTATTACAAGCTGGTAAATGGCGTATTATTTTTCCGCTGTGGAAGGCCAAACAAAGTCCGTTGGTGTGTTTGTATACCTGAGGCGCAAATAGAGAAACTTGTATGGTTCACTCATTTAACCTGGGGACATTTCGGTGCGACAAAATGTGCAGACAAGATAAGTGGGTACCGTTATTTTCCCTTCATAAAGCGCAGAGTGCATGAGGTCTTAAAGAGATGCATAATCTGTCAAAAAACAAAGCCGGATTCAAAAGGGACTAAGCACCCATTATGCTCTATATTAGTCCAAGAACCAAAAGAATTAATTTCGTGCGATCTGTGTGGACCGTTACCTACTTACAGAGGTGGTGTTAAATATGTGTTGGCATTTCTCGATGTGTGTACGAAATACTTAAAGCTATACCCGATAAAGGCGGCTACAGTCAAAGTAATTGTATTAAGATTGATAAGGGATTATCTTCCACATGTTGGTACACCTAAGGCGATCATAACAGACAATGCTAAAATATTCACGGGACTCCGATGGAAACAGACTTTGTCTCAAGTCGGTGTGAAACACATACTAACATCATTTTACCACCCACAAGGCAATTTGGTTGAGAGAATTTTTAGAGAATTCAATCGATTTATGAGGACGTATTGCCATAATAAGCAGACTGCGTGGGCAAATTATGTGGAAGAGTTTGAGCAGATATACAATAACATGCCCCACTCCTCGTGAATTGATGTTCGAAGCAAAAGAGGAAAACTTCTGGACTGACCATATGCCCAAAACTCAGGAAACTGAGATGCCTTGGGAAGAAAAAATAAGACAAGCCATCATAAATATGACGAAAAAGGCTGATCAGAGAAAACAACAATATGACAAATTAATCAAGAGGGTACAGACATACCATGTCGGAGAGAAGGTACTAGTCAAAAGACATACCAAATCATCCTTAATAAAGAAAAGTATAAAGAAATGGGAGTTACTATATACTGACCCATACATTATCCTACAAATTCCGAATCCTGGGGCTTATCTGTTAGCATACCCGGGATCGAACAAAATAAAAGGGTTATTTTCCCATAACGACTTGAAAAAATTTAATGAAGATTAGAAGATAGGGAGGAATGGTGTTGCGAGTGACAGAGATGAACGCTCGTAAAAAAAAAAAAAAAAAAAAAAAAACATAACAATAAACTGTGTGTGTAGTGTTAGAAAACTTTAAATTGAAATAGTTAATCAGTGACATAGATTATAGAAATAGTGACTAACTATTACTATCGAGTGTTGTAAAGAAGATAGTGGAGATAGGCTTCACCTGTGGTTTGGGTGAACATGGAACTTTAGCACTGCTAATGTCATCAAGATTTATAAAGTATCTAACTGACCTTCAAGAAGAATGAAATGTTTCCCGCAAATGACGCTGAATAATCAAAAGAGATTCCGAGTGAATGTTCATATATAATCTCAAGTGCACGCTTAGATGTGTAAACGTGTGAAGGGATGTGTTGGGGCAGTGAATCGTGAGTGACGGCTAACGCCGCAAAGATAATTTCCCGCGCAAAACAGTTGACGTCGGCGCGAGAGTTAAAATCGATATAGACGACGCAGATATGCTTTGTAAGAGACTCGCATCAAACGCGAGGGTAAACTGATTCATGTTGAACTTTAAAAAGAAAAGGTGTTATAATTAGAAGTTAAGAGTTGGTAATTTATTAATGAATGATTAAAGAAAGTAATATTCATAGAATTAGTAGTTATTTAATGTTTCGTGTTCGTTTGGGAATTTTGTTTGAAAAATCCATTTCCATATATGTGCATGTATGAACGCCGTATGAATCAGAGAATAAATGAAAGAAGTGAATCCGCATTCCTCAATGCTAATAACTTTTACATTACAGCAATCAAGCGGAGAAATATATGTATTTCGAATAAAAGGTTTTTGAGTATAGATAAATTATATGACTTTTCAAGGAAATGATGGATTATGTTTTTGTATAAAATGAACTACACTTTCCATTATTCGATGATTTGAATCCAAAATCTATTGTAAGTTGCATGAATCCTTTAAATTACGAAGAACAAATCAGTGATAGAAAATGTGTCAGAACTTTTGGACTTATAAGCACAAGTGGGGATGCAAAGTCAAAAAGAGTATTCAAACGAGAGTAAATATGATGATGCTTTTGGCAACATCATTAGTTAATGGCTAAATTCCTTGAAGTACGTCGTAACAAAAAGGATGCATGAAGCCGTAAGGATTTTGCTTTCAAAAAGGAGAATCTTGGACGGTGCAACCTAACCAATTCTCTTACAGGAAGAGTTTCCCTTTTGGTCATTGCTAATTCTTTTGGAAAATTGTTGCATGTGAATTCGAGTATCCCTGTCCCTTCTACTCTTCCCATTGTGGGCCGCGTAGAAGACCGACTACAAAGTGGGCCGCGTAGAAGACCGACTACAAATGTGGACGTCGGGGACATGCAAGACCCGGGGGAGTTTTAGCACCGCAAGATATTGTCCTAGGAACAAGATTGTAAATCGAAAATTCACGTTAGTTATTGTAAAATGTTTTTTTTTTTTTTTTGCTAGAGGCACAAATCACTCTGCTCCAAATCGTGATATAAATTGGTCCCTGTCTTTCCTTTAGAGATCTATTTCAAAATTATTTTTTTTTCTTCTATAGGCTTTCCTATCTTTTATGTACCGTAGGCTGGGGGTCTAGGCTTAAAAGGTTTTCCAAGGTTTCCCTGTTTAAGAAAGTTCCCGAATGGGTAGACCCTGATAACAGTTTCATGAAAGATCATCTTCCTTGGTTGTTCACAGCAAACATAACACCTAGATGCACGTAAAAGCAATACAGCCGCGGTACCTGTCACTTCATTTCTTCTGTTTTCAACATTTCTTTTCTTCGTCTGTCTTAAACATAATATTCTTTTTCAGTCGGAGGACTGACAATCATCACTTCCGGGTTATCCACACTAATAGATAGCTCGCGAAGTGTGTTCGGTAAATCAAAATTGAGCTCACAAACTTCGCTCGCTGCGAGGGGCATTGTAATCTCCCCACGGAAAATTACCCTCTACCACGCAATAATTAATTATGGTCAATCAAATCATCCACATTTATTCACTTTTGAAAAGTATCTGATCGGATTTTCTAGTAATATATGCGCCGACAGCTCGTCGACGCCAAGGTATTTTTCTAGTACGTTTATTCTTTGGAATAACAGAGATACATATATGTATTCTCCATGGTTATTATAGACGGGTAAGAAGAACAGCTTCGGAAATATCTGTTGGAAGATCGACGGGCTTCTAAAAGAGACATATTTGCTTTTCTTCTCGCTAAAGCGAGCTATTAACGTTTGTGCCACTAGCGGGTTATTTGAAGAGAGAGAAAGACTGTAAACGCAAATTAAGTAAGACTTGGAATCAACAGAAAACGGAACATGTAATGGAGATGGATTGAATATACAATTTTCCTCAGAAATAAGGTTTGTGACCCTTTTATTCTAGAGTGAATGACGAATGAGTTCTTTGTCTGAATCATTGACGATCGCCTTGGCCCTGTAATTAGTGGGGAAGTTTCAGCTGTGACGAAGAGAGCCTGCAGTCACCGAGTTTTTATAAAATCGTCCAAAAAGGCTTCGTCCACATCTGAAATTCTAAATCTGTCGTAAAATGAACGAGTTGTTCAAACGATCGATTTTCCCAACTGAATGCAGCGCTTAACAATAATAACAAATGTAAAGTTCTTTTCCAGCAAGCCAGCCGCTGAATATTAAGACGAAGGGCTCCACCAGAGATTCTATTGGGCTGATTTCACGTAAATGAAATATTATATTTAAAACTGTACATAGATAAAGAACAGAGAGAGAGAGAGCGAATGAAATTCGAGAAAATACTCAGAATCCTCCATTAGTATAATTGTTTGCCTGTCTTATCACGGATCAGCCTAAAGATAAAACAGGAGGCCCTAACTTTATTGTACCGATTTATGTGTGAGAGTGAAGGGGTAATAAAGGCGACAGATACACCTCTGTACAGACAAAACATTACACCAAGTTAGCGGCAAGCTGCATTCACATATATTCATCAGTCAGTAATATAGATATAAAGATATTCTCCCAATAACATTATATAATTCATTATTATGCGCTTAGATGCAGTCTGGCTGTGACGTCACCCGAGGCAGCGAGTAAGCCGGCGTTTGACTGACATCGACCTTATGATAGCTGGGTGCGAAGCTATGTGATCACTGCCTCTCGGGCTGTATTTATACTCCTGGAAATGGAAAAAAGAACACATTGACACCGGTGTGTCAGACCCACCATACTTGCTCCGGACACTGCGAGAGGGCTGTACAAGCAATGATCACACGCACAGCACTGCGGACACACCAGGAACCGCGGTGTTGGCCGTCGAATGGCGCTAGCTGCGCAGCATTTGTGCACCGCCGCCGTCTGTGTCAGCCAGTTTGCCGTGGCATACGGAGCTCCATCGCAGTCTTTAACACTGGTAGCATGCCGCGACGGCGTGGACGTGAACCGTATGTGCAGTTGACGGACTTTGAGCGAGGGCGTATAGTGGGCATGCGGGAGGCCGGGTGGACGTACCGCCGAATTGCTCAATACGTGGGGCGTGAGGTCTCCACAGTACATCGATGTTGTCGCCAGTGGTCGGCGGAAGGTGCACGTGCCCGTCGACCTGGGACCGGACCGCAGCGACGCACGGATGCACGCCAAGACCGTAGGATCCTACGCAGTGCCGTAGGGGACCGCACCGCCACCTCCCAGCAAATTAGGGACACTGTTGCTCCTGGGGTATCGGCGAGGACCATTCGCAACCGTCTCCATGAAGCCTGGCTACGGTCCCGCACTCCGTTAGGCCGTCTTCCGCTCACGCCCCAACATCGTGCAGCCCGCCTCCAGTGGTGTCGCGACAGGCGTGAATGGAGGAACGAATGGAGACGTGTCGTCGTCAGCGATGTGAGTCACTTCTGCCTTGGTGCCAATGATGGTCGTATGCGTGTTTGGCGCCGTGCAGGTGAGCGCCACAATCAGGACTGCATACGACTGAGGCACACAGGGCCAACACCCGGCATCATGGTGTGGGGAGCGATCTCATACACTGGCCGTACACCACTGGTGATCGCCGAGGGGACACTGAATAGTGCACGGTACATCCAAACCGTCATCGAACCCATCGTTCTACCATTCCTAGACCGGCAAGGGAACTTGCTGTTCCAACAGGACAATGCACGTCCGCATGTATCCCGTGCCACCCAACGTGCTCTAGAAGGTGTAATTCAACTACCCAGGCCAGCAAGATCTCCGGATCTGTCCCCCATTGAGCATGTTTGGGACTGGATGAAGCGTCGTCTCACGCGGTCTGCACGTCCAGCACGAACGCTGGTCCAACTGAGGCGCCAGGTGGAAATGGCATGGCAAGCCGTTCCACAGGAGTACATCCAGCATCTCTACGATCGTCTCCATGGGAGAATAGCAGCCTGCATTGCTGCGAAAGGTGGATATACACTGTACTAGTGCCGACATTGTGCATGCTCTGTTGCCGGTGTCTATGTGCCTGTGGTTCTGTCAGTGTAATCATGTGATGTATCTGACCCCAGGAATGTGTCAATAAAGTTTCCCCTTCCTGGGACAATGAATTCACGGTGTTCTTATTTCAATTTCCAGGAGTGTATACTTGAGCGCAGCGGACGACCAAGGGAACACCTGCAGTCATCTGCTCTGTGCCCTGGCAGTAGCTTCTAAATGGCCGCTTTCTCGGATAAATAATATTTTATAACACTGTTGTGTATTAATTTAGAATCTTCGTAATTTTTGTATATGTGGAATCAAGTTGGCTACAATCGCACAAAAAGATTTATCTCGCCTCCATTTAAATTTTGCCGTGTAGAATTTTACGGTAGAAGATGAGCCCTGAACTATAACTTTAAGAGACATTGTATTCATTGTTATTTCCATCAGAGAATTGAAACTTGTTATATCTTTATTATTTAATGGGTTTAATCACGGGTTCTAATCATAATTTCTTAAAATTAACATAACTGCTATTGCAAATAAGGACATTTTTGTTGCAAATTTAGTTTTCAGTAAATTACCCGAAAAATATTTGAGGTCCCTCAGTGAGGTCACATAGGTAAGGTTTTTCAAACTGACACTTCTTACGAACGTTTATCTTCCTAAGTCTAATGATTAGCGCCTTCGATTTTACGAAAATTCTCCGATTTGGATCGAAGTATTGTTCTGATCTACTTGAAACTTGTAATAGTTGATTTATTTCATACATTTGCACATTCTGGCCAAATTCTTGCTTTTTTATTCAGCGCCACCTGTTTTTTATCTAAAACCATGTATTTAGGGAAACATTCATGTGATCACACTGAGGTTTGACAGTTTAAAGATTAACACACTGAAGCATACAGTATATGGACAAAGTTTGGAAAAGCTACTTTAATTTTTAATTTTGTCCTTAGATTACGGAGCAATACACGTATGCTACGCACAGGCGCGTTATGGTGACGTGGCGCTAGTAGCAGTGAACTGGAGTTAAGTCCTGGCACACTCGCTCACCCTTCAAGAGAGGGAACAGCTGGTACAGGAGACGGCCACCTTTATTCGTTGCTTTGGTTAAATGTTCGCGTCATGTTAGGCGCCTGTCAATTTCGAGGCCCAGGTACGTCACTGAGCCACGGCAGCGTAGGTCTCGTCCATCAACCGTGAGTTGCCGGTCGGGAAGCTTAATTTTTATCGTAAAGCAAATGGCCTGGCATTTGGTGGGATTAAGTTTTATCTTCCAAACATTACACCATTGTCTATATGTTCCAGTAGTTACCGGTATGTGAGTAATAGATTCCTGCTGCTTTTGTAGATGGCAGCGCCATCAGAACATACGGCTATTTCACCACCGTTTTGCTTGGGGATTTCTGTGGTGTAAATGGTGTATGGGACGGATCCTAACATCGAACTTTGCCTAACACCAAACCTTGCGTGACTCGTGCAACAATCAGATGCGTCTGACTCGACCAGTGTTCTGAGCAGCCTCATCGATCGAATCTGTAGATGAGACCATCGTACAAGATGTAGTCAAACGCTTTTTCAATATCGAGCATCTTATTTTAAATTGTGGGCAACCGCAACCAAACTTCCACATTTTGAAAGAAATGATCCACATTGGCTTTTTATCAAAAGTCCCGACCGATTTCGTGCCATTACAAGACGCATCTTCAGGTGATAAAGATTCCTTTCAATAGGCCATTGACGAAAAGTAACTGCCTTAAAGCCACTTCCCATAATTACCTTCATGTTGTAAACAAATCAAGCGCTAAAAGCGGTAATCCTAATTTAAAACTAAAGGGGTAGCAGAGCAGCACCACAAGCAAGAATATGGTTGAGCGACACGAGGCATGGCAGTATTGGCCGTCACTGGACTCGTATTTCATAGATGACGTGAGTTCGGAGTTGTGACTCCTGTCATTTTCCGCCTTGTGTTGCTCATCGTATACTAGACCGTTCTCGCCGTGGAGTATCTTATTTTCTATGGCCGGGGTCTTCCGCTTCCGGGTCATTTGCCACTTCTGGCGTCTGCTTATGTCTGTTTCGGCGGTTCTTAATTTCTCTTCACACCGTCGGCTCTTGTGCTCTTGTAGTTGTCAGTGCGTACACGATGAAAATCGATGATAATGGCACATCAAGGACCAATCAAGTATTACAAGACAATAATGGATTTAGATGATGAAACTGTGTATTTAGCCGGCCGCTGTGACAGAGCAGTTCTAGGCGCTTCAGTCAGGAACCGTGCTGCTGCTACGGTCGCAGGTTCAAATCCTGCCTCGCGCATGAATGTGTGTGATGTCCTCAGGTTAGTTAGATTTAGGTAGTTCTAAGTTCTAGGGGACTGATGACCTCAGATGTTAAGTCCCATAGTGCTCAGAGCCATTTGAACAATTTTTTGTTAGAATGTAAATAACAATTCAATCTACAGAAATAAACCAAGAGAATAAAATGTACCTAATACGAATTATTATGTATATTTGCATCCTCTGGAAACTGAGGGAAATCAAGTCAGTTCACCTAAGACGTTCAACGGTTGTAACAAAAGTGTTTAAGTGTACAAGGTGACGCAATAAATAATTCTGCCACTGCTCTCTGAACCCACATTCTGTGGTTTTCCTGGGTTTCTGTATTATGAATTATATGTGGTTTCTCACAGTTATCCATCTGCATCTATAGAGAAATGTGCCGTGGAATAGTCATTATGGCACGCTTGAATGCCCTCGCGCCTAACTCTTGGTGTCAGTGCAGCTCATGCACTCTGGCACGCCTGAGAGCGCGCAGTTCTGTCGACGAGGGCAGCACCGCTGCGAGGCGTCGAGTTCCGTAGCAGCAGAGCGGATGAAGTCTGAAGATCGGAGCGGGTTCGCCCACATCAGCAGCATCTTGGAGCCTTATACTGTGGGCTGTGATGTGCGGCAGACAGCTTTCGGTGCAGATCCGGGATTTGGTACGGTAAGCCGTCTGAGCGTGTTTTGCGCAGGCATGGCTGGCCCAGGGAGCTGCCGCTGTGGACACGGACCAGTGTAGTCACAGAACCGGCAGCAGCCGTCACTGGCAGAGAGGAGGCCCGGCGAAGCAAGCTAGCCGGTGGGTTACGCTGGCGGAAATATAGGCCTACGGACTCTGAATAAGTCTAAGAGCGCTGTGGAGACAGAGAGACAGCGTGGATTGAGCATATCAGCTGGACTGCGAAAGCTCAACACCAGGTTTGGCCGGCTGCCATGCGAGACATGGTTGGGCTTCAGTACTCTGTAGTCTCAGAAAAAACAACTGGAAATCAGATAGGAAGCGTGGAACAGACTTTCTGGTACTACTACTGCTAAGCGCGGGATAAGAATGACTTGTTCCCTTGAGTGGCACTCATAATTGCAATTCCTGGCATCATTGTGTCACCAAGAGTTGAACTGCAAAAACACGATCGTACACTTCCATTGGTGGAACAGGGTCGTATTTAAATAAACTTGAATCGAGGAGGCACGGCAAAGCTGCCGAGTGGTCTGATTGTATTGTACAGAGTGACCACAATTAAAGGCGTAAACGAGTACACTTGAAAGTACACGATACTAGGACCAAAAGAGTCTTAGTAAAAGTGGGCCCTAAAATGCACACCTCAAGAGCAATGAGCATTTGTTTGGTAGAAGAGGTGTGCTGCACAGTAGAAAGATGACGTCATTATTACACATCTGATCTGATACAGCATGGTGAGGCTGTGGCATAATCTAACTAAATCATAGTAATACACTTTATCGGTTCTGTTGCCAGTCCGTGTACCTTCATGGTTTATTACATGTTATTTCATTCCGCCAATATAAATTGTGTTTTTCATACTTGTTGTCTATCCGGTGTGAGATTAAGCTGTTGGCTATAGTTCGATGTTCTTATATTGTCTGAAACTGTTGTGATTACAAAATTATTACTGCGTACTGTAGCTGGGAAGGGAAAAGAAGAGAATCGAAGCGTATGAGACGTGGTGCTGTAAAAGGATGCTGAAAATGAAGAGGACAGGCGACATAAAAAATCAACAGGTTTCGTTCAGAATCGTTGAAGGAAACAATGACGAGAAGAAGGGACAGGATGACAGGGCATTGTTAAGACATCAGGCAATATCTTTCATAATGCTAGAGGCAGCTGTAGAGGGTAAGAACGGTGGTGGAAGACAGAGACTGAAATTCATCCAAAAATAATTGAAGACTTGGGGTACAAGTGCTATTCTGAAATGGAGAGGAATTTGTTGGTGTGCCCCACCCAACCAGTCAAAAGACTGATGACTAAAACAAAAAGAAAAATTTAGCCCCATTTCCACTGACATCACTATCACGTCTACAAAGATGGAAAATGTATCAGTCACTCTTTCTCTGGAGCAGCACGTCTATTTCCGCAGGTGGGAGAGAGAAAATTCGCTGGCTGGCTGTGCTTAGAAGTAGTCAGTCATTCGTAATGATGCACATAACCAGGAAAGAAATTAATTCGACTAAACACAGAGTTTCCGCGTCAAAATATATAATTTGCAGATAATTTCAAAGTTAGACCATGCCGACGCACAACGAGTAATACGTGGAGTGGCACTGCTCCTCCGCACAGTGGCTGCACACACGTCCTCGGCTCAGGGCACACCCTCCGCCGCCACTGTGCGCAGTGTGTGCGTGCGCCGACAGCACGGGCCTGAGCTGAATTAATTGCGACGCACTCGTCTGCGCCTCCGCGGCGCACGTCGCCGGCGATTAATCCCGGGCGGCGCTGTGCCGGGCCCCCGCCGCCGCCAGCTCTGGCAAATGCCCGCAGGGCCGCTGCCAGCTGCGGTCGCGCCGCCGCCGCGGCCGGAGCCGCCCGCGCTGCCAGCGCCGCCATGTTGCTCCGCCTGTAATTAGTGAATTACGCGGCTACTGTGCGCCAAGCCGCGCTCGTTATGGACCGAGCGTCCCGTGCAAAGGTGAAAGTTCCCGGGAAACGGCGAGCGAGCGCGGTCAGCAGATCCGTCCCCACCAGCAGTCCACATCTGGCCAAACGGTGTACAGTAGCGGTTCCCTCCAGCCGCCTTTGTTACGGTTAAAATACGAGGTGTATGAGAAAAGTAATGACACTGATTTTTATGTGGCAAAGTTTTTATTTATTTATTTTTTCAAACAACAATGTTGTCCACTTTAAAGTAGTCCCCTTTGGGAGTTACACACAGGTGGAGTCGTTGTTCCCAGTCTTAGTAGCGGCACTGAAAGACTTCAGCAGGTAGGATCACATTCTTTTGAAAGTTCTTCGGAGTCCCACAATGACTTCCTTTTAAGAGATTTTTTCAATTTCGGAAAAGAAAAAAAAAATCACTTCACGATGAATTGGGGGGGGGGGGGGGGGGCGGGAGGGGGTTGTGGTACAACAGGAATGCCTCTTTAGATCAAGAATTCCGTGATGGAAGTAGCTGTGTGACACGAGGCGTTGTCATGATACAACATCCAGATGTCTGCAATGTCCAGTCTCTCTCGTTTCCCCCTTTTCCTGAAACTTTGAAGGACATACTTGTAAAACACGTCGTTGACAGTTCGTCTTGGACGAAAAAAATCATTTAAGCACGATATCTTGACATCTACATCTACATCCATACTCCGCAAACCACCTGACGGTGTGTGGCGGAGGGTACCTTGAGTACCTCTATCGGTTCTCCCTTCTATTCCAGTCTCGTATTGTTCGTGGAAAGAAAGATTGTCGGTATGCCTCTGTGTGGGCTCTAATCTCTCTGATTTTATCCACATGGTCTCTTAGCGAGATATACGTAGGAGGGAGCAATATACTGCTTCACTCCTCGGTGAAGATATGTTCTCGAAACTTCAACAAAAGCCCGTACCGAGCTACTGAGCGTCTCTCTTGCAGAGTCTTCCACTGGAGTTTATCGGTCATCTCCGTAGCGCTTTCGTGATTACTAAATGATCCTGTAACGAAGCGCACTGCTCTCCGTTGGATCTTCTCTATCTCTTCTATCAAACCTATCTGGTACGGATCCCACACTGGTGAGCAGTATTCAAGCAGTGGGCGAACAAGTGTACTGTAACCTACTTCCTTTGTTTTCGGATTGCATTTCCTCAGGATTCTTCCAATGTATCTCAGTTTGACATCTGCTTTACCGACGATCAACTTTATATGATACCTCTACTGTCAAAGAAGTGCGTCAGCATTGTTTTAATCTTAGGTTTGCCCAGTGGAGTTTCCTTCGGTCAAGGAGACGTCTCAGTGTGCCACTCTTCACTTTGCCTCTTTCTCGCAGGATCTTATTCAGAAATACAGCATTCATCACCTGTAATCACACGGCTGTACCATTCGTGGTCGTGGCCATTGGCAATCATCTCTAGAAGATCAACACACACATTTCCTCGTGTGTCTCTCTGCTCAGTTGTGAGGTTTCTCGACACTATTTTGGCAGAAACATACCGCATGCGCAAAACTTGGGTCAAAATTTGATGTACAGTGAAAGTGTTTAACCGGTCACCCATCTTTCTTATTCTTATATGTCGGTCTGATCTGTCATTTTTTGAACTTAAAGGTCTCTCTGAGCGAGGCTAATCTTCCATGTTTTCTTGGTCTTCCAAAAATGATTTGTGCCAGCGAAAAAGTTGTGCTTTTGGTAAGGAACGTCCCCCGTAGGCCTATTTCAACTTCTCAAAGATCACACTCGCGGATTCCCCAAGTTTCATACGAAACTTGATGGCATAACTTCTATATTCAGACATAATTGTCTTAAAGGAGTGTGACTATAATTTAAATGTTTTTTTGACACTGCAATAGTGAATCCCTAGTCACAGTACGTAAAATTTTTCTATAAGAAAAAAGGAAGGGGTTACACTACCGGTTTCAACTTACTACGTCGTCATCTTCAAATGTAAAACATCAATTGGAGAATATATAATGGAAGTTGTCAGCTGTATGGTATCAATTCCCATTATTTATTCTCCAACTGATGTTTTACATTTGCAAATGACGACGAAGTTCGTTAAACCCAGTAATGTAACTCCTTCCTTTTGTAGAGAAAATTTTTTAGTACTGTGACTATGGCTTCACTATTGCAGTGTCAAATAAACATTTAGTTGACGGTATAACATTGCTCTAAATTCCACTGTTCCATTTTGGTAGTATACAACAAAAAATCACAACCTCACTGATGGCGCGCTCTGAAATCACGTGATGGCTGGACGGAGCTGAAAATCAGAGTGAGCATCTAGAAGGAATATACACACTCGTTTGCACAAGTAGAACAACACAGCGTTGCAACATTGCTCGCAATGCTGTCAGTCTCGTTAATGTCCTCACACTCCACGAAAAAGTTTCTAGAGGACGTCAAGACTTTAACAGCCGAATTTTCTTACGTACATAATGAAGAATAGTACAGTGTCAGTACTTGATTAAGACGTACAGAAAACAGATACATACCAACACCTCTCCAAGTTTTTAACTCAAACGTGCCCATTATGGCCACCCTTTTGAAATGCGACAAACGACAATACTTGGGTGCCATTCATCGAAGTCGCGACCGTAGCGCCCTTTGGAAATCTAGTCACTGTCTTGCCTATTCGCAGTCGCAAACTAATCAACAACTAAGCGCATGGTTTGTGTAGAACACTGCTCGTCAAACTGCGGCCCGGGGACCGCGGACCGCGTGCGGCCCGAATCATCTATTCGTGCGGCGCACGGAACTCAGCCATGTTTTTTTAATAATATCCATGTAGGAACTACCAACTGATTAAAAAAAAACACCAACTAACGTTATGAGCTCCTGAAGAGTGTAGGCCGGCCTGTGTGTCGGAGCGGTTCTAGGCGCTACAGTCTGGAACCGCGCGACCGCTACGGTCGCAGGTTCGAATCCTGCCTCTGGCATGGATGTGAGTGATGTCCTTAGGTTAGTTAGGTTTAAGTAGTTCTAAGTTCTAAGGGTCTGAGACCTCAGATATTAAGTCCCATAGTGCTCAGAGCCATTTGAACCATTTTTTGAAGAGTGTAGTTTTCCTGATCGGTAAGAAACAAAAGGAGAATGGTCAACTTCAGCTTTATGGGAGAATTTTAGCTCATCTATAAAGGAGATTGTACATAAAGCACTAGTGCGACCCATTCTTGAGTACCGTACGAGTGTAGGGATCAGCACAACGTCGTATTGAATCAAAACATTGAAGCAATTCAAAGGCGTGCTACTAGATTTGTTAACAGTTCGATGAAGACACTAGTATTAAGTAAATGCATTGTGGAATGGAGTGGATGTTACTGAAGGGAAGGTGATGTTCTTTCGCGTAGCACTGATGAGGAAATTATTGAGAATCGTCATTCGAAGCTGACTGGGGTCGTTTCTACTGCCGCCAGCGCACATCTCGCGTAGGTACTAATAATGTAAGGTAAGAGAAAATTATGGCACGTTCGGAGGCATATAGACATTAGTTCTTCCCTCTGTTTGCAGGTGGAACCGGAAAGGAAATGGCTAGTAGTGGCGGAAGTTAGTATCCATCATGCACTACACGGTGGGTAACGGAGTATGCATGTAGATGTAGGCTTAGAAAAATATTTACAGAGAGAGTAATATTTTAAGATGTGCTTAATTTTACTTGACGTTGGTGAATCCTGCCGTGAGGTAAGTAAATATGGCCGCTTACATCTGACGCAGAGAGCTAAGTAGCGCGGTCACTGCAGGGTCTGAGGATGTGAGTGGGTGGATGTTTGACTCTCTGTCTTCCGGCAAACGCGCAGGCTTGTGCGACTGGTACCGATCAGCATCCGTGGAACAAATTTTGACGTGGAAGTAACATGGATTCGCTATTGCACGTTATAGACAAGGTCACCTTCAAATGCGGTACGCATTTGTAGCAAGGAATACGGAAATAAATTAAGGAAGGAACGGAGATTAGGATTTAACGTCCCGTCGACATCGAGGTCAGTAGAGACAACGCAAAAGGCATAGAATGTTTCAAGTATGGCGAAGGAAGTCAGCTGTGCGTTTTCAAAGGAACCATCCCGGAATTTTCCTATAACGACGTAGGTAAATTCTGAAAACCCTAAATCTGGGTATTCCGAGGGGGATTTAAAGCGCCATCCTGACGAATGTGAGACCATTGTGCTAAACACTGCGCCATCTCACTCTGTGAAATTAAATTGAGGCTGTTGTAATACAATGCGTCTAGCAGAAGAAAAAAAACATTCAAAAAACGTAGTAAACATTCTCGATCACGTCGCATGTTGCATTATGCATTTAAATATAAGTAAAATTACTATTTTTAATCAATTAATAATCCACTGACACCGACAACACAACAATATATCGTCAGGCAGTTGCAGTAACACAACTAGCGTAGATGGTGGTGGTGGGAGGAACAGAGAACAGTTGATATGAAATGTTCCGAAAGGTGCCGACTTTTAACGGCCAGTACCTGGGGGCAAGTAGCCAACTTATTGCACCCTTACTATAGCTAGCTTCTTGTGGGATCATAATTAATAATATTATTATATTACATTAATTATAATAATAATATCAATAGATATTAATAATAATATCTGTAGATATGTGGCGTGAAGTCACATCTCACTAGTGCAATATTGGTTCTTAAGCAAGAAAGTTTGACGACCACTGGCCTAGATGTTATGACTCAGCTATCTTTAATGCAGTTACATCACGGCGTGTATTACGAATCGGGTATGGGAAGATGCACTATCCAATGATATGTGTATATCTTGTAGCAGCCTTATGATTGAGATACGAACAACCCTGTATTTTCTGGCATTTGTATTGTTTCAGTACGTCATTTTCTGATAGGGAAGGCGTTGCTTTTGTTGTAATGTAGAAGACCAGCTACGTGTCGAAATAAAAGTGTGTTCAGCGCTCGGGGGCACAGAAAAATTTCGCCGGTCTTCGAATAATAACAAAGAAACAGCTGGCTGCGCGGAATAAACGTTCTTACTAATAGAATTTTAACGATAACTATGCTTGAAACTCGAAGCGCTTTTCAGTTTATAAGTAATATTGTTTTAATTAGTTGATGATGAGAGTTTGTCTGGAGAAATTTAAAATAAAAAGACGAAGTAACCATTTTCGGTGGAGACGATTGTATCTGGCGCTAAACGGAAAAATGTCCGACGACTCATATTAATTGTTGTTACAGTTTCAGTGGAATTTATAAACATAGGAGCGTCGTATCGACGTAACTGAATTCTGAGTTCTGAAATGTTGAAATGTGTGTGAATGCCTAATGGACCAAATTATTGAAGTCGTCGGTCCCTGGACTTACACACTACTTAAACTAACATAAATTAACTTATGCTAAGAACAACATTCACACCCATGTCCGAAGGAAAACTCGAACCTCCGGCGGGACATGGGACCCCAAACCGCGGGATTACTCCGCGCAGCCTGAGTTCTGAAATGGTGTACTGGTTTCATTTACAAATAGATTATTAATGAGCGCTTGAACTCAAAACCTGAGGTCATCGGATGAGAGTAGGCTCCTTACAAGCTATAACCTGATAGAATATAAATCCTATACAAACACTTTCGTTGGCCTTAATTACTCATTTGTGGAATCATCAATGAATTGTATAATGTACAGGGGGAGAACGCCAAAACCATAACACATTACCATGCCCAATACGGTATAGGAAATCCGTTAGCTTCCAGAACAGATTCCACTCGTCACGGAATGGATAAATACACGTCTTCTGCGGTTTTCCAAGGAATCATACACCATTTCTCCTGTAGAATAGCGGCCAGATCGGATAATGACGATGGGAATGGACAGCGATCACGCACATTTCTGTACAAATAGACCACAAAGGCTCAATAATATTGAGATCTGGTAAGTGTGGTTGCCGGGGGAGATGAAGCTATCCAACGTGCTCACAAAAGAAGTCCTGGACGTTGCAGGAGCCTTGGTGTCTTGGAACACAGCGTCACCACTAGGGAACAAACACTATATCAATGGATTGGCCTGATTAGCCAACTCCCTGGCACTAATGCGACCTTGCAGAGTACCCGTGGGGCACATGGAATACTACTGCAATCTGGCTGCCGAACTCATCGCCGAACACCCGCTGTGTTTCATTCTTGGAACTTAAATTTGCTCATAAGTAGGAAACAGTGTGGAAGAACACTCATTGATCCAAATGAAATTCTGCTATTGCTCAATAAGCCAGGATTTGTGGCTTCAGCACCGTGTTTTCCTCTTACGGGCATTTACATTACTCGTCGTAGTTTTGGAATTCCAGCCTGCCCTACAATTCCAATGCCTAGCTTATGGAGTTCTCTTCGGTTGTTTGGGTGCTGACAGAGTGCTAAATACAGTTCTACATCTACATCTACATCTACATGCATCTTCCACTAGTATTGCAATGGAAAGGAGTTAGGGGCTAATATTGCTGTTGAAGATATGAAACCCTATTTTTTTCATCCTATTACAGGTAACAATGTATATATAATTTTAGATCCTTGCCATACGATCACGTTAGTTGGAAATATGTTTGGTACATATAAGAATTTAGTTGATGGGAGTGGAAGGAAAGTCTCCTGGCAGTATAAAGAAAAGCTGCATTGTACACAAGAAAGGGAGGTGCTTACTCTAGCTAATAAATTGGAATTATTGCACCTGAACTTTGGACAACAAAAAATGAAAGTGAAGTTAGCTGTCCACGTATTAAGTGCTTCAGTTAGTTCTGCACTGCAATATTTATGCTGCGATTTAAAATTACAGGAATTTCAGAGGTCTGAGGGAACAGCAGACTTTTGTCTTATTTTTGATCAAACATTTGATACGTCCAATTCAAAAAATCCTTTGTCTAAGGGATACAAAGCACCAATACGGGAGAGTAATAAGTGTGTTTGAGAGCCTTTCCTTGAGACAGTAGCTTTTTATTTGACATCCCTTAAAGTTACAAATGTGGAGCTATAATGTAAAGGTAATAGGAAGACAGCTATACTTGGGATATTAGCACTGTGTGAAACTGTTAACGGCTTGTATAATGATGTAATCATGACAAAAAATATGAACTACTTGCTGATGCACACATTTAGCCAGGATCATCTGGAAATGTATTTTTCTTTAGTTAGATCTAGGTTAGAATGGAATAACAATCCATCCTACCTGCAGTTAAGAGCAGCATGTAGGAACCTCCTACTTTCAAGTCAGACGTAAGGGAACTGCTACCTGTCAGCTTCAAGATGATACATGTCTTTTACCTTGGACTGTGAAAAATAAACGTGTTTCGTATGACCCAGTTGAGTTTTGCAACAGCAGGAGATATGACTGTACCGATGAACGAAATGTGGAGTCTGTGTCTGACCGTGATTATGTGATATTGCCAAATAGTTTAACAGAGTACACTAGCAGTGTTGTTGTATATATTGTGGGTTTTGTCATGAAACACATGGTAAAGAAATTGAATTGCAGTTCTTGTGTACATAGTTTATTTAGTGTAGAAGCAGTTCCGTTCTCTGATTTGTTAAGGCGGAAAAACAATGGTGGCTTGATTATGCCATCAGCAGGAGTAATTGTGGTTTGCAGAGAAGCTGAGAAAATAATACGGCTACGGGTTGTGAAATCAACTAACGTAATTCAGAAAAGTAATACACTCATTGAAATAATGTCACATGTTGTGCCAATAGTAATGCAGCAGGACTTATTTCCTGAACTGAAGGACCATCTGATGGGACATGTTTTCCCAGAGAATCATTTGTACATTATTATAAAATCAATTGTAAGGCAGTACTTTACTGTTCGTTGTCACCATATTGCAAACACATGCAATGCAAAATTGCACAAAAAAATTATTAGACAGACACCGACAACATCAATTTTATTTCAAAATCAGTGATGGGTGAAATATGATGTTTTTTAATTAAAAATAAAACTGTTTAAAATTGAAAATAGCGTTGTTGTATCATTTAAACTCTCGTATGTTACCACCTGTGTATGGATAATCCAGACAGCTGTAAATGTCTTTCTTATGTATGTGTACAAAATTAAATCCTGTGAACTTAATTATGCCAATTAATGTTTGTAGTGTGGTGGTCCTTCCTCACACCTCTTACCTCCTTCTACTGAACATTACATCAGTAGTATTCCATGGGGTCTGGAATGAAGTTAGAGATGTACATGTCAATGTAAGACTGTGAAAAATCATTAAATCATTGTACTGAAGTGCTAATTCTATAACCAGAATAATAAATTTAAGATTTACTGAATAGATTTCAAGGAGTTGCCACATAGAAAGTTCTTTGATTGTTTTGACCTCCACTACATGACATTTAATGTGCTCTGGTAAGTTACTGAAAACGTAGATAGCTGACTCTTCTTTGCAGAAGCTCTTTTTGGTCCTAATATTTTATTTCCATTATTTCACCATTTATTTAAACTAAGAAATGTTGATAATGATAAAGGGTATTAATGGATAGTTGTCAAAACACCAATAATAGGTTGTTATATGATGTTCTTGAAGTGACACAACATCTTGGTTATGATAAACCAATGTGTGATGCCTCTGAGTTGTAGGTTAAATTGGAAAGTAACAATTTGTTTGCAAAGCCAATTAATGCAAATGCTGAATGTA
Source organism: Schistocerca piceifrons (assembly GCF_021461385.2). Lineage (NCBI taxonomy): Eukaryota > Metazoa > Arthropoda > Insecta > Orthoptera > Acrididae > Schistocerca > Schistocerca piceifrons. Next base: position 601,020,734 of record NC_060139.1, on the reverse strand, counting down.
GGTGACAGCAGATTGTTCTATAGCCTAACCTGATGTGTATATTTACACCTTATACTGTATCTAATAAACTTTCTGCTACAAAAATTTCAAGCTACATAGGGAAAAAGCTGTAGCGTTAGATTACAGACAAAGGTACTTTGTTGCATGTCAAGTACTTATATTGTATTTGCATATAAATTACTAAAAATACTAACGGGGTTAATGTACTAAGTTGAACTGAATGAGGAACTAGGCACATGATAGGTATTTAGATTTTTGATCAAATATATATTAAGTATGAATCAGAAGTAGGTCGAATAATTGCGTTTAGATAATTAACATGTGTTGTCAGGTGGTGATTATACTTCGTACATGGTCAAATATTTGATCAAATGTTGCAAACTCAACCACTTTCAGAGGTGCTATCAGTGTCAAAAACTAATGTATGAATGAAATTCCTACGGTATTTAAAGTGATATGGGTTATTACAATTAATCATATCAAAATTCGAGTGTAGACAATACTGTGCTAAACAAAAGTAAGCGGGCGAAATGTACACAGTGGTCGGCAAGAAGCAAACAGGACCTGACAGGAAAATTACGTGAATTTAATAGTAATCGCACTGTCTGCTACTTTAAAATGTAATGCAAATAACTCGATGTAAAGTCGCTCCACCTTGTTAGGAAAGAGCCTTACATTCTTAAATTTCACGTCTCTATGTAGACGTATTTCGAAAATTAGGAAACTTCATTCATTTAAGTATACTTTTAAAATGGATTGGAATGCTCAGTATTTTTTAAACAAACATGTGTTTAATTTCTGCTCCAATTTGCTCTTGTTGCGTCTCATATACTTCAAACCACAACCCCAGTACTAGGATTTATCCCTGCAAATACCGGCGATCAGCTGCTTCAATTTGGGGGCAGTTTGACTCGCTTCTCCGCTACGGCGTGGTGGGGGCTTGCTCGCCCGAGAGGGAGGTACAAAGTTTGAGGATTGGCGGTAGCGTCGCGGTAAGAGGTGGTCACGAGGTCCGAGCGGCCGAAGCCACGAGCAGCCCAAGGATTGCCTGCGCAGAGCGAAGATACCGGAGTACTTCACCGGGGTCAGCGTCGACTACAAGCAGTGGGCCGACATCCAGTCGATTGGTTGGCAACATTCGTGTCGGACGACCGCTCGTGGTCTGGCTGCCCACTTCTACCTGACTTTCATCGCCACCACTCAGTAATCGCTGCGACGCACCGTGGATCCATGGCACTGTTTGCTGTTAAAGAAGAGTAGCATTCTGTAATCCTTGTGGTGAATTGTGTCATGTCTACCTGCCCTCATTATTTTCTGGTTTGTCCCCAATCATCAATGTTCTAATGAATCAGCTCCTGCTCGTAAATACAGACCGAACAATTGTACTAAGGCCACAGGTTGCCGTGAAAGAAGGAGGGACCTTATGGTTATATTTAGATGTTAACCGGTTCAATTCTTCGATTGTAATTGCATTTCTCAGTCGTTAGTTATAATTTGAACAACCTGTTGTACCAAGCTGTTCGTTGCGACGTTTGAAAGACTGGGTCGTTATTGGTGCATTTCCGCCGAGTGAGTTCTCTTGTAATAAGTGTTCACAAATAATTTTTAAGACATTCCTTAAGAGCGGTCTTAATAACTAACAATCAGTTTAACTTTCAAAATATTAACAGTCAATTGTCACCAGGGCTTTAGTCAAAATAAAATTGTCAGATAGGAAGGGTTGCGACCCAGTCGCATCTTGGTTGCCGATTGAAATTAAGAGGTTTGTTTCTTGGAAGTAAGCCTTATCATTGTCATATTGTTTACTAATCTGTTTAACCTTTGAGCACAGGTGAGCATCTTAACCCGGAACCTTTCGACATAGAGGTTTCAAATTAAAATTTACGTCATCTGTTTTGAGAAACTGAATGACTCTTGTCATCAATGGTGCTTATATAGTTTTCATGTGTTGCAGAAGGGCATTTAATAAGAGATACTGTGTCCAGCGCGGTAGTAAACACCGCTGTTACAGGTCCGGCTGTCCTGTAATCATTGTCATATTGTTCCCTGTTTTGATTTCTTTTGCAAAAGCTTATTCAATTTAAAGTTAAAGGTCAAACGAATTTTGCAAATTTGTTCATTTTGTTAAAAGAATTATGGTTTTATGTTGTTAAACAGATCGTGTGAAAAGCAGGTTTTATTGGTGGGTCCTCCCTTCCACGTTTTCCTTCATTCCAGTAAGTACCACGTATCAAAAACTTCTACTGCACTTTTCTTAAGTTTTCGCACGGTTGTGATTTCATTCTCATCCTCATCAAGTAAGTTGCGAAGCAGCATTTTTTTGTATTTTTGTTCTATGATCTGCAACACAGCCTGAGCAATAGGCTGAAGAATTGAAGTTACATTTAGTGGCAGAAAACTGCTTTGATGTCTCCTCAAACAAGTTTCGTTTCTTCTGGGTGGGACTGAGCATTGTCTATAAACAGCAGGGCACAATGAGCTAATCCATTTGCTCTATTGAACGCAGTCACATTTGGACAAATTGATGCTCCAACTATTCATCCAAGCATTTCTTTGGTTCTTATAATACACAAGAAGTGAGCTGAAGTTCATGGTTTTGAGCGCTCTTGGTTCCGCCGATTTACCTCTTACCATCTGCGGAAGTTTGTTTGTTGCCAAGGCATTGCTGCAAGGTAAGACAGTCAGGCATTGTTGGTCCATTTCAAATCCTGGGGTACACTTCTCTTCTTTCTAAGCAAGACTTTTGGTAAGCAAAACCTTAAAATTCAGTCCGGTTTCATCCGGGTTGTAAACTTGCTTCCGTGAGCAATTTTGAGACGAAACAAGGTCTTTCAATTCTTTTGCGTAACTGGCAGCTGCCTCGTTGTCAGCTCACAGCCTCTTCCCAGCAATGGTCAGCTGTCTAATTTCATGTCTTTTCTTTCAAAGATCCAAAAACCACAACCAGCCGGCAATGAGGAGTCACCATCCCTAAGTTTGTTCAATTGAAGCGCCTTTTCTTTCACCAAGGGACCAGAATTTGGGATTCTTTTCTGCCTGGCTTGAGTGAACCACAAGAATAAGCCCTCGTAAAGTTTTTTCATATGAAGACACGGTCGTTTTTTGCCGCCTTGTAAGAGTTATTTAATTCGAAGCAGAACAAAACCATAATTTTAACGCGACTTCTCTCCAGTCAGTAAAAGTTGCTTTTCCGACACCATATTCGAGTGATAATTTAGTAGCACTTTCTACCCTTGTTTAGTCTTTTCAACATTTCAGGCTTTTGTTTTAAGATACACGAAGAACGAATTCTTTTACTTGCTATGTTCAATGTTGAACAGTTGACAAGGACTATGAACATGAAAAAAGGCACAAGGACTTGGTAAAGTACTGTAACTGAATACTCACAGAACAAAGCTTAACAATAAATTTGCAATAATGTGTTTCGAACGCGGGAGGGAGAGGACTAGGTAGCATGTCTGCGCTATAGATCGTCGAAGGTCGCTAGCAGATGTCCTCGCACTTAATTTGTGCCATAAGAAAAGAATACGTTGAAATTATTCATGAAATTCGCCAGTTCCGATTTTCCACTAAAGCGAACAGTGCTAGGTTCAAACTAGTTTGGGTGTGGGACTCAACTTTAATATAGGACCAAGAGTACCAGGCATTTATAACATTCCTTGCGGGTGTGGCCAGAGTTTAATGGGGCAGCTTATTTGGACGCTTGTCGATCGTTGCGTCGAGTTTCTTTTTTTCCTTTATTGTAATATCATACTCATGCTCCATGTGGGAGGAGGAGATTAGTGAGGGACATTTGCATAAATTCTATAAATACATAAAATCACACTCGACGAAGGTGTAGTACAAAAATATTGGCGGCACAGAGAACACGATAAAAACTGGTGTCAGCAGTAGTACAAGCCACACTGGCGATGACTCTTAAAACACACCGTAGTTAAGTATCACATATGGTAGGCACCAAAAGACGACGGAGAGTAAACAGTATTGAAACTAGGACCTGCCAAGGCAGGGAAGACCAGAGAGGAGGGAAAGACGAGGGAGAGGAGGGGACCAGTGAAGGATGGGGGACAGAAAAGGCCGAAAGGGGGAGGGGGGAGATGGTACCAGACCGAGATACAGAAGAAAGGGTTGCTGGGGAAGGGAGCAATCCAGGAAGGAGCGCAAAGACTGGGAAAGAAGAAGCGAGGAAGACAGGGGGTAACAGGGAGGAAACAGTAAAGGAGGAGGGACAAGAACGGAGCCCTATGGAGGAGGGGAGAGGAAGACTAGGGTCTGAGTTGGAAGGAAGGATAAATATCGGAACGTAGCTCATCATCTGGGAGACACTGAAAGTTTCTTCGGGAGCGGAGATCGAGGGTGTTGAGATGCAGAGAGGGTGGGAGACATCGATAAAGATGTGGCAACAGTTGGGAAGTGGATAAGAAAGGAGATACCAGGGGTTGAGGGGGACAGACACTGCATATGGTGTAAAAGATATGAATGTATTTAAGGAAAAGGAGATCTGGGAAAGTGATGAGATCATAGAGGATCCTCAAGGAGATGGGAGATGGAGGTGGAAAGCGAGGCAGAGTGCATGGCATTCAAGGATTTGGAGAGCTTTATAGAATTTTGGAGGGCAGAGATCCAGGCGGCACTGGCGTAACAAAGGATGGGAGTGATCAACGATTTCTACGTATGAAGGATGGTGAAAGAATGCAATCCCAATGCCCAGCCAGCGAGGAGCTTCACGAGGTGGAGTCTGTTCTGGCGTTGTGTTGGATGATAAGGACATATGGATTCCACGTGATGCCAAGATATTTCAAGGTGAGAGAAAGTTGGATAGGATGGTAACAGACTGTGAGGGAGAAATCATGGAGCTGGTAAGAGAGGGTGGTGTATCCTATGATGATTGCTTAGGTTTTTGGAGGATTGATCCAAAGTTGTACCAACTGGTAAACTCGTCTGGGTGGCACTGTTGAAGGGTAGGATAGAGGGTAAGGGAGGCGGTCTCATCGGCATAGCTGGGGACGGTTCGGGCATATCAGCGGTGTACAGGAGACAAAGGAGATGAAGCAGGCTGTAGCCTTGGGGCACACCTGAAGTAGGGTAGAAGTTATGGGAATCGGTATCATGGATGGTTTGTACTGAGCTTCGACGTCATCTTAAATATAGGCATTTGAACAAATCATCAGTGACAGAGTACAGTCTGCCAATTCAGCTCAAGATTTTGAACAAACGAGAACACTTGCTCGTGAATCGAACTATTGGGACTCGATTATAAGAATAGCAGTTGAAATTAGACTTGGGTTATACACTTGGCAATGCATGGGACCGTGTAACTGATAGGGAAAAAACACAGAGGAAAACTCACAGCTCACCACCTGATGAGATGGATGGCTCTGTAAGACACGATAGAGAGTGCACCCAAAATCAGTGGACGTACATCGCACCACTTTTGTACGCGCCCATGGCCCATAGGATATACGGGTCTCGCAACGAACTTGTGACGTTATACTAGTCGGCTTGTCGGCACACTTCGCGAACGCTCGTCTCTTTTCAGGGCCCAGGGGAAACCAGTATGTACTTGAAAAGGTACCCACTTTAGTGATTAACTGCACCGTGTGCTATCGAAAGCCCGCATGCATTTAGACGCACTGTCATGAATTTAATAGTTTCTCGCTATCCACTGGAGTCGGCTGCAAGCCCTCCTAAGACTTGCAGGGTCACGTGCTGCGACGTACGTACCACGGCCTGCCTTTCTCGTAGGCCTCAGCACGCGCCATCGTGATGTAGGCCTAATCCATCGAATCGGGTGCTGTTCTGTGGGTATAGAAGAAAGGGAACCTTCCCAGTTCACGACAGTTTTAGCCCCTGACGACGGTGATTGGGGGGGGGGGGGGGGGGACGGTTATCATCGAAAGCTGGGAATTTTATCAGAATTTGAGGCGGCAAGTGAATTGAGAACTTCGTATGTAAGGATTTCGTTGCAAAAAACTTAGTTTCCATATTGATTCGGTCAATAACGTTCCTGAAGTCGTTACACGTTGCCACCTCTCGCCATATGGGGGTACATCGAGCATTATCAAACATGATCGTTTTGACGGTCGAGGTGTTGTGGTATAGAGAGGTATATCGTTGTGTGGGCGTACAGATATCAAAATCTTTGAACATACTCACCTCTTGACATTATTATGAAACTGTACTCCTTTCCCATGTGCATCTATTCGGGGGTGCAGTTAGATCTGATTTAATTTTCGTGAATGACAATAAGTGACCTCATCAAACTGTCCCTTTGAACGAGATAATATCCGGAAAATGGACTGGCCCGCCTGTTTCCTGATTCAAATCCCATTGAGAACATGTGGGATGTGCTGTGGAAACGTACAGCAGCACATACACATGCACCAACGACCTTCTAGCAAGTGTCAACCACGTTGGTTGGGGAATGGAACGCCCTACCACAAAGACACCTCACCAGACTTATGGGCTGCAGATCATGCATCAAACACCGTATAGATATGAAAATCGATGTCACACCTTTTGTAATAGCCTGAGAACCATTATAAATTGCGTTGTCTTAGTGTACTTATTATCTTTGATTAAAACTAACGTTTCTGTATTTCTTTCAGTTACCTTCTGTACTACACTGTAGCAGTCCTTTTCACCATACGTATGGTCCAAGTTTCATCGAAGTATGTTACAGGGCAGCGACACATCATGTTAGTTTTACTTTCGCCTTTACGTTCGTTGTACCAGTGTGAGCAAGCCAGTTTTACATTTACAGTACACTTCCGTAACGAAAAATCGCTTACATGGTATGCTAAGTTACAATTTCTGTAACATATTTATAAGGATCTATTCTTAACTGGTTCTGATCCCTCTCTCCCTCTTTTTTTTAATTTTTTACATATGCACAGTGATTTGTTACGAATTGTGTTCAGGCTCTTTGTACCTCTGGTAAACACGCACACCATACTACTACACAGTGAGAAATGTGTGGAAGTGGGAAAGCCGATACGATTTTGTGTTTGAAGATAATTTTATTACATTAATGGGTAGGTGGTCAGTGACAACGGCCTTGACGCAGTGGATACACCGGTTCCCGTCAGATCACCGAAGTAAAGCACTGTCGGGAGTGGCCGGCACCTGGATGGGTGACCGTCCGTGCCGCCATGCGCTGTTGCCATTTTTCGGGGTGCATTCAGCCTCGTGATGCCAACTGAAGAGCTATTCGACCGAATAGTAGCGGCTCCGGTGAAAGAAAACCATCATAACGATCGGGATTTCGGTGTGCTGACCACGCGCCCCTCCTATCCGCATCCTCAGCTGAGAATGACCTGGCGGTCGGATGGTCCCGATGCGCCACTTGTGGCCTGAAGACGGAGTGCTTGGTGGTCAAAGATTTTTACGGCTGCGCCGTGCTAAGGTTGAGTAACGGATACTGTAAATTATTTCTCCTTCAAACTGATATATTCATGATTGCTGCTGGTGCTTTCGAATTGTTATTGGCTTTTAATATCAATGTCGTGGAACATTCCCGCTTCATCCCTTAGAGTTTCAAGCTATTCCGATAGGTGACGGCGCTATACGTAGCCTTGAAAATGGGGTCAGTAACGGAGATGCCATCCAAGGAGATAGCTTTCATTGAATTTCTTTGACGGAAAACCAGAGCATCACAAATGCTAGTAGGCGGTTTCAGAATGTCTATGGAGACAAAAGCACGGTGAGTCGTTGAGCGAGGTGTCTGTCATCATCGCAATGAAGTCGCACAAACCTGTTGGCTCTCCCGCGTGCCGGCGATGCGATGTTGGAACGTGAAAACATTTTCATTCACACTGATCGACAGAACACAGTGCAACACCTTCTGCTCGACTGTAGGTCTCTGTTGGTAGTGCTGATACACTCGTCCACCAGTTGCAACACTCCACGGCGTGTTCCCGCTATGTTCCCCGTCGCCTAAAGGAAGACCATAAAGAGCAACGAAGGTACCATCTGTGCGGGATTGTTTGCGCGTTACGAAGCTGATCGTGACAGGGAATAAAAACATGGGTTCATCACTTCAAACTGCTGACAAAACGGCACTCCATGGAATGACGCTACCTCACACGTCCTCAGAAGAAAAAGTTCAAAGGCGTACCCTCTGCCGTTAAAGTATTGACGACAGTCTTCTGGAACACAGAAAGGGTTATTCCGTTTGATGACCTCTCTCATGGTCCAGCAGTCGCCCCGTGAATGCAAACGAACTCCTCAAAGACAGCGCAAGGCCTTACACAGATCTGCGTTCCCGAGAGGAGCTCACGAAACTTCACTGGACTGTTCTTCATCCACCCTACAGACTGGATCTCGCACCTCCAGATTTGGTCCAATGAAGGATGCACCCTGCTGGAAGCAGTACGTGGATGATGGTGAGGTTATTGACGCGGCAAGACGTTGACTCCAACGTCAACCTCTAGAATGGTATCATGCGGGTATATATGACTTCCTAGTAACGTGGCATAAGAGTCACATTGAACGGAGATTATGTGGAAGAATAGGGTTTTGTAGCCAAGAGAGTGGAGAATAATATGGTATACTGGAATCTTGAATAAAACCAAACTGCATTCCGAAAAAAAAAGTGTTGCTTTACTTATTGATCGCTCCTCGTACATGTACTGCGAGCCTGTTACCATAGTGTCTAATTTTGTAAAGAGCTGTCCGCTATACTCGCTAAATGCTAATTTAGCATCTCTCACAGGGAACACATCATCATCATCAGCCAATTCAATCATTAAATGATGTGGCCTCTTCGAGTCGTGGATTCAGGTAGGCTTTCAGCAGTCTTCTCCAAGTGGGACGGTCTTGGGCAGTTCTCTGCCAGGTTATACCAGCTATCTTCTTGATGTCTTTGTCCCATCTGTCTGGTGGTCTTCCTCTAGGCCTCCGGTGCTCTCTCGGACTCCAGTACTAGCTTCGTCCAACTGTTGTCTTTTCTTCTTGCGACGTGGCCAGCCCACTGCCATTCCAAGGAACCTACTGTCTCTAAGATCTCGTTAAACTTCTTCACATACCAGATGTCATCTGCCCTTTTCCTATCCTTTCTTGTATAGCCCAGCATTGATCTCTCCATGGCTCTGTGCTGTCCTAAGTTTCCCTTTTGTAAATGAGTTCAGTGTCCATGTCTCGCAGCCATACGTCATCACAGGAAGAATACATTGATCAAATACTGTTTTCTTCAGATTCACTGGCATATTTGATCTGAATACTATTGAATTCTTCCCAAATGCTTGCCAGCCAAGCTTGATGCGTCGATAGATTTCTGGCCTTACGTCTCCCTTCATACTTATAATCTGGCCAAGGTAGACATATTCACTGACGTCTTCTAATAGACTGTCCTTGACTTTCACATCTCCAGCTGGGACCCATTTGTTGGACATTACTTTTGTTTTGGAAAGGTTCATTTTCAAGTCAACCAGCTGTCATTCCGATGCAAGATCTGTAACTAAGTTTTGGAGCTCTGCGAAGTCTTTGGCCAGTAAGGCAATATCATCAGCAAATCTCAAGTTGGTAAGCCTTCTTCCATTAATTCTAATTCCCTAACCTTCCCAGCTCAGCTTCGACGTAGCAAAAAAATGTTCAAATGTGTGTGAAATCTTATGGGACTTAACTGCTAAGGTCATCAGTCCCTAAGCTTACACACTACGTAACCTAAATTATCCTAAAGACATACACACACACCCATGCCCGAGGGAGGACTCGAACCTCCGCCGGGATTCGACGTAGCCATTTCGAGTACAGCAGAGAACAGTTTTGGGGAGATGGGATCGCCTTGCTTGGCACCCCTCATAATGCGGAATTCTTGAGTTGATTCGCCAATGTTAAGATAAGCTGAATAATTGTCGTAGATTTTCCTGAGCACTTCAATGTATGCTGCTCCCACTCCTTGCTCACTCAAAGCTACATGGCTAACGGAGTCAAACGCCTTTTCAAAGTCAACAAAGGCAATGCAGAGAGGCAGTTGGTATTCATTCGCTCTGCTTATCACTTCACTAACGGTCAGAATGTGGTCAGTAGTGCTAAAATTTCTTCGGAATCCTGCTTGTTCTGTAGGTTGGGCTGAGTCTAGGGTGGAACTAATTCGGTTTAACAAGATCGTTGTGAAAATTTTGTACAAAATTGAGAGCAAGCTGATAGGACGGTAGTTTTTAATATTGTGAATACTTCCTTTCTTGTGTATCAAAATAAACTTAGCCTTGTTCCACGATAGTGGGATTGAAGCATAGTGCAGGCAGGAAGAAAATACTTTTGGCAAGTGATTTATTACTACCTCTTCTGCCAGTTTGAGGATGTAAACACTGAACTCATCATCGCCCGGCACTATTCCTTTCTTCATGCTATCTAGAGCACACGTGACTTCCGATGTACACTAGGTACATCATTTAATTTAGATACACTCAAAATTTCCCTTGGATTGCTATACAAATTGCTATAAAAGTCTCTGATGAACTTCAAAACCTCCTCCTTTTCAGTGATTCGACTGTCATTTCCATCGAGTGCGATAATCTGCTTTTTACCGATTGTGAGTTTGCGTTTGGATGTTTTAAACTTGTCTTGTTCTCCAAGCTTGCTCGTAAGGTGTCTTCAGTGAATTTCTGTGTCAGTTTTCATTTCTCTTCGCACTGCCTTACATAGTTCGGAATACGTTACCATGTCATGATCGGTTTGGATTTTCATTTCTCTCCTCTGTTGAAAAAGGGTTTCAGTTTTGGCACTGAATTTCTTTGGTTGTTTATTTTTTTGGCATAGGCCACCGACTTCTTGTGCACTTGAAACAATCAGGGAACACATGGAACAGACAAATAGGCAAAGTTCGTTAGAGCCGCTTCCAGCTGCCCTCACAACCACCGCCAGGCTACAGAGCGCGTACAGTCTCTGGTAGCTACGCTACTGTCACGGCAGTAACAGTATTGGATAGCAACTGGCCTGACTGCGTGAAGCAAAAGGCGAGGATTGATGTGCCGCCTTAGGGCGAGAGTCGCGCAGAGGGCGGGCCCGCCGTGCGGCGAGCTTTCCGCCCTCAGTTATTGGAGGCAGCCTGCTCGCATTTTTCATCGCGGGCGCTCGCGGCAGAGCGAAGGATCAGGTGCGTGCGAGCGAACCGTTTTAATACGCGGATCTCGGCTACCGAAATATTTTCTCAGCTTCATCGTTCGCTATGGTTTAAAAAGAGGAGTTCAACTGCTGCGATACTCCCCTGCGATTCATGCTCCAGTTCTTGTGTGCGTCGCTGCGCATCGTAAACTGCAAAATGAGTTTACATAACGTTATCAATATTCCCAGAATACAGGAAATGGGCTCCCGTAATTTCAAGACATCGAGAAGTCCGAATTGAACAAAGCATTAAATTGATTTAAGGGAGCTTTTCTATCTATTGCCCGAAAAAAGCATGTTCTTCGAGCATTTTTTTCTCTGGGTGTATTATAGATATCAATGTCAAATTTGATCAATATGTTTATTGATATTTCCTCTACTAACTGGAATTTTTTCGAGCTGAAATGTCGGAGAGCAAAGGCGGAAGTGCTGCCGGAACGAAACAAAATTTCGATGTAGACCTCCACGCGCGGTATGTCACAGGTCACCCGGCTCGTCTTAAATCAAAATTGAGTTGACGTTAGCGAAGTATGTATGATTCTTTAGGAGTTGTACCTCGCTTAAGTTATTTGGACCACAGGAAACAAAATGGCGGCTATTTGAAAAAAAAATTTCGACTTTGTCGACCAAGTAATAATATTTATAGTTGATGGATCGGAATAAAAGTGGTACAACTCCTAGACAATTTAGTTTGCTTCGTTGGAAACAAAGAATCATGCCAATCAGTTCAGTATATTTGAAGTTAACATATCACGCGATAAAAAAAGTCATTTCGAGAAAAACGAGTTTGAAGTTTTGACTACATATAAATGCAACTTACGTTGAGTCTGCTGTTCCGGGTCCATAAACTAATCCTTCCTCTTCCTCATAGAGGGCGTTCTAATCGATCTCAGCCATCCTGCGCTGCTCCAGAGCCGCTTGTACGGCCGGTGACAAGCGGTTTTCGGCCGCTTGAATCCGGTGGTCGTCTGAATGCTTGCGAACTGTATCGAATAGAGTCCCAGGGTGACATCCATCGTTGTCATGGTCTTCAGAGTTTCTGAACACCCTTCGTTGAAGCTGCTCACTGCCAGGAAAGTCGCAATCTCCACAGTCTTCTCACCAGAATGCAAATGCTTGGGGGCTAGCTTCCAGACACATGCGTTCAAACTTTCATTTGAATTTTGTGTGTTTCCTCCCAAGCACCAGTACAATAACTCTTCCTCCGAAAGGGCCTCGTAGATGGGATTAATCACTTTTTGAACTTCTTTGGAGAGCGGCAGGTCGTGTTGATATTTGTCCAGATGTCCGATAGCCTCCGCAATGCGCCACTTGTACCAACTAGTTTCCCCAGCCGGACAATGTTGGTGTTGTTGGCGGTCATCCGTCCAACGCTTGTCGAAATACGTTGCCCAAATTGCCTTCTTCATTTGTTCCATCGAATTGGAATGCCGTCGGATTCCCAAGCCGTAGTACGTCGTAAGCTCCATGATCACTTTATCAGTTTTAGTAATGGGCAAGCGCGTAGAATAATTTCCCGCGGCTACAAAGTCGAAATTCCCGAAAAAACTGGTGCGTGTAAAAGGCCGATTTCAGGCATGTGTATTGTTTTGTTCAACCGCGAATAACAAATATTTCCGTCCCGTATTCGGAAAAACCGTTTCAATGGTGGATTCTGAACACTTTCATGGATCCACAAATACAATTTAAAAAAATCGATTTTTTGAAGCAAAAGATAGTAAACCTCCCCTTAATGCTGCCCTCTTTCATTATTGTGTTCTCTCACAGTGACGCATGCTTCGGCTTCTATGCATATCACAACACAACGTCAATTTGCTGTTACCAACTTTCCATCCGCTAGGAAACTGACTACTTCATAGTGCCTCGGATTGTGAAATAACAACTGACAGGTTTTGTTAGTCTAGTTATGCCATTAACTCCTGCTATTCACAATTTCATTCAGTATTTCTTCATTAGTTATCTAATTTTTCCAATCTTTAGCATTCTTCTTCTGCACCACATTCAAAAATCTTCTATTCCCTTGTCGTCCAAACTGTTTATTGTAGATAGTTCATTTCCATATAAGGCTACAAACACTTTCTGAAAAAAATTCCTAACGATTAAAATGATATTATATGTTATTTCTGTTTTCCTGAGCGGCCTTTATTGCTGACGTCAGACTGCATTTTAAATCATATCTACGTCGGCTGACGTCAATTATATTAGTGCCCAAATACGAATATACATCAGCAACATTTATTGTCTCATTTCTTAATCTAATGCTCCCAGCATAATTTAAGTGAATACGACTTCACTCCATCATCCTCGTTTAATTTTGTTCTTGTTCCTCTTATAACCTCTTTTTAATTGACTATATACACTCCTGGAAATTGAAATAAGAACACCGTGAATTCATTGTCCCAGGAAGGGGAAACTTTATTGACACATTCCTGGGGTCAGATACATCACATGATCACACTGACAGAACCACAGGCACATAGACACAGGCAACAGAGCATGCACAATGTCGGCACTAGTACAGTGTATATCCACCTTTCGCAGCAATGCAGGCTGCTATTCTCCCATGGAGACGATCGTAGAGATGCTGGATGTAGTCCTGTGGAACGGCTTGCCATGCCATTTCCACCTGGCGCCTCAGTTGGACCAGCGTTCGTGCTGGACGTGCAGACCGCGTGAGACGACGCTTCATCCAGTCCCAAACATGCTCAATGGGGGACAGATCCGGAGATCTTGCTGGCCAGGGTAGTTGACTTACACCTTCTAGAGCACGTTGGGTGGCACGGGATACATGCGGACGTGCATTGTCCTGTTGGAACAGCAAGTTCCTTTGCCGGTCTAGGAATGGTAGAACGATGGGTTCGATGACGGTTTGGATGTACCGTGCACTATTCAGTGTCCCCTCGACGATCACCAGTGGTGTTCGGCCAGTGTAGGAGATCGCTCCCCACACCATGATGCCGGGTGTTGGCCCTGTGTGCCTCGGTCGTATGCAGTCCTGATTGTGGCGCTCACCTGCACGGCGCCAAACACGCTAACGGTGTGCGGGACCGTAGCCCAGCTTCATGGAGACGGTTGCGAATGGTCCTCGCCGATACCCCAGGAGCAACAGTGTCCCTAATTTGCTGGGAAGTGGCGGTGCGGTCCCCTACGGCACTGCGTAGGATCCTACGGTCTTGGCGTGCATCCGTGCGTCGCTGCGGTCCGGTCCCAGGTCGACGGGCACGTGCACCTTCCGCCGACCACTGGCGACTACATCGATGTACTGTGGAGACCTCACGCCCCACGTGTTGATCAATTCGGCGGTACGTCCACCCGGCCTCCCGCATGCCCACTATACGCCCTCGCTCAAAGTCCGTCAACTGCACATACGGTTCACGTCCACGCTGTCGCGGCATGCTACCAGTGTTAAAGACTGCGATGGAGCTCCGTATGCCACGGCAAACTGGCTCACACTGACGGCGGCGGTGCGCAAATGCTGCGCAGCTAGCGCCATTCGACGGCCAATACCGCGGTTCCTGGTGTGTCCGCTGTGCCGTGCGTGTGATCATTGCTTGTACAGCCCTCTCGCAGTGTCCGGAGCAAGTATGGTGGGTCTGACACACCGGTGTCAATGTGTTCTTTTTTCCATTTCCAGGAGTGTATTCCGTTCAACAATCCAAAGAAGAGCGGTGCGTTTCGTCACGGGATTATTTGGTAAGCCTGACAGCGTTACGGAGATGTTTAGAAAACTCAAGTGGCAGACTCTGCAAGAGAGGCGCTCTGCATCGGGGTGTAGCTTGCTGTCCCGGTTTCGAGAGGGTGCATTTCTGGATGAGGTATCGAATATATTGCTTCCCCGTACTTATACCTCCCGAGGAGATCACGAATGTAAAATTAGAGAGATTCTAGCGCGCACGGAGGCTTTCCGCCAGTCGTTCTTCCCGCGAACCATGCGCGACTGGAACAGGAAAGGGAGGTAATGAGAGTGGCACGTAGGGTGCCCTCCGTCACACACCGTTGGGTGGCTTGCGGAGTATGAATGTAGATGTAAATGAACAGATACTGAAAATCGTTTTCCGCATGTGCCAGAATAACTACGTCAGTGACAAATGTAAAGTTATTTCCCCTCTCTGTAGATTAATTCATTTTCCAAATTCTCTGTACTTTTTTTTTACTGTTTCCTTGTTGTAGAGACTGAAGTATCCTTTCTCACTCACTTCTCAATTACCGATTCCCTTTCATGTCTTTTGACTCTTGTAGTGACTGGAAGCCTTGCGTAGAATCTGCTAAGCAAGAATTTCAAAACTTACTTTAGACAACACCATCGAAAGCTTTCTCTACAAATACTTTACGCGGATGTTGACAACGTGACCACGTAACGAAACACGTGAGCACTTTTCAACTACGTACTTTCAAATACGCTCCATTTAATTGTTTCTCTTATGTGGATCCTTGTTTTTCATAGTTTAATCCACCTACACTACATCTATCGGAATAAGAAGAGTTCTATCGTCAATGAGCGAGCAGTTTCAGATTGCAAAGATACGATGAAGTGACAGGTTTTTATGTCCCTAGCCTAGTTTCGTAACTGTAAGAACAGTTCGTAAGCAGGTGTTTCATTTGGTAAGTAACAGTGTAGAATTTCTTAATGGAGGTTAAAGGACACTGCATCGACCTGAGTGCAGCTACGAAGCAACGTCGTTTTTTGTCTACTTTTCGTAAGAGTGGTCGAATTTAGCTTAGCCGAAAACTCTAAGGCGTGGTCGACAGAAAAAAATGTGTGCTCTGTAAACATAGGAACTTCAGAAAAACTTAAGCCGAAGGACTTGGGCTTAATAGGCTCACAAAGTACCTTACAAGATTTAGTAGCTCGCTTATATCTTCAGCTTAATGCATTAAAAGTGTTCCCTCGTTCGAGAGACCCTTCTCAAATAGTTTGCAAATGCGAAACATTCAGTCTAAAGAAAAGTTAAGTGAGGTGGAAACTTTCGGCGAGGCTGCACAGCGCAGCCTGTTCCGCCCTGCTCTGGCTGAAACAATGCCCAAAGTTTCGAACAAATTTAGATATAAGGAAATTTATTAGCAATCAGTGAAGAACTTCCTCTGTTCGGTAAAATATTGGAGATTTTATGAGAAAGCTTTAACATTGTTGCATTCATTGGAAACATCTAGGGTATTAGGAAAAACATTACCGTCTTTCTTCTTCCATGTTCAAGGCATACTTAGAATTTCCGCAACTACAGTACATTCTTTGGAAGGAATTGTAGCAAATTTCAGAAGAAGAAGGAATACCTAAGCAGCTAATTACGCTTAAAATCATAACGAAACATACTTATTCAAATTATGGCAGAAATAGCAGACGTATACGCCAAGGGTTAGCCTATCCCCAACACACATATTTACATACTTGTTAGCATCGTCATCAGCCATTTGAGATCTACTGGTGAGTAAGCACTTCCAGACTTCTCTTTGCAGCACAGTCTTATGTTGTATCTACGCATCCATGTCGCTCCTTTTAATACCGTGCGCCTGCCTCCTTTTTCTCTGCCATCCAATTAGCTTCTTGTTATTTAAAGAAAAGTGTCTCATATTCCTGCAGCAGATAGTGTTTCTCAAAACTAGAAGAAAAGTTCCTACGATGTTACATGTCTTGGAACCAACATCTGTTGAGGTATGGGCTTTTTTACTTGTGGTCACTAATGTGGGGTATTCGGAGATGTACGCCATATTACTGTTGGTTCTCTGCCCCACTCTCGAAGAATGTTATACTTGCAGAAGGACGACGGCTGTGGCTTATGAACGACGGCGCACCACCTCATTTTGTACGGACCGTGCAACAGTGGTCACTGCCATGGGTGATGGATTGGTGAAGCGGTTCCCGTAACATGCCCTCCCTGTTCACCGTATCTGAATTCGTTGGATTTTTGACTATTGGCACATTAAAGGCACTATTGTATGTCCCATGCATCGACGACGTGCAGACATTACAGGAGCGAATGACCAATGCTTTTGACGCAGACAAAATGGAGCCATGTACATTTGAAAGAATGCGTGATTCACTGTGAAGAAGGGTTGAAGGATGTGTCGCGATACAAGGTAATTACATGCAGCACTGCCTTTGGTGCCTACTATTGCGTGAAACGCGTATGTATTCAGTACCAGTGATGGCGAGGCATGACAGAATCTCTGACCAGAGAGTTGTTTATCGTTGCTAGTCTGCGCTTGACCGCGCGAGAGTTCAGTTGCGAGTAGGATGTTGGAGTTGCGAGTTGGACTCGGTCGGAAGTAGTGTGTGAGGAGTCGGCGGGCGTCGACATAGGTCTCTGGTCAAGGTTCGGGACGAGGTATATTGTTAAATAAGGTAATGAAGCAGCATTGCGCACGTCTGATAATGTAATGTATGTTAATTGTAATTAATTTGTTCAAGAAATGCCCCAATAATAATTTTGTTTTCAAAGCAATCGTTTAAGAAAAGAATCATTCCAATTTAAACAATATTTCCTATGCTTTTCCTCCCAGAATCAATATATCAGATTAGTTACTGCACAGGGCCTAAGGTCAGGGATGCTGCCCTATTATTGTGGGTTTAATGATTAATCTTGATTTCTTAATTTTTGTGTCGAGTTTACATTTGGGTCATTATTATTCTGTAATTTTTGTGGGGAGCAAACATTTGGCTCGTTTTCATTATCATAGTCTTTTCTTTCATTTTTGCGGGGAATGTCCATTAACATTTAAATATAAATTTATTTCATTTTTGCGTAATCTTTTCTTTCATTTTTGCGGGGAAGTTACACTTGGCGACATCCGGACCAGGATCGTATTTCTTTGAGAATCTTCTGAAAAGTAGCCAGATATCTGCTCTTATTTACTGAAATATTATTAGCATTTGGCGCAACGCTTTTACTAATTTTGTGACTTTCTTTCCTCAGATCATCGGCAATTCGTTGCTCTTTGTTGTATTTGTATTTGTTGGATTTTGTATTGTCTTTGTCTCATTTGTGAATAATTGTGACTTGTGTAAAAATGCCGCGAAAGACTATTAATAGTGCATCGCGAGGTACAATGAGTGAAATAACCGAATTAAACAACTTGACCGATAGTAATTGTGACACGCAGAGTAATGATAACAATCCTCTGTTTATTGACAATCAATATGTACCGACCACCAATGTTGATTTTGATCGTAGTGATGAACAGACGAATTCAACTGTGTCCTCTGTTAATTTGACGACAATTGATGACACGGACGTTCTGTTGCAATGAGCGCTGCCCAGCTTAACACAACCGGTTTGCAAAATTCACGTAACGAACAGACGAATTTTTCTAATGAAAATGAACAGGATACACAAAGTCGGACGGATTTATTTAACTCCGAAATAGTGACCAACAGTGTACATCCGATTAGCAAACATCTTCAAGAATCACAGAATGTCCAAATGGATACACAAAACGTGACAATTGCAAACACACCATCACACATTACAGAGAATAGGGATATTCATTTTAGATTTGATCAAATTATGGCAATATTGCTAGAACAGAAAGGAGAAATCAGACAACAAAATGAAAAACAAGACAAACTTAGTGAAAAATTGGACAACAATTCCAGACAGCTTAGCGAGCAGATTACAGCCGTTGCCACGCAGTGTCATGATACTAAGGAACAATTACGCGAGGATATTGAGGCTTGTGCTAGGAAAAGTAGCGAAGAAATTAGATCTGTTGCTCAAGAATTAAGGGATATGCAAACAGCTACAACAGAATCGCATAGGGACGAAATTAATGCAGTCGGTAAACAATGCTCTGAAAAAGCTACACAATTACGCGACGAGTTTAAACTAATGACAGCAGAACTTTCGCGCACAATGGATGCAAAGATAGACGCGAAATTCGACCAACAGAACACTCAGATTGACGAACGTTTTAATCACCACATACAAAACAGTGATACGCGTTTCCGCAAATTTATACAGGATCAAAATAAAGTAAAACGTCAAGTCATTCATGGAAACAATCACTGCACAGAGACAAGAAGATAAACGTAAAATGTTTGCGAAGGCAAAAACATACGTAGACAACAATATTGCGACAGTATCGGACAAAATTAATACCATCGAACAGTTGAACACCGAATTACGTGATGAAATTTCTGATCTTAAATCAAAAACAGATACACACACAGCAGATATTCAGACAGTGACAGACAGACTCGAAGAATTAGAACTAATGCAGGATTCTGATGACATCAAAGCTGACGTTAAAAAATTATAAAAACTGATTAATACTTCTGACACTAAAACCGATGATCAGGTAAAAATACTGACTGAAAAATATGATGATTTGGCCAGTCGTATTGACGTTATTGAAAGTAATAACGACAACAAATCAGACGACACCTCACCGGTTTCATTTAATCAAACACCTGAATTTCAAAATCTACAACAGACAATAACATCTAATAACACCGTATATAGAAAATTGTCATGTTTACAGCAAGAAGTAACAGAGATGAAAAATATTTCAGTTAATAACACATCACAGCAGACGCCACTTTGCGAACATTTGTCAGACTCATGCAGCACGTGTAATTTAGGTGATCTACAGAGAGTACGCGACTTAGATTCCGAACAGACACAGACAAATAGATTCTCATACAATCGTGAACCTGTTCCGTCATACAGAGACGACAATTTTTATTACAAACATTTTCTGTCAGTGAGAAAATTTAAAGCGTTTAAAAATGGCAGAACACAGATTCACCCACTGGATTGGATACAACAATTTAGCTTTGCTTTTCCACCGACTTGGCCCGTTACGCGTAAACTTGAATTTATTTGCAGTTTTTTGGAAGGCAAACCGGCAACTCGTATGAGACCGATCGCAAGGCAATGCTATTCGGCAGAAGAGTTTCAGAATGCTTTTCTGTCAGTGTACTGGTTGAAGACGACACAGCATGGAATTAAAGATCAATTAATTAGTTTACCAAATTATGAGAACTCAAATTTTCCCAGTGTCACACTATTTTTTGAGCACATGGTCCAACAAAACCAATACCTAAGTGAACCATACAGTGAATCTGCACTTATTCAATTATGTATCTCTAAATTACCACAATCATTAAGAGTGTCACTTCTAACGGGTCAGCAAAAGGAAAACATTTCGGCATTCAGAGATCTGTTACAGCTTCTGGAAGTACAGCAATCGGATTATTCCTTTATAAACAAAAACTTTTCATATAACAACCAAGGCCAGCAAACTTTCAGTAATTACAATCAACCACGTAATTTCAATAGTAAAAGTAACAGACGCTTTAGGAACGACAACCACCGGAACTTTAATAGCAGACAAAATTTTAACTATCAGTATCGTCAAAATTATCAGCAGCAGGAACCATATTTTAGTAACAATAGAGGTTTTTCACAACAACAGCAACAAAACCAGCCGGTTAGCATAGCTAACCAACAATGTAATGCACAAGGTCAACCTAACTTTAATGTTTCGCCGCGTGGACGTATAGTCCCTGATACAACAAATAGTAATGCACGGCAGCAAAGGAAGAACTACGTACAGAAAACACAGTATTTCAATTCCTGTTGCAATGCACCGTATAGGAATGACTATTACGACAGACGTAAAAATAATGAGGACAATTTTCAGCGTACATTTAACAACAGTCGGCCTTACCAGCAGCAAAATGATCAGCAACAACAGATTCTCATGAATGAACGCGACAGTAGGTATCATCCAGAGCGTAATACGTCTGGAAGAAATAACAGAACGGTTCAAATAGTGGAAATGCCACAGAATCCTCCAGAAAATAATAACACGTCAGATAGAATCTGACTAGATACTGTACAGGTCGCCTCTTCCAGTAACACAAACACTAGTTTTGACACGCAGAATGTTGTTCATGAAAATGTTATTACTTTTGACGACATCAGAGACACTCTTTTGCAGGAAAGACCAATTGAGCAAAAACCCATTTCACATCCTGTCATGGAAATTAAAATTCGTTCATCGAAATTTTCAGCAGTAATCGATTCTGGATCACCTACGTCAGTTATAAATGAAGAAACTTTCAACGAGTGTAACAAAGAGAATACCTATCCTACATTACCATTAGGCAAAACGAAAGTGAAAGGAGCAGTATCGAGTAAAGGAGTAGATGTTAAATTACAGACGCATTTATCCTTTTGTATTGCAGGTCATACTTTTCACTCAAATTTTTGGATTGTTCCTTTATTGACAACAGACGTTATTTTAGGTACTAATTTTCTGGTACAACACGATGCAGTTATTGATTTTCAAAATTCTTATTTAATGTTGAAGGATGAAAATGTACAATTGGCTTTAGAATTTCAGCATTCTTTATCTGCGGAAGAACAAACAATTAATTGTACAGAGGTCATTTCCGTATCACGTGGCATAGACTGTAATTCCACATTGTTCACGAATACGTACGTACATAACTATGATACTCCAGACGAAGCTGACTACGACGTAATGCAGATGATTTCTGATAAAGTTAAGCAGAGCTGTGCAAATACAGACGACGAACGCACGCAAATACACAAAATTCTTTTACAGCAAGCTCCAGTTTTTGACAACGTTTCTGGTACTATGTCCGGTTTTATGTATGAATTTCAAGTCAAACAGCACGACACATTTAAAGCAAAGCATTATCCCATTCCATATATCCACAGAGAACAAGTTAAAAAAGAGTTGCAAGACATGCTTGACCAAGGAATTATTGAACCAGCAGTTAGTCCGTATATAAACCCGCTGCATATTGTTAAGAAAAAGGATGGCTCACTTCGCCTCGTGCTTGATTCACGTCACATCAGTGACATAATTATTAATGAAACAGATCGACCACAGACATTAGAGGAACTTCTACAGAAATTTCACGGTACTGCTATTTATTCTAAATTAGATCTGAAATCGGGATTTTGGCAAATTCAGCTCCATCCGAACTGCAGAAAGTACACAGCTTTTCTCTGTTTTGGTGACTGTTATCAATTTTGTAAATTACCATTCGGCTTAACTATTTCTTCAGCAGCTTTTATTCGCGGTTTGAACACAATACTTCCGACAGAACTTAAAGACAGAATCACGACGTACGTAGATGACATTCTTATTGCAGAAGCTAACTGGTCTGAACACAATGTGATTTTAGAACGACTGTTGCAAACTTTTCATCCACAAGGACTCAAAGTTAACCTCAGTAAATCGCATTTTGGCAAAACTTCTATAAAATTTCTTGGACATGTAATTTCAGCAGAAGGCATTGCGCCTGATCCCGAAAATCATCAAGCTCTACGTGATATTACTGTTCCTACAACGATGAAGCAACTACGCAGTTTTTGGGTTTAATTAACTTTTTCGTAAATTTATTCATCACTCTACTTTAGACACACCTAGATTATGCCAGTTGACAGGTAAAAACACTATTTGGTCTTGGGATAAGCAAGCATATTCTGAATTTATGAACCTGAAACATGCTCTGTTGAATGCACCACTTTTGTCGCACCCAGACCTTACCAGAAATTTTTCCATTGCCACCGACAGTTCTAACACCGCTTTAGGCGTACATATTTTTCAGGAAATTGAAGAAGATGGCTCAACAATAATTAAAAACATCGCATTTGCAAGTCGAATTCTGTCACCTGCTGAACGAAATTATTCCGTTACAGAACTGGAAACATTATGTGTTGTATGGGCTTTTACGAGATTTCGGCACTTTCTTTATGGAAGACACACTACCATTTACACAGACCATAGAGCTATACAATTTTTACTTTCAGCTAAATTTACTCACGACAGATTAAGCAGATGGAAGCTTTATTTACAGGAATTTAATTTCACAATTGTTCACATTCCCGGCACACAAAATATTGTAGCAGACGCACTATCTCGTTCTCTCAGCAACAATCAGCAAGACATCGCAACCAACTTCTGCAAAGCAGATTTCAGCGTCATGTACATTCAACAAGTTGCATTTGAAAATTATATTTCGTCATCATTGCAGGACATAGCTCAAGAGCAGAGTAAAGACAACGTATGGAAAGAAATTAAACACCTTTGGCAAGATAAGAATAATGTTACGATTAGAAACCATTACACTGTACGCAATGACATTCTGTTTCGCCGCTCTCATCCTGACAGCAACAATTGGTTATTATGCATTCCTGAGGAACTGGTTAACAAATTAATATGGTATACTCATTTAAGTTACGCACATTACGGAGCTAGAAAATGTTTTCTTATACTAAGACAGAACTGTTATTTTACCAACATGGAGAAACGTATACGACGAGTTTTAGCGTCATGTAAAATCTGCCAGAAAGCTAAGTCAGACACAACTTCACATATTCCTCCATTATATCCCATTGTACCTGTTAAATTAAGACATATGGCCGCTGTAGACATTTTTGGTCCGATTCCCAGAAGTAATAGAGGTTTTTGCTACATCTTTGTTGCTGTTGAACCCACTTCAAAATTTGTTACTTTCACTCCGTTACGCAAAGCTACTGCTAAAACCGTTTCGAAAGCATTTGTAAAGCATTTTCTATTTCTTGTAGGGCATGTGTTGAAAGTAATTTCCGATAATGGATCACAATTTCGTTCTGCTATATGGACACGCATGTTACGAGCTAGAAACATTTCTCCGATCTATATATCCAAGTACCATGCTTCTTCGAACCCTTGTGAACGATTAATGAAAGAAATTGGTAAACTGTGTAGAATATACTGCCACAAAAGACATATTGATTGGGACACACACATATTCTCATTCCAAGATGTAATTAATTCCATACCAAATGAATCCACTATGCTATCTTCCTCTGTTATACTGAAAAATGTTGAACCACCTAACAAAATTACAGAATTAGTAAATTTTCCTTCATCTCGTCGATTACGACACCACGAAATAATCGAAATTGCGCTGAACAACATCATACGTGCCGCAGAGCGCCGGATAAGACAGCAAAAACAGGTTTGTACACGCCGTGACTTTCAAATTGGACAGAAAATATTAGTATGTACACACTATTTATCCAACAAAGGAAAACGTGGGTGCAGTAAATTTGAACTTCTATACGCAGGTCCATATCGGATTCGCAGCATTCCTCACCCCAATGTTGTACACGTCGAAACTTTGAGAACCAGAAAATCCAAAGGCAACCACCATTGGTCAAACATCAATCATTTTATTGAATGAAGACACTTTATGATTTAACATGCTATAATACCATTTTGCTAATTTTATGATCACTTATGCAATTATATTCACATGACTAATTACCAATGATTATCGAATTTTTTCTTGGCAAGTGCCCAGCAAGGTAAGGTTAGCAGGTCGCTCTTCTTATCGTTACACATCAGACTGTGCACATTTTTTCTAGATGAAGTTATACGTTTTATGACTATTTCTGCAATTATATTCACATGACTACTTATTGATGATTATCGTATTTTTTCTTGGCAAGTGCCTGGCAAGGTACGGTTAGCAGGCCGCTCTTCTTGTCGTTACATATCAGACTGTGCACATTTATTCCAGAGAAACTTGCGTATCTTATGAATAATTATGCAACGTTATCTAGTGATATATTACTTTTATTAAATTTTCTCTCCATTAAAGTCTTTAATTCTCGCCTCTATTAACTACACAACATACAAGCTGAACACAACGAACGTCACATTTTTTGTCTTTCTTGTGTTTGTACGATTGTTCTCATGTTTTGTTGGTATGCACTATGAAATAGTTAAGATATAGCAAACACCAGTTGACTTTGACATTTTGCCTTATGATATCTCCATATCGTGACTACTTTACTGTTTCATTGTGATACACTGAGTACATTTTTGCCTCTGAACACTATATAAGATTTTCACATATTACGTTTTCTGTCGTGTAATGCTGTATGCTTAATTATGTTACCATAAACCAATAATTATTTAGTGAGTATATGATGGTAATGCAAGACATTAATCTTTGTTCATCAATTTCAGAAAGAAATGCGTGAAAGAAACAAATTAAACAGAAATGGGAATTTCACCTTCGGAATGATCGAAAGAAGATGCAAAACTCGTGAGGAAGAGTAAATGGATCAGGATTAACAGGCATTAACAAGAATATACTATACACATCGTAGAATAGCAGTGTTAACTAATTTTTTCTTTCAGAATACGAGGCGATTGATGCAGGCTGTCAGACAGAACTACACATCTTAGTTTTAGTGATGAAATATGATAGAAATAAGGAATAGTTGTATAATGAGTAATGAAGTGATTTTTGCAGATGATAATGAATGCTGATGAATAATGATGAAGTATATGCTACTAAGGATAATGAAGTTTTTCTTTACAGGTGATAATAATAATGGAATTATCATAATATAGATAATGAAGTGCTACTATGGATAATGAAGTTTTTCTTTACAGGTGATGATAATAATGGAGTTATGATAATATAGATAATGAAGTGATGGATAATGAAGTTTTTCTTTACAGATGAGTATAATGTGGAAGTTATGTATTGATGCTACTTGGTTATTTAAGTATTTGTTGCAGTTCGCTTTGACAGCAGGAGTTATATTGCATAGTATAATGACTGAAGGTTTTGGAAAGGACAGCTATGGAACACATTTTTATACACATTTCACTACCTGTTAATTCGAAGTTCACTACTTTTCAGCATAAAATGCGTTTCTTCTTTCAGTTTAATAATCCATTTTATATTTTTTGCAGGAGAAATTATATATGAAATTAATGGGCTATAAGCAGTTGTTCATTAAATCTATGTCATTTATGAATGTGATTACATATACTCCACTTGTTTCATAACCTTGCTACAGCTGACTCATGACGAAAGACGTTACACATTTTCATTTACAGGAACAACCCAGAAGCAAATTTTTTTCTTTTTCTCTTTTTGCTTTCCCCTATAAATGCCCAAAGCAATGCATTGCTAACAAAAAAAAATGTATTACCATTGCGAAATAATGATACCAGTTTAAGAGAATTCTGAGTAATACTGATTAGCTCTGAATAGTACGTCACTTGAATAATGAATGCATAAATACTCTGCGCATAAACTGATTACTGTATTGGGATGACCAATGATTAATTAATAATGTTTTGTAACTGGGAAATGAATGCTACTGATTACTGTATTGAGATGACCAATGATTAATTAATAATGCTTTGTAACTGGGAAATGAATGCTACTAATTACTGTATTGAGATGACCAATGATTAATTAATAATGCTTTGTAACTGGGAAATGAATGCTACTGATTACTGTATTGGGATGACCAATGATTAATTAATAATGCTTTGGAACTGGGAAATGAATGCTACTAATTACTGTGTTAGGATGACCAATGATTAATTAATAATGTTTTGTATCTGCGAAATGAATGCTACTGATTACTGTATTGGGATGACCAATGATTAATTAATAATACTTTGTAACTGGGAAATGAATGCTACTGATTACTGTATTGGGATGACCAATGATTAATTAATAATGCTTTGGAACTGGGAAATGAGTGCTACTGATTTCTGTGTTAGGATGACCAATGATTAATTAATAATGTTTTGTATCTGTGAAATGAATGCTACTGATTACTGTATTGGGATGACCAATGATTAACTAATAATGCTTTGTAACTGGGAAATGAATGCTACTAATTACTGTATTCAGATGACCAATGATTAATTAATAATACTTTGTAACTGGGAAATGAATGCTATTAATTACTGTATTGGGATGACCAATGATTAAATAATAATGCTTTGTAACTGAGAAATGAATGCCACTGACTACTGTATTGAGATGACCAATGGGTAATTAATAATGCTTTGTAACTGGGAAATGAATGCTGATTACTGTATTTAGATGACCAATGATTAATTAATAATGCTTTGTAACTGGGATATGAATGCTACTGA